>NC_053490.1:318066099-318666099 GCF_905171775.1 Rana temporaria | reverse complement strand
TGAGTGTGTGTAAAGCAAAATATTTCAACATGAATTGATTTGATGTAGGCTGTAAATACGGCGCTCGAGGCAACTAATGACAACTGCACTGCCATATACCCCATGCTTGTGATCACTCTAGTTTATCAATTAAAGTGGTTGTCAAGGCAGAAGGTTTTTACCGTAATGCAGTTTCTGTGTTAATGAAAAAAAAACTGTGTGCGACTCCACAGCTCTCCCAAAAATTCCTGAGCCCAATCTCAATCCAGTGCTGTGCCCAAGCGCACCATCTCTCTCACTCTACTTACAGGACAGAGAGGCAACAGCGGGATGCATGGTCTCTTTGGACACAGGCAGCATGGCTTCGGATCCAGAAAGCAGGTGTGCCACAATAGAAAGCAGGTGTGCCACAATAGAAAGCGGCTTCATATGGTTGCACACCAATAAGAAGAGTAGTCAGGAGCGCAGATGGGGGACCCTAGAAAAGGAGAATCGGGAATACTCTGTGCAAAACCGTTGCACAGAGCAGGTAAGTATAACATGTTTATTATTTTTTTTTTTTCATATTACCCTTTACACTCACTTTAAAGTAGAACTTAGCCAAACCATGTGTTTTGAAAAGTATGCACATAACTTTGTTAAGCAGTTATTGCTGTTTGGAGTAGACATCTCTCCAAAATAAGGGAAAATCCAACCATTGACAGTCATCACAAAAACATTGTCCCGATTTGAAGATTTTCCCTCACTTTTTGAAGAAGGTGTACAATTTTGAAATAAAGGAAATAAAGGAAAAATAAAACATTTTCTGTGCAGATGACGAATGCCAGAAGAATGGCAATGGACAGTATCTGCAGGGGAGGCATGTGGAAGGCATGGCCTTTTGCAGTATGTGCAGCAGAGTAGAGGATTGCCGAGGTTGCAGGGATGTTAAAGGGATAGGGGCAGAAAACAGTGCAGCTAGGAGGAGGAATGGCGTAAAAATTTAGAAGTGACAGTGGGGAGTTCAGCCAGAAAACATAGTTTGGAGAGAGGTAACAGAGAACATGCTGGGATAGTTGGGGGGGCAGAACCTGACAGAAAATGTAGCATTGACACTAGGGAAGGCCATCAGAAATAGTGTAAAGGAGGGTTAGAGAAAGTAGTCCACGCAGTGTCAGTGGCATAACTAGAACCTTCAGGGCCCCAGTGCAAGAAAAAGGTCCTTCCCTTCGAGCTGGTGGTGGAATGCCAGGGCCCAATTGCAAATGTGACCTTTGTCACCCTGGTAGTTCCACCACTGGTGTCAATAGTTTTTTATATATATATATATATATATATATATATATATATATATATATATATATATATATATATATATATATATAATTTTTTTTTTTTTTTTAGAATGTATTTATTTTACTAAATTTTTTATGAGCCCAGTTGGATGTCTTTTAGCTATCAGGGGTCTAAACTTTTTCCTTTGAGACAGAGAAAAGAGATTGAGGTCACCCCAATCTCCTTTTCTGCAGCCTCAGCTACACTGAATAGACAGTCATAGCTCTGTACAAAGCTTCCCGTTCATTTACAAACCGAAGCATAGAAAACACAGTTTACGATGTATCAGTACAGATCACTGTCTTGTCATTCAGAAAAGGATGGTGCCGGTAAATTACACATTTACAGACATCTTCCCTACTCTCCATTCTGACAGATCCCCTGCAGCAGTCGGAAGGAGAGGGTAGGGGAACCCAGCATCGCTGCGGTGGACAAGGGGGGTCCAGGAGAGGGAATGAGGCTGGGAGAGATCACAGGGGAACTGGAGAGCACATGGGGGGGGCAACAGAAAGAAGCTGGATAGGAGGAGCCGTTGGGATGGCTGCATCTAGAGGAACCTATCTCTTAACCACTTCAGCCCCAGAGGATTTGGCTGCCCAATGACCCAACCATTTTTTGCAATTCGGCACTGCTTTGCTTTAACTGACTATTGCGCGGTTGTGCGACGTTGCACCCAAACAAAATTTATGTCATTTTTCCCCCCCACAAATAGAACTTTCTTTTGGTGGTATTTGATCACCTCTGCGGTTTTTATTTTTTGCTCTATGAATAAAAAAAGAGCGACAATGAAAAAAAGGAATATGTTTTACTTTTTGCTATAATAAATATCCCCCAAAAATATATAAAAAAACACATTTCTTTCTCAGTTTAGGCCGATGTGTATTCTTCTACATATTTTTGGTAAAAAAAATCCCAATAAGGGTATATTGATTGGTTTGCGCAAAAGTTATAGCGTCTACAAAATAGGGGATAGTTTATGGCATTTTTATTAATTATTTTCTTTACTAGTAATGGCAGTGATCTGCAATTTTTATTGTGACTGCGATATTATGGCGGACACACCGGACACTTTTGACACTATTTTGGGTCCATTGTCATTTATACAGCGATCAGTGCTATAAAAATACACTGATTACTGTGTAAATGACACTGGCAGGGAAAGCGATTAACCACTAGGGGCTGAAGAAGGGGTTAAGTGTGTCCTAGGGAGTGATTCTAACTGTGGGGGGGGCAGCTGGGCTTCAAGTGACACATAAGTGATCATGGCTCCTGATGACAGGGAGCAGTAGCTCACTGTCCTGTGACTAGGCAGAACAGGGAAATGCCTTGTTTACATAGGCATCTCCCCTTTTGCAGCTCCGTGACATGATCGTGGGACACCAGCAGACATCGAGTCCACGGTCCCACGTGCAAAGTAGGGGCTTTTTTTTTTGCGCAGCTGTGCCATTCTGCCGATGTTTAAGTACAGGCAAGTGGTTAATTTCCCTCCTGCAGCTGCTCTCACATTGCTGAGGGATCAATGTATAGTGGGGTTGTGGACACGGTTGATAAAATGTTTTTTTTTTTAGGGGGGGTGTAGTACTCATTTGTGTGCTAGGGACCTGACAGAAATCTGGAATGGTTTAGACCATAAAGGACAAATGTTTTCCTGCAGCATTTGTCTTAGTGGCTGAAACCTTCAGCAGTTAAAGGGAAAGTAAACATTTCTCTTTTTATTACACATGGGGAATTATTGAAAAAACATAGATATAATGTTGTCAGAATCACACAAAGGTACATTGGAGAACAAAAGCATAAAAACAAATACATGATTAATTATGTCAACATATTTGGCATTTCACTTGTATCATCATAATACTAATCCAAAACTGTTAGACCCCATGCACACGAGACGCTGGTAAACTCGAGTTCAGAGGCATTTGGGCATTTAATGTTATCCTATGTGTCCATGCACACATTCACATTTTTTTGCGTTTTAATGCAAAATTTTGGGTTCAGACGCAAATCGCGGCTAAACGCGGTACCGGCGTTTTGCCGCGATTTCGTTTATAGGCGTTTTTAAAGGTGACCTATTTTTTTACATTAGAAATCTCAAAAATGATGGCAAATGATGAAAAACTATAAAAAAACATAAAAAATTGAATTGCTTGCATTGCATTGTGGACAATCCACAACTTGTGGCAGGTGATGTGGCCAGGTGACGTGGCCAGTGGACAATCCACAACTTGTTGCAGGTGACGTGTCCAGGTCACGTGGCCAGTGGACAATCCACAACTTGTGGCAGGTAACATGGCCAGGTGACGTGGCAAGTGTACAATCCACAACTTGTGGTAGGTGACATGGCCAGGTGATGTGGCCAGGTGATGTGGCAGGTGACGTGGCCAGTGGAAAATCCACAACTTGTGGCAGGTGACGTGGCCAGTGGACAATCCACAACTTGTGGCAGGTGACATGGCCAGGTGATTCGGAAAGTGGACAATCCACAACTTGTGGCAGGTGTCGTGGTCAGGTGACGTGGCAAGTGGACAATTCACAACTTGTGGCAGGTGACGTGGCCAGTTGACGTGGCAGGTGATGTGGCCAGTTGACGTGGCAGGTGACGTGGCCAGTTGACATGGCAGGTGACGTGGCCAGTGGACAATCCACAACTTGTGGCCAGGTGATGGGGCAAGTGGACAATCCACAACTTGTGGCAGGTGACATAGCCAGGTGACGTGGCCAGTGGACAATCCACAACTTGTGGCAGGTGACGTGGCCAGGTGATTTGGCAAGTGGATAATCCACAACTTGTGGCAGGTGACGTGGCCAGGTGATGTGGCAGGTGACGTGGCCAGTGGACAATCCACAACTTGTGGCCGGTAATGTGGCAGGTGATGTGGCAGGTGACGTGGCCAGGTGATGTGGCAAGTGGACAATCAACAACTTGTGGCAGGTGACGTGGCCAGTGGACAATCCACAACTTGTGGCAGGTGACGTGGCCAGGTGATTTGGCAAGTGCATAATTCACTTGTGGCAGGTGACATGGCAAGTGGACACTCCACAACTTGTGGCAGGTGTCATGGTCAGGTGACGTGGCAAGTGGACAATCCACAACTTGTGGCAGGTGATGTGGCCAGTTGACGTGGCAGGTGACATGGCCAGTGGACAATCCACAACTTGTGGCAGGTGACGTGGCTAGGTGACTTCGCAGGTGATGTGGCCAGGTGACGTGGCAGGTGACGTGGCCAGGTGACATGGCAAGTGGACAATCCACAACTTGTGGCAGGTGACGTGGCCAGGTGACGTGGCCAGTGGACAATCCACAACTTGTGGCAGGTGGCGTAGCAGATGACGTGGCAAGTGGACAATTCACAACTTGAGGCAGGTGACGTGGCAAGTGACACGCTAAATACACGTACACTGCTTCTCTATCAGCTGCTCTGGTCTCACAAAATGGCTGAAATGGTTAAATAATACTGTTTTTTGAGCTTAGGGAGGGTCTTATGATGTTTCTTAACCAAACGCTTATAAACGCAAATGCGCAGCAAAAGCGGGCGTTTTAAACGCCTTTTTTTGCGTTTGAAAACTTGTGTTTAGATGAGTTTGCATTTGCGTCTCGTGTGCATGGGGCCTTATAATAGGAAAACTGCTAATTGTGAATGGACACATTTTATCATATCGCCATAACTTCGTTCCCTGTTAAATTCCAACTCTAGCTTTTGTCAGACCTTATACAAACACATGAAAAGAGCTCAACTCCCTCCTTTGATATGGCCCATGGAGTGCTGACTCAAACAGCTGAGCTTCTTTTTTTTGTCCTAGTCCAAAAAACTGCTGGAACCAGTTAGTCTTTATTAGGCCTCATGTACACTGGTTTCTTGTAACACTGTTTATCCTGACAGGAGAAAATCTGACTTATAAACTCACCTGAACTGCATTTAAAAAAAAAAAAAAACATTGCTATGGGCAATTAAACATATTCGGTTTTTTTTGTGGACAAAATTGCCTCTCCAGAATTTTAGGGTGTTCAGAAAACATCCTCTAAACTCCCCTGCTACTAAACTGCCAAAAACATCCATGTGTGCATGGACGGACACAGAGGATAACATTAGTGGAGTTTAGAGGCAGAGAACAAAATGTCTAAACTCACAAAAACTTGAGTTTAACAGCAGCAGTGTGCATGAGACCTTTTATTCATAGATGTAAGCAAACATCCGACAGAGGCATACAAGACTGTTAACTCATTTTGGCTAGGCTGCCTTTATCATAGCTTTGATTAAGGCAGGTTTACCTCCCGCACACCACTTTTTGCAAAAGTCTCTATCTTTATCTACCCTAAATCGAATGCGGCGTACACACGATCATTTTTCGGGTTGTAAAAAACGAAGTTTTTTTAAAAATGTAATTTAAAACGATCTTGTGTGGGCTTCAGAGCATTTTTCGGGTTCTGAAAAACGGGCAATTTTTTTTTGAACATGCTCTATTTTTTCACAACGTTTTAAATGTTGTCATTTTTCGGGCTGTAAAAAATGGCCATGTGTGGGCTTTAACGACGTGAAGAATCCGCGCATGCTGAGAAGCAAGTTATGAGACGGGAGCGCTCGTTTTGGTAAAACTACCGTTCGTAATGGAGTAAGCACATTCATAACGCTATAACAGAGAGAAAAGCACGAATCGTCTTTTACTAACACAAAATCAGCTAAAGCAGCCTAAAGGGTGGTGTCATCCGAATGGAACTTCCCCTTTATAGGGCCGTCGTACGTGTTGTACGTCACCGCGCTTTGCTAGAGCATTTTTTTTTCACGATCTTTTGTAGGCAAGGCCGTTTTAATGATCAAGTTGAAAAAAACTTCATTTTTTTCTAGACCCTGAAAAACGTTTTTTACAACCCGAAAAATGATTGTGTGTCGTGTGCATAAGGGCTCATTCAGATGTGCAGCAGCCCTTGCCACCCCTCTAAAAAATGGTTTGTGGTAGATCACTTTTCAGAGTGCCATTGGCAGGCAGCTGGGAGCCAATATGTTGCCTGCTCACTGCCTGTTTTAACCCTCAAAAAGCTGAGCCACCACTCTGCAACCAGATTCATTGCATAAGGTTTCAGTTCAGTTGCACCTTGACTCCATTAACTTGACTGGGTTGCAAAGCAAAATAATATGGCCACAGTCATAAGTGGTTGCATGTCCTTGTTTAGGTGGTTGATCAGGGGTCAGTAAAACTGTGGCTCAACAACCTACTTTTTCTGTCCTGTCCACCCATGTGTGGGTCCATACAAACTGGGTTTAAAAACCGCCAGTTCCTTTGGTAGAAAAAAATGCTCATATAAAGCCTTTTTCTACAGGGTTTTAGGAGCGTTTAGCTTTTTTTAAGCCATAAAACTCCACTCAAAAATGCAAACCAAAGGTTTTTTTTTTTCCTGCCTCTAAATGCTGAGCTTAACGTGGTTGTAACCCTACAAAAACTTGCTTGTACTGTGTTATTTGTCCCTTCCTATGTTGTATTATACCTGGTTGAGCCTGTATGTTCCTGTGGCCCCCTGTATGTGCTTAACACGGTAGTAATGGCTGCTGAGCCATGATACCATGGTCAGTTTACATTCCTCAGTTAACCCCCTCTTTGCTCTCTGCTTTGCGTCTCTCCCCTTTCCTCCCTCCTCTCCCTGCCTGTCAGTCCGAGAGCCGACCTCCTCCCCGCCCCTCTCGTCGCTATTCCGCTGCAATATGCATCAAAAATACTTGTATCCCATATTGTTTAAACAGTTAATAATTACAGTGTGTGTGTGTGTTTTTTTCTTTAAATGACCAGACTAAATACCCATTCTCCCATCACCACTGTGCAGTCGCGTGACGTCCCTCTGCTGGCTGTCTGATGAGAGAGGGGAATCTTAGCCCCTTCCACTGCTCTGGTTAAATCGGGGGAAAAGAGTAGAGGGGGAAAGTTAATTAGCCATTTGATTTAAAAAAAAACACACACACTGTAGTTAACTGTTTAAACAAGAGGGGATACCAGCAAAGTCACAATGGGGTTTATTTACTAAAGCTAGTGAGTGCAAAATAAGTCACACTTCTGCAGAGAAATCAATCGGCTTCCAGATTTTATTGCCAAAGTTTAATTGAACAAGCTGAGGTTAGAAGCTGATTGGTTTCTCTGCAGAAGTGTGATTCATTTTGCACTCTAGCTTTAGTAAATAAACCCCAATTTGACTTTACAAACACTTTTAAATATGCCTCTAAAAGTCGTAATGTGCATGGACACATAGGACACACCGTCATACCATCTTTCCCCCTCTAATGGGGACGTGCTGTGGGCAGATGGGGGAATGACTGACAAATCCCATTTTAAGACTGGTCTTAGAGCAGAAGTGTGGCACCTAGGGTATGGGTGTAGGGAGGAAGAAGAAGACCCTTCTATGGGTGCCACTAACAATCCCGCCTCTCAGCCATGGACTACAGAGTAAACGTCATCCACATAGAATCGATAGGTATATTTCCAATCTTTACATGTAATCGTTTAGCTATAAAAGGGTAACCTTATTGTATAAACAGCAGTTTTGGGGGTAAGAAAAGAAAGAGAAGGAAAGGAGGGGGAGGAGGAAGAGTTCCCAGCACAGTGGTACGGCTCCTCTTCAGGAAGCCCTCAGGTGGGTAAATAATAGAGAGAACCTAAAGTCGCACATTACCAATGCATTAGTAACGTTTCATCAAAGTCAGGGGGAAGACCCAAGGGTACCATATTTTTATTTATTTCTGTATTTTATCAGTTTCGATGGCAGTCATTTTTAGCCGGTTTCAAATTTAAAAGGGCCATTCGCCGGATCAGGGGGAATAGTGGTCTCCAAGGCTTTGGATGCTATAGAGAAATTTTTTTCCAGAAGTCTTGGGCCACCAGGCATTGCCACCATATATGTACAGTATTTAGGTGCCTGGGGTTGAGCATCCTCAAACAATTTCCCTAGTAAGATGGGAGAAATTTTGCTTTTCTCGCAGGAACGGGGTACCAGCGTGCTAGGACCTTAAAGTTTGTTTAAATTGCTGAGCAATTAGGGGAGGAGGATTTGGTAGCAAGCCAAATTGCAGACCAGTCTGCGGTTTTGAAGGTACGCTCCATGTCTTGTGCCCATTTAATGGTGTAAGAAGAGGTGCATTTTCGAGAATACTGGTCAAGAGTTGGTAGAGCGTCAATATTAGTCCTCTAATGTGTGGGTCGCTGTTGCAAATGCGTTCAAAGTGGGACTCCTCTAGTTTTTTTTTAAGCCCAGTGTGCGTGGACCGTAAAAGTGCTCTTAGTCTTCTTCAGCCCCCTTGATGTAGTAGATGTCCCCAGTCATTCTTAACATAAGCTGTTTTATTTGAATAATTTGGTGAGAAGTGTGGGCTTGGCACAGATCATAGCCCTGTAGAGTGTCCGGTTCTGGAATGCTGTAAACCCATTTATGCATATCCGTAACAGAAAGTACTGAGTTTTAAATATAATGCATTTCTTTTTTTCTTTTTTTCTGATTTGAAAATTGCTTTATGTATTTTTCTATACCAAGAGAATTAAGGCACAGTATGTTCTTCATCATTTTGCTAACATACTATGTATCTTGTCTCCTGTTTGGCTGTTATTGGCAGCGTCTAAATATCACAGCAGCAGCCAAGATGATTGTGTGTAAATGTCTTGGCAGATTTTACATATACAGTGATCTAACCTGTGTGCAAGCATTCCTGCCACACATTGCTAATGAACGCCCAGTGTGAACTGTTGCTAGCTATGCCTTGGTGATGTTGGAATTCTTTTCCAGGCTTGTTTTCCTTCTCCTCAGGTTTGGCTCCTTCCAGCCTCTGCTCCTACGTGAAATCTGATCAGCAATAAGGCTTTCTCGTGCTTTTCTTGGTCTTTTCCTTAAAGATTTGGTAAATGTGCATGCCTCTTGATTCATCTTTTTCACATATTCCTCTGTCTTCACTGTGTCTTGTCTGCTATAACTGCCTATGCTTATTAATTTGTATGTGCACGCATGGCTTAACCAATCACATTAAAGTGGCAGTACAGGTGCTGCTAGCCTTGGAGCAATACACCAGGTTACAAATCACTTTAATGAAAAAATGGAGTACAATGTCTGCCTCATATGACTTTAGAATAAGGATTATCTTCATGCCAAATACTTTTCAAAATATATGAGGTCTTTAATTGGGGTTATGTGCATGAATACACCCTACTGCATGAGTGTGTAATTATAAACATATAGATTGTCCTTCTGGCAAACTATATTGTAGAAATGCTGAAATTCCATACATTCATCTTTGCATAGACTTTACTGGTTGTAGAATTAAAGACACTTTAAATTCACTCAACCTGTATCGAACTGTTAAATAGCCTCCACGAATCACATTACTAAACTGTGCATGCATGTATTTATTAAAGAAAAAAAAATCACTTTGGGTTTATCCAAGATGAATTAAAATTGCATCCCAGCAGCTGCTGACGGCTAAGCCTCCTGCCCCCTCCCACCTTAAGATACAATTGTTGAGCAGGCTGATGTTCATGTACCTATAAAATTGTCTGGCCAATATAATATCTGATGTCCTGATGACTTGTCTGTAAAAGCAGTTCAACAAGAAGTGTGCTACTCTGTTGGGGTGAATCTGTGATTTATCCTGGAATGCCTCTTGAATGTTGCATGCACTGTATCATTCATTCCATTATCATTTGTCCACCATTTCAATATTTGGCATAGATATTTGTACATGATGTCGAATAACTGTTTATGTAAAAGATGATGCAAAAATGCAGTTCACTGTCCACATTTTAAGATATCACTTTGTATTACCTCATATTGAGGTTTGTTGTTTTAAAAGTGCATGTCTCATTGACTGTTAGGATTTATATTGTATCGCAAGATTATCTGTGTTCTCCTGCATGATACATCAGTTGGTTAATTACAAGTCAAAAGTTTCTCTTCTAAATCATTCTATTTGGTTAAAGTGCTTATTGATTCTAATTTGTTTGTCCTAATTATTTAGATGATCTGGATAGTACTTCTTCAACATCTACAAATGTAATATATGACGACGATTCAGCATTTTTGTCAACCTCATATGTGGATCCAAATCCTGGAGTTTTTCATTCAATGGCACCTGATGAAGAAATTTTGGATGCTCATGAGACTGAAAAAATGGTTATTGCAAATGATACTCAGCAATATAAAGATATTGCAGATTTGCCTACTGTTAAAAGTAATGAGAACAAGTCAGAACTACTGGAACTTTTAGTTAACAAAGACAAGCAAAGGGAAAGGTCTGTGAGCCCCAAAACCTCTTCTAAAAATAAACCACTTGAATCTGGGAAAGAAAGCAGCACAAGGAGAGGACGTTCAGCAAGTCCCAAAAAGAGTGACAGTAATATATCTGAAAGACACCAGAGTTCCCGACATACTGATTCGAAACGCACACACAAAGACGTCCGAGAAAGATCTTTGAGCCCCCGAAAATCACATCATAAAACAAACACTGAATATGATGTTGGCAATGATAAAGACAAGAACAGGGGACACAGACACAGGGGAAGATCTGCCAGTCCCAAAAAATCTTATAGAAAAGAGGAGAAAGAGAAACTAAGTGTCGAAGTTGAAGATGCATCAAAAAAACAGCAAAATGCACTTAATGCAGATCAACTTAAGGATAAAAGATCTGTTAGAGAAGATGGAATTGATAAGAGTAGGAAAACTGAAAAGCATGAGGCATCAAAGAAGGACATGAGGGAAGACAAACTTAAGAGGGAGGAGAGGGAAGATAAAGTTAGGAGTGAGGATAAATCCCGAAGGCAAGAGAGAGAGGAAAGACACAGGAAAGAGGACAGGGAAGAAAAACATAGACGAGAGGAGAAAGATGACAAACACAGAAAAGTAGACAGGGAAGATAAGCAGAGACGAGAAGACAGACACAGAAAAGAAGAAAGGGAAGAGAAAATCAGGAGAGACGAAAGGGAGGAAAAGTACTGGAGGGAGGACAGACACAGGAGGCAGGATAGAGAAGAGAAACCCAGAAGAGAAGGAAGGCAAGAGAAACCTAGTGGGGAGGGACAGGAGGAGAAACTAAAGCGAGAAGAGAGGGAAGAAAAGATCAAAAAACACATTGGATCCAAAAAAGAAGATGAAAAATCCAAAGCAGATGTACGAGAGTCAAAAAATTATAAAAAACTGGATGAAAGAAATGAGAAGTCAAGACGAGAAGACATTCTGCATAGTGTTAATGACAAGAAAACCACAGACCAGAAAAGTAAAAATGCAGAGGAAAAATTGCAAAGAAACAATACCGAATATGAGCAGAAGAAACATGAGAATGAACCAATGAAGAAAGTAGGTTCTTCCAACATTAAACAACCAACTCAAAACCTAGTGCTAAAAGCTAAGCAAGGAGAAAAAGACCCTCATAGTGAACAATCTGCTTTTCATCATGAGCCGCAAATCAAGAATCCTACAGCTGACGCTACAGAGAAAACCAAAGATGAAGGAGCATCAAAGACAGCAGGAAAGAGATCACTAATAACTCCAGGACCATGGAAAGTTCCCAGTCCAAATAAAGTTGTTGAAGATGACGAATTGAATATATAGACAACTACTCCACATGCTGCCAGCTGAGTTCAGCTTATGTATTTTAGACTTCAAAACTTTAACTTGCATGAAGGATATTTTGAATTTTGCTTGCAATGAATGGTCTTCCACAAGCTTGAGCTCCATGTTACTCTATGAAGGTGTACTGTCGCACTTTTGGACTTAGTGCTGCTACAAATTACGTTGGGACAGTGTTGTACAGATCCTAACCATGCATATTTACCTTTGCCAATGTGATCATGACTCCACTACTTGTGCCAATTTTATCTTCCTGTTCAGTTTATTTCCAACGTCCGTGTAAAGTGTAAACTTGTCTTTTACATAAGCGAAAAAAAGGCCTGGTTGAAATATTTGACTAGCATGTTGCATGTGTAAAAACTGTAACAGAACATACAAGTTAATGATGGTCAAAGAAAGGACTCTATGTGGCATGGTGACATGAACAAACCACTGACATTTTACTCCTGTGTAAAAATAGCCCCCCAATACACATAGGAAGCTTTTTTACAAAGAACAAATTGGGGTCAAATTACCATCTAGTTTTTTACTTTTAATAAGAGCTTATCATAATACCTATATATGTACTTCTGCAGAAAGGGGCAGAAGAATAACTTTTGCTCCAGTCTGCTCCTTTGCTAAATGAGTTTTATTATGATGCACATGACTGAATACAAAAGAACGAAAGAAATATTATATGCAGTAAACTAAACAGCATGTATTTCATGGGCTTTTTAAATGATAATTTTAAATCGCTTAATTATAGTTGCATGGGAGGAAAAAGCTTTTTCAGGTCAATGGAAAGCAAAGCTTGGGTGAAGGAAAGCTCGTAACTATTTGAAACATCTTGTATAATTTGCAAAAGTAGCATTCTTTTCAGTACACAATGAAAACGCTGTTTGGCATCATTAGACTATTAATGGATGCTTTTATAAAGGTACAAAACAAAGTAAATATTACAGGTTGACAATAAATGATAGAAGAATGTTGACGGCTGTGAATTTTACCAATTCTTTTCACAGCTGTAACCTTGTCAGCTAGCATATCTAGAACAAATACACTTGCAACCAAGAAACATATCCAACATTCCATTCTGTTTCATCATTGCAGCTAATTCACTGAAAAAAAATGACATTGCACATCAATATTCAGCAAGATGTCTGTCGTATTATGTTTACATCATTGTGATCCCATAATCACTAGCACCTCTTGCCAGGACCTTATGTCCGGCAAAAGGACATGTTGTCATCACTCAAGGTAGCATAATTCATTAAAACCGACTACATTGGCTGTAGATAGGCAAGTATCTTGTGTGCCCATCTTTACTTTGATTGCAGTGGTCTAGGTCAAGTACAAACCACAAGAATTGTTCCAAGATGGCCCTTTGTGGTGTTGTTTGCAGCAAATGCACAATAAAGGTTTCTAGAAATGATTTACCAAAACCTGAGATCAGAGTCAGACTCGTCATTCTGACGGTTTGATTGCCTTTAGCAATGCTTGAATCGGTCAGGGTTATGAAAAATGCCCACTGTGCATTGGTCTAGTAAGAGCATTAGTTCCTTAAGATCGAACTGGCTGCATATCCATAACAGAGGGCTTATGTGTGAGCTATTCTTGTTGCCCAAAAGAAGCCCATTGGCAAATTGCCTTTCCTTTTCTGACTTGCACTGACAGCAACATGGAGTTTTTGTTAGGGCAACAGAGAGGTCTCACCTTTAAGCCCCACAACGCTAGTAAAATAATTGCTTTAGTTCAACTCATTAATTGCTTGAACTGCATGTCATGTGAATTGATTTTAGGTTTGTGTGTGTGTGTGTGTGTTTGAGAGAGAGATTCACCAAAGGATTTAAAAAATAATAATTTGGAGACTTAAATATATCTAACCTATAATGTATGAAAACAATCTTACATGATATTTAGGTCCCTTTTTAGATGTGTGTTTGATCTATGATTGGTTGCTGAATATAAGCAGAATGGCCCACAATTCTGTTGGTTAAAAAAACTTTTGGACATGTGGCGGAGGCTTCTCTTGTAAGATACGAATTGCTATGAAATAAACTTTTCTTTGTTTGCATTTGTGTTCCTGCACGCTGTGGGAAACTACCATAAAACAGGTAATTAATTATACACTTTAACGCCACAATGAATTTGCTAGAACACTGTCCCTCCCACAACACAAAATGCTCTTATGTTTGAAACGGGGTCAGTTGGTGCGTAGCTGTTTATTTGGTTGCAGCACTGCACATTAGAGTTATGAAATCTCAAACAGCTGAAGCCTTGGGAATGTTATTTTGTACCAATTTATTGCTATATACCTCTGTTCTTCAGTTTTGTGATGGTGAATGTTGTTCTGCTGCGCTTAACCCTTTCATTGCTAAGGAGAAATAATACATCAGATTCTCTAGCAACCAAGGGGTTAAGCCATATCCAATGCACCCAGCTCATTACTGTGATTTAAATCATTCTCTTCATATACTGTGATACTTTTCCAGAAGTAAATCTTTCACAAAGGAAATGTTTTTTCCGATTCTGTATGAAAAGTTGCCTTGAAATATTAAGGGAATCAAGAATAGATTTACTGGTTGTAAATGTCTAAATAATGTACAGCACCTATAAATATATACATATATCTTTCCAAAGTATAGAATAGATCTGTAAAGCAGTTATTATTTTTTATATATAGATATACATATATAGATATATAAGAACAATCCAGTCAATGGCCTTCAGTTCTTGCACTGTAAAATATTATAAGACAAATTGCTGTACAATTTTGTTTTATTTTCCGATAATGCATTATATATATATTGTATGTGTTCAGCTGAAGCATCCTTCAAAACTAAGAACTATTTTGCATTAAAATGAATACACAAAGTTGCTTTGTCTTTTGTTATTAAGACTCTAAGCAGGTTTACTAAAGATTAAATTAATGGTGCACTTTTTTTGTCTTTTTCTTGCAGTAATCTCACTATACGAATTATTAAACAAGATTGAAATATTTCTTACCGCATGATGTTCCATTCACAGTTAGGCAGAATTTGATTGTATAAGGTTGTAAATTCCATTAATTAGGACATTTAGCAAACAATGGGGGTGGTTTACGAAAGGCAAATCCACTTTGCACTACAAGTGCAAAGTGCACTTAAAATTGCACTGAATCTGCACTTGGAAGTGCAGTCGCTGTAAATCTGAGGGGTAGATTTAAAATAAGGCAAAGCTCTGCTGATTTTATCCAATCATGTGCAAGCTAAAATGCTGTTTTTTTGTTTTTTTTTCCTTGCATTTCCCTCTTGGATCTACAGTGACTGCACTTTCGGTGCAATTTCAAGTGCACTTTGCATTTGTAGTGCAAAGTGGATTTGCCTTTCGTAAATAACCCCCTATGTCAATTCAACATTCAATTTTACTCAATGAAATGAAAATCTGCTTCTGTAGGTTCTTGAGCTGATTGTTGTAGTAATTTTAATTGGATAGTATTGCACAATAAAATAGACCTATTGATATACAGCAACACTTTTAACCTATGTCTGAATGGACATAGCATGTAATAAATACACACACAGCTGTGCTCAAAAGTTTGCATACCCTGGAAGATATTGTGTCATTAATATTGAAAATATGAATGATCATGCTAAAAAACTGTCTTTTATTTAAGGCTAGCAATCACATGATGCCATTTATAATCAAATATTTTTTTGGGATACTTTTTAAATCATAATAACAGAAATCACCCAAATGGCCCTGATAAAAAGTTTACATACCCGGGAATGTTTGGCCTTGGTACAGACACAGAAGGTGGCAGACACAGGTTAAAATGGCAATATAAGGTTAATTTCCTACATGGGTGGCTTTTCAAATCACAATTCATGTCTGTGTATAAATAGTCAATGGGTTTGTTAGCTCTCACATGGATAAACTAAGCAGGCTAGACACCGAGCCATGAGGAGGTAGAAAAGAACAGTCAACAGACCTGCGTAACAAGGTAATGAAACTTTACAAAGATGGAAAATTATATAAAAAGATATCAAAAGCCTTGAATATGCCAGTTAGTACTGTTCAATCACTTTTTAAGAAGTGGAAAAATTGGGGATCTCTTGATACCAAGTCACGGTCAGGTAGATCAAGAAAGATTTCAGCCACAACTGCCACAGGAACTGTTGGACATTCAAAGAAAAACCCACAGATAACCTCAGGAGAAATGCATGCTGCTCTGGAAAAAAGTGGTTGTTTTTAAGAAGCACAATACAATGATACTTGAACAAAAAAAGAGCTGCATGGTCAAGTTGCCAGAAAAAAGCCTGGCAACATGTGATTGCTATCCTTAAATAAAAGACAGTTTTTTGGCATGATCAGTCATATTTTCAATAATAATGCCAAAATGTCTGCCAGGGTATGCAATTTTTGAGCATGACTGTATATATTGGTGATATACTGTGCTGTACTCTCTTCTATTTCAAATTGTTAACATGTTTGGATGAAGTTGCCTTCATATTTTCAGATATAAACATTCAGTAGAGCTAATACCCCATGTACTGGTGAAGAGCATGCTGTAGCTTTTATCTATCTTGGAAATTGCTTGCCTTTATGCCATCATGCAACATCTCTTGGGCCCTTTCACGTGAGCTTTTTGATCAGGTCCACTAGTTTGGTTCAAAAAATAGAAGAATAAAATAAATACATAGAAAACCTAGCAATTTGCTTCAGTGGGGGTAAAAACTCTTTTGTGATCCACCAGCCACTGGTGGTGTTACCTATAAATGTTAATGTCCAGTCATATTTGGTGCATTTGGGGAATCATCTAACCTCTATTTATTTTAGGTAATATTTCAGGTAATATTTCCTGATAGCTGAGATCCTATGTCTGTTTACATCCACTTCCCTCCCAATCTCCGTCTAGGTAAGCAAAAAAAAAATAATATTCTGGACTTAAGAGTGATGCATCAGGGGCAGCCTGATGTAAACAGATGCCATACTGTTTTTCATTTGACTGTCCATAGATCCAACACAGGCCTGCAAAGTTCCAAATGCAAAATGGAGAAAGCTTAAATGTTACGGATGTCCTATTTTGCTACAATTAAACTGGGTTCTGTTCATAGTCTGCCCTGGGAAAAGCAGCAGCTTCTCATTTCATCAGTTGTGATGGCAAACAACAATAGGCTGTGTAGTGAAATTTACACGTACAGACAGTTACACTGGTAGCAGTGGTGAAAGAATGAGGCGCTCTATACCAAAATTTGGGAAGCATGCAACAAGTCAGTGGGTACCTCGGGTGCTGCTTCCAGCAATCTCTTGCCCAGGTTGGGCCATCAGTGAGATGGTGAAAGCAAAACGTGCTGTTCGATGTGATGGCTTAAGCAGGAGGGGTGAACATATAATACACCTGACACAGGTAAAGTTGATTAGTTAAGACCTGGAAAAATTCTGTGAAAAAATATCAGGCCCAGTGAAGACTGATAAAGACCAGTAAACAGGGCCATTAATCTCTCCTAAAAGACAATCCTCTTCAGAGTATATAACGATATGGTATTATTAACAAAATGGTTTGTCTTGAAGTGCTCTTTTGCATTGGCAGATAGGGAGAGGCCAACACAATTGTTGAAAATTGAATAACCCCTTGTGTCAATTGCCACAAACAATGCAACAAGAATTGCATTTTTGATTAACCAAATCATAGACTTACATGCTCTCCTTACTTAGCCTAGCAGTTTGATGAAAGCACTGGTGTCAGTGGTTTAGGTGGGCTGTTCATTTTTTGTGCAATCCATGTACATTTAATGGTGCAGTGCCATAAGTCTACATACACAGTTGATATATAAAGTCTACACACCTTTGTTAACCACTTACCCCCCGGACCATATTGCTGCCCAAAGACCAGAGTACTTTTTGCAATTCGGGACTGCGTCGCTTTAACAGACAATTGCGCGGTCGTGCGACGTGGCTCCCAAACAAAATTGGCGTCCTTTTTTTCCCACAAATAGAGCTTTCTTTTGGTGGTATTTGATCACCTCTGCGGTTTTTAGTTTTTGCGCTATAAACAAAAATAGAGAGCCAATTTTGAAAAAAATTAATATTTTTTACATTTTGCTATAATAAATATCCCCCAAAAATATATAAAAAAACATTTTTTTTCCTCAGTTTAGGCCGATACGTTTTCTTCTACATATTTTTCGTAAAAAAAAATCGCAATAAGCGTTTATTGATTGGTTTGCGCAAAAGTTATAGCGTTTACAAAATAGGGGGTATTTTTATGTCATTTTTATTATATTTTTTTTACTAGTAATGGCGGCGATCAGCGATTTTTTTTTCGGTATTGCGACATTATGGCGGACACTTCGGACACTTTTGACACATTTTTGGGGCCATTGGCATTTTTATAGCGATCAGTGCTATAAAAATGCATTGGATTACTATAAAAATGCCACTGGCAGTGAAGGGGTTAACACTAGGGGGCGGGGAAGGGGTTAAGTATGCCTGGGTGTGTTCTTACTGTGGGGGGGGGGTGGCCTCACTAGGGGAAACACTGATCCTCGGTTCATACATTGTATGAACCGAAGATCAGCATTTCCCCTGCTGACAGGACCGGGAGCTGTGTGTTTACACACACAGCTCCCGGTCCCCGCTCTGTAACGAGCGATCGCATGTGCCTGGCGGCGATCGCGCCCGCCGGGCACACGCACGGGAGTCGGGGGCGAGCGGGGGGCACGCGCGCCTCCGGCTGCGCGCGCGCCCCTAGTGGCGGCTGGGAGAGAGGATGTCATACTACGTTCTCTCGCCCAGCCGAGCCAACTTGTCGACGTATAACGGCGGTGGGCGGTTGGCTAGTGGTTAAAATGTCAGGTTTCTATGATGTAAAAAAATGAGACCAAGATAAATAACTTCAGAACTTTTTCCACCTTTATTACGACCTATAAACTGTACAACTCAAATATTTTAGGTGGGGGAAAGTAAAAATAAAAAACAAAAATAGTATGGTTGCATAAGTGTGCATACCCTTAAATGAATACTTTGTTGAAGCACCTCTTGATTTTATTACAGCACTCAGTCTTTTTGAGTATTAGCATGGCACATTTTGACTTGGCAAAATTTGCCCACTCTTCTTTGCAAAAACACTCCAAATCTGTCAGATTGCGAGGGCATCTCCTGTGCACATCCCTCTTCAGATCACCCCGCAGATTCAATCGGATTCAAGTCTGGGCTCTGGCTGGGCCCTTCCAAAACATCAATCTTCTGGTGAAGCCATTCCTTTGTTGGTTTAGATGTATGTATTGGGTCATTGTCATGCTGAAAGATGGAAGTACCTCTTCAGGTTTAGATTTCTAGCAGAAGCCTTAAGGTTTTGTGCCAATATTGAGTGGTATTTGGAACTGTTCATAATTCCCTCTACCTTGACTAATACCCCTGTTTCAGCTGAAGAAAAACAGCCCCAAAGCGTGATGCTGCCACCACCATGCTTCACTGTGGGTATGGTGTTCTTTTGGTGATGTGCAGAACCTACCCATGTACATTGATGACTGTGCCTCAGCTTCAAGTACAGCTGCAAGGCTTTAGAGGTAACTCTCTTGCTACAACATTTTTAGCATATGTTTTAGTATATAAAAAATAAATTAGTTTTTTCCCCTCTGGAAGAAATCACATTAAGTATCTACCTGGAAACAACGGTTTGGTGATGCGGTAGTCTTACCTTTAAGGGGAACATGTGTATATGCAGTATGTCACAAAAGTGCATACACCCCTCACATTTTTGTGACTATTTTATTATATTTTTTCCATGTGACAACACTGAAGAAATTACAGTTTTCTACAATATAAAGTAGTGAGTGTACAGCTTGTATAACAGTGTAAATCTGCTTTTCCCCTCAAAATAACTCAACACACAGCCATTAATATCTAAACTGCTGGCAACCAAAGCGAGTACACCCATAAGTGAAAATTTCCAAATTGGGTCCAAAGTGTCAATATTGTGTGTGGCCACCATTATTTTCCAGCACTGTCTTAACCCTCTTGGGCATGGAGTTCACAAGAGCTTCACAGGTTGCCACTGGAGTCCTCTTCCATGACGACATCATAAAGCTGGTGGATGTTGGAGACCTTGCTCTCCTCCACTTTCTGTTTGAGGGTGCCCCACAGATGCTCAATAGGGTTTAGGTCTGTAGACATGCTTGGTCAGTCCATCACATTTACCCTCAGCTTCTTTATCAAGGCAGTGGTCGACTTGGAGGTGTGTTTGGGGTCGTTATCATGTTGGAATACTGCCCTGTGGACCAGTCTCCGAAGGGAGGGGGATCATGCTTTGCTTTAGTATGTCACAGTACATGTTGGCATTCATGGTTCCCTCAATAAACCGTAGCTTCCCAGTGCCGGGAGCACTCATGCAGCCCCAGACCATGACACTCCCACCACCATGCTTGACTGTAGGCAAGACGCACTTGTCTTTGTACTTTTCACCTGGTTGCCGTTACACATGCTTGACACTATCTGAACAAATACGTTTATTTTGGTCTCATGAGACCACAGGACATGGTTCAGTAATCCATGTCCTTAGTCTTATAAAAGTGGGAGGGGGAAGGAACAAAGGAAGGGGGAAGGGACAAGGTGTAAAAATGTATCGGCGTAAAAAACAGCATAACATTGGGTCTGTAAATGAGACCACGGCTAGTAGTGTATACCATGGTCTCTATCCCTAATGCTTGTAAAAAAGAGAAGGCATACGTAAGGGGAGCAGAAAGAGGGGGAGGGAAGGGTAGACGGGAAAGGAATAGGAATTGTGGGACTTTAACGTGAAACACACCACCGGAATATAATGAATCAATTAATAGGATAAAATAACATTTATTGGATACAATAGAGCATACCAAACAGTGAACATACATCACAGTAAATAGTATACAGAAAATGATGGGCATGATTGGTAAATCAAAAATTACATAATATAACATAATAATACCTATGGTGTAACATAGTATGCAACACTGTATCCAAATGCTTATATAAGCTATAAAATAAAATAAAATAATTAGACCTAGTTACCAAAACACATGATGGACATGGTCATAGTTAACAAGATAAAAATTAATTGATTCATAATTCTCAGAGATAGAAATCGCATGATATGGTAAAATTGCTGTGACATAACATCAGTAAGAAGCTTGACGCATTTCGTGGATAGACTTCCACTCATCAGGAGCAAGTATGACCTGGGTATATCTGTAAATATAATAAAATATAATACAAAAATTCACTAAATGGTAGTTTAGTGGGTATAACAGAGAGAGTAGGGGGCATGTAATATATTCCCAACACTCTTACCTCTGAGTAGATTGACAGTTAAAAATAATAAGTGGTAACTGACGATATTGACATCTAGGGGCGTTGTGGAGAGTAGGATCCCAGGGGGAACTGAGGTGGTGGCGATGCGATAGCAGCCCGGCAATAACCACTGATAAATGGACAATAGGTAGGAATGGAATCCCCAGTCAATAAACGTAGTTGTGAGGAGTGTGCGGTAGCAATCCATAAAATTCCTGTGAACATATTTAGTAATAATAGAGTGTCATTGTAGTGACTGACAACAATAAGAAAATAGAAAAAATATAGTGACCCAATCCAAAATCGTGATAGCCCGAAGGGGAAACACCTATATAGAGTGAAAAGAGTAACAATTTCACCATGTTCTTAGTCTGCTTATCTTTAACAAACTGTTTGCGGGCTTTCTTGTACATCATCTTTAGAAGAGGCTTCCTTCTGGGGCGACAGCCATGCAGACCAATTTGATGCAGTGTGCGGCGTATGGTCTGAGCAATGACAGGCTGACCTCAACCTCTGCAGCAATACTGGCAGCACTCTTACGTCAGTTTCCCAAAGAAAACCTCTTGGCTTCTGCGCTGCAGCTCAGTTTCCGGGTCTTGGCAATCTCCATATAGCCTAGGCCATCTTTGTGTCGAGCAAAAATTCTTTTTTTCAGATCCTCAGAAAGTTCTTTGCCATAAGATGCCATGTTGAACTTCCAATGAGCAGTGGGAGAGTGATAACACCAAATTTAACACACCTGCTCCCCATTTACACCTGAGACCTTGTAACACTCACATGACACCAAGGAGGGAAAACGGCTAATTGGGCCCAATTGGGACATTTTCACTTAGGGGTGTACTCACTTCTATTGCCAGCAGTTTAGACATTAATGGCTGTGTGTTGAGTTATTTTGAGGGGACAGAACATTTACACTGTTATATAACCTCTACACTCAGTAATTTACATTGTAGCAAAGTGTCATTCAGTGTTGTCACATGAAAAGATATAATAAAATATTTACAAAAATGTGAGGGGTGTGCTTACATTTCTTTATTATATCTTTATTATATCTTTGCTATACATGTTTATTCCCTTTGTGTGTATTGGAACAAAACAAAAAAAGCAAATTGGACATAATGTCACCAAAAACTCCAAAAATTGTCTGGTCAGAATTATTGGCACCCTTTCAAAATTGTGGATAAATAAGATTGTTTGAAGCATGTGATGCTCCTTTAAACTCACCTGGGGCAAGGAACAGGTGTGGGCAATTTAAAAATCACACCCGAAAGCAGATAAAAAGGAGAGAAGTTCACTTAGGCCTCGTACACACGACCGAACATGTCCGCTGAAACTGGTCCGCGGACCAGTTTCCGCGGACATGTCCGACCGTGTGTAGGGCCTAGCTAGCGGACAGTTTTCCGGCCGAGCGGACAGGTTTCCAGCGGACAAAAGTTTCTTAGCATGCTAAGAAACTTGTCCGGTGGAAACCTGTCCGTCGGACATGTCCGATGGTTAGTACACCTAACCATCGGACCGAAATCCCCTGCATGCGTCAAAGTGATTCGACGCATGCGTGAAAGCATTGAACTTCCTGGTTCGCGCACGTCGCCGCGTCATCGTAGCCGCCACGTCACCGCGTTTTCTGTCCGCGGGGAATTTGGTCTGATGCTGTGTACACACATCAGACCAAAACCTCCCAGCAGACATGTCCGATGAAAACGGTCCGCGGACCGTTTTCATCGGACATGTCTGGTCGTGTGTACGAGGCCTTAGTCTTTGCATTGTGTGTCTGTGCGTGCCACACGAAGCATGGACAACAGAAAGAGGAGAAGAGAACTGTTTGAGGACTTGAGAACCAAAATTGTGGAAAAATATCAACAATCTCAAGGTTACAAGTCCATCTCCAGAGATCTAGAATTGCCTTTGTCTACAGTGCGCAACATTATCAAGAAGTTTGCAACCCATGGCACTGTAGCTAATCTCTCTGGGGGCGTGAATGGAAGAGAAAAATTGATGAAAGGTTGCAACGCAGGATAGTCCGAATGGTAGATAAGCAGCCCCAAACAAGTTCCAAAGAAATTCAAGCTGTCCTGCAGGCTCAGGGAGCATCAGTGTCACCGCGAACTATCCGTCGACATTTAAATGACCCCAATGCTGACACAGAAACATAAAAAAACAAGACTATAGCCAAAATGTACTTGAGTAAGACAAAATCCTTCTGGTAAAATGTCTTGTGGACAGATGAGACCAAGATAGAGCTTTTTGGTAAAGCACATCATTCTGCTGTTTACCGAAATCGGAATGAGGCCTACAAAGAAAAAGAACACAGTACCTACAGTGAAATATGGTGGAGGTTCAATGATGTTTTGGGGTTGTTTTGCTGCCTCTGGCACTGGGTGCCTTGAATGTGTGCAAGACATCATGAAATCAAAGGATTACCAAAGGATTTTAGGTCGCATTGTAGAGCCCACTGTCAGAAAGCTGGGTTTGCGTCCGAGATCTTGGGTCAGGACAATGACCCCAAACATGCGTCAAAAAACACCCAAAAATAGATGGCAACAAAGCGCTGGAGAGTTCTAAAGTGGCCAGCAATGAGTCCAGATCTAAATCCCATTGAACACCTGTGAAGAGATCTTAAAATTGCTGTTGGGAAAAGGCCCCTGCAGACCTGGAGCAGTTTGCAAAGGAAGAGCGGTCCAAAATTCTAGGTGAGAGGTGTAAGAAGCTTATTGAGGGTGTGCAACCAAATATTAAGTTAAGGGTGCCAAGAATTTTGACCAGCCCATTTTTGGATTTTCATGTGACATTGCATCTAGTTTGCTTTTTTTCCTCCCGTTTTATGTTGTGTTTCAATACACACAAAGGGAATAAACATGTGTATAGCAAAACTTCTTACTGCAATACTTTTCTGTGAGAAATACTTGATTTTCTGGAAAAAGTTCTGGGGTGCCAACAATTTCAGCCATGACTGTATATATTAGTGGGCACAAATTTGACATTTAGCTGAACAGATACCATCTGGCTTTAAAGGCAAGATATTTACAGTCATGTGAAAATGTAAGTACACCCTCATTGAAATTATTGACTGAATTCAAACAGTGCCTACAGAAAAAGGTGATATGCTTGACATATAGAAGTGACATGATGTATTACTTTTTTATGAAATAAATGAACATGAATGCAGATTTGTTATCTGGAAAAACAAAGTTCACCCTTACATTTACCACCACTTCAAATCCATGGCATTAGATTTGGTATTAATGGTTAGAACCTCTTTAGGGAATATGTACTGATAGTTTGACTTTGAGGGTTTGATGTTCTTTTCACTTTGACATGTGCGGTGTCATCATGCCAAGATCAATAGGGTTCTCTTAGCCCCACAAAAAATGTTGTGGATGTCTTTGAGTCTGGCAAGGGATTGTAAAAAATGCCAGTGATTAAAAATCAATCATTCCACTGTAAGGAAATTAATCTACATGTGGCATAAACTTCAAACAATTTGGCCAGGACTGGCTGATCCAGTATATTCTGCCCCCAGAGCTGACTGTTTAGTTCTAAAACCATTCTTTCTGTTCAGATAACTTGCAACTGCTGGGGTCAGAGTTCATGTATCTATAATGCGATTGCACCAATTTGCCCTGCATTAAAAGCGTGTAAAAAAAAAGCTTTTACTGTTCAAAAAGAACAGAGCAAAATTACAGTTTACAATTGAACATATATGAATGGACCAAGCCTTCTGGAACAATGTGCCGAAGACTGATCAATCGAAGAGAGTTATTTGGTTACAGTAATAGTAGAAATGTTTGCCTCAAAGTGAAGATGGGATTTCAGGAAAACATACAAACTGTGAAGCATAAAGGTGGAAATGTTAAGGTTTGCTGCTTCAGGGCTTGCGCAACTCACAGTCATTGAGTCAATTATACATTCAAGTGATTGAAAAACCTCACATACACCCAATAAAGTGACAAGCATCAGGTGATACACAGAGATTAAACAAATACTCTTACGTAAGTTGTACCTGATTACCTGCAGCAATTTCCTCTGTAAAATGTTCTAAAAACACATCAAAGGATTTGCTTTCTCAGCTCCAGCAGCAGAAGGTGGGTATCTAAAGTCTCACAGTGCAGATCTCAGTGAGGGGGACTCTGAGTCCTGATTGGAGGGAAGGGACACACCCTCCTTCACACAGTACATGAAGAACATGCATAGCTAAGGATATCAGTAACGGGCTGTGTACTGGAGCTTACGTACCCCTTTATCTCTTGGTGTCGGGAAAACCTGTCAGAAGTGACTCATGCAGATAACAGAGGAATGAGGCAGAAGAGCGAAATCATTTAGTTCTTTGGATAGAGTATAGAAGTCAGGGCTCAAGTCCTGCAGGAACTAAGGATGAGCTGAACACCCCCCTGTTCGGTTCGCATCAGAACTTGCGAACACACCAAATGTTCGTGTGAACATTAGAACCCCGTTAAAGTCTATGGGACTCGAACATTTGAAATCTAAAGTGTTAA
Organism: Rana temporaria; assembly: GCF_905171775.1. Lineage (NCBI taxonomy): Eukaryota > Metazoa > Chordata > Amphibia > Anura > Ranidae > Rana > Rana temporaria. The sequence continues at coordinate 318,640,440 of NC_053490.1, read as the reverse complement.
TTTTAAAGGCTAATATGCAAGTTATTGTCCTAAAAAGTGTTTGGGGACCTGGGTCCTGTCCCAGGAAACATGTATCAATGCAATTTTTTTTTTTTTTTAAACTGACGTTTTTTCAGGAGCAGTGAATTTAATAATGCTAAAAGTGAAACAATAAAAGTGTAATATTACTTTAAATTTCGTACCTAGGGGGGTGTAAAGTCAGCATGTGAAAAAGCGCATGTTTCCCGTACATAGAACTGTCCCTGCACAAAGTGTCATTTCTGAAAGAAAAAAAGCCATTTAAAACCGGCTTTGCGGCTCTAATGAATTGTCGGCTCTTTCAATTACAGAGATGATTCATTCATAAAGGAAAAAAAAATGTGTGGGGGTCCCCCAAATTAAATTACCAGGCCCTTCAGGTCTGGAATGGATATTAAGGGGAACCCCGCCGTAAAAAAAAAAATGACGTAGGGTTCCCCGCAAATATCCATACCAGGCCATTCAGGTCTGGTGTGGATTTTAAGAGGATGTCCCCATGTTGATGGGGACAAGGGCCTCATCCCCACAACCCTTGCCCAGTGGTTGTGGGGGTCTGCGGGCGGGGGGCTTATCAGAATCTGGAAGACCCCTTTAACAAAGGGGACCCCCAGATCCTGCCCCCCCCCTATGTGAATTGGTAATGGGTTACACTGTACCTCTACCATTTCACGAAGGAAGTGTAAATAGTTAAAAAAAAAAACACACAGACACCGTAGACAAAAATCCTTTATTAATAAAAAATAAATAAAAATCCAGCGATGTGAATCCACTGTCTCCTATCCAGCGATGGACGATCTCTCCAGCGACGGATGATCAGCGGTCCGGTCCAGTGATGCAGAAGATCCATCCGTCCAGAGCGCAGCAGGGGAGCTCCACTCTCCGCTGGACACAGCCCAGCGGAATGACGCGCTGGAGCTGTGACATTACTTATATAGGGGAAGCGCCGGCCACCCGTCACGTGACCCCGTCCCCTCTGACGTACCCTCGTACGTCACTGGGAAAGCCCTGTCTTTGAGGGTCTTTCCCAGTGACGTACGAGGGTGCATCATTTACACACATTAATGGTTTGCATTATCATAGGTGTGTTTGTTTTTTGAAAGAGTAGTAAAGGTAGGAAGGAAACCCAAGCATGAAAACTGCAGGTTAATATTCTCTTTGCTCAGTATGCATTCCGTGGTGAGTGCTACTGGTAGGATTACCATGTGAAAATAAGTGGGGCAAAAAAAACAATTGCAGCCAACACATCTAAGAACTGGTAACTTGTAATATTGTTGTTCACTTTAAATACACTTTCAGCAAGGAACGCAATCTTTCCTTTTACTTTTCAGTTAATATTTGCATGGGAAAAGTATGTCAGATTATTCACTGTGACAGTGTCCCACTTTAGGGATTTCCCTTTATTTTCTGTTTTCTCATCTGGACAGCAAGTGAGGATAATCTTCCCAAAGGGGACAGAGACAGCAGTAAAAAGTGGAATAGAGGTTAACTAAGCTTCCTCATTCCATTAGAATAAAAAATATTGGCTACAATGTTAAGGGGATCATAATACAGAGCAGTCTTCACATTCATTTGAATATTCTTTTATCTCAACTCTAACGTTATTTTCCTTTTATGTGAGGGTAATAATATTATCATGGGATTTGGGATCTTTGGAAGGCTACGGGAAGGCTGAGTGACAGAACCAGGGCCTTAGCGATTGGTCCAGAAGCTGGCTTTTGCAGTAAGTACCTTTTACATTTTACAGCTGTTGTTTTACAAACTAATGATTTTGTTTAAGGGGAAGGGTGTCAGTGGGTGTGGCATAGTGAAATTTTGATCTAAGGCAGGGGTCTCCAAACAAAGGGCCAGTTTTGCAGACTTTAGGTAAACCAGAATGTAATCAGTGGGATTAGAAAATGTCTTACGATTGGTGGTCAGTGTAAGAAAAAAACATTACATCTGTGATCAGTAGGACTAGGAAAACTGCCATATTTTTGTAAGGAGTAATGGCCTGTCATTGGTGTCAGTGGGAGGAATAGTGCCCGTTCCTGGTGTCAATGGGGGAAATTATACCCCAGCATTGATGTCCACAGAAAGAATGGTATCTCTTTGCCAGCACCTTGGTGGTTCAACAACCCTTGATTGCTCACGGGGCTCACCTGGAGCGGTGAGATATCTGTCTGTATCTCTTTGTTGGTGTCAGTGAGAGAAATGGTTCCATAAAAGCACCAGGTAAAGTCAAGCAAAGTTGGTTTATAGGGGCGCTGCGGCATACCCCTCTCTCCCGCCCCCTACTAAAGTGACCTTGAAGGTATGGGGGGTGGCTAGGAAGAGATTTGTCCATAGTCTTTGCTACTCACCCTTCTGTCCGCTATGGGGGAACCCCACACTGCCACACTTCAGGATGTTACCTGACCCGCACCTCTGGGCCCGATTCGGGATCAAGACTCTGCAGGATATTATGCCCCGGGGGACCCTTCTGACATTTGGTGATCTCTCTTCTAGGTTGGGACTCCCGGGGAGATGTTATTCAGGTACTACCAGTTGAGGCATGCGGCAAGGGCACAATTCCCTATCCCCATAAAAATGGAAGCTGATGCTATTGAGGCACTTTTGGAACAGGAGACCCTTAAAAAAACTTTTGACGCTGTACTCAGCTCTCCTGAGGGTAGACTCGCCTAGGATGGAGACCGTGTGGGAGAGGTGGCGGGCTGACATCCCTAGCCTGGACAGGGAGGATTGGGAGGACTGCTTTGAGACCGGTTCTAGGATGCTGATCTCCTCTAGGGACAAGCTCATACATGCCAAATTTGTACATCGGGTTTACACTGCAGAGGTTACACACGATCTACCCGCAGAGGTCCCGAGACTGCCCCAGGTGTCACTCCCCTGACAGCGTTTACATACACGTTTTGAACCTGTCCCTCCCTGGCTGGGTACTGGGCCACAGTTTTCGAAAGTATTAATGCCCGCCTGCAGCTGTCTCTCTCACCATCGCCTGAACTGGCCCTGCTAGGCATTCAGGACGATGAACAGCGGCCTCGTTACACTAAGCTGCTTATTTCATATGTCCTCTTTTACGCTAGGAAGGAAATTTTGCTCAGGTGGTTATCCCCCTCTTCTCCCACGGTTGAATCATGGGACTCCTCCATAAACAGTGTGTTACCCATTTACAAGCTGACCTATATTAACAGGGGCTGTCCCCAAAAATGTGATAGTCTCTGGTTGCCTTGGACAGAGCAACTGTAGGTCTTTGGCGCGGATGGGTGCGGTGATCTCTGGTCGGGGCCCAGATTGGGGGGGGCAGCCACCTCGCAGCATTCTGGGGTTTCACGGAGTGAAACAAGACCCTGCGTAGTTACATACCTTAGTCTTTGTTTTTCTACTCTGCACAATGTACTGTACTTGATTATTGTTTTTCCATACTCCTTTTTTTGTTTTCCTTATTTTCTTTTCCTGATGCTTATGTATCCAATTCCCCTGATTTGTGATTGAATATTTTTATGTCTGCCTTTTACTTTTACTTGCTCTTAATACCTTTGCTTGCAAGTCAATGCATTAGTATGAGTATAGTATCTGGTGCACAGTATACAGAGAGCAGAAATGCTTTCACTGCAATTTGCCGGTACTTTGTGTTTGGGAGGTCCAAACAGAATCTAGTACTAAACTTGAATGGTAATTAGGAGAACCAGAACCATTGCCAAATGGAAAAGTGGGCTTGATAGTAAATTTGTTATTGCCTTCAACTAGGAAAGGATCTCTGTGAGTAGAGGATTCCCTTCCTGGGAAATTAAAAAGTAATCTAAGCAACGTAATTGGGAGCAGAGAAACTCCTGCACCCAACATAAAACAATAACTATAAGTTTATAGACAGATGCACACTAGTATAGAAATAAAACAAACTTTATATGATAAAATATTAGTAATAGTACATACATCCAATATGCAAACACATTGCATAAGCAAATTAACTCAACAGGAGTTGTATACTGTACATATACCTGGGTTTATAGCAAAGATCCTTCCAGATGATAGTGGTAAAAAGACAATGATGTAAGTACTTTACCCTTTTGTTAATTTAGTAGCCCATTATTTTCTATTTATACTGTTACATCATTGCTAAAATGTTATTTCTTTTGCATATATCCGTGTCAGTTGAGCTACCTTCTTTTGTTCCAAACATTTTATTAAAGTTAAATAGGAATACAATTAATTTATGTATACATACACGGGGTTGTACAATAAATAGAGAATTCAGAATAACAGACATATGATGGTAGACAATATAATACCATTGTCATTATATATTCAAGTATCAGAATGTCAAATAGAATTAAATATAAAGCACAAACAGGAAGATAATACATTACTACGTCAATAGCCTGAAGATATAAAGCACAGATGAATCAGAAATTACAGAATAATGTAGTCTGATCATATTGATGTGAATGAAGTGATAAAACAAAAGATGATAATAGAGACTCTGATATAGTGTAGTCTCAAAAATATGGGTGGAATATACAGTAGCAAAGTAAAAGTATTCAGTAAACCAAAATAAAGGTATGGAAAGATTTCAAAGGAAAAACGTAAAAACGTGTAGGCAAGCGCTCAAATTGAGCGGTAAAAGGAATATGTGGGGTTCTAATCCCTATAGGTGATTTCTGTCAATGAAGAATAGAAAATTCAAAGTAGTCGTAGCAATTGCAAATATAAGGAACAATTAAGTGCCTAGTAAGTCCATAAACCGCGATGAATTCCTAAAGTGAATCCAACAAGACCAGGTGGATCTATATTTCGTTGGATTATCATTGGCTTGGTGAAAAAAAATAATAATTTTTTTTCAATTTTCAATTTTGGAAGAATCATTCTATCCCAACCTATTCTAGGAGGTTTGGAAGCCCGAATAAAGTTCCTACAGAGTCTCTTATATGTTGTAAAAAAAGACGGTGGGAGTTTGATCGGGATAGCTTGCATAATGTTTAAGAAGCGTGGTAAAATGTTCATTTTCAGAATGGCAATTCGGCCAAACCAAGAAAATTTACCCAAGGACCATTTGTGGAGATCATTTTTAATGTTATGGAGAATAGGGGTGACATTTTTCTCATAGAGGTCAGCTAACTTAGAGGGGATTTGGATACCCAAATATGTAAGGGAATTGGGTTCCCAACTGAAAGGGAAATTAGCCTTGCATTGATTCATCAAATTGGTTGGGAGAGAGATATTAAGTGCTTTAGATTTAGTAAAATTAATTTGTAAGTTAGAAAGCTTATGAAACAAGCTGAAATCACGAAGTAGGCTTGGAATAGTGATTAGGTGTTTAGAAAGAAAAAGCAGGATGTCATCTGCGTATGCAGCGATTTTTAATTGTCTGTCTCGGATAGTAATGCCAGATATGTCCGGGGTTTGTCCCTTAGTTTTCGTAGTAGGGGTTCTAAGGTGAGTATGAAAATACGTGGGGATAAGGGGCAACCCTGGTGCGTGCCATTTGAGATGTGGAAGGCGTCTGACAGGTGACCATTGACTCTAATTCTGGCCGTAGGGAAAGAATATAAATTGAGAATCAATTGTAGAAAATGAGTAGGAAATCCTAGGGCCCTCAAGGTTGCAGACATGTAGTCCCAGGCCACCCAATCAAACGCCTTCTCAGCATCAAGGGACAAGAAGAAACCTTCAGTGGAAGAGGTAGAGAGCCAATGGTGAATGTTTATAGCTTTTAGGGTGTTATCCCTGGCCTCTCGACCGGGGGACAAAACCAACTTGATCAAGTGGTATTAATTTTGGTATAAGAGGGAGCAGGCGATTTGCAAGGATCTTGGAGTATAATTTCAGGTCTACATTAAGGTGGGAGATAGGTCTATAGTTGGATACTAATGTTTCATCTTTTCCTGGCTTAGGTATAAGGGTGATATGGGCTTCTAGTAGGTCTTTGAGAGTATGTGAGGAAGATGATAAATGATTAAACGCAGAAATAAAATGTGGGTTAAAAATATCTTAAAAAGATTTATAGTAACTGACGGTCATGCAATCGGGGCCCAGACTCTTTCCTGGTTTAAGTTGTTTTAAAGCATTTAAAGTTTCTAATGCATTAATAGGGACATCTAAGTGTTCAGCATCTTCCTGTGAAATAGGGGAAGGACAGTATTGTTTTAAGAATTTGTCAATAATGTTCCGTCTGTCGGGAGAGTGGCCTTTCTTGTGTGTGAGAGGCAAGTTGTATACATTTTTGAAATCGTGGACAAATTGATTTGAAATATCCTCTGGAGAAGAAAAAGATTTACCAGTGGGATCCCGAATTAAGTGGACGGTATTAGCTGCCTTCCTAAGTTGTAGGGCTCTAGCTAGGTATTTACCTGACTTATGGCCAAATTGATAAAACCGCTTCTTCGTAAGGGTATATTTGCGTCTTATAGTTTTACCCAGTATTTCCAATAGATCCTCACGGGCTTGAAGTAGTTCAGTAAGGGTTCAGGAGGCTAGGGATAATTTATGAGCTCTCTCCAGAGTGTGTATCTTAGTTGATAGAGTAGCAATCCGCTCTCTCCTTTGTTTATTTCTAATTGTCATCAAGGACAATAGTTCCCCACGAATGACACATTTATGTGCTGCCCACACATTGGCTGGCGTGGAATCAGCAGTCACATTCTCGGAGAAGTATTGTGTGAGTCTTGTGTGGATTTTTTGAGTAATCACTGGATCTGTCAAAAGTGAGTTATCAAGGCACCAAATTGTATGACGTGTTGAAGCCATTGGGAAGGTCAGCATTATAGTGACGGGATTGTGGTCAGAGATAATCATAGGATCTATGGTAGCTTTAGAGAGCATTGAAAGGTCTCTTTGGGAAATAAAAATATGATCGATTCTCGTATATTTATCATGTGGTGCCGAATTAAAAATGTGAAATCTCTTTCATTAGGGTGAAGTGTTCTCCAAGCATCATGAAGAGTTAAATCTCGAATGAGATTTTTTTTAGCTCGTAAGGCTCTGTAAGGCATAGATGAAGATGTGGTGGAGGAATCCTGTGAAGGATGAGCTACCTTCTTTTGACTTGCTCATGCCTAAGGTTAGTTTTTCATACTCAGTTTGATATGTGCGAAATATAAATATAACATACAACTTTTTTTTCTGTTGTCCAAAAACCTAGACATTACTGTAATAAACCCATTCAAAGTATTACTATGTTTTGAGGCGAGGGAAGAGTTAAGACTTGTCTGCATTCGTAAAATGCGCCGCAGTGCTTGCTGTACTGGAAGCATAAAAACCCCTGCAGGTTTTTTTTATTTTTTACAGCTGAAGAGCCATTTACTTGGCTTTTTATGACTTAATTAAATTAATGAGTCACATAATGATGCACCATATCTATGTATCAAACTGCACAAATTAAAAAAATACCATATCAAGCGGCATCTCATTTCCCTGTTTAACAATGTTAAACACGCAGTTAGGGCGAACGTGTGTAAATGAGCTTGCAACTGCGATCGAAATTCTGATTAGAGGTTCAGGGCAGACCTTTCAGCTGTCATATCAAACAAACTCAGATTACAGTAATGTAAAGCAACATAGCTTACCACTGCACAATTTCAGCTGCTTGTATTTATACAGTTAATGCTATTGTGATCATAAATAAGCATCAAAATAAATTCTAGGAAGCTTCTCTGCAAATGGATCCCTTTATGAGAAAATCTGATCACTGATCAATGGCATATTGTAAAATTGCTCAGTTTGTCTTGCTTGCTTCTATTTTAAATAATACAAGTCAACCATGCTAGTCTAAATACACAAACATCCACCTGAATTAATTAGAAATCAATTGCATAAAAAAGTGCTTAGCTGCTAATTCCATATTACAAAGTGCAAAAAATGATAAAATATTAACCACACTCTATATTATCAAAAACCATTGCTTGGTCCACTTTGTGTGTGTGTGTGTGTGTGTGTGTGTGTGTGTGTGTATGTATGTATGTATATATATGTATATATATATATATATATATATATATATGTGTATTATGTGTATGTGTATATACAGGGCTTTTTTTCTCAAACAATAGGTGCTGGAACTCAACCACGGCCCCCCAAAACCCCTCCCCCTACACACACCCTCCAAATCACATCAAATAGTGGGCGTGGTAGGTCAAATTTCACGAACAGAAGGAGGGTCTTAAAGGGACATTAATTACCAGCATTGCATTACATACAGAGTGCAGAGTTCAGGGGGGTTACACACAAAGTGCAGATCTGTCACTTGTAAACACAGAAACCGGACTTCTGTGTTTACAAGTGATTGTGGTAAGCAGGCACCAAAGGGTCTGAGCCAGAGGTGGTGGAACTGAGTTCCACCAAGTTCCCCCTGAAAAAAAGCCCTGTGTATGTATATATATATATATATATATATATATATATATATATATATATATATATATATATATATATATATATATATACACATACACACACATATATGTGTAGGTGCACATGTGTTGGTGTCTATAATTATTTCCCATATCCCTGTATGTTGTGTTCTTTAAGATGCACATCCAAGAGTCTCTTAAAAATATCTATACTCCCTGCAGCCACCGCCAATTGTGGAAGAGAGTTCCACATCCTTATTGCCCTGACAGTGAAAACCCCCTGCGCAGTTTAGGGTTGAACTGCTTCTCCAATCTCATTTTTTGGTCCTGTATCCTCATACACTCCTTGAGACTGAATCGTTTTTTTTCCTATGCTGGGATCGCCGTTGAGGTATTTGTAAATTGCTATTATATCTCCTCTCAAGCGTTGTTTCTCCAACGAGAATAAATTTAGTGTTTGCAGTCCTTCCTTGTAATCAAGGTCCTCCAGTCCTCTCATTCGTTTTGTTGCCCTTCTTTGGACTCTCTACAGCTCCAGCACATCCCTTCTGAGGACTGGTGACCAGAACTGGACAGAATACTCCAGATGTAGTCTAACCAGAGTTTTATAACATAGCAAGATTATTGTTATTATCTCTGGAAGTATATCCTATTTTTATGCATGCTAATATTTTGCCGGCTTTGGTAGCTGCAGCTTGACTTTGCATGCTATTGCTCAATCTGTCATCTACTAGGACCCTCAGATATTTTTCTATTCTTGATTCCCCCAGTGGTTTTCCCCCAAGTGAGTAGTTTGCATGCATGTTTTTTTGCACCCAAGTGCATTATTTTACATTTTTCCACATTAAACCTCATTTGCAATGTAGTTGTCCACTCCATTGTTTTGTTCAGGTCTTTCTGTAAAATTTCTATATCCTAATGTGAAGTTATTGCCCTGCTTATTTTTGTGTCGTCTGCAAAAACTGAGCTTAAAGGGTCACTAAAGTAATTTTTTTAGCTAAATAGCTTCCTTTACCTTACCGCAGTCCTGGTTTCATGTCCTCATTGTTCGTTTTTGCTTTGATGTTGCTGTAATTCCTCTCTGTTCTGGACACTTCCTGGTTGTCTGTTTCCTGATCACCACAGTACTGGGAGATTTCTCACTGTGGTGATTAATCAAGGAGGTGTGATTTCTGTGTCAGCACCAATGCAGTTTCGTTTTACAAAGAAGCACTGCCCTCTATTGGCTCTTTGTCTCTGTACATCAGAGAACCAGGAAACAACAGCAAAAACTAAACTAAACTGTAGGTACATTATATGATTGGTTTTTATCTATTTTTAATCATTTTTAAAGGGAATCAGTTAACTATTGTCTCTATACCCTGTAAACAGTCATTTCAGCTGCACCTCTAGAGCGCTATATACATCCTTAACCCATCAAAATTGTTCTTAACCTATTGAAGCCTGAACTTTTCCAGGGTCTAAGCTACCCCTAACCACTGGATTGTATTATCATAACCACCTTTACCTATCGTTTTTTTTCCCACCCATCTGTCTGTCCCCAAGTGCCACTATACCCCCCCATCATAAAAGATAACTTCAACCCTTTTCACAGAATGCAACATTAGACTCAAAACTGCTCTGTAGAAGATTGGGGGGGGGGGTGTAAGGGGAGTACACGCTTGCAATTTAACCCAAATTCCTAATTCTTGTCCAGGAAATGTGAAGGTACAAGCACTTACAGCATCTGTGGTGTGTTGCACATTCTTAAGGCCAAACTACTGTAATAACAGACATTTTTTTTACAACGCATATTGAAACCATCTGTGAGAGCAGCCAGAGACAGGAAGAGGACACTAAAGCAGGTTTTTTAAATGAGGGAACAGCATTATTATTTACCTGGCCTAGCTCAGCCAGCCACAGAGAGATTGCCAGTGCACAGAAGAAGCCACCAACAAAAACAGACTTCACCTGGGGTAAGCGAGAAAATATTGACTGACCATGGGCAGATATGCTAGGGCACCATGACCAAATCCATCTATTTAGGTCTTAGCTTGGTAGGGTTACGTTTGAGGAACTCGGGCAATAACATCATCAGTTAGGTGAAACGTTGCTCAATCCGCACTCTTTTTCCTGCCCTTCAGCAGAAAGCAATATGCCACTGATGATCCAGAAGAACTTCATGGGTGGTTTTGTTTCACTGCCAGCCTACATAGATGGCCACCTGTAAACCACCATATCAGCAGCAACTGTTGGGGTTTTTAGTATGCTAGGGCTTACCTCACTTTGTTTTTTTTTTTTTGTTCTGTTACACAGAGCAACATGTCTTTTTAAAGACACATAGGTCAGTCCTGCTGTAACAGATAACCTTGGCCCATATCCCCCCCCCCCCTTCTTCAAGGGGCATTTTCTCAGTGACCCCAGAAAGAACAAACGCCAGTTAACTAGATCCTGTAATTCCTACTATTATAGGTTTGTACCAAGAGCCTTCTTCAGCAACGTCTGGTGAGGACAAGACCTCCTCTGTGTCTGGAAGACCCCTTATGTCTATTTCAGATTTTAAGTCAGTTTGTGCAAAATTACTTAAGCCATCTGCTCACGTAGGCTTTAAGCACACTCGGGCAGAGTAACTCTTTTGGACCCTAAGGCCTTGTACACACGATCAGTCCATCCATGATGGTCTGATGTGCCTACACACCATCTGTTAAAAAAACGAACGTGTCAGAATGCGGTGGTGTAAAACACAACGATGTGCTGAAAAAAACGAAGTTCAATGCTTCCAAGCATGCGTCGACTTGATTCTGAGCATGCGCAGGTTTTTAACCGATGCTTTTGCATACTAACGATCGGTTTTGACCTATCGGTTAGGCGTCCATCGGTTCAATTTTAAAACAAGTTCCTATTTTTTTGACCGAAGGTTAACTAACCGATGGGGCCCACACACAGTCGGTTTGGACCAATGAAAACGGTCCACCAGACCATTCTCATCGGATGGACTGATCGTGTGTACGCGGCCTTAGCCTTAAGCCCCTATGCACCATCTTTAGATTCAGGCCTCGTACACACGACAGAGTTTCTCGGCAGAATTCACCGAGAAACTCGGTCAAAACCCGGATTCTGCCGAGAAACTCTGTCGTCTGTACAGTTTTGGCTCGATGGAGCCGCCGAGGAACTCGACGAGAAAATAGAGAACATGTTCTCTATTTTCTCGTTGTTCTATGGGAGAAGGCGGCCCGCCGAGCTCCTTGGCGGCTTCATCCCAAAACTCGACGAGGAACTCGATGTGCCAAGCACGTCGAGTTCCTCTGTCGTGTGTACGGGGCCTCAGAGTCTACTTCTTGAGAGGATGTGGGTGTATCTTTTTAAACAAACTCCATATGACTCCCCTGTAGATCTGGCTACATGTTATATAATACCTATCTTGATAGTGAGCTGTGCTTTCGGAGACCAACAGTAATTTAGCACTTCGCTTGGGCTTTTTCTTTTACCTCCTTTTTTTTATACCAAGGGTTGGATCCATAACTGAGCACTTTTTTTCACATTGACTGTGCAGAAGCTGTGTAATAACCACCACACAGGCCTGCTGTGCACAAGTTCTGAAGAATTTAGTAATTCCTGTATTACCACTGCATGTGACAGAGAAAAGAGGCCAGCAGTAGAGTATAGATCACAGTGAACGACAGGAGCAACCTTTAGGCAGGCACAGAAGCAATGCTTGGGCTTGCACTTTTGAACACATCACAGTGATAAAATTGGCTGACTGTTACCTCATGTGACATTCAACTGCAAATCTCTATTTTATTTTGTTATACACGTAGAGTTCTCCCTTAAAGTTTTCTTTATGCGCTCATGTGAAAAATGTAAACATGTCTGTCTACTAGGACTGTAGTGTTTCAGCCAGATGTAACTTGGTTTAACCTTATCTCTTAACAATGTAAAAGTCTTTGTTAATCATACTTAAGTTGAGAACGTTCTACCATCATTGCATGTGTGTGAATTCTCCCTGTGTACGCAGTACAGGCTTCTTTATATTATTGTATACAGCAGACAGCCTCACAACAAGCTAGAGAAGGGCAGGCTAGCGATGGGAAATTGAGTACACATGAAGACTGAGGAAGGAAGCTGTCAATTTTGTTGATGTGTTTCTTAGTGGTACCTCAGGTACACAGGTTGGGTGAGTGTGCAGGAATGTAGACAACTGGCCGTATATTACTAAAAGTCTCCTTTTATATTTATACAGATACTTTTGTATTGGTACCAGTCAACCTGTTTATGCCAAAAACTAGTCACTTCAGCCAAACTTGTTTTTTTTATATAAATTTGGGCTTTGGTACTATTTAAATATGAAGTGTATGCTTATTTTGATTAAAGTGCCCTTCAGTTTGTCCATCACATGCATAAACATTTCAAAAACTTTAGGGAAGCTTCATAGTTCCCCAAGAAAACAATTTCTACCATACAGTGTTATCAAGTCTGTCTTTTAGTCACTGCCCACTGGCTCAGGGCAGTCAAACTAGCATGTTTTTAGCTAGGGCAAAAGCTGAAAGAGCAACTACTACCTTCCACTAACCATCTGAGAAAGGAATGGCAGCAGTTACAGGTGCTGTATCAGCTTATGCAGCGATGGACAACAGGCAGTGATATTGATTTGACCTTGAAGGTGAGGCCAAGTGAAATATAGGATTCTGTTTTAAAAAAGTGGTTCTTAACCCTGTCCTTAAGCATCTGTAATGCCTCGTACATGTGTACGGGTTTCCCAGCGGATTTTTTACCGCTGGGAATCCCGAGGGGAAAGCCGAGAACCGGCTCGGCAGCTTTTTCCCCCTACACACGGCCAGTTTTCCTGACAGGAAAACTGCCATGAGAGCTTTGGCCAGGAAAACCCGGCCGTGTGTATGCTCCACCGCAGTGTTTCCCATAGGAAAACTGCCACCGGTTTTCCTGTCAGGAAAACTGCCATGGGGCATACACACGGCCAGTTTTCCCGGGCCAAAGCTGTCATGGTCGTGTGTACGAGGCATTAGGAACATGAAACACTGAAAAAATCTTCTCTCTCTTAAAGCTGAACTCAAGCCTTCTGTTCAGTCTTTTAGTTTTACAGGCTCTTTACCTGTACTGAAATGGCTTACTCTGATTTAGCTGCATACAGCGGGCTTTCTACAGTGTGCATTAGAAGCTGCAGCAAGTAAGACAAAGCCCACCCCATTTTCTTACCGTCCCTGACCCGCACACTATATTTCTATTTTCCTTTTTTCAAACATGGAGGCTTGACATTATATATGGACATTACCTTTGGTGGTGTGCATGTATTTACAGTCTGATTAGGAACACCCTCCAGACTGATATCTACCCATCAAGGCCTTTTGATATTCACATAACTTCTCCCAAGAGCCAGCCCATAACTTGCATCAGGGTTCCTAACTCCTGAGGGGAGTACAGAGGTAGGGTGCTGTGATATTTTCAGGATGTACAGAACCCTGCTGGCCCTTCCCACTAGCTATGATCTGTCTACATTGCATAGAGAGGCACAGGGACCCAGTGATTGGGTCTATAATAAAGTATGTAATGAAAATGGAAAGGTTTTATTTAGACATAGCACATTGATGAGAGGTAGAAAGGAGGAACCAGGGAAGACAAAATATAAGCAGATTAAACTTCAGCTTTATTAATACCAAACAATTTGTTTCTATGATAATTGCATGTTGTAATGCATCAGTGCCGCAGTACATTTTATTAACCACAGAGACATACCTTTGTGCAAACACTGCATATCAGCATGCACAGTGTATGTATTACTTCCAAATACTGATTGGCCCCAGTTTTTTGTGTCTGTGTCTGGCAAGACTAAGGCTGGGTTCACACCATTGTGAACTGGATCCTCACATCCAATTCGCAATAGCAGGAGATTTTGACCGACTCTCTGTGGAGCTGGTTCACATATCTCCGCAGCAGGACTGGTGCATTTTGCAGAAAAATGCTGTGCGTCTTTTAGGCTGGGTTCAATTCCAGCTCTCTTATCTCTGCAAAGAGATAAGAGAGCTGTTCAGCAGATCATCTCCGTTTTAGCTGCAAATTTGGAGACCTGGGAGAGGGGAGGGGGGGGGAAGTGTAGTGAGGAGAGAAATCCTGATGAGAACTGAACACATTTGCGTGCCCATAGAAGATAATTGGCCTGAATTCGCACCTGAGCCGCACCGCAATACCTAGAAAACGCACACTTTTTTTGGGCAATGCGCAGTGCAAATGCATCGCACATATGTGAACCAGCCTCGTTAAAATCAATGTATTTTATAATGTTATGTGAATTGGATGCGGTTTAAGCCGCAACAAATTTGCATAGGTGTGAACGGGGCCTTAGTCAATTTCAGGTCCGAATTCAGACCAATATTCAGGCTGAAATCGAACCTGAAATGATGAACCAGTATGCACTGGACCCCTGCTGTGAGCCGAATGTGGCTCATATGTGAGCCGAGCCTCAATGTCCATTGGCTCTGGGGCCTGGCATTGAACGGCGCTTTAAAATGAATGGGCTGACAATGCACCAGAACTGACAAAAAAAGAAACTTGACCCCCCTTTTTTTTCCTCGAATACATAGCACCTTAATGCATTGGCATACCTTTAAAAATGAATGACACCGCAATGTGTGTTAATGTGTGAATTACTGCAATGAATGCAAATGACAACTGTAATCCCTTTGCCTGTGTGGAATAGGTCTAACAAAGCATATCTTTCATATACACTTATGGAATCATTGCTAAAATAATCAGCTTGCTACTTGTAGGGCCTGTTAAAAAAACAACTGACCTTTGATGGCCATTTCCATGGCACTGGTGAGGGATTTTTCTTATGTCAATTTGTTCTTTTTTTACTGAATTTTCCTTACAACAGTAACAATCTCATTTAACAAGAGAAGCAATGATAACCATCACATTGCAGATCATTTGTTTTGAAACTTCTTCAAACAACTACATTTGTTGATAGGTAGTAAAACACGGCAAACAATATGCTACAAAGGAGGAAGGCAGAAAAGATTTGCCCTTGTTTGCTTAATTATGGTTTCAGCATATTATGGACAGTTTCTGTTTGTATCCTCTACTTTTTTACTAGTTTTCAATAGATTGGTTATATCTCTGTCACAGACAGAAATTAAAACCTGAGGATATACAGTGGGGGAAATAATTATTTGATCCTCTGCAGATTTTGTAAGTTTGCCCACTTACAAAGAAATGAAGGGTCTCTAAATTTTATCTTAGGTTGTGTTTTAAGTGATGGATACAAATTATCAATCAAAAATCCAGAACAAAACACATGATACAAATGTTATTAATTGAATTGCAGTTCAGTGTGTAAAATGAGTATTTGATCCTCTACCAACCAACAATAGTTCTGGCTCCCACAGACTGGCTATAGATTAGTCCTGTCAATTTCCCTCGGTCTGGAGCTCCATGCAAGATTTTAACTCATAGGGTAAGGATGATCATGAGAAAAGTGGGGGGATCAGCCCAGAACTACATCGGAGGAGCTTGTGAATGATCTCAAGACAGTTGGGACCACAGTCACTAAACAGACCATTGGTAACACAATATGCCGCCATGGATTGAAATCCTGCGGTGCCTGCAAGGTCCTCCTCCTCAAGAGGACACATGTACAGGCCCATCTGAAGTCTGCCAATGAACATCTAAATGATTCAGAGAAGGATTGGGAACAAGTGCTGTGGTCGGATAAGCCCAAAATTTTGTTTTTTTGGCATTAACTCGATTCGCTGTGTTTAGAGGAAGAAAAATGCTGACTATGACCCTAAGAACACCATCCCTACAGTCAAGCACGGAGGTGGTAACATAATGCTTTAAGGCTGTTTCTCTGCTCAAGGTACAAGCTGATATTGCTGCATTAAGGTTCCAATGGATGGGGCCATGTATTGTAAAATCTTTGATGAGAAACTTCTGAAGATGGGTCATGGATGGATCTTCCAGCATGACACTGACCTGAAATATACCACCAATGCAACAAAAGCAGTGGCTCAAGAGACCTTAATCCTATAGAAATGTTTTGAAGGGAGCTGAAACTTCGAGTTGCAAGAAACCTTAAGGATTTAGAGAAGATCTGTAAAGAAGAGTGGATTAAAATCCCTCCTGAGATGTGTGCAAACCTGGTCCCCAACTACAAGAGTCGTCTTGCCTCTGTGCTTGCCAACAAGGGTTTCTCCACCAAGTCATGTTTTGCTTGGGGATCAAATACTTATGCTCTTCACTGAACTGCAACTCAATTGCAAATTTCTCATTTTTTTTGGTTGATATTCTGTCTCTATCATTTAAAATACACCTTTGACAAAAATTATAGACATTTCTTTGTAAGTGGGCAAACTTACAAAATCTACAGTGTATATATCTAAATCCCTGTATAGCACCAGTTTCCAGTGCCATCCTTCTATCTCTATTTCAAAACCAACAGTAGTGACACTTAAAGCGGACTACCAGTCTAACATTATGTTTAAAAATATTCTTTCTCCCATCCTGCTACCTATTCTGTGTAAAAAAAAAGTTGTTTACTTATCTAATTTTAGTCCACTCCAGTGATGTGATCCACCATTCTGACTCCCCTGTGTCAGTCAGCAGAAGCAGCTGCAGGGGGGGGGGGGGAGATGGAGCATGAACAACTGGGACATGGCTCCCAGATTTTCAGCCATGTCCTCTATCTCTCTAGCTGCCACTGACTGACACAGAGGATCATGTGACTGGACTGAAGTGGACTATAAATAGGTAAGTATCCATATATTTTTCTATAGCGCTTAGACAACATAGGTAATAGACGTAGGATGGGAACATTTTTAAACATAGTCTTAGGAAGGAATTCTTCTTTAAGTCACCCTTTTAACCCAATCTTGTAGTTGTCGCACACAAAGGGCTTGTAAATAGATGATCAATTTACAGTTAAATATAACATCTGGCACTTGCATTGAGACTAAAGTATATAATTCCATATCCCAATTAAGGATGTACAAATATAGAGGTGTATACAGCAGGGGAGATGATTAATTCTCAAAGATTAATGCAAAGAGTCCACCACCCAGCATCGTGGCATACAATTAAGGTACCTTGCAAATTTTGACATTCCAGTTGAATACGGATCTGTTGAGCGCCTGTTTACTGTGGCACATAATTCTAACCACAAATACATTGTGCTTTTAAGGGGACAGGCTGTTACTGCTGTGTTCACAGCCATTTCTGACAGAAATTCTCTGACAGACTGATTTAACATTTTGTCTAAGCCAGTAAATAGACAATCCGCAAATGTCCTGCTGTTGTAAAGCTAAAGGTCCAACATGCCCTTCAAAAGTGTATATCCAACCATAATGCTGGAAGTAAGCCTTAGCTGTAGTTCGACCGCAGTAGGTTCCGGCAGAGAGAGCTGTGTGCAAAGCAGAAAAGAAATCAAAGTATTCCCAGCAGTCCTAAGCAACAGGAAGTTGAATGAATCCATACAGTACTCATGTTTGAAATAAAACCTGGGACCAAAATAAAAAGAAAACGCAGACAGGAAAATATACAAATTTAGGATAATTACATTGCAAAACCATAAGGATTTATTATTTTTGTCTTTGCTCACAGTTTCTTTCAAAAATACACTAAAATGTTCTTCATTAGAAGAACCGAGCATCTACGTTCCATACATTTCTTGTGCCAAATGTATTTTTCCCTGGTGAATCAAAGTAGCACACTAAGGCCTCATGCACCCTAGTTTATTGTAAACAGAGTTTAGCAATGGTCTGTGTTTGGGAACATTTTTATTTATTGTGGCTACTGAAATTAATAAATGCTGAAGTGCTAAACGTGCTTAGTGGTTTCACAAATTTGCTTGGAATCTAGGAGCCAGCTAAAAAAGTTAGGAGCCAGAAAACATGCCCCGTCCCGACGAGCTTGCGCGCAGAAGCGAACACATACGTGAGTAGCGCCCGCATATGTAAACGGTATTCAAACCACACGTGAGGCATCGCCGCGATCGTTAGAGCGAGAGCAATAATTCTAGCTCTAGACCTCCTCCGTAACTCAAAACATACAATCTGTAGATTTTTTTTAACGTCGCCTATGGAGATTTTAACCACTTGATCACTGGGCACGTAAACCCCCTTAACCAGACCAATTTTCAGCTTTCGGTGCTCTCACAATTTGAATGACAATTAGTCATACAACACTGTACCCAAATTACATTTTCGTCCTTTTTTTCACACAAATAGAGCTTTCTTTTGGTGGTATTTAATCACCGTTGGGTTTTTTTTTTTTTTGCGCTATAATAGAAAAAAGACTGAAAATTCTGTAAAAAAAAAAATGAATTTTTCGTTGTTTCTGTTTTAAAATTTAGAAAATTTGGTATTTTTTCTTCATTCTTTTGCATAAATGTGAAAGATGAAGTTACGCCTAGTAAATAGATACCCAACATGTCACCCTTCAAAATTGCACACGCTAGTGGAATGGCGCCAAACTTCGCTACTTAAAAATCCCCATAGGCGATTTTGCAGGGTATTGTGGGGTATTGCAGAGTATTGCGGGGTATTGCAGAGTAGTGTGGGGTATTGCAGAGTAGTGTGGGGTATTGCAGAGTAGTGTGGGGTATTGCAGAGTATTTCACAGTATAGGTATGTAGTATTGCACAGTATGGGGCAGGGATGGCTGAGCAGGGATGGATGGCTGGCTGGATCTGTGACTGCATGTGTCACAGATCCAGCCCACAGCACTCGTGCTGCATCTGCTCTCTCCCCCCCCTCTCCTCTCACACTGTACCATTCGGTACAGAGAGGCGAGGGAGGAACCGGCGTCATCACATGACGCCGGTTTGTTTACAAGTGATCGCTCCATCATTGGACGGAGCGATCATGTGGTAAACCGCCGCTATCAGCAGCGATTTACCGTTATCCGTGATGCGGACCCGGCGGTCACGGACATTCCCGTGTGCGCGCCCCAGAGGGAGCGCGATTCTGGGAGGACGTCCATGGACGTCCTCCCAGAGTTAAGCAAGCGCTTTGCAGCCGTATTTCGACTGCAGGCGGTGATAAAGTGGTTAAAGGGTAAAAGTTTGTCGCCATTCCACGAACGGACGCATTTTTGAAGCGTGACATGTTGGGTATCAATTTACTTGGTGTAACATTATCTTTCACAATACAAAAATTGGGATAACTTTACTGTTGTCTTATTTTTTAATTATAAAAAAGTGTATTTTTTCCCAAAAAAAGTGCGCTTGTAAGACCTCTACGCAAATACGGCATGACAGAAAGTATTGCAACAATCACCATTTTTTTCTCTAGGGTGTTAGAATAAAAAATATATATAATGTTTGGGGGTTCTACTTAGAGGGAAGGAGATGGCAGTGAAAAAAGTGAAAGATTACACATTAGAACAGCTGTTTAACTTGTAATGCCAACTGCCACCACCAGATGGCGCCAGCTCACAGAAGGTCACAGCTCACCGAAGGAAGAGCTTGGGACTTCACAAGGCTGCAAAGCCGCGGCCTCAATTATCGGCCGTCGCGGGCCCGCCGCGATCGCGCGGCGAGGGAGCGCACGGAGACACAGGATCCTGTGCCTCCGTGCGCCCCCACCTCCCCCGCCGTGGCCGGTAATTGAGGCCGCGGCCTCAATTACCGGCCACCGCGGGCGCCAGGTCACAATTTCCTGTCCCAATTGCGACCAGGCGCCCGGATTTTGTCAACCCCTGGTTTAGCAGCATCGAGCTTTTTTTTCTGCAAGAACTCTGCTTCTGCTGGGTGCACAGGCAGTGGATTTTCTTTCCAGTCTCTAAACTCTCCTGCCACTAAATGCTGCTAAAAGCCTATGTGTGCATGGACAAATTGGCATTTTTTTTCTACCGTTAACCACTTATCTACCAGCCGCCGTCAATTGACCGCGGCATAGTAGCTCAGTTGTTCTGACAGGACGTCATATGACGTCCTCGTCTTTTAAAGCCGCTAGGGGGCGCGTGCGTGCCAACGGCGCGTGCGTGCCAACGGCGCGCGCTCACCCGCTGCGTTACTGGGAACACGATGCGTGTGCCCGGTGGCCGTGATGTG
Organism: Rana temporaria; assembly: GCF_905171775.1. Taxonomy (NCBI): domain Eukaryota; kingdom Metazoa; phylum Chordata; class Amphibia; order Anura; family Ranidae; genus Rana; species Rana temporaria. The sequence goes on along the minus strand of NC_053490.1, from coordinate 318,620,055 downwards.
CCCTGCCAGTCCCATTGATACAGTAATCAGTGCATATTTATAGCACTGTTCACTGTATAAATGTGAATGGTCCCAAAAATGTGTCAAAAGAGTCCGATGAGTCCACCATAATGTCGCAGTCCCAATAAAAAAATTGCAGATTGCTGCCATTACTAGTAAAAAAAAATAATAAAAAAAATCATAATTATGTCCCCTATTTTGTAGGCGCTATAACTTTTGCGCAAACCAGTCCCTATATGCTTATTGCATTTTTTTTTAACCAAAAATATGTAGAAGAATACGTATCGGGCTAAACTGAGAAAAACATTTTTTTGTTTTTTTAAAATGGGATATTTATTATAGCAAAAAGTAAAAAAAAAATATTTTTTTTTCAAAATTGACGCTCTTTTTTTGTTTATAGCACAAAAAATGAAAACTGCACAGGCGATCAAATACCACCAAAAGAAAGCTCTATTTGTGGGGAAAAAAAAGGACATAAATCTTGTTTGGGAGCCTCGTCACACGACCACGCAATTGTCCGTTAAAGCGACGCAGTACCCGAAGCTGTAATTTCGCCTGGGCAGGAAGGGGGTATATGTGCCCAGTAAGCAAGTGGTTAAACTCCCCTGCATGTTAGCCTGACAACCCTAGAAGCAGCTGTAAAAAAACATCCAGGGCCAGATTCAGGTACAAATGCGGCGGCGTAACGTATCGTCTTTACGTTACACCGCCGCAAGTTTTCAGCGCAAGTGCCTGATTCACCAAGCACTTGCGTGTAAACTTTCGGCGGCGTAGCGTAAAGCCGTCCGGCGCAAGCCCGCCTAATTCAAATGGGGCATGTACCATTTAAATTAGGCGCGTTCCCGCGCCGAACGTTCTGCGCATGCTCCGTTTGGAAATTTCCTGCCGTGCTTTGCGCGAAATTACGACGTGTTTGTGAATGGCGACGTGCGTAACGCAAAAAAAAAAAATATTAAAGTTCGACGCGGGAACGACGGCCATACTTTAAGCCATGAAAAAGCAGGCTTAACTTTGCGACGGGAAAAAACGACTTGCGACGACGTAACGCACGCGAGTAGCTTCGTGGATCGCCGTAAAAGCTAATTTGCATACTCGACGCTGGAAAACGACGCAAACTCCACCCAGTATTGCAGCCTAAGATCCGAAGGCGTACAAAGCCGTAAGCCTGTAGGACCTTAGCCAAATGCCGTCGTATCTTGTTTGTGAATCACAAATTAAGATACGACGCGGCAAATTTGAAAATACGCCAGGGGGTATCAGTAGATACTCCGGCGTATTTCTTCTGTGAATCTGGCCCCCAGTGTGCATGAGGCCTACATCTGACAAAGAAAAAAATACACTTTGGCACATGGGCAGTTTTGCCCATTCATTCTAACCCATTCAGTTAAACAAATTATTATACATTATGTACATTTTAATCCGAGGTGTACCTGATACATTTTACAATACAGTACTTAATATTAAAAAAACTCATCCTTTATAAATCAATAAATACATTTATAATTTTCTTTTTTTTTCCATAAAATAGAATAAATTTCTGCTATAAAAATTAATTTGGCATATTTGAAATAACGTCTAGACTGGAATACATATTCCTGTGGTTCCTGTTCATGCAAAGCTTGCAACATGCAGCTCAGATGCCCAAGCTTGCCTGTGAATGCCAGGGGTTCCAGCACCAAATTCAGTGTGCCTGCATAGATATTTTCTTCTACTGTGGAAGATCATGATTTAATTTTCCATAACTGTGAAAAGAGGGCAAAAGAGTTAGAGAAATTACTGTTATCTGGATTGCAAAGTATTGTACACAACATAGCAGAAATTATTACGGATACAAGTGTATTTCATTAAAAAAATCACATTTATAAACACAGTAACAAAATTATAATGCATAATATATCAAATAAGTGGAGAAAATGCAAAGAATTGAACAGCAAATTGATTTGAATCTTTGCAAGCATTCATAACAGCATGAGGCTAGTCTACATTATTTAGTCCATCATTAAGAAACAATCCACCCATAGGACAGTATCGGCCCAAAGCAGAACTAAACTGTATCTGAGTCCCACAAATTCAAAAATGCTATTTAATTCATTATTAATATTTAAAGCAAACTCCCCCATCCATTCATGTCTCCATGATTTATTTTGTTGAGAAATCACTTTGAAAAACACCCCCACTAGCATTTCTAGCCGTGGACATCTTAAGTAAGAGCAGGTGATTCTTGTAGCATTTACTTCCTGCGAACCATCTGTCCTTAGCTCAGGCATGCAGGCAGGAGGGTGTGCTTAGCTGGGAAAGACCTTCCTTGCCACCTCCAGATGAAAGGAAAAAAATGGCAATTAAGACTTTTGGGATATATGACATAATTTTGGCCTAAGCCAATAACCAGGAAGCAACTGAAGAAATGTTAAAATGAAAAGAAAATGCCAAGTTCATCTTTTGGAGCATGTTATACCCATGTTTAGGGTGTAACATGCTCCAGCACCTCTCCCTGTCCCCCAAGCCCCACATGACAGAAGAAAGGGGTTCCTCTCCCATCTACCCACTGTCACATTCAAAATTGGTGGCCTACAAAGCTGTCTTTGTAGTCCAAGGGACGACACTCCACACCAGGGAGAAAGCCTTGCATTACTGTGTGGAGTTACAGACAGAAGAACAGGAAGTGAGGATTTCTCAGAAGAAAAAAGAACATTTAAAAGCAAAATGGAAGGATGAGGTAAGTGAAGGAGGACTGCACTAAGGTAAAGGAAGTTATTTAGGGAAAACAAAGTGTACCTTTACAACCCCTTTAAGCTTATAATGCTATACTGTTTTCTTTATTTGTTTTGTTGACTTTTTTTTTCTCTAGCTTTTTTGATGAAAAGGAAAAAAAACAAGTAGATCAACCAATAGCCAAGAAAACAGCCAAGTCTTTTATCTCATGATCTCTAACTGTTCACTCAAGGGGACCACCACAGACAATATTACAAGCTAATTAGTAATAACAGAGCCACCCACTGTTCTACAGCACATTGAAGAGTAAGAAGTCATTGGATGAAGTGCTAATGAAGAAAACCAATGGGTAAATGTGAAAATCATTGTTGTTTCTCCTGCAATGACATCTATGTTGTATTAAAGCTGAACTCCAGGGTCCTTAAACAGCACAGATTATAGGTATTCGGCAGTATAGAAAATCATGTCATAATCGATCATGTACAGTGTAATTTAGTGGTTTAAAAAATCAAATGTGAGTCACATGGTGGAGCGCAGAAGGTAATACCAGGCTTTAGATGTGTACCACCAGCAGACAGACAGCTTCTGCCTTTCACATACTATAACAGTGTCTGGCTCTAGTTACCAGTAACACAGAATTTATTTATAAGCAGCCTGGAGGATCATGGACTTGTTTAAAAATGGCTTAGAGGCTGGCACAATCTGCTTCACCAGCTGATAGGAGAAAACCGTTACGGCCATTCCAGCACTATGTTTTTGTCAAACCCAATCAAACATCATATTTAAATTGATAAATATTGTGCTTTGTTTGTACATCCTACTGCCACCTCTGGGCAATTATTTTATTAACCTATTGGAGAGTCAGAAATGGGAGAACATTTTCAAGAATAAGACACTTCCGCTGTCTCAGATTATTTGCTTCTGTCTTCTGCAACTCCTCCCTTAGTACTATGTCACCTATAATTTGTATCTGAGGAGTAGTAGAGCTACACCCAAACACCAAAAGTATTGCCATACCCAAACAAGGAGAGCTGAGACTGTGATCTGGAGCTGTTCTCTGAATACAAAGTGAGCCATCATTTTACTTTGCCTGAGGCAGTGTACGGGAGAACAGCCTCAGCAAATGTTAAAGGAGTTGTAAAGGAAAACATTTGTTTTGCTCAAATGACTGTTTACAGGGTATAGAGACATAATAGTTAACTGATTCCTTTTAAAAACTTCCTTTAGTGACCCTTTAAGTTAGAAGTATAGGCAAAACCTGTTTTTGATTTTAGATAAAGGAGGGTTATATATTTTCCATCTGCATCCCATTGGGGAGATTTACCTTCACTTCAAGTGCCATAGTTAAACCAGAAGGTCAGAGGAAATCCTGCAAATTAAGGGAATACCTTGGGCCCCCTAGGTCACCAAAACTAGTGTCTCCATTGGAAGTTTGTCTCTCCATTACTCTTCTTGGAACAACCCATAAATTTGGGATTTTATTTATTACTTTTTTCAGGTAGTTATATAGCGCCATAAATTTTATGCAGCGCTCTCCATATACATTGTACATTCACATCAGTCCCTGCCCTCAAGGAGCTTACAATCAAAGGTCCCTAACTCACATTCATACATACACATAGCAGGGCCAATTTAGACAGCATCCAATTAGCCTACCAGAGCATGTCTTTGGAGTGTGGGAGGGAACCAGATTACCTGGAGGAAACCCGCACAGGTAAACATGCAAACTCCGGGCAGGTAATGTCATGGTTGGGTTTGAATCAGTGACCCATTTTGCTGCTAGGCGAAAGTGCTAACCACTATACCACTGTGGTGTCCACACAGTGGGCAGCACAGTTTTACTTTCACTCCCAAGGATAACGGTAAACAGGGCAAATCAGGTGTTTTAATCCCTCTTCACTCTATACAAAACAAAAAAAAAGTTTTGCCTTTTAGTTTAGTTTATGCTGGAACAAAGGGAGCTTATCACAAACGATAAGTGCCGCAGACTATAGCCTGCAACACTGATCAGAGTGTTCTGATGGCGGGGAAGGCTTCCTTCTGTCAGAATACAAAGCCACATTGGGAGTGATTTCCCCCATCTGCCTTTAATGTGTGGATTGGGAAAACGGATCATTATTTTTATTTTATTTTTCAACCCGCTGGTTGAAGGAAAAATAGATTAATGTGTGGCCAGGACAAAGTAAAATGACAGCTCACTTTGTGTTTAGACAGCATTTTCTGATCACAATCCCAGCTCTCTTAGCTTACAGTTGTTAAAGCTGTGGTTGGGGCAGTTATTTTGCACTCAGCCTTAGCTGCCAATTATTGGTTACACAGTAGGTTGTGATTATATGTCAGTATTACCTTGTATATCCCTGTATGTTGTGGTCATTCAGGTGCTTATCTAATAGTTTCTTGAAACCATTGATGAGACCACCGCCAGTGGAAGGGAATTCAACATCCTTGCCACACTTACAGTAAAGAACCCTCTACGTAGTTAAAGGTTAAACCTCTTTTCTTCTAATTTTAATGAGTGGCCACGTGTCTTGTTAAACTCCCTTACACAAAAAAGTTTTATCCCTATTGTGGGGTCACCAATATGGTATTTGTAAATTTAAATCATATCCCCCTCTCAAGCATCTCTTCTCCAGAGAGAATAAGTTCAGTGCTTGCAACCTTTCCTCATAACCAATATCCTCCAGACCCTTTATTAGCTTTGTTGCTCTTCTTTGTACTCGCTCCATTTCCAGTACATCCTTCCTGAGGACTGGTGCCCAGAACTGGACAGTATACTCCTGTTGCGGCCGGACCAGAGTCTTGGAGTTTATTGCTGGAGTTAATCCCCTTTTTAATGCATGCCAATATTCAGTTTGCTTTGTTAGCAGCAGCATGGCATCGCATGCCATTGCTGAGCCCATCATCTACTAGGACCCCAGGTCCTTTTCCATCCTAGATTCCCCCAGAGGTTCTCCCCCCAGTGTATAAATTGCATTCGTATTTTTTCCACCCAAATGCATTATTTAAAATTTTTCTACATTGAACCTCATTTGCTCACCCCATTAATTCAGATTGTTTTGCACATCCTGGGGAGAAGTTATTGCGGAGAAGTTATTGCCTTGCTTAGTTTTCAATCCATACTTACTGTGTACAGTAAACGTTTATGGGGAACTGTGTCAAATGCTTTTGCAAAATTGATATACACCACGTCTACGGGTCTTCCTTTATCTAGATGGCAACTCACCTCCTCATAGAAGGTTAAAAGATTGGTTTGGCAAGAACAATTCTTCAAGAATCCATGCTGATTACTGCTAATGATACCGTTCTCATTACTAAAATCTTGTATATAATCTCTTATCATCCCCTCCAAGAGCTTACATACTATTGATGTTAGGCTAACTGGTCTGTAATTCCCAGGGATGTTTTTTTTTTTTTTTTACCCTTTTTAAATATTGCTGCTACATTGGCTTTTCTCCCATCAGTTGGTACCATTCCAGTCAGTAGACTGTCAGTAAAAATTTGGAACAATGGTCTGGCAATTACTTGACTGAGTTCCCCAAGCACCCTCGAGTGCAACCCATCTGGTCCCGGTGATGTTAAGTTTCCCAAGTCTAATTTTAATTCTGTCCTCTGTTAACCATGGAGGTGCTTCCTGTGATGTGTCATGAGGATAGACACTGCAGTTTTGGTTACTTAAGCCCACCCAATTGCCTCCTGAAGACTGAGGAGAAGAATAAATTCAATACCATCGCCATCTCCCTATTCTTTGTAACCAGATGTCCTTCCTCATTCTTTATGGGGCCAACATGGTCCGTCCTCCCTTTTTTACTGTTTACATAGTTAAAGAATTTCTTGGGATTAATTGTCTTTCATGTTCTATCTTAGCCCCATAAAGAATGAGGAGGACATCTGGTTACAAAGGATGGGGAGATGGTGAAGGTATTGAATTTATTATTCTCTTCAGTCTTCACAAGGGAATCGGAGGGCTTCAGTAACCAAAACTGCAAAGTCTATCCTCATGACACATCACAGGAAGCAGCTCCATGGTTAACAGAGGACAGAATTAAAATCAGACTTGGGAAACTTAGCATTAATAAATCACCGGGACCAGATGGCTTGCACCCGAGGGTACTTAGGGAACTCAGTCAAGTAATTGCTAGACCATTGTTCCTAATTGCACCAATACATTTCTTGTTGCATTTTTTTTATAAAGCCTGAATGCTGATGATGATCCCTCAACCTTGTATTTTTTGAAGGCCTTCTCCTTTGCTTTTATATGCATTTTTACATTAAAGTTAAGCTATCCAGGACTTTTGCTCGCTCTTTTAAATTTGTTACCCAATGAAATGCATTGGCTAATGCCCTTATTTAATATGCTCTTAAAGCAAACCTGTGTTCTTTGTTCCTAAGATTTTATCCCAATTTATGCCTTCTAGAAGGGTTTGTAGTTTAGAGAAGTTGGCTCTTTTGAAATTCAGTGTCTTTGTATTCCCCTTTATGTTTCCTATTTGTGTGATTTATACTGAAGCCAATTGACCTGTGATCACTGTTACCTAAAATGCCCCGTATTTCCACATCTGTGATCAGGTCTGTATGGTTGGTAATCAGTAGATCCAGTAAAGCTTATTTGTGGGGGGAGTAGCTGAGGGTACCATGAAAGAGAGGAATCACACTGAGGAGTATTGAACTCTTCTCTTCAACTTTGCAATAAATAAATTATTCACCGAGAGGGGACAACAAGATATACAATACTACCATTTTATAAATAAAAATATGTTCGCTTTTGTAACGAGCTTACTACAATGGCAAGTATGGCAATTTATAAGGTGAACCACATAATTACATGGCCAGTTTGCATTTTTGGTTGGACTTAAAAAATGAACGTCTCGCTTTGTACCTTTTTGTTCTGTTAAATATACCATTGAAAACATTCTTATCCTGGTCTACAGAATATTTAGTGTCTATTATGTAGAGGTCAGAGGGTACAAATGTTTGAGTGGTTTAGTTAAATACAACTAGGACAGGGCTGACACCATAAACACTAGTCCACAAAATGTTATGTTTAGAAGCTGAGTGCATGTATAGCAGATAAACAACTATTTTTCTTTTCTTGCAGGGTTTGTAAAGGGGAAATGTGTATGCATTGCAGAGATGTAATTTTGCCCTGACCTACACTTTAAGTTTAATCATGCAAAACTATTAAAAATGGAAATTTTGAAACAAAAGGTTATGTGAGAACTCGACTGTGAGAAAACATTTTATAAGCCCTTAGGAAATGTTGGATTTCAGTATGAATAACTAAAATATGATGTGATCTTTATCTACATTATGATAATATATACAGTCTGTAATGAAAGAACAAGCAAACAGAACACTGTATACTTCATGCCTTTTAGATCAGAGGTGTATGGACTATATGTCATGACCCATGGGGTCACACAATAGTTTTACTTGGGTCCCTAGATTATTTCTTAAGAAATTAATTCTATCCTATATCGGATCTCAGAACAATAACAAATTAAAACTTGGTATCTGAGAATAAAAAGGTAAACACCACAGGACTACTTTAATAATAATGGTCCCCTGGTTGCAATGAGATATGGTACAGCTGTACTTTTCAACCTACAGTTCGGCAAGGTGATTCTGTTTTGCTCCAACAGAGAGAGTATAATTTTCTTTGCTACCCTCACCACCATGTGACAAACTTAACTGTAAGCTTGGGATTCCTTTGTCAGGGCAACAGCAGGACAAGGGTAAACAGATCTTATATTTGGGGGTTGCTAAAATATGTAAGAAGCTGTCAGGTGATATTTCTTACTGACATCTAAAACAAAGTTATTTGGAGCAGATCGAACTCTAAACATAGGGCTAGATTCAGCAACAACATACGGCGGCGTATCTCCAGATACGCCGCCGTAATTTCAAATCTGCGCCGTCGTATCTTTACGCCGATTCTCAAAGGCAGATATGTTTAAAAAATAGGCTTCCTCCGCCGACGTAACTTGAATACGCCGGCGTATAATTGTGTGCAATTTTACGCTGGCCGCTAGGGGCGCTTCCGTAGATTTCAGCATAGAATATGCAAATTACCTAGATACGCCGATTCACAAACGTACGTGCGCCCGGCGGATTTTTTTTTACGTCGTTTGCGTAAGGCTTTTCCGACGTAACGTTGCTCCTGCTTCTATGAGGCGTACGCAATGTTAAGTATGGACGTCGTTCCCGCGTCAAATTTTGAATTTTTTATGTTGCTTGCGTAAGTCGTTCGCGAATAGGGCTGGACGTAATTTACGTTCACGTCGAAACCAATACATCCTTGCGGCGTACTTTGGAGCAATACACACTGGGATATGTACACGGACGGCGCATGCGCCGTTCGTAAAAAACGTCAATCACGTCGGCTCACCAAGAATTAACATAAAACAAGCCCCCTCATCCACATTTGAAATACGCGCGCTTACGCCGGCCCCATTTACGCTACGCCGCCGTAACTTAGAAGGCAAGTGCTTTGTGAATACAGCACTTGCCTCTCTAACTTATGGTGGCGTAGCGTAAATACGCCGTAATACGCCGCCGTAACATTGCGCGCCCCTACCTGAATCTAGCCCATAGTTTTTTTTGTGCATTTGGGAATATTATTTTAGCTTTTAAAATCCAACAACATTTTCAGTTTGATTCATCTAAAACATTTGCGGTGCACTGAAACAAAAGGCGAAGGCAAAGTTATAGGGCTGGTGCACACCAGAACGTGATGCAGAAAACCTGCGTTATGCATGCGTTTCCCTCAACGTGTTTAAAACTCACTGCAGTTGTGATCTGCAGTGGGTGTCAATTTTAACTCGATGACCCCCCAAACGCAGGTTGCAAACGCAGTGACGGTGGTTTAATATGCAATCCAGTTGCTGTGTGTTTTATAAAGTAGAGTATGCACTACTTTTGCTGCAGTCTGGCGCAATTTCAACTCATGCAAATGAATAGGCTGAAATTGCACTTCATGTGACTAGCACAGAGATGCACAGCACGTGTATGTGCGAGTCATGGTGTGAAACGGCCTTTACGGGAAAATTTTCTTTAGAAAGTAGCCAAAGCCTGAGTGAAAAAGCCTTGCTCTCTGTGTAGAAAGCAATGGTCTGACATGCCCTCTTCTGAGTTAGACCTATGGCTTTACAACAAGCAAAGCTTTTGCTCCTTGCTGATTACAGAGCTCTAGCATTGATTTACCAGAGGGTAAAGAGAGGCTGTTTCCACACAAGAGAACAAGAGAGATTTTCTGCAGCATGCTGGAAGGAGACATGCTTTTTTACTTAAAATTAACTGTGAGACTTTTGTTTTAGAGCACCTGCAATGTATTTTTTGATTGGAACTGAAAGTTTTATATATAGTTTAGACGTGTTTTAAGTATGTACTTGCACAATATTTTAAAGGAAAAGCAAGAAGGTAAAAAAAAAAAAAAAAGAACAAAACATACAGTAAGTACTATAAATTACTCACTCTGATATTGAATCCTAAAAGGTCACTTATAACACCAGATACCACAGAAAGAATCACGACACGGGTTATAGTATAAATTAAAGGGTTCATTGCAAGTCCATACAGCCTGAAAGGGGTGTCAATTTCCTGCAACAAAAACAAAAAGATCTATATTATTTTTTTCAATGACTTGCAAATGATATTATTACAATGCATAGCAAGTACATTTCTTAGCAAATTACATAGTTACATGGTCATTCAGGTTGAAAATGGTCCATTAGGAAAAAAATAATAAATAGTCCATGCAGTTCAACCAACCACAAAAACACACCCACAAATAGAAAACCTTCATATACCTCACCCTATACCCACAGTTGATCCAGAGGAAGGCAAATAACTCATATAAAGCATGATCCAGTTTTCTCCAGCGGGGGAAAATAAATTTGTTTATGATTCCAAAGAAGGCAATTTGATTTCCCTGGATCAACATATCTGATGTTTTTACCAATAAATGTCAGTATCCAGATATTATGTAATTTTCTCTGAGCATTTGTATAATCGGCTCCTGCAGTATATCCTACAGGACTGCACTGAGCTGATTCAAAAGAAGCTTTACATGCTAAACACATTTATAATGTAATAATATATTTGGTTTGGTGCCCGTTTCACTGCAGCATAAAATATTAATTTAACTCCACCTTAAAGTAGTTGTTAACCTCTTGAACAAAGCATATCCCTCTATAGTGTGTACTCGTCTAAATTAAGAGCACTAAGTGTCATTTGTGTCTGCTACTTCGTTCCTCTGCTATCAGCATGAATCACTTCTGACAAGTTTCCTGACACCAAGAGAAAAATGGTGACAGGGGAGGGACTTCCAGCAGATTGACGGCCTCAAATCTGTTCCTGTTAACTGTGTGGGGGGAGGGGGGGTGTTTCATCCCTCCAATCAGCTCTCACTGAGCTCTGTAGAGTTTAATTCCAGGTCCCACCACCCCCACTTTTTTTATGAACTGTCGGACAAGCTTTGTAAATTCAGCACTTTGGATGTACAGAAGAGAAGGCAATAGATAAATGGGTACAACTTATGTAGGAGAATGTTTAATCTCAGTGTATCACCTGAGCATAGTACCTCCACTGGGTATAGAGTTTACATCTACTTAATGTGACCAGTTACACCTAGAGGCAGTTTTTTTTTTTTTTTGTATGGGTCCTTCCATGCATCAGAACAGCTAGCCAACCCTTGTTTTTTTACCCAGCACATTGCAACATAATGTGTTCTGGTGCATTAAAGGGTAGGGTGCATAGTTGAATTCATGAATGTGTTTTGGATCCCATTAGAAGTGAATAGAAACATATGCACTTTTGCAAGTGTGCAATTGGCCTAAAAAAGACCAGACAAGCCTGGCTTAAATGTTACTACTGGCCCCTGCCATGAATCCCAAGTCTGTATGTTTACTAATGCTTCTCTTACTAGAAGACCTATGATATAAAGTTAGGGCTTTTACATACAGTATCTCACAAAAGCGAGTACACCCCTCACATTTTTGTAAATATTTTATTATATCTTTTCATGTACAGTAACAACACTGAAGAAATGACACTTTGCTACAATGTAAAGTAGTGAGTGTACAGCTTGTATAACAGTGTAAATTTGCTGTCCCCTCAAAATAACTCAACACACAGCCATTAATGTCTAGACTGCTGGCAACAAAAGTGAGTACACCCTTAAGTGAAAATGTCCAAAGTGTCAATATTTTGTGTGGCTATCATTTTCCAGCACTTAACCCTCTCGAGTTCACCAGAGCTTCACAGGTTGCCACTGGAGAGTCCTCTTCCACGCCTCCATGATGACATCACGGAGCTGGTGGATGTAAGAGACCTTGCACTCCTCCACCATCCTTTTGAGGATGGCCCACAGATGCTCAATATGGTTTAGGTCTGGAGATATGCTTGGCCAGTCCATCCCCTTTACCCTCAGCTTCTTTAGCAAGGCAGTGGTAGTCTTGGAGGTGTGTTTGGGGTCCTTATGTTGGAATACTGCCCTGCGGCCCAGTCTCCAGAGGGAGGGGGATCAGGCTCTGCTTCAGTATGTCACAGTACATGTTGGCATTCATAGTTCCTTCAATGAACTGTAGCTCCCCAGTGCCTGCAGCACTAATGCAGCCCTAGATGATGACACTCCCACCACCATGCTTGACTGTAGGCAAGACACTATTGTCTTTGTAATTCTCACCTAGTTGCCGCTACACACAATTGACACCATCTGAACCAAATAAGTTTATCTTGGTCTCATCAGACCACAGGTTTCAGTAATCCATGTCCTTTGTCTGCTATTCTTCAGCAAGCTGTTTGTGGGCTTTATTGTGCATCATCTTTAGAAGAGGCTTCCTTCTGGGACGACAGTCATGCAGCCCAATTTGATGCAGTGTCTGGCGTATGGTCTGAGCACTGACAGGCTGACCCCCCCCACCCCTTCAACCTTTGCAGCAATGCGTCTATACGTCTATTTCCCAAAGACAACCTCTGGATATGACGCTGAGCACGTGCACTCAACTTCTTTGGTCGACCATGGCGAGGCCTGTTCTGAGTGGAACCTGTCCTGTTAAACAGCTGTATGGTCTTGGCCACCGTGCTGCAGCTCAGTTTCATGGTCTTGGCAATCTTTTTATAGCCCAGGCCATCTTTATGTAGAGCAACAATTGTTTTTTTTTTTTTTTTAGATCCTCAGAGAGTTCTTTGCCATGAGGTACCATTTTGAACTTCCAGTATGAAAGTGTGAGAGCGATAACACCAAATTTAACATACCTGCTCCCCATTCACACCTAAGACCTAACGAGTCACATGACACCGGGGAGGGAAAATGGCTAATTGGGTCCAATTTTGACATTTGCACTTAGGGGTGTACTCATATTTGTTGCCAGAGGTTTAGACATTAATGGCTGTGTGTTGAGTTATTTTGAGGGGACAGCAAATTTACACTGATATACAAACTGTACACTCACTACTTTACATTGTAGCAAAGAGTAATTTCTTCAGTGTTGCCATGTAAAAAAAAAGATAAAATATTTACAAAAATGTGAGGGGTGTACTCACTTTTGTGAGATACTGTATATTACTAGCATATTACCTTTGTGTATAGAAAAGCTTAATTTACCCTGGAAACCTTGTCATGCATAAAGTGTGGAATCCAGGATTCACGTGAGCTACAGCGATGGTGTGACACACCTTAGTCACACTGCCCCTGAAATGAAGACCATCACTGCAGACTGAATGCTAAAAGACCTAGGTTTCCAAATGATACGTTTCACAAAAAATATGAAAACGTCCATTTAGTGTATACATTTATATACTGCTCAACTGGTCAAAGTATTTTTTTAACTTCTATGAGTAATTACTTATAATTATTCTTCACATTAAATAGATACTATAATGGTTTGGACCACTTTTATTTAAGCGGTTAGTTCATATGTTTTAGTTATGTTTTATGTTTGCCTGCCCTGGTTACTGAAACGTGAAAAAAATTGCCTTGTGCTTTGAATGGTGAAACTGCTTGAACAACACAACAAGCACAATTATTGGTTATTAAATTATTATTTGTTGAAAGTCTACTGTTAAGTTGCTACATTGCAAGGGGGACGCTGACAGAACCAAGGTCTTGCTACACAGAAAAATAAAAATTTAGATAGAGGATTTATAACTGCTGAGAAGCATTTATTGCTTACTGGAATATTTCTTTGTTTTCGTTTTACTGTATGTGTGTGCTTTGGATCCAAATAATATGGCCCAAAATAAAATATTATTATTATTTAGTAGTTCCAGCACTCGGTGTCGGGCAGCTGTTGTAAAAGTTGATAAATCCGGGAATGGAAAATAGAACACATATGCATGAGAGCCTATTTATAATTTTACAACCACATGAGTCACTGTTTTGGCAAAATCTTGTATAGGGAATACTATGGCCCAGATTCACAAAGCACTTACGCCGACGTATAATAAGATACACCGACGTAAGTGCAAATGTGCGCCGTCGTATCTGTGCGCCGGACCCACAAACTAAGATGCGCCAAAAAACAGGCTTCATCCTGCCGACGTAACTTGCCTACGCCGGCGTAGGGTGGCCGCACATTTAGGCTGGACGCATGGTGGCGCTCCCATTGATTAGCCATTCAAATATGCAAATGAGTGAAATATGGCGATTCATGAACATACGTGCGCCCGACACAGTGCGCGTAAGTTGTACGTCCGGCGTAAAGTTATTCCCCATAAAGGAGGTGTAACCCAGCAGCAGATATGCAAAGGTCTGCACCAGGGAACACAAGCCGGCGTATTTTACGTTGGACGTGTCTTGCTGGGCGTAGGTTACGTTCACGCCGTACGCAGTGATCCGGCGTAGTTTAGGCATTTGTTCCGACGTGGTTGTGAGCATGCGCAGAGGGATGCGTCCACGTCTCGGCGCATGCGCAGTTCGTGATACGTATCTGTCTGCCGCTCGGCACATCATTTGCATGGGGTCACGCCTCATTTGCATGGCTCACGCCTACTTCCCCCTACGCCGGCGTATGCCTTCGAAACCCAGTGCAGCATTGGGAGCACTGGCTTGGTGAATTCCATGCTTGCCTCTCTGCGCTGCGTTGGCGTAGCGTACATTGTGTGTGCTACGGCGGCGTAATGTGCGCTCACTCTCTGTGAATCTGGGCCTATGTTTGTAATATATCTGCATGGCAAAGGTATAAAAGTACACAACGCAGGTATGTACATAGCAAAATTTACAGTGTATCTCTACAAAAACAAAAGTAAAAAAAAAAAAAAATACTGTATACCAATATCTTAAAGAAAAGCAGTTTCCCTAAACAGAACCAGGTACATTCATTGTTACTATGGGAAAATTGTTAAGCTGTAAGCAGAGAAAGTGGAGAGGGTTTTTTTTGTTGTACTGGGTAGTCCAGTGTAAAGCCCCATACACACGGTAGGACTTTTTGACAACAAACTTCAAAATAAGCAAGTTTTCAAAAAAATCCGACCGTGTGTACGCTCCATCGGGCAAACTTTTTCGGTTTTCATCGGACAAAAGTTCGCTCTGCAAAAAGACAAACTTTTCGGCAACAAAAGTCCTACGGTGCAAAGTCCTATCGTGCGTACAGAAATCCATCGGACTTTAGTCCGAAGTACAAACACGCATGCCCAGAACCAATGTTAAAATCAACCAACAATAGTAGAAGTTGACCAAAGGGTGGCGGTAAAGAGCAGAAAAACCATGTAATGTTGGGAAAGTTTGCAGAAAAGTCCTGCCGTGTGTATGCTATGGGTGTTCCCGGCCAACTCCCTTCAAACATAAATCCACGGAAAAGTTTGTTTGAAGTCCGATCGTGTGTATGAGGCTCAAGAATCCCACATTCATTAATACCAACATACTATAAATGAAATAGAATGTTGTAGAAATAGAATGACATGTTTATTTTGTTTAGGAAACGTTAGGCAACATTTGTTTGAATTGAATAATGCAGCGACTGTAAATTAAAGAAAAATCTCATGTGCCAATGTAAGGCAACCTTGCCTAAACATGTCTTGATAATCTCCTCCTATACATGGCAAATTAAATCCAAGGCTCAGATAGCTCTTTCGTACTAATGTATATTGCAGCCACTATAGTTACAGTGCTAGATGAATAGGTACACTATCACCCCCTATGGGTAAAATAATATACTTTATTTACTAGTGTTTTCTATGCTTCTTAACAATTTGATCCAGATTTTTAAACAGAAAAAATATGTGCTGCAATCAATGGGCACAGTACAGTATATAAATATCATTAACCCAGTGCCAAAAGGTTTAGGTAAAACGAATACTAGTAAGGCATTGCTTGGATCAACAGAACACAATTGAAGAAAGAAAAGGTCAGACACATTTTCAATGTGGAGTGAAAAAAAAGGTGTTTGTGTTTCCTGCAAACCACAAATTCTGATTTTGTAACCTGCGATGAAGAATAATAGCTGAATTTGTGGGTAACTTGTTTTGCTCCAATTTTATACAATGGCTTTTCAATTTATTATAGTGTTTATTCACTAGCCAGCAAGCTTTCTATGCAATCTGTATGATGCTCTGCCTAACTTTTATTTCTAGAACTCAGCATACATTTGGTTATGGCTCATAATTGTATATCATCAGCTTCTCGTTCAGCTGATGTGCAAGGAAAATGGATGAATTCACTTACTTTAGGCTGTTGCAATTGAAAATATAATTGCAGTTTTCTAAATATCTAACTGCGTTAACTGCTCATTTTAATACCTGCCTTGAATTCACCTTTAAATATACACTTTGGTTATGTTATAGTGACGAGGTGATGAAACCTACCCAAGTAAAAATATATATATATTTATATTTAATGCAGTGTGTATTATACTACATAATGTTACTTCCCTGTAGCCTTTGGGCTGAACTCTGTGACTCATATTCTGTCTTGTCCTATTTTCACAGAAATAATGTTCTGTAGAGACTACACATTTCATTCCAGAAAGCACTCTGTTATCTGCTCTGAACATCAATCATAAATATGCTATCAATGCTTATGATTCATCAGTGATTCAGCCCTCTGCATTCCCGTGCTCTAACCCCTATTCTGCTGTCCAAGGCTAGATGTCTGATTTTCTACATAGGCTGTGGCCTAAGGGGTTAGCTCTGCCAGGGGCATCACAAAACCATTCACATATCTCATTGCCAATTGCCAGTAATAGATTCCTGTGTGTAATAAAAGGATCTGCACTAATATTCTAGCTGCCAATTTAATCCAGTCCTTGTTTCTGTCCCTGCTCATTGTGTGTATGTTTGTTGGTGGAAAAGTGTACTGTGTGCTTAACAACCTGACCTCTGGAAGGTTTTACCCCCCTTCCTGAGCAGGCCTTTTTTTTTTGCTATTTGGCACTGCACTACTTTAACTGGTAATTGCACATTCCTGCATCGCTGTACCCAAATAAAATTGATGTTTTTTTTCCACACAAGTAGAGCCTTCTTTTGGTGGTATTTGAACACCTCTGGGATAAAAAAAAATTGTGAAAATTAAAAAAAAAGAAAGTTTTACTTTTTATTATAAAAAATATCCAATTAATTAAAATGTTGTCAAACATTTAGGCCAACATTTATTCAGATACATGTCTGGTAAAAAAATCCCAATATGGGTATACTGATTGGTTTGCGCAAAAGTTATAGCGTCTACAACTATAGTGTACACAGTATCTCACGAAAGTGAGTACACCCCTCACATTTTTGTAAATATTTAATTATATCTTTTCATGTGACAACAATGAAGACTGGACACTTTTGATACAATGTAAAGTTGTGAGTGTACAGCTTGTATAACAGTGTAGATTTGCTGTGTAGATTTGCTGTTCCCTCAAAATAACTCAACTCAATAATAACTCAAGCCATTAATGTCTAAAAAAATAATCTGTATACTGTACTAATTATACTGTGACAGGGCAGTGAATGGGTTAACTGGGGCAATCAGGTGGTTAAATGTGCCTATCTAGGCGTTTGTATGACTGTGTGCTGCTTTTTCTCACTGTGATGCTTTCTCCTATCACACTGAAAAAGGCTCCAGGAGAAGATCACATAATTTCCTATGCTTGTGTTTTTTAAACACAGGCACATACTGATCTGTGATTTAGTGGAGATGGATTAGAACACCTGTCTGTGCCCCTGTTAGGGTCTTTCTCCCTCTCTATTTAAAATGAAAGTGAAATAAAATCCCAAACTTTGGGTTGTAACAGAGGTGAAATCTTTTAATAGTCCTGGTGACATGGGGGTTCCCAAGGGATTCCCTTAATTTGCAGGGATTTACTATCACTTCCTGTTTTGGCTATGGGACAGGAAGTGAAGGGAAATCTCCCCAAAGGGGCACATATGTCGAAAAATAAGCTGGCAAGGGTTATGACCCTACCTTACTCTATCCAAAATTAAAAAAACAAATGTTTGCCTATAGTTCTACTTTAACTATCACCCATTCTGGGCTCATACACCTAGAATTGACCTGTTAGCAGAATAGGGTGACCATTTTCCCTGCTTTTGCAGCAACTGTTTCTAGTTGTACAGATGCAAATAGTGTATTAAAGGGGTTATTCTGAAGACTCCTTCAGCGAAATCCCACCACTGGTCCAATGGTGGTTTATGAACTGCTAGCATTTGTTTCATCCTTTATACATATACCTATTTTTCAACTATTATTTTGTGTATGCGCTTAGTCTTTTTAACACCGTACAAAGAGCAATGCCATAGAATTACCTATACCATTTTACCATCTAATTAGACATCAGCTATTAGACTAAACACACTAACTGCCAAATTGCTAATATCCAACAGGTAAGGATGTAAGGATTTTAGCACATTAATGAAGTTCTCCAGTATAATCATCTATAGGGACATAAACAAGAAATACAGACGGTGTTCTTTATTTCCTGTTAAGTTTGTGCAAAGAGCAATGGAACACTGACACTGGATCAGCTATGATGACAATATATCGCAATTTTTGCTAAATATCTGCTGCTATATACTGTCACTTTTGTTTTCATATACTGTACATACTTTAATGAGTTTGGAAGACAATTTCAGGACATTATTCACAATCGTGAGCTGTTCCTTCTTGTTTGGCTTCTTTTCCATTTTCAAATAAAGATTGATCTGTAAGGTGTAAATGGTAAATGTTCACAAGTCAGAAATCCCACACAATGGTACAGTGACATGCAAATGGAAAATTGAATGACAATTAGATTAGTGATGTTAACATTTACACAGAGTATGAATACACCACATATCTATGAATGTCTCAGCATTCCCACAAAAGTGACAAATATTATTTGTTTTGTACCCAATATGTGTCTAATGTCACATTCTATGTGTTGCCATTTCCCAGGCAAATGTAACATTCCCTAACATTTGATCCTGAAAGAAAAAAACCTTAAAGGCTGTAACCCTAAAAAATAAAAAGAGCACAGTGCTTGTGCTGTTAAATCTGCGCCTCTCTATGTTGTAAAAAACCTGGTTGATCATGCCTGTTCATGTGTCCCCCTTAGTGTGCTGACCACGGTAATCATGGCTGCTAATGCGTGATTACTGTGGTCAGGTTATGTGCCTCTGTCATTCCACTGCTCTCCTCCTCCCCCCGCCTGTCAGCTCATGTGTGTGTTAGAGCTCCCCCTCTCCTCTATTGCCACTTTTAGTAGCAGTAAAGTTAAATAGAGATTACTTCCAAAAAAATCTGATGATTTCCGACCCCCCCCCCCCAGCCCCCGGTTTACTTACCTGAGCCCTCGAAAGTCCCACGTCGAAAATGCGCTTGATCTCGGCCCGGTCTTCTCGGCTCTTCATTGGATAGATTTATAGCAGCGCAATTATTTGCTTGTGCTGCTGTCGATCAACTCCAATGATGCGAGGGCTGAAGGCGGGGCCAAGTCCTGTACACGGCGGCTATGGACGCCGAATACAGAACTCGGGAGCACACCTGCAATTTTTTTATTATTTGATGCTTTAGTATCACTTTAAGATCATGTCTGAAAGATCCAAATTGCAATGAGCGATCAGGAGCTTTAATTTAGTCTATGGGAACTGTGCTGGGAGCGCGCACTCTCCACTCAAGTGCATAGCCAGCTATTAATAAAAATATTTGCCCCCTTGGCGCTATGGTTCAGGCATTGATAGGCCGCATATATGCGTATGGCCGGCAGCAAAGGGTTAAAAAAAATATTTTATAATATATATATATATATATATTTATATACTTTACAACCACTTGAATCTTAGGGATTGTTACATTTGCCCAGTGAAAGGCAACAAATACAAACTGACATTGTACAAACAGTATGCAACTTTTGTTAAAAAGCTGAGACCTTCAAAAAGCACTTTTTTTTATACATAGACCCCGCCCATAAAAAATACATTAAGCAACTCCACACCTATGATAAATGGACACTTAACATATACAATTTAAGAGGAATCATAGCCTACTTTTTTTTTAAACTAAAAACATAAATACCTTCATTAGTTTGAAAGTATCTTCAGAGAACCACAGAATTAACTAGGAACTGGGAAGGAGGGGGGGGGTTAATGAGGTTAGTACAAATATAAAAAAAGGGGAAAAAACTCTGCGCTTAACCCAATAAAAAGTGAAGGAGAAAATTAATGAATAATATAGAAATTATAATAAAATAAGTGATCAATGAATCAAACAAAAAATGGTGCTGCTGCTCATGAAAGCCTAAATACTTAAAGCCCAAAGAAACATATACATTATAAACATATGTTTATAATGTATATGGGGGTTAGTACAAACAAAAAAACGTAAAATGCAGAAATGGGAGACTGTAACTTGCCTTGTATGTAAATACTGTGTATATGTGTGTGTGTGTGTATATAAATATATATATATAAGATTTTTTTTATAAAAATGCATAGAATATAACAGTGTTATAGGGAATCTACATCTACATGTCCAACATCAATGTTTATGAGGAGGCAAGTACGAATTGGGGTGTAAAAAATCCAATGAGCTGATACTGTGAATTTTGATTTTGTAAAAATAATTTCATACTGTTCATCATAACATCCATGTACAGAATCTAAGGAATCAGGGGCTAAAAAAAAGACAGCATGGATGGCCAATAAATGGAGCATATTAAAATGGGGTATAGGTAGCAGTGGTGTACCATGGGGGATTGGGGCTGAACCAAAATTTTCTGAGTCACTTTATGAATGGCCTGACAGATGGAACAGAATATAAACTTTTATTTTCTACTGATGACACATTATTTAGGATTACTGAAAGTGAGCAGGATAGAAAAATATTATAAAAGGATTTTAAAGTCCAACTGAAGCTTTTGTTTTTATTAGTGTAATGCAGTCAGGCTACATAAAAAGTAATAGATGTGGGGGTATTTGTTGCAGCTAAAAGTTTAAATGTCCCATGTTTGTAGTCCCATGTTTGTAGTCCGCTAGAAATATGCAAAGCTGCTCAATACAGAGTGCAGCATTTGGGTATCTATCGGTCTGACATGCCCCTGCACATTGCTCCAATCAACATTGCATATGCATTCTGAGCAGAGCTGTGGATTGGAGCATTGTGTCCAGGGCATGTCAGACACAAAAGTGTACTACTTGTATCGGCTTTCTATTCGGCTTATATTGTTTTGTGGTATGCATCTTTAGCATAAATCCCATGACCCTATTCTGGTAGAGGAAAATTCTGACTCCACTGTTGACCATTATTGCATACCTCTTCAGTCAGTAGTATAGAGACATTGCTATACTTCTTGTTGGTTTCTGATCCCAGGGAAGTTAGACGTAGGAGAAAGATGAGCAAAGCTGCTTCCCAAATCAGGAACTCCCAGTTATAGAGATAGCTTAGAAAGGTTTTATGTCCATTCAGAACCTATTTTGACAGGGCAAATAAATAATTGTTTTATTCAAACCATCAAATCTGCTTATTGCCTACAACAGTCAAACATAACTCTACCATAGACTGAGCAATAAATTGTTGCAATAAACCATCCATGCTTAGATAAAACGCATTGTTGTCCCGAATTCAAACTGCTCAATAAACAATGAGATTCATTAAAATAAACTCAAACACTATTTATAGCCAGATTATCCCATTAGACAACCTAGGCAGTAGACTGTGGTCTGGTGAATGTCCAAGAGCCACAGTTACAGCTTTCATTAGCCTACAGAAACCAAGCGCAATTGGTCAAAGGCAAGACAATGCAAATGGTGTGGCTTCTCTGTGCCAATTGTAGTCCCAATCATTGTTACTTGAAGGGTTGGCGGGAACAATGCTGCTCAATTCTCCTTTAGTGCCTATTTTAACAAAAATCAATGTGATTTCAGAACTGCATTGAATCCTTTCTGAGAAAAAAATTAAATCATCTTTTTTTTTTACATGACTTTAGTCATACTAGCGTTCAAAGATACAAAATGTACATACAATGAATATAAAAGTCTACATACCCCTGGTAAATGTCAGGTTTCTGTGATGTAAACAAAATGAGAAAGATAAATAATTTCAGAACTTTTTCCACCTTTTAATGTGACCTATGAACTGTAAAACTCAATTAAAAAACAAATTGAAATATTTTAGGTGTGAGTAAAAATAAATAACTAAAATAATGTGGTTGCATAAGTGTGCACACCCTCCTATAACTGGGGATGTAGCTGTGTTCAGAATTAAGCAATCACATTCAAACAATGTTAAATAGGTGCAAGTGTACACCTGCCATCATTTAAAGTGCCTCTGATTCACCCCAAATAAAAGTTGAGCTTTTCTGACATTTTCTTAGTCAAATCCTACAGCAAAAGCCATGGTCCTCAGAAAGCTACCAAAGAATCAGAGGGATCTCATTGTTAAAATATATCAGTCAGGAGAAGGGTACAAAATAATTCCAAGGCATTAGATATACCATGGAACACAGCGAAGACAGTCATCATCAAGTGGAGAGAATATGGCACAACAGTGACATTACCAAGAACTGGACGTCCCTTCAAAAATCGGTGAAAAAATGAGAAGAAAACTGGTCAGTGAGGCTGCCAAGAGGCCTACAGCAACATTAAACGAGCTGCAGGAATATCTGGCAAGTAATGGCTGTGTGGTACATCTGACAACAATCTCCTGTATTCTTCATATGTCAGACTGGGTGGCAAGACGGAAGCCTTTTCTTACGGAGAAAAACATCCAAGCCTGGCAAAATGTTCACATCCAAAGTCTCCCAAAAGCACGTGGGACAATGTGTTATGGTCTAACTAAACCAAGTTTGAACTTATTGGCCATAATTCCAAAAGATATGTTTGGCACAAAAACAACACTGAACATCACCAAAAAAACACCATACCCACAGTGAAGTATGGTGGTGGCAGCATCATGCTTTGGGGCTGTTGTTTTTCTTCAGCTGGAACAGGGGCCTTAGTCAAGGTAGAGGCAATTATGAACAGTTCCAAATACCAGTCAATATTGGCACAAAACCTTCAGGCTTCTGCATGACAATGACCCAAAGCATACATCCAAATCAACAAAGGAATGGCTTCACAAGAAGATGATGACTGTTTTGGAATGGCTCAACCAGAGTCCAAACCTGAATCCAATTGAAAATCTGTGGGGTGATCTGAAATGGGCTGTGCACAGGCGATGCCCTTGCAATCTGACAGATTTGGAGTGTTGCAAAGAAGAATGGGCAAATCATGCCAAGTCATACCCAAAAAGACCGATTGCTGTAATAAAATCAAAAGGTGCTTCAACAAAGTATTAGTTTAAGGGTGTGCACTTATGCCATCATATTATTTTAGTTTTGCATTTTTACTTCTATCCACCTTTAAGAGTCCAGTTTGTTGTGAGTGTTACCGTTTATAGGTCACATTAAAAGGTGGAAAAAGTTATGAAATTATTTATCTTTGTCTCATTTTTTTTACATCGCAGAAACCTGACATTTTAACAGGGGTGTGCAGACTTTTTACAGTTGTATTAAAAATTATTCAACCCCCACTGATATTGATTGTTTTGCCCAGTTTGACATTGATTTTGATCATCCTGTCATCCTGCTTACAATTAAATCAAAGAGGCACGTGTAGGTCAGACAAATATAACATAATATTTATAATGAAATAACCACAAATGTCTTTTCTGTGCTCACATCATTATCAGTTTTATTCAACCCCCAATTGACATTCAATCTTAGTACTTAGTACAACATCCTTTTACAGTTATAACAGCTTTTAAACTTGAAGCATAGCTTGACACAAGTGTCTTGCAGCGATCTACGGGTATCTTCGCCCATTCGTCATGGGCAAAAGCCTCCAGTTCAGTCACATTCTTAGGCTTGCGCACTGCAACTGCTTTCTTTAATTCCCACCAGAGGTTCTCAATCGGATTTAAGTCTGGTGACTGCGATGGCCACTCCAAAAAGTTCCAGCCTTTAATCTGCAACCATGCTCTAGTGGACTTGGAGGTATGCTTGGGATCATTGTCCTGTTGAAAGGTCCAACGTCTCCCAAGCCTCAGGTTTGTGACGGACTGCATCACATTGTTATCCACTATCTCCTGGTACTGAAGAGAATTCATGGTACCTTGCACACGCTGAAGCTTCCCTGTACCTGCAGAAGCAAAACAGCCCCAAAGCATGATTGACCCCCCACCATGCTTCACAGTAGGCAAGGTGTTCTTTTCATCATAAGCCTTGTTCTTCCTCCTCCAAACATAGCGTTGATCCATGGGCCCAAACACTTCTAATTTTGTTTCATCAGTCCACAGAACACAATCCAAAAACGTCTGTGGTTTGTCCACATGATTTTTGCATACTGCAGTCGACTCTTCTTATTCTTTGGAGACAGCAAGGGGGTGCGCCTGGGAGTTCTGGCATGGAGGCCTTCATTACGCAGTGTGCGCCGTATTGTGTGAGCAGAAACTTCAGTACCCACATCTGACAAATCTTTTCTCAGTTCCTCAGCAGTCACACGGGGACTTTTCTCCACTCTACGCTTCAGGTAGCGCTCAGCAGTCGAAGTCAGCATCTTCTTTCTGCCACGACCAGGTAGCGTTTCAACAGTGCCCTTTGGCTTGAATTTGACAATGATGCTTCCTATGGTGTCTCTTGGTATGTTTAACATCTTTGCAATCTTCTTATAGCCATTGCCCTTCCTGTGAAGAGTAATCACCTCTTCTCTTGTCTTCCCGGACCATTCTCTTGACTTCACCATGTTTGTAACCACACCAGTAAATGTCTAGAAGGAGCTGAGTATCACAGTCATTTTAAAGCTGCCTGATTGGTGCTTATTAGGCTTTATTGCTGCTCCCTGACATCCACAGGTGTTTTCAATACCTGATTGAAAACACTTCAATGAACCTCTGTTCTTCAGAGTGGTAGTCTTTAAGGGGTTGAATAATTGTGTAAATGAAGAATTCACAAAACAAACATTTACTACTTTATTACAAAACCAATTGATGTCATTTTAGTTGCATATGGTTCTTTAACCACTTAAGCCCCGGACCAAAATGCTGCCTAAAGACCCAAGGGGTTTTTACAGTTCGGGACTGCGTCATTTTTGGGACAATTGTCATTTTCACAGCAAAAAATGCATTTAAATTGCATTCTTTATTGTGAAAATGACAGTTGCAGTTTGGGAGTTAAACACAGGGGGCGCTGTAACATTTAGGGATCACCTAGTGTGTGTTTACTAGTGTAGGGGGGTGTGGCTGTAGGAATGACGTCATCGATCGTGTCTTCCCTATAAATGAGATGATGCGATCGATGCGCCGACACAGTGAAGCACGGGGAAGCCGTGTTTACACACGGCTCTCCCCGTTCTTCAGCTCCGGGGAGCGATCGCGACGGAGCGGCTATAAACGAATAGCTGCGCCGTCGTCCCGGATCGCTCCTGAAGCCACGGGGACCGCCGCATGTACCGGGGGGGGGGGTCCCGATCGGACCCCCGACCCACGTCAAGCAGGGCACGTATATATACGTGGATGTGCCTGCCTGTGCCATTCTGCTGACGTATATGTACATGAGGCGGTCCTTAAGTGGTTAAGAAGTCCTTGTAGGATTTCATTCTGAATACAATTACAAATGTACACTAAATTCCCTAAAACCCTTTACAGCATTGGGGGGTTGAATAATTTTGAACACAACTGTATATCCACTGTAGCTATGTGTGACCATTTCTTCACAGCACATCACAGCTGTCAATATTGGGAGTCTGTACAGACGCATAATGGACCATATTGAAAAAACATGACCTTATGCCACGTACACACAAGATGTGAGCTTTTGGTCGGAAATTCCGACAGTGTGTATGCACCATCGGACTTTTGGTGTCGGAATTTCTGGCAGCAAAAGATTGAGAGCAGATTCTCTATTTTTTCGACAGAAAAAGTTCCTTTCGGAAAATCCACTCGTCTGTATGCAATTCCGACGCGCAAAAAATGCATGCTCAGAATCAAGCAGAAGAGCCAAACTGCCTATTGAACTTCATTGATCTTGGCCTGTCGTACGTCTTGTACATCATCGCGTTCTTGACAGTCGGAATTTCCGACAAGATTTGTGTGACCGTCTGTATGCAACACAAGTTTGAGCAAACCTTACGTCAGAAAAAATCCACAGTTTCCGATCCAGATGATCTTCCAGTTTGTATATGCGCCTGTCCTTTAGGAATCGTGGATTTCTATGCAAAAAGCTCATAATATATGATCATAGTCATAGAAGAACCCTCATTATTAGTAAGTAGCAAAGCCTAATTAATGGTTACTAGCCTCAACACTTCTGTAGTTGCAACAATTAAGATATATTTCAGCTCCATGTGTACAAAATTCTTTCAGTTCATGCACGTTTTTGTTTTGTCTTGTTTGACTGGCCTGCCTCAAATTAAGACACAGCTTTTCAATGGAATTTAAGACAGTACTCTACAATACAAGAAACCCCCCTGTTTTTTTTTTTATTATTATTATTTGACCTTGTGTTTCACAAAACCGACATAAATTACATTTTTTTTGAGTCCTGGCAAGGGACTTCCTGACAAAGTGCTGAACAATTTCCTACAGCTTGGGATTCATTGGTACCTGAATGACTGCAAGATTTCCAGCCCATAAGACAGCAGAGCAGCCCTATACTTTATTCATAAAACAGATGAAGCAGCAACAGTAGATCATTTCTTTCTTTCAAACAATCTACCTTTCGGTTGATGAAGGCCCATGTCTTTTAAAATCCTTATATGACCATTTCCATATACAGTGGGGGAAATCATTATTTGATCCCCTGCAGATTTTGTAAATGTGCCCACTTACAAAGAAATTAAAGGGTCTATAATTTTTCTCATAGGTGTATTTTAAATAAATGAGACAGAAAATCGACCAAAAATCCAGTAAAATCATAAAATAAATGCTATAAATTAAGTTGCGGTTGAGTGAGTAAAATAAGTATTTGTTCCCCAAGCAAAACATGACTTAGTACTTGTGGAGAAAGCACAGAGGTAAGACGTTTCTTGTAGTTGGTGACCACGTTTGCACACATTTCAGGAGGGATTTTGGTCTACTCTTCTTTACAGATCTTCTCTAAATCCTTAAGGTTTCTTGGCTGTCAATTGGTAACTCAAAGTTTCAGCTACCTCCATACATTTTCTATAAAGTTAGGTCGGAAGATTTACTAGGCAACTCCATGACCTTAATGTGCTTCTTCTTGAGTCACTCCTATTTTGCCTCCTGGCAGTGTGCTTTGGGACATTGTCATGCTGGAAGACCCATCCACGACCCATCTTTAGTGTTCAGGCTGAGGGAAGAAGGTCTCATCCAAGATTTTACAATACATAGCCCTGTCCATTGGCCCCTCAGTGCAGCAAAGTCAGCCTGTACCTTTTAGCAGAGAATGAGCCCCAAAGTATCATTAATCCACCTCTGTGCTTTATTGTAGGGATGGTGTTCTTAGGGTCATAGTCAGCATTTTTCTTCCTCCAAACACAGCGAGTCAAGTTAATGCCAAAGAGCTAAATTTTAGACTCCTCTGACCACAGCACTAACCCTAAGAACACCATCCCTACAGTCAAACATTGAGGTGGAAACCTTATGCCACTTTCCCTAGATTTTTCGGGTTGTAAAAAACGACGTTTTTTAAAAATGTCATTTAAAACGATCGTGTGTGGGTTTCAGAGCATTTTTCGGTTATAAAAAAAGGGGCAAATTTTTTTTTTAACATGCTCTTTTTTTTCCACAACGTTTTAAACGTCGTTTTTCGGGTTGTAAAAAAAGATTGTGTGTGGGCTTTAACGACGTGAAAAACCTGCGCATGCTCAGAAGCAAGTTATGAGACGGGAGCGCTCATTCTGGTAAAACTAGCGTTCGTAATGTAGTAAGCACATTCATCACGCTGTAACAGACAGAAAAGCGTGAATCGTCTTTTACTAACACAAAATCAGCTAAAGCAGCCCAAAGGGTGGCGTCATCCGAATGGAACGTCCCCTTTATAGTGCCGTCGTACGTGTTGTACGTCAACCGCGGTTTGCTACAGCATTTTTTTTTTAACGATTGTGTGTAGGCAAGGCCGTTTTAATGATGAAGTTGAAAAAAACATTGTTTTTTATAGAGCCTGAAAAACATTGTTTTTTACAACCCGAAAAATGATCGTGTGTACGCAGCATTATGCTTTGGGGCTGTTTCTCTGCTAAAGGTACAGACTGACTTTGCCGGATTGAAGGGCCAATGGATGGGGCCATGTATTGTAAAGTCTTGGATAAGAACATTTCTTTCTTGATAGGGCTATACTGTAGTTCAGCAGAAGGCTGTCAAGAACCATTAGTTACATTATATTTTAAGCTACCTTCATCACCTAAACCATTTGTTTAGTAAAGATGTAGCAATGTAAAATGCTTTCTTTGCTAAATGAAACTGACTGTATCACTATAACTTGGATAAAGACGAGATAACCTTTAAGCATGCTCAGTTTGGGATCCATTTCTGCTAATATTCAGGCTTCGTTCCCACTGTTGCGATGCAAGAACCCGTGCAAATCCAGTACGGGTTCCCGCATCACATACAACTTGCATGCAGGTCACACTGCTTTATACGAACTGCTGCGGGTGTCAATTCAAAGTTAATGACACCTTCATATTGGTTTGCATATCGCAGTGCGAACTGTCAATTCAGACAGGCATTAGTGTGAACCGATTCTGTTATGGACCAAAAAAAGGGTCCTGCACGACTTTTGTCCGAATACGATGCAAATTCAGCCATACACTCTGATTTCGCATCACACAGACACCGCATGTGATTTTCACAGCAGTGCGGTGCGAATCACATGCTATGTCTGGCATTGCAGCAGTGTGAATCCAGCCTCAGAAATCTTCTATGGGTTCACAAATTTGCTCACCTTTGTGCATTGTGTAATCAAATTAAACTCTGTAGTATACATCACTTTTATACAATTTTAATGAAACCAAGTATTCTCGATAAGGTTCCTTTCAATAATACAGTGCACTCAGCCAACCTTATTTTCAGAAGTTCCTGACTTGCCTGACAGCATCCAAATGAATCATAAAAATCTTATTGATAGCTGTGCATTAATACAGACCTTTCTCAAGTCGTCTTCCAAGACAGCCCATGAGACCTAGGACTCCTCCTACTAGGACAGGAAACACGTAAACCCCATCAGATAAAAGGCGGCCCTCTAGGCCTCTTCTTCAGTATTCATTTTCTCCAGATAGGGGGTTTAACATGGTCCTGGAACTTGGACCCCTGGGTCTCATGGGCTGTCATATGGGTACTCAGTAAGTAAAGCTTTACAGACCTTATCCTGCCCAGAGCAATACCTCATCCTGGAGGGCTGGGGGCAGGGATGGACTGGCCATTGGAACTACAGGGAGTTTCCTGGTGTGCCGATGGCTCAGTGGGATGGCTTCAGTGACAGCGGACTGCCGCCCCCCCCCCCTCTGCTCCTCTGTATCTCCCTCCTCGCAGCACTCACCTGGGGGGAACAAAGAAGCAGGGGGAGGACCAGAGGAGCAGGGACGACGACAGAGGAGCATGGGGGGAGGGGACAGACAGCTGACGCAACAGCTATGGCCTGGAAGTTTCTCACTTCTGCCTAATCTTGTCCCATAAGGGGGGCACCGAACTGATTCTTTGCCCCGGGTGAAATAATGTCTAGCTTCCCCACTGGTACTGCCTATAAGAGTACCAGTACCAGCCGTTCTACTCTAATAAAGTAGAACGGCTAGTGAAGGGGGAGAGGGGGTGCGGAAGTTGTCCGGCCACCATTGGAGAGACCTGTCAAAGTGGGCCAGTCTGGATGAAGTCCAGGGCCAAATTTCTGTCCCAGTCCAGCCCTGGCTGGGGGGGGGGGGAGCTGCTAATCCCCTGACTTCAGTACCTGGGAAGGGTCACGACCACTGGAGACATCTGGAGAGTAAGAGGGAGTAGCCCCAGACCAGCTTGGCTGAATGGTATCCCATAGCCAGGGTTGAAAGCATCCCTGCCAGCAGTGTGGCTGGCCGTGTCAGGGTAGAATTGCCAATTCTCGAGCATGGGAAATGGAAGGGGCGGAGCTCCTGCCTTCCACGCTGGCCCAGAGGAAGTTGTGAAGCATAATTTCTGCCCGGAATTATGTCATCAGTGCCAGAGACGCTGGTTCCAGTCTCCTTAAAGGCGTGAACAGGGGAATACTGGGCAGCTGGTGTGGAATGTGAGACCCAGCAGAGGCTGTGGAAGCACGAGGAGAGCAGGATGGATTCCTCTGCAGCTCCTGCTCAGGCAGTGCACGCAGGCTCTGACACCAGCACCTTACAGGTAATCCTGGGGATCTGATAACCTCTTGCATATCCTGTGGGGCTTTTCTCCTTCACCGTAGACTTAGTGGGGCTTGTTGTTTTGGAGAACTGGGGTGGTCCAATTTTCAACCTGGTGATCTTTTGTTTTCTGATTGCGGGACAAGGCCCCGGCGCAACCACCCAAGGGGAAATGTGCAGTCTGTGTGGCCAAATTGAGCTCCTCATGGAGTAAAGCGGTCTATCCTAGATATATAGAAAAATAAGTGCAGCGCTAATGAATCCACAAGTCCACCTTAGCTGGTAAGAGTACCCATTTCTTATTTTGATATCTATTGAGGATTGCTTCAGACAAGCCATTTCTACTGACTTAATTTGAATTGTTATCACATGTGAAGTGTCTCATTCATTGGGAACACACCTATGAACTTTTCACTTTGTTCATCACACCTGGTTGGTGATTCCATTCACCTATTTGGATACACATGCATGGACTTCAAATAGCAATATATTCATGCTGTGCGAATCGGATGCTTACTTTCTAGTTTGTTTTTCACTTTTCAATCGATGTGAATTTGGCAGCATTTTCACGGATTCATTAGCGCTGCACTTATTTTTCTATGTTCACGTTTGACTTTGTGTGCTGGCTGCTACATTGTTTTTTGTTTTTTGCTAGCTAGCGCAGTTGTTTTCCCCACTTTGTGTATCCTAGATATCGTAAAGATGACTCAGCAGTATTTTGTCAGAAAATGCTTACTGCTGTAAGGGATGAGCTATCTTCTGCTTTTAGCTCTTTCGAATCCATGATTGACAAGATGCAGGTCCCCTCTCAGAGTCTATCTTCTGATAGGGCTACAGTTTTTTCCTGACGCTCCGCCACAGGGTGTGGAAAGTGAGGTCCAGAGGAGGCGACAAGGTCTCCCCATTCTTCCAAGGAAGACTCTGGATTAGAGGAAGAGCCTAAGGATAGGGAATCCATAGGTAAAAACTATCACTGGAAGATCAAGGAGTGTGGAGTTTAGGGCACTCTGGATAAGAAGGGGACTTTAACAAACAGTGCATGACTGGCTCTTGAAATGTGATTAATGCACCACAGCAGCACTTCAGAAGAGGGAAGCGCACTCTATAGCAGTGGTTCTTAACTCCTGTCCTCAGGACCCACTAACAGCCCAGGTTTGTTAGATAACTGAATTACATCACCGGTGATATAATTTGCTGCTCAGCAATTGCAGTACAGTATTCTAGTCTGCATCTCCTCAAGGTAATACTTAAAATCTGGCCTGTTAGAGGGTCCTGAGGACAGGAGTTGAGACCTACTGCTCTATAGGACAAAGCAGAGAAGGTCCTTCTAAGTGCAGTAATAAAACACTTTGATGACAAGGAAGGGTTAAAAACACTTACACGGTGGAAGTGAAAAACAGGCATATGAATGAATCCATAACATCCAGCGGGATGCCTCCTGGGAGTAAAGACAGCTGCAGGTGGAAGTTCCAGCCTGCACTGTGTCTCTGATCCAAGATGGAGAGCCATGCTGTTAAGACCAGAATGGAATCCAGGCAATTGGAAGTGACATCAGAGTGTACATGTTTTGGAGCATGCCCAGTTGCTGCTTCTTTGCACCAATCTGGTCTTTGGTTTGAAGAAGGAGTGACTGCAGGTGTTTTTACTCTTCCTTGTCATCAAAGTGTTTTATTACTGCACTTAGACGCGCCTCCTTCTCTGCTTTGTTTATCTCTGGAAGATGTCCATGATTTGTTAAAAGCTATCTATAAAACACTCGAAATGAAAGAGGAGAAGGTGCAAATGTCAAAGCACGATTTTATGTATGAATACATAAGTAGAAGGTCAGGGTTTTTCCTGTGCACAACTCCCTTCTAGATACAATTAAATTAGAATGGGAGAACACAGCGAGGAAACAATTAATTTATTTTTCAGCAGCCTGAACAGGAGGTTTCCTTTTGATGAAGACGTGGGGTACCTTGGAACAAGTACCCCAAGTTTGACACGCCTCTTTCAAAAATTCCCAAGAATACGGACCTGGCGTTTGATGACATGAGCACACTTGGGTATCCCATGGATAAGAAAGGTGATATCCTTTTACGCAGGGTCTGGGATTCATTGAGTGTCAGTTTTAAACTGATTATCACAAACTCTCCTCTCTGCAGGATATGCGAGAGATCAGATCCTTAAATCTTTTCCGTCCAAGAATTGTTGGACATGTAGTTTCTCCACAGGAGTCATTACGTAAAATGTGCAGTGCCACGCACCTCATGTCAGAAGATTATTTTTATGTTCAGACACAGGAATGTGAAGATTCACAATACTATAGGCTGTTCATATAGAACAACAATTTACACCATGAAACTATGATCACTGCACATCTTAGGCAGGTAACAAAATAAATAAAACATTTCTACACAAATTCACTTTAGCTCGGCTTGAGCATTACTTTAAATGCTGCTTTAAGCTTGATGAAATCTAGTGTAATTCCATCCATTATCTAAAGTAGCAGATAACAAATGCATTATACAATTCAGTAAATACATACAATTATTAATGTGAAGGGTATAGTGGTGATTTAGCAACATTTTTAGGTCTAATTATCGGAATCATAAAGGATGAAAGCTGAACATAATTGATAACCTATACAAGCTTTTGCAATCAGCAGTCATATTTGGTATATTAATGAGACACTGTATTTCAAATTTTAAAATGAAGAGGTCTGTACTTACCTGCGCACAACAAATAAAGGCAATAGACAGTGTTAATAAATAGATTGATGACACAATGACATCTACAGATCTCTGAGGTCCTCTTCTCTATTGGGAAGAAAAGGGAAATATAAGTATATACCATAAAGGCAGAGGGAAGAGAGAATAGGAAGGGACATGACTAAGGCAACCTGTAAGTTTACCTTCAGATAGGACCTTAAAGATAGCCAAATCCTAATGTTCTGCACCTTCTTCAGCCGGAAGTGAGGGATCTCAGACTTCAGTGCTTTTCTAGCAGAGGTCAGATGACTGAAAAGCTTGGCTATCAGAAACCTCTGCAAGAGCATACAAAGAAACAATAATGGTGAATAGAGAAATGCACACCTGCAAAAGGCAGCAGTTATATAGATGGATAGAAAGAAATATAGGTTATACACAAAGTAAACTCTCAGTGGAAAGGAACAAAAGAAGATATCCGATACAGCCAGGCATTCTCTATTCTGACAAAACCAAATTCAGTACAGCTAAATGAAATTCTTTGATAATATATAATATAATCAGTTGTTTGCATTCATCATATTAAGTCTTAGCATGGTAAATATACATACAGTAGGTGTACAAGTGCCTTGGTAATTCCTTGCATGAACCATATTTTTCCAGGGTCACTGCTCTCTTTTAGATGTTGGTTGTGATTTTCCCACAGTTTGACAAGAGATGCTATTTTTAGCATTGTGTTTTTTTTTTTTTTTCATTTCAATGTATGTATTGGTAATTCAAAGTTAATAAAAAGCGACAGGTTGTACAAATATGTGTCAGCAGATGGAACAAAAGTGTAATAAATGGTACATCTACTGCAAATGGAGTTGTGGTGTTATCTGAAAATGCTCAAACAAAAGAGCATGAAAAGCTGGCTACCATGTGCTCAATACTGAGGGTCATTCAGAGGTTGGGGAGACATATACAGCTACGAAATTGTGTAGAAAGTGGTTTATGGAGTGTACCACAGAAGAAAAGGGGAAGAAATGAAAAGCAGGAAGTAGCTAGAAGTGTGAGGGAGCGACGGGTGAGGGAGAGACGTGATGCCAGGGGTTTGACACACCATTGGTACTTGATGTAATAGAAGCCCACTTTAGATGGTGATTATTTGAACGATGATATGTGATCCACAGGTCCCAGATGTTGTGGAACTTGCTGTGATTGTAAGTGAGGATGCTTTTCATTGATTCGGGATTTGATTTCACAGAAGTGGGTAAATAGTTTTTTCAACATCCTGGCTATCGTTAATTTTGAGGCTAATCGGAGGAAAAGGATGAGTTTAAACTGTTTCTTGGGGACACCTGCAGCTTGAAGTGTAGGAGTGCTAGCCAGGGGGTCTCTAGTGAAGTGAATTTTGAGTAACGCATGCAAGAGGGAAAATACTTTGGATCAGAAGCGGCTCAACATTAAGCATGTCCACCATACATTAAGGATGTTGCCATTTTCATTGTGGTTGTTTAAGAATAATATACAGCATTTGTTTCATAATTTCTTCCAACTGTGAGAATATGGGTACACGTGAGATAAGCATGTAACCAGTAACATCATCTAAGCATCCTAAATACTTCCATACATAGGTACATTTCAGTGCTTTTTGTATACCACGGTTTGATGGAAGCTATCGCTGAATGAAACATAGAGACTGCCATTGCTAACTTCTCATTCTCCAAATGGCTTTGACACTGATACTATGATGTCAATGCTTTAGTTCACCAACTCTGAACAAGTATGCAGATAAGCACTCCCAAACAGATTCTAACATTCCTCATTAAAAAAAAATAAAGATTTGAACAAATATTAATACAAATTCTTACCTTTAGTGCAACAAAAATAGAGCCGCACACAATTTCTTCCTTGTTATAGAAAACTAAAGACACCCTACCCGTACCTGCATTTTGCTCTTTACTGGGGCTTATTGGAATCTTCACGGCACAAAACATGCCAACAATTGATGGATAGTCTTTATTGCAGCTTGTGCAATAAAGCTTTATATGTGGGGGATGATGCAGCGTGTGGCTCTGTTTGTTTGCATTGGGGGAGCAGGTGAGAGAGCATGGAGTTTTGCTGCCAAATAATTATTACCTGTACTTTTTTTTAAGATACTGTTCATATGTAGGGATGAGCTTCGTATTCGAGTCGAACATCGTATCGAAATACGAACAAAACGGGTCGTTCGCGCCAAATTCAAGTTACGTTTCACAGACCATAATTCACTGCAGCATTGCTGGCTGATGGTTGGCCAAGCATGCACTATGACCCGCATGCTTGGCCAATCACAGCTTGCAAAAAACGGAGAGCCATAATTGGCCAAAGCCAGGGTGGCTTTGGCCAATTATGGCTCAGGGGGTTTAGTACATGCCCCACACTATAAAAGGCCACCTGCAGGTTGGCCTTGTGTAGTGTGTTGCGGTGGTTAAGAGAGGACAGAGAGAGTGTCATTTTTTGCAGGTAGATAGAGCAGGCAGGCAGACAGGCTAGTCAGTTAAAGTTACAGTGTGTATATATATATACATCCCAGGTGTTGTACATATATTTATACACTGTATAGTTTAGCTAGATCAGTTCTTCCTAATTTACTGGCAGACAGGTGATTGTGCTAGCTGCAGTATTCTTACGTGGTTTATTGCCTGTGTCCTCTGTAGTTTGTACCTAAAGCTACTTGGTATGTACTGGCCGTGTGCTCTGTAGTTTGCACCTAAAGCTACTTGGTGTGTACTGGCCGTGTGCTCTGTAGTTTGCACCTAAAGTTTCAGGAGCAGTGATTTTAATACTTAAATAAAAAAAAAAGAAAATGAAAAATTCCTTTAAATATTGTACCTGCTGGGTGTCTATAGTATGCCTGTGAAAACGTCTTTGAGAACCCGGGTCTTGCCCGAGGGAACATGTATCAATTGAAATAACGTTTTAAAAAGGTCGTTTTTTCAGGAGTCTACTATAGACATCCAGCAGGTACAATATTTAAAAGAAATTTTTCATTTTTATTTTTTTTATTTCAGCATCATTGAAATCACTGCTTCTGAAAAAACAACCGTTTTTAAAACTTTTTTCCATTGATACATGTTCCCTGGGGCAAGACCCGTGTTCTCAAAGACGTTTTACAACAATAACTTGCATATTGGGCTTTAAAATGAGCACTTTTGAATTCGAACGTTCGAGTCCCATAGACATCAATGGGGTTCTAAATGTTCGCACGAACGTTCGGTCCGTTCAAAGGTTCTGGTAAGAACCGAACGTGGGGGTGTTCGGCTCATCCCTATTCATATGCCATGGTACTACAGCTGCTGAAATTTGTACCCATGTTATTTTTCTAAACGTGGAGCTCTGTAATTATTTAGAACAATGAAGACTGATTTTATTAAAACAGTTGAGAATTTTCACTTTATAAATTGTATGAATTACCCAATTATTTGAAGAGAAAATTCCTGTTTACTCTGAATACCCAATCATGTGCAGATGAAATAAGTAAACAATAATTAGATTTTCTTGTGATTGGATAATTAAAGTGAATATTCACACAGATTCTTATACACACAATGTAGATACCGCAACCTCCTTCTACAAATTCAAGCCTTTATGGGTTTGGAAAAACCACATGTAATGTATCACAATAATTTCAAGAAAGTCCACTTTAAGGCAAATAAACTGCTACCATATAATCCTGCAAATTATTGAGTAAACATTCTCAATCCTTTAGTAAATTAGCCTACAAGGCTTTGCCCCAGTGCTGTACTAAATATTGCACCTCCTGGAATTCTTTTGGATGTTGCACATGGGAGAAGTATCTCATTAGAAATAAAACTCCCAGAGCAAAATACTTTTCGCACAGACTTAAGACTCCTAAAGTAGAAAAAACAGGGTTACCTTAAAGTGTTAAGCTGGGTATACACAGATTTTTTTTTTTTGTTCAACCAGCAGATTAAATGAAAAAGAAAAACCTCACAGATCCAACAATGTGTGATGCAGGGATATCTCCTTGAATGCTGTTTTTTTAGCAAGACCATTCAACAGGAGCCAGTCGTTAGATCAGAGAGTCGTACACAACT
Source organism: Rana temporaria (assembly GCF_905171775.1). Taxonomy (NCBI): domain Eukaryota; kingdom Metazoa; phylum Chordata; class Amphibia; order Anura; family Ranidae; genus Rana; species Rana temporaria. Next base: position 318,582,830 of record NC_053490.1, on the reverse strand, counting down.
ACACACATACCAAAAGTCATCCGATTCCTGCTGAACCAGTTAATTTTCAATATGTGTGCCAGACTTTAGTTCATTTTTATAGAAAAAATTATTCCCCGCTGTATTTGCCTCCATGGATGATTGGCTGTGAGTGTCCACGTCGCCATGTGTAACAGTCCCGTGATTTGAAATCCCCTTTCTTTCTGCAGGATGTATCAGAATGATTCTGATTGGTCAGAACCTGCGCAGAGAATCACTCTGATCCTTCCTGGCATCCACAGAGGTAAGTACAGTGGGGGGGGGGGGGTGAGGAGGGTGTACAATATTAGTTCACCTTTACCTTTATTGTGAAAAATGTAATAAACCATTTAAGGACACATGATTTGTTAAAACATTTTATTGAGGGAAAAGGGAGTAGCCGCTTCAGGTGGGAACCCAAATGATGATCCACTGTTGCAGATAACTCAGGTGCAGGCAATGCACTCAGCCAAATGAAGATCCACCACATTTTATTGCACTGGGATCTTCAACTCAAGCCATTTTGGCTAGTAATAGTTTATTATACTTGCAATTAAACATAGGACAGGCATTGATGCAAGTGGTTAAAATGGCCACTGAAAAATACAACAGGAAAAAAGGTGACAATGCCATAAACTTATGGAAATAAAAATGCATTAAAAAAAATTGCATGTAATTGGAAATGCAGCTAGTGTAAATGCTTGGGAGTCAATTCATAAAACATTTGTTGGTGAATGCCACACACACGCATTTGCATTTGAATTTGCATAATTTTGCTAATGGAGTAATTCATATGATCATTAGCTACACCATCAAAATGCAGCATACTTTCTCATTTAGATAGTTCAGAAAATTATACGGCACAAGAAAGAGCTGACCATAGAGGAATTAATCTATTAGAGAAATTATAGCCAAAATGCGTTGGGGTGGTATGCATGAATATTTGATAGACAGACCTCTTAAATTTGGCATCAGCCTCTCTTCCTTTACAGCAACACTCAGTACCCTGCAGTGCTCATGTGATGACTAGAATCATGCTGACAGAAGGAGAGTGAAGAGTTGATCTGAGAATTCTGTTACTGATCCTTCACTTTCCAATTACCGGCTGGGGCCAGTGAGGTGACCTAGCTTTGATGCTTATGTGCAGCAGAGAAAAGTCAGGTCACCAGGATGAATCTCTACATTGTCAGGGCTGTGTAATTCTCTGGAGCTGGAGGACAGAAATATCCTTTGGCAGGTAAAACAGCTTTCACATATGTATTTCAGTGGTTTATTCAGCTGTACCTGGATTTCAGCTTTAATAGACGCGCATTGGTTATTTACTATACCAGCATAGATGTCAGATATTTAAAAAAAAAAAAAAACTGTGGTAAGGGAATCGGGAAAAGTAACCTAAAATGCATTTTTGTGCTGACTGGGGGTTTAAGTTTATGCACACAATGCTTCTTGGGGATTCGTTTAAGAGCTGAAGCAAGAACTGCCATGGAATTGTTCCTCATATTAACTATTCAGCTAGGTCACATGGGATTATTGGATTGTCATTGACAGACATCGCTTCTCTACAATCATTCAAATTTTTCATCCATGGAAAATCCCAATCTGATTATTTGTTCAGTTTGCAGAATTCGCAGGCCTCATTTCGGTGCCAACTAGGGAATTATTATCAGAGTGTTTACTTTTGTAGTTCTCTTCAGCTTGGCTGCCTTATACACTTGTGGTATGCTCAAGTGATTTGTCATCCGTACTACAGTAATCCTTTTTCCATGGTGTATTTGAATATATTTTTTCCTGGCTTTTAAAAGTCACCATTCACTTGCATTATTAAAAGGCTAACATGACATTTCTGTAGTGTCCTACAATTATATTGTAAACTCTGCACTGCACAATTTTCTGGGTGAGCCTGGTAAAGTGGGTATAGCACCTCATTTCCAGAGATGTGTCACTGTGTAACTAAGCTTGTTAGGCTCTATTAGGTATTCTGTATAAGAGAAACAGAATGGAGCCTACAGTGGGTGTGTTTGGGAATACTATTCCTACAAAGCAAAAAGGAATTCTTAGATCACGTCAAAAGGGACTGATATACTACAGCTATGCCTAGATGCATAGCCTTCACTGTATCTGACTTCTGGATGCATGGGGGACCTCTTGGGGAGAGGGCAGGTAACTAAAGCTTACCATTTATTAAATGTGGTGGCTGTATTACTTAGCTTTTTTCTTTTATTTTCACCTGGTGATCCAGATAGTAACACACTTATTACTGTCTTAGGGTGTCTCCACTATGGATGGAGGAGCAGCGAAGAGACACCTTTGTACAGGAGCATGGTCAGTCTTTGACTAGCAGATTTAGATGGACTTGAAATTAAAGCTAATCTTTTGCTAAACAAGTTTTAAGGAGTTGGTGCTTGTTTACATAAATAAATAAAAGCTGACCATTGTAGTCACCCCGCCAGTGTTAAATGGTTTGTCTCAACCCTCTAACTTGCCGCTTTGATGGACAGCTTGGTCTGGTAAATGGAGTTGATAAATAACAGACTTACTAGCTGGTCAACAGGTGAAAATAAAGGGGAAAAAAGCTGTAAAAAAAAAATGAAGACAGCATCTAATAATGGATAGGCTGCAATATATAACATTTTTGCGTTTGAATACCCTTTAAGCAGAAGGGCAGCCAAGCTAAAAATTCTGTGGAGATTTTCAACCCTTCGTTTAAGGGATAAATGGAATTCCTAAAATGCTCTATGTACTGCACATTGTTGTATTTTGTCAGAGAGCCATGTATGCTGTTTTCTGCTATTTTTCAGCAGGGAAACATGGTGCCTCTCCATCATTGAGGCATCATTGCCTCGATCTGGTGAAGAGTAGAAAAATTTAAAAAGAAAATGGGAATGCCTGGAGAAGCTCCATCTATATTGCTGCTTTTCTTCAAATCAGTGTCAACAAATGTAATGAATACAGGAGGCGCAAGAAGGAAAATAAGTGTTTTAGGGTATGCTTAGTCAGGGTAAAGAACCATGCAAGATTTCAAAGGACAAAAATTTGCAGCAGAGAAATCATTCAATTCAGAGGCTGCTAATTAAAGTGGTTGTTAACCCACTCATATAATCTTCTATAATGCTGCTTGATTATTAATGACAGGAGCTCCTGTCTGTGTGTTTTATAAAACAAATGCCTTTTGTTACCGTATTTCACAGCCATTCCCCATGATCACGTGACCCTCCGGCTCTCTCCTTTACCCAGCTGACAGATGCTGCTGGCAGGGCTAAGATTCCCCTGCTGACGTCAGCCAGGAGGATAGGAGAGAGCCGGCCGGCCATTAAGAATCAAGCAGCATTATAGAAGATTCTTATTGTTATGAGAGCAGCAGGACGGGTGGGGGTGGGCACTGACACAGGCAGACAGACAGGGAGGGTAGGGGGAGGAGGACGATAGAGGAGAGAGCGAATGACGGTGGCATGTAAACTGATCACGGTGTCAGGGCTCAGCAGCCATGGTGAACCTTGGTCAGTTTACAAAGAGGGTAGAAACTGTCATACCGCGTACACACGATCATTTTTCAGCATGAAAGAAAACTTTGTTTTTCAGCATGTCCAAAAAACAATGTTTTTCCAACTTCATCATTAAAAACGACATTGCCCACACACCATCGTTTTAAAAAAATGATGAACAAAGCGCAGTGACATACAACGGCACTCTAAAGGGAAAGTTCTATTCACCTTTTGGCTGCTTTAGCTAATTCCTTGTTAGTAAAAGACGATTCGCACTTTTTTGTCTGTTACAGCGTGATGAATGTGCTTACTCCATTATGAACATTAGTTTTACCAGAACGTGCCTTCCCATCTCATAACTTGCTTCTGAGCATGCACGGGTTTAAAACGTCTTTTTAACCCACACACACGATCATTTTTTACAACCCGAAAAACGTCATTTTTTAAAACGACGTTAAAAAATGCAGCATGTTCGGATTTTTTTTTTTTCGGTTTTCAGAAACAGAAAAACGATGTGCAGCCCACACACGATCATTTTAAATGACGTTTTTTAAAAACAAAGTTTTTTTCATGCTGAAAAATGATCGTGTGTAGGATCAGCCAGGTTCTTTTAGGTGTTACAGTGGGCCAAATTTCACAGCACAAGCACTGTGCTGTATAACATGCTATAAGGCAGGGGTCTCAAACTGGCAGCTTGTAACTGTCATCCTTGCAATGCCTCATGGGACTTGTAGTTTTGCAACAGCTGGGGGACCGCCAGTTTCAGACTCCTGCTTTTTCTGTTTTTTTATTTTGGGATAACAAATGCTTTAAGGGTCAGCTTTATAAAGATGCAAATTTGATATTTACTACAGAGGAATCAATCACTGCAATTTAAAATACATACACCAGGAAGATTCACCTGCACTGAATAGGTTTATAGGTTTCACCACTAGCATTGTTTAATATTATAGTATTTAAAAATATGGTTACTATAAAATAACAAATAACGTATATATATATTTTGGTTTTATTTAAATAACATGTATAGTATTTTTCTTTAAGGGTCGGTTCACACCGCTGTGCTGTCCAGCAGCGGATGTAATTCGCACTGCACTGTAAATCACATGCAATATCTGTGCGATGCAAATTCAGCCATACAGATTGTATTGCTGAATTTGCATCGCATTCGCACCAAACTCGCACAGGACCCTTTTTTTGGTCAGCAGCAGAATCAAATCGCATGGGTATTCACACCCCTGCGATCCGATTCCTGTCCAAATTTGCAGTTTGCTCTGCGATATGCAATCTGATATGGGGGTGTCATTAGCTTTCTGTTGACACTCCCAGCAGTTCGCATATGGCAGTGTGAATTGCCTGCGTTACAGGAACTGGATTTGCAGGGTTCCTGCATCGCTGCAGTGTAAACTGGCCCTAAATGAATACTTTTCTTCATCTAAAGTGGAACACTGTATGTAGACACACAGGCAAGGCCACAGCCTTCTCTCCTCATGCTGTGAGATTGCTCAGTTTTTCACATACAGTAAAACAGTCGTTCTACAGTGCCTTGAAAAAGTATTAATTCCCCGTAAAATGTTTCACATTTTGTCATGTTACAACCCAAAACATAAATGGATTTCATTGAAATTGTATGTGATAGACCAACACAAAGTGGCACATAATTGTGAAGTTGAAGGAAAACAATAAATGGTTTTAATTTTTTTTTACAAATATGTGAAAAGTGTGGCGTGCATTTGTATTTAGCCCCCTGAGTTAATACTTTGTAGAACCACTTTTCACTGCAATTACAGCTGTAAGTTTTTTGGGTATGTCTCTACCAGCTTTGCACATCTAGAGAGTGAAAGGTTTGCCTATTCTTTACAAAATAGCTTAAGCTCTGTCAGATTGGATGGAGAGCTTCTGTGATCAGCAATTTTCAAGTCTTGCCACAGATTCTCAATTTGATTTAGGTCTGCACTTTGACTGCGTCATTCTAACACAAGAATATGCTTTGATCTAAACCATTACATTGTAGCTCTGGCTGTATGATTAGGGTGGTTGTCCTGCTGGAAGATGAACCTCTGCCATATTCTCAAGTTTTTTGCAGACTCAAACAGGTTTTCTTCTAAGATTGCTCTGTATTTGACTGCATCCATCTTCCCATCAACTCTGACCAGCTTCCCTGTCCTTGTTGAAGAAAAGTATCCCCACAACATGATGCTGCCACCACCATGTTTCACGGTGTGGATGGTGTGTTCAGGGTGATGTGCTGCAGAATGGCACGGCTGGGCACAGTCTCTTTAAGCCCAGCCATAGGGTTGCGAGCGCACTGCCGTGCTCGCGACCCGGTCCTAAGCTCCGTGACAACGCCCGTGGGACCCGATCGCCGCCGATGTCCCGCGATCGGTCACCGGAGCTGAAGAACGGGGAGAGGTGTGTGTAAACACACCTTCCCTGTTCTTCACTGTGGCAGTGTCATTGATCGCCTGTTCCCTGATATAGGGAAAGATGATCAATGATGTCACCCGTCCAGCCCCGCCCCCCTACAGTTAGAAACACATATGAGGTCACACTTAACTCCTACAGTGCCCCCTAGTGGTTAACTCCTAAACTGCAATTGTAATTTTCACAGTAAACAGTGCATTTTTATAGTACTTTTTGCTGTGAAAAGGACAATGGTCCCAAAAATGTGTCAACATTTTCGATGTGTCCGCCATAATGTCGCAGTCACGAAAAAAAAACGCTGATCGCCGCCATTAGTAGTAAAAAAATAAATATTAATAAAAATGCAATAAAACTATCCCCTATTTTGTAAACAATATAAATTTTGCGCAAACCAATCGATAAAGGCTTATTGCGATTTTTTTTTTACCAAAAATATGTAGAAGAATACGTATCCGCCTAAACTGAGGAAAAAAAAGTTTTTTATATATTTTTGGGGGATATTTATTGTAGCAAAAAGTAAAAAATATTGAATTTTTTTCAAAATTGACGCTCTATTTTTGTTTATAGCGCAAAAAATAAAAAACGCGGAGGTGATCAAATACCACCAAAAGAAAGCTCTATTTGTGAGACAAAAAGGACGCCAATTTTGTTTGGGAGCCACGTCGCACGACCGCGCAATTGTCAGTTAAAGTGACGCAGTGCCGAATCGCAAAAAGGGGCAAGGTCCTTAACCTGCATAATGGTCCGGGTCCTAAGTGGTTAAAAGCTATCCCAGACAAAATACATTTTAAATCAATCAAGGAACTTATAAAACCACTAAGAAAAAACTGCACAGTGCTACTTAAGCAACGTTTTGCTCTAGCCCCAAAAAAGTGGATGTCAAATTAGGAACATGGATAAAGATTTTGTATAACTAATGTGTTTCTTAAAGACAACGGAAAACCCTGTCTGCCCTTCACCTCTCTCCCATTTTTCTACTTCTTCAGAAAAAAAAACAAAAGGCATGACAGGTGAGCGGCAGAGATTCAGAGAGTTGCATGAACAAAGGCTAACTGGGCTAATTAGAAACTTCAGGCAGTCTAAAAAAAATCAATCGGTGAACTGCAAATCCAATCTAGGAAATTGCAACTGTGCAAGAGGCAGCAACCAGAGCACTACTAAATCAATGTAGGAAATATTACCATTGTGCAAGCTCCAGGCAAGAATGAAAATCTGTGAGTGGTTTGATAAAACTATTCATGAGACGTTACTTGTTTGCTTAAAGTGTAACTGTACTTTCAGTACAGGCTGTCAACATGACAGCCATGCAATCAGCATTTATAGGAATCCAGAAAAGATGCAACTATATGAAGGGAATAAAATGGTATTTCCGTATACCTGACAAGATCAGCTAGATATAATCACAGCAATTGCCACACTCACAAAACCCTCTCAGTACTGAGTACTGAGGAGATAACTTCTTAACCACTTGATTACTGAGCCTGTTTTTCAGATTCAGTGTTTACGAGACTAAAACAGTTTTTTTTGCTAGAATATTACTTAAAACCCCCAAACATTATATATATTTTTTTCTAACACCCTAGAGAATAAAATGGCAGTCATTGCAATACTTTTTGTCACACCGTATTTGCGCAGCGGTCTTACAAGCGCACTTTTTCTGGAAAAAAAAACACTTTTTTGAATTAAAAAATAAGACAATACATTTTTCCCAATTTTTTATATATTGTGAAAGATAATGTTACGCCGAGTAAAATGATACCCAACATGTCATGCTTAAAAATTGCGCCCGCTCGTGGCATGGCGTCAAACTTTCACCCTTAAAAATCTCGATAGGCAACGTTTAAAAAATTCTACAGGTTGCATTTTTTGCAGCTACAGAGCAGGCCTAGGGATATAATTATTGCTCTTGCTCTAACGATCGCGGCGATACCCTCACTTGTGTGATTTGAACACCGTTTTCATATGCGGGCGCTACTCGCGTATGCGTTCGCTTCTGCGCGTGAGCTCGTCGGGACGGGTCGCTTTAAAAAAAAAAATTTTTTTGTTTTCTTATTTATTTTTATTTATTTTATTACTTTTTACACTGAAAAAAATAATTGATCACTTTTATTCCTATTACAAGGAATGTAAACATCCCTTGTAATAGAAAAAAGCATGACAGGTCCTCTTAAATATGAGATCTGGGGTCAAAAAGACCTCAGATCTCATATTTAGACTAAAATGCAAGAAAAAAAAAATTGGAAATGTCATTTTTTCAAATGACAAAAAAAAAAATGTTGCTTTAAGACGCTGGGCGGGACTGGCGTTTTGACGTCGCTTCCGCCCAGCAGAGCTATGGGGACGGGTGAAGGAGATTTTTCCTTCACTCGTAACCCCGCTCAGCTGCCGAACGGTCCCGATCTCCTCCGCCGCTACCGACGGCTCCGGTAAGCGGCGGAGGGCGCGGGACAGCGGTGGGAGGGGGGGGGGCCCTCTCCCACCACCGATAACGGCGATCATGCGGCGAATCCGGCACTAAAGATGGATACCTCAGTTGTGGCAGCAGCTGCTGCCGTTACTGAGATATCCATCTTTAAAAACAGGACGTATTTTGACTATGGGCTGGAAACCAAGTGGTTAAGGAACACAAAAGAGATGATGCAGAGTGTGTGTCCAAAAGTAATCTGGTTTATTCTGGGCGGGAGTACAATTTATATATGATTATCATTAACCAATCATCATATGGGAGGGATGTACTTTTCATATCATTACATATGATTAACAAGTTGGTGATGTATATTCATATAGAACCCTTCAGACACATGGCTGCCATGAGTCATTAAAGTATGACCACCTGGCTGTCTGAGTCATAGTCATGCTTTTGGTGTTCCTTATTAAACAGGAAAGAGTTTCAGACTGTACACTGCAGATGCACAAATTGTCTATGCAAGCAATTGTTATGCATAGTATATTCTTATGTGTCTTGCAAAAAAAACTGTCACAACATGAGAATACAGAAGTTAAAGAGGATGTAAACCCTGATAAGTTTTACTTCCTCTTTGTTCCCATGAGATATGTTTACATATCTCATGCACTAGACTGGAGACCAGGGATGGACTGGCCATAGGGACTACAGGGAGTTTCCCGGCGGGCCAATGGCTCAGTGGGCCGTTTTTTAAAACAGAGATGCTGCTTGGAGGACTTTTTCTAACGCCCTGGCAGCACCCCAGTGTGAAAGCACTCAGGCTTTCACACTGGGACTGCAGCGGAAGCGTTTTTCAGTCGCTTTACAGGTGCTATTTTTAGCCCAAAAGTGCCTAAAAAACGCCTCAGTGTAAAAAGGGGTCCTACACTCACCCCCTCTCTTTTACACTCACTCTCTTTTTCTTACACTCACCCCCCTCTCTCACCCACCCCCTCTCACCCCCTTTCCCTCAACCCTCCCTCTCTCTCACCCTCTCATGATATACAATAATGGATGTAGGGGCCTTTTGGTGGGCGTGATTTTTCAGGGGGGCAGCATTTTATTGAATTAAAGAGGGCCGGTCTGGATGAAGTCCAGGGCCACATTTTTGTCCCAGTCCAGCCCTGCTGGAGACAGGCATTATTTTTCAATTCCCACCCCCACTCCTTTTCTGAAGTCATGTGGGTACTTTTCTGGATTTTGACTGGATGTTAGTGATCATAGCAGAATTTAGTGTAAGGAATACATAGGAAAAAATGCATGTTGACAAGAGGAGTGTAGAGGAGAGCAGGGAGTCTACCGACATCACGACTCCACCCACAGAGCTCCAGACAACAGACCCACCCACAGAATCTGCAGTTTTTCAGTTCTTATAACAGACAGAGGGGAGACATTTGTCAGGTAAGGATACATGCAGGAGGCATCTATATCCTTATAGATTAGCACTATTAGCTAGATTCACGTAGCCCCGCGCAACTTTAAGGCGGCGTAGCGTATCGTATTTATGCTACGCCGCCTTAAGTCAGAGAGGCAAGTACTGAAGACAGGACTTAAGAAACACTGAACTTGACTGTTACTGAATCAGAGCATGTGTCTGGAGTCCCAGAAGAGGTGCCCTGGGACTGGTAAGAGACTAACATCATACAAGTTAAAGCGGAGTTCCACACAAAAATGTTACTTCCGCTTTTCCGGTTCCTCCCCCCCTCCGGTGTTGGCTTTTTTGTTTACAATCCCTGATGCCAGGGATGAGTCATGGTTGTTAGAATGACAGCATGCGCCGTCTTCTTAACAATCTACAGCCCTGAGCTGAACTGTCACATTTAGCAGTGGTAAGAATACCAATGCTAAATGTTTACTTCACGCCGCAGCTGTCTGGACTATGTTAAAATAACATGCAAAAACACGTTAAATACAGAAAAATAAAAAATGTAACTCTGTATTTAAGATTCATATTTGTGTGAATTGTATAATATAGTAAAGGAAAATACAGGGCCACATATGCACCAGTTTCCACTACTGGAAATCCAGCAAGTGACCTACATTCACACAGTGCTTCTGAATCATATACTATAGCTGAGCAGTCAGGGGATGTTGGCTTCTTCTATATCCCTACGTTAACTCTTGAAATGAATGCTAAATAAAATCTCTAATATGAATATGTAAATAAAACATTCATAGTTCCAAATAAAAAAGTTCTCAGGCATCTTTAAGGTATATGTAAACCCAACCATCACAATTTCAAACAATACTTTTTTTTATATAATCAAATTTTTTTTTTTTTAATTTAACATATTCCATATAACATTGTACATTCTTGTGTTCCATCATTTACTTACTACACAAATAACTTAAACTTAAAACATTTTCATATCCAAAAACTTATTATTCTACCCCCCCCCCCCCAAAAAAAAAGAAGAAAAAAAAGAAGAGGGAAAAAGAAAAAAAAAGTTTTCAAATAGAATCCTCCTCCTCACCCCTTGCTACAATGTCTACTCTGTCCCTACACCCTCCATCCCTTCTGCTTGAATCGTGTGTTCTCCTACTATGTCCTTCTATACCCCACGAGAAAAAAAAGGGTGGCAAAAAAAACAAAGAACAAAGAACAAATTTGAATAATAACTACATAATAATTATTGACCTAGTGTTTGGTTATTAATCTCTCGTGTTTATGTGTGACGGCCCTCTTGGCCTTTCTCCCAACTCGCATAACATTGAGCAATTATAGTGGAGTTCCACCCATAAATATAACATTACATCAGTAGTTTTAAAAAAATGTCATTAGTCCTTTACGAATTTTTTTTTGTTTTTTAGATGCCTTCAAAGTGTTGTTGCTAGGCAGAATAGTTAATCTTCCCACTTCCTGCACCTAGGTGCTTAATGCTTCCTAACCTACACCGCACAGACTCCTGGGAATGTAGTGGGTGTAACTTTCCAGGAGTCTGTGCATTCCCCAGTCTCAAAGAATCATGTGACTTTCATGTGAAACCTGATCTGACACTGCTTGTGCAGCACTGAGCATGTGCGAGATTTGCAAGGCTGAAATCCAGGAAGTCATACAGTCTGGCTTCATGATGCACACACTTAAGATGGCCCCAGTCATCTTAAGTGAAAATTTAAATTTAAAATTTAATTTAATTTAAAATTTAAAATTTCTATTTTATAAAGTGTCTAAATGCTGTAACAACCTAACAAAACGGACCTTAGTTTACAGACTAACTTTACTAGAATACATTAAGCTTGTGTATTACAGGGGTATTTATATTTAAAAAGTGAAATTGTGGCCGGAACTCCGCTTTAATAAAAAAAAAAAAAAAAAAGAGAGAGTTTTACCCCTAGAAAATAAAGAGAGGGGTAATCCCCTCATTTACTTCCGTGTAGTTTATTTGTCCTTCCCCCCTCTACAAAAAAAAACTCATAAGAGGCCTAGTGGCCATGGTGTTGAGATATATATATATATATATATATATATATATATATATATATATATATATATATATATATATATATATATATATATATATATATATATATATAAAAAATTGTACCTTATGGTGAAGAGAATCCTGACCTAGTGGTCCCGACCTATTTCCCACTTAAAGTGACGTACCCATCTCCATACTCCCTCCCCCTCACCAAAGTGATACTAGTGAGCTGAAAAAAAAATTATATTTTCCTTGGTGGCCGTGTTCCACCTCTATCCTCGTTCTACTTTAGTCCCTCCTCTCCTATATTCCACCTACTCCATTTCACAACTCCATATCCCTCCCTACTACCCCTATTTCACCGTGGTTGCACTCCCTCTCTCTCTCCTAGTTCGGGGCGGACATCCTACTCCACACTATCAAAACGATAAAAAAGAAGGGCCCTCCAAGGGAAATCAGTAAGGAGGAAAAGATAAAAAAAAAAAAAGTGAATCTAGATATTTCCTCGCTGGTCAATGATCCATATACGACTACCCTGGGGATCTCGCATATCCGTTACGTCCCCTATTTTCCCATTCCATTTCCCTCGTCCCTAGCCCATTTCAGGTGCATATTGTATCCAGCCTGCCCACGTCTTCTCAAATTCCCCTTTTTTGTCCTTCACTACTTGAATCCACTTTTCAGCTTCCATTATCTGATTAACCTCCTTTTTCCAGTCTGCTAATGTTGGGCAGATGATCTGTTTCCAGAATCTGGGGATTAATAATTTTGCTGCATTTAGAAAGTGTGGTACAATACTCTTCCTGTATGTTTTAATAGGGCCAGACGTTCCATGGAATAGGAAACATAAAGGGGCGTAAACTCCATAGGTGTTGGGGTCAATCTCTCAATCCACGGTGCAATTGCTTCCCAGAATATTGTAATTCTGGGGCACTCCCACCACAAGTGGAGATATGTGCCCCTTTGCTCACACCCTCTCCAACACCGGGCATCTGCTGCTGGGTACATCTGGTTCAACCTTACTGGTGTCCTATATTACCTCGTCATAAATTTATAGGCTATTTCCTGAACATGCAAGCTTATAGATGTGGAGTAAGTTGATTTAATCATTTTTTTGATTTGTTCATCTGATAGACTCACATTTCATTCTCTTTCCCATTCCCTAATGAAGTATGGTACTTTATTCTGTTGGGAGCCTTGTATCAATCTGTACATCTGAGACAGCAAGTGCCTTGCTTCCCCCAAGTGCACACATTGATCCTCGAACACCGTAGTGGAGCTTAATGATCTCAGTGGGGGTTTCATCTTGTTGAGGAATTCTGTCATTTGATAATATCTCCATCTTACTAAGGGTATATTCCCTAAAGCTATGACCAGGTCCGGATAGGCTGCTAGGGTTCCCTGTGGAGCGAACCTGCCACATGTGACATCTCCCCCCTGGCCCCATACCACCAAGAATCCCCCCCGCTCCCCCGGCGGGAACCATGGGAATCCCTCCAGTGGAGCCAGGGGGGACACTTGGGGTGAGTATTCTCCCATTTTATTCAACCTGTCCCATATTGACAAGGTGTTCAGGGTCAGGGGTGATGTCCACTTCGCAAGTCCCCTTGATATACTCGGAATCCAAGGGGACCCTGCCAAGTTCCTCCCCGCTATTGTCTTTTCTAGTGAAACCCACCTTTTATTAGCCGAGTCGTGGCACCAGTTCAGAATTCGCACCAACGACATTGCCTTGTAATATACTGATATGTCTGGCAGGCCCATTCCTCCCTCTACCTTACTTCTACGCAGGATGTCATAAGCCAGCCTTGGTCGCTTATCATTCCACACGAAAGCTACAAATGCCTTCCGTATCTGTTTAAAAAAGGTTTCTGGTACTTTAATTGGGACTGTATGTAAATAATTCTAGGTAATATACACATTTTAATAGCACTCACTCTTCCAAACCATGTCAGATAATGTCCTGCCCATTTCTTTAGGTCCCCCACTATCCTAGTCAGTAGGGGTTAAGGTTATACAGCATTTTTTGATCCGCAGTAATGTGTACCCCCAGATAGAACAGGGAATCCTTCCATACAAAGGGGTACGCCCTCCTCAGTGTCCGTGCCATCTCTTGAGATACATGACTGGGTAACAGTATCGATTTTTCGAAGTTAATTTTAAAATTGGATAGATGCCCGTATCTGTCCACTTCCTGCATTAAGGCTGTTAAGGATGTCTGTGGTTTTGAAAGGTAGAATAATAAGTCATCGGCGTAGGCCGATACTTTATGTTCCCCATCCCCAAGACCTGTCCCTACTATTACCCCGTTACTTCTGATCCTACAAAGGAATGGTTCCAATATTAGAGCAAATATTAATGGTGAAAGTGGGCAGCCCTGTCTCGTTCTGTTTCTTATATTAAGGTAATCCGATATTGTGCCATTTACTTTAACCCTTGCTCTTGGGCTCGCGTATAAGGCCATTACCCATCCCATCATACGGTCCCCCAGGCCCACCCACCTCAGCACTTCACTCATAAAACCCCATTTCACCCTATCAAAGGCTTTTTCAGCGTCCATTGGAAGTATGATCCTTGGGGCTTTCTCTGGCCCGTATTGCATCCAATGAAGAAGATGAAGTGCCCTGGTGGTGTTGTCTCTTGCCTCACGTCCTTTCATAAAACCTGTCTGGTCTGGGTGAACTAACGCCCCAATATGCTCTTGTAATCGTAGAGCTAAAATTTTGGCCAGCAGCTTAGTGTCTGAGTTGAGCAGTGAAATAGGCCTATAATTGACACAGTTCTGGGGGTCTTTCCCTTCTTTTGGGAGTACAGTAATATACGCCAGCAGGGCTTCTGGAGGCAGTGGATTAGTTGTATTAATTGTGTTAAAGTAATTACACAGTGGTTTTATCAACTCTTGACGACTTTTTTTTATAATAGGTATTTGTCAGTCGATCTGGGCCAGGACTTTTCCCTGTCGGCAAGGCTGTTATTGCTCTGCTCAACTCTTCCACTGTAATAGGAAGTTCCATTTCTGCTATAGTTGTTTCCGACAGGGTGGGCATTGAGGACCTCCTTATATACTCTCGTATCTCTTCCCGTCTGCCGTCCTCTATTTGTAATGGCTCGGGTGCCTGGATATTATACAGGTTTTCATAAAATTTATGAAATTCTTTCGCTATGGCCCGAGTTTCCACTATCCTCTTGTATTGTATTAATAGGTTATGCACATGTCTGGACTCTTGTTGTTTTTTTAAGTTGTTTCGCCAATAGCCCCCCACATGTATTCCCTTGCTCATAGGACCTATGGGCAAAGTATCTACGTTTTATTATTAATTTTTCGGTCCAGGCACTGTGCAAGGTCTGCTCGGAGATTCTGTAGTTGTTGGATATCTGAAGGCTCGAGATTTTTTTTGTGTTTAATCTCCAATATATTAATTTTCTTTAGCAGCTCTGTCACTTCATTAGTTCTTTCTTTCTTGATTTGAGAGCCATAAGCTATTAATTCTCCTCTTATAACCGTTTTATGGGCCTCCCACACTGCCTGGACCGACACCTCGCCTGATGTATTCCTTTCGATATATTCCCTTATTTTAACTACCAGTTCATCTGCTATTTTTTTGTTGTCCAATATTGACTCATTCAATCTCCATGTCCATTCTATATAGCCTGTCTGAATCGGGGAGAGTGTTAACGTTATTAAGGCATGATCTGAAATGGTTATGGACTCAATGGAGCAATTTTGAACCTTTTCTAAGTAAAATTGGTCTACCATAAACAGGTCAATACGTGAGTAAATTTTATGCGTTTTAGAGTAATAGCTGTAGTCTCTTACTCCGCTATGCATCACCCGCCAAACAAGAGTTAACAAGTTTAACTACTTGCCCACTGGGCACTTAAACACCCTTCCTAACCAGACCAATTTTCAGCTTTCGGTGCTATAACATTTTAAATGACAATTACTGTACCCATATGGATGGAGCATGGATGAGCCAGGGATGGATGGACCATAGATGAGCCAGGGATGGATGGACAAGACAGGAAAAAGCACAGATCAGCGCTGTCAGCACTTCAGATCCAGACCATAGCCATGCTACAGTCGCTCCCTCCTCTTCTCACACGCTGTACTGATCGGTGTGAGGAGAGGGGAGGAGCCGAACCAGCAATGCTCCGGTTTGTTTACGCGTGATAACGTCATCATTGGATGGCTTGATCACGTGGTAAAGGGCAGCTGTCATTGGCCCTTTACCCTGATCCGTTATGCACCGGGTCTAGAAGACCCGCCGGTCACAGATATTCCCAGGTGCATGCTCCCAAAGGGCATGCAGGAACGTGATTCTGGGAGGACGTCATATGGCGGTATATCAGAAATTTTCTAAATTGTGAAATCTGCAGCTTTTATTAAAATATACCTATAAACAGAATTCTAGCTTTTATAAAAATTATGGGCAGCACGGTCGCTAAGTGGTTAGCACTTTTGCCTGGCAGCACTAATTTGAATCCTCAACCTACCTGAAGTTTGCATGTTCTCGCTGTACTTGTGTGCGTTTCCTCCCACACTCAAAGACATGCTGGGAGGTTAATTGGCTTCTGTCTAAATTTGCTCCAATGTGTGTATGAATGTGAGTTAGGGACCTTAGATTGTAAGATCCTTGAGAGCAGGGACTCATGTGAATGTACAGTATAAGTTAAGCACTGCGCAAATTGTCAGCGCTATATAAGTTGCTGTAATAAGAATAAGGCCCCTTTCAAACTTGTGAGATTTCAATGCAACTTGAAGCAATACCTGTGTAATCTTGAGGTCTGTGGACCCTCAAGTCGCATTAAAGTCAGACCAAAGTAGTGCAGGGACTACTTTGAAGTCTCTGCATATTGAAGTCGCACAGATATGAATGATACTCATTGGAAATCATGGGGTACTACTTGTCATGCAACTTTGCAGTCCCAAGTGTGAAAGGGGCCTTAAATACCTGGTGATTCTGTCATAAAGGTCCCTTTCCAGCCACAGGAAGTGCCTGCACAGCATAGCGACACTGTCCCTGTGTACCAATTGTGCTCCTGCATTGTCACACAGGCATCCGATTGCCATTTTGCATGTATGGTATACTGTGGGCACCACCATGAACCCCCCCAAATGCCATGAAGCCATCGCTGGAGTGCATTTATGTAAACATTTGCCACTTATACACAATAGCAAATGAAATATGATTCAGGTAAAAGTTTAATTCTTCTTTTATTCTTTAATGCCACGTATACACAATCGGAAATTCTGACAAGAAAAGTCCGATGTGAGCTTTTGGTCTGAAATTCCGACCGTGTGTAGGCTCCATCAGACCGTGTGTAAACTTAATTTTTCCGGCTCTTTGTAGTGTTGTACGTCACCACGTTCTTGACAGTCAAAATTTTGTGTGACCGTGTGTATGCAAGACAAGTTTGAGCCAAGATTTTCTTGCTGGATTTTCCGATCGCGTGTACGCGGCATAACACTTTGTGTAAAGATATATTTAAAGCGGAGTTCCGGCCACAATTTCACTTTTTAAATATAAATACCCCTGTAATACACAAGCTTAATGTATTCTAGTAAAGTTAGTCTGTAAACTAAGGTCCGTTTTGTTAGGTTGTTACAGCATTTAGACACTTTATAAAATAGAAATTGACTGGGGCCATCTTAAGTGTGTGCATCATGAAGCCAGACTGTATGACTTCCTGGATTTTAGCCTTGCAAATCTCGCACATGCTCAGTGCTGCACAAGCAGTGTCAGATCAGGTTTCAGCACCTGTGCTGTCCAAGTCACATGATTCTTTGAGACTGGGGAATGCACAGACTCCTGGAAAGTTACACCCACTACATTCCCAGGAGTCTGTGCGGTGTAGGTTAGGAAGCATTAAGCACCTAGGTGAAGGAAGTGGGAAGATTAACTATTCTGCCTAGAAACAACACTTTGAAGGCATCTAAAAAAAAAAAAAAAAACATTTCGTAAAGGACTAATGACATTTTTTTAAAACTACTGATGTAATGTTATATTTATGGGTGGAACTCCACTTTAACTGCAACGTAGTTACATTATGTGTTTTTTGCTATTTTATGCTGTGGAAAAGCTTTGGAGTGTATCAAGGCCTCTTTTGGTAACACTGGAAAGAGAGCAGGGCTGATATCATTAAGGAGCAAAATGGGATATAGTCCAAACCCCTTAGGCCTTGTGCACACGATCGAACATGTCCGCTGAAACTGGTCCGTCGGACCAGTTTCCGCGGACATGTCCGACCGTGTGTAGGGCCGACTGGACAGTTTTCCGGCCTAGCGGACAGGTTTCCAGCGGACAAATGTTTCTTAGCATGCTGGCCGAGAACCCACGCATGGCGTCGAAGTGATTCGACGCATGCGTGGAAGCATTGAACTTCCGGATTTGCGCACGTCGCCGCGTCGTCACCGCTGGGAATTTGGTCTGATGGTGTGTACAGCCATCAGACCAAATGATCCCAGCGGACATGTCCGATGAAAACGGTCCGCGGACCGTTTTCATCGGACATGTCCGCTCGTCTGTACGAGGCCTAAGTGTTGTTTTGTTGGCTGTACCTCTAATCAACCTCTTAACACTTTAAACTTACCTTGCAGTGGACACGTTTATCATGTAACAAAGTGGGTTGTTAGCCAATAATCTTCATCACTCCTGGGCTCCAGTAATACTGTAGAGTTCTCTGGGGATTGTTTATGTGAGCTAACATCCACCTTGTACATGCAGCCCTATACATGTTTGAACCCACTTGCCAGATTCCACTTGCCCCTCTCTCTCTGACCCCATGTGTGCTAGCTGGTGCAAAAAGCTGTGTCACTGTCCTTTACATATGGAAATATTATATGAATGGTGGCTCTGTAGGGCACAGAGAGCCCTGTATGTAAACACTTTTGAAGTATAATTAAAGGCTCCTGTATGACAATCTTAGCAAGTACCACCTTTGGGTCACATGACACATTTAACCCAAATATTGCATGCAATTTGACAAATGTCAATGCACTATAGGTTCATGCAGTATTTGCTGCAAAAATTAAAAACACTTGGTAAATACCACACCAAATACATAAATAAATGTCTAAAAGTCAATTAAAAAAAAAGTTAACAAAAACATTAGTTAAATAAGTTGTGGTCTAGCCACATGCAATTTGATGAACACTAGCTGGTTGTTAATGAGCAACCACTCGTCTGCTTCCTTACAACCAGGTTGTTAGCTGGTTGTTAGGGAGCCCCCCCACACCCATGTTGAGGACATGTGGCCTGCATGCTCACCCCCCACCCTTTCCTGGACATCCAGGCTGCAGGCTCAGATAAGGGTCTGGTATGGATTTTGTGGGGACCTTTTTTTTTTGGTACCAGGTCCCCTCTAAAATCCCTACGTGAGGTCCTCCAAAGGGCCTGGTATAGGTTTGGAAGGGGTGGGTGGGACCAAACAAAATATATATTATTTTTTTTTTTTACTGTTGGCTCTTTTGTTTACAATACCTGCTGATGCCAATGATGAATCATGGTTTTTAGAATGACAGCGCATGCCGTCTTCTTAACAATCTACAGCCCTAAGCTGAACTGTCACATTTAGCAGTGGTAGGAATACCAATGCTAAATGTTTACTTCACGCCGCACCTTGACGTCTGGACTATGTTAAAATAATGTTCAAAAACACATTAAATACAGAAAATTAAACAATTTAACTCTGTATTTAAGATTCATATTTGTGTGAATTGCATGTTCATGATTTTAAATTCATGCAGTATTTAATTAACGCTTAGTGAATTGACATCCCCAGGTGATGTGAAAGCTTCTTAATGTATAAAAACTTTTTATTACCTTCCCTGACTGAGACAAAATCTCCTTTGTGTCTCACACGCTCCCCTCTTAAACATTGCAGCTCATAGTAGGTGGGTTTCAGCAAAAGAGTCAGTGTTGTCAATCAAGAAAGCAATGGGCAGGACTAGGTGGCCAGGAGCTGCCTGATAAGATACAGCCCTGTGACCCAGCAGCGACAATGCTAATAGCCTCACCCATCTGCAATATTTTCATCCCACCGTAGTGCAAACAGATGCAGCCTACGTAAGCATGGCAACACAGTTCTGAATTTAGGATCAGGATAAGTTTATTGCCACACCATCTCAGGAAGTTGCATTTGTGGGATTTTTTTTTAGGGGTGCTAAGAGATTACTGCAGATGCACTTATAATGAAGTGATGCAGCACATTTTTTTTTAAATAGTTCTTTAAGAAACACCCCTGAGTAGAACACACAGCCCTGACCTTAAAACGAAGCTCCACCCAAAAGGGGAAGCTCCACTTATCTGCCTCTATCCTCCCTCTGCTGCCACATTTGGCACCTTTTGGGGGTAGGGGGGAGCAGGTACCTGTTTTCAGGGCCCCCATCCTTCCCCCGCAGCCGTCCCAATTAGAGAGCACATCGTGCTTTGTGCATGCACAGTAGAGAATGGCTTCACTGCCGGTTTTCCTTAGTGGAGATGTCGGTGGCAGCACGTGATAGCTGATTAAAAAATCAGCTCGGGTGAAGATACTGCTGGATTTCTGGATGGGCAAGTGTCCTAATATTAGAACAGTATTTGTAGCTGCTAACTTTTATTTTTATTTTTTTGCAGGAGCTCCTCTTTAATATATACCACCAAAATCTAAGAAAGATTGCAAAATATTCTTCAGGGATCTACAGTGGAGCAGAACAAATATATTGATGTGTAATTCTCTAGAAATTCGGTATCAATGTCACATGGCTGATACAGATAACAATCTAATCAAATGCAATCATACTGATTTACACCAACCTGTTTATACGTCCTTTCTGCTACACACATCAAGAAGAAAAACATCCATGAGAGGCAGATTCGCAGCACCAGGTTAATAGTTGATAAAATCAATAGCAGTGGGGTTGGAGAGGCGCCACAGAAAACCGCTAAAAGCTCCTTTCCAGTCAGTGAAAAGATCTGTTCCATGTCCCGCTGATGACATAAGTGGAAGAGGAAGGGGAAGACTGCCACAGCTACAGTTACTGCATTTCCCAGCATCTGGTAGCCTACGCCATGTTCATAGGATCTCACCTAGATGTTACACAAAACAGATAATAATAGTTCTGGACAAATAAAGCGTACACATGTTTCTATGTTGGCTTAAATGTTGCTAGTGTTATCATTTCTGGATATTCTAAAATACTTTTTTCATAAATCATTACTAATACATGTATTACCTAAGGGCATCTTTACAACAACACTTTGGGGGTTATTTACAAAAGGCAAATCCACTTTGCACTATAAGTGCAAACTACACTTGAAATTGCACTGAAAAGTGCACTTGGAAGTGCAGTCGCTGTAAATCTGAGGGGTAGATCTGAAATGAGGGGAAGCTTTGCTGATTAAAGTGATGTAAGTGAAAAAAAAATGCTGTTTTTTATTTTCCTTGCATGTCCCCTTCGGATCGACAGCGACTGCACTTCCAAGTGCACTTTCAGTGCAATTTCAAGTGCACTTTGCACTTGAGGTTTGCACTTGTATTACAAAGTGGATTTGCCTTTAGTAAATAACCCCCTTTGTATGTATGTATGTATGTATGTATAATATATATATATATATATATAATTTATTAACATGCTAAAGAACTGTCTACAAATTCTTACTTATTAGAAACAAACAAAAGGAAAAGTCTGAATGCTGTCCAGCCAATCAGATTCCAGCTATGATTTTTTTTAAGTGCAAATTAGGAATAAAAAGAACAATTCCAATTGTTCTGTTTTAAAATTTTTGTACATTAATAAAATAGTTTTGCTTTTTCTGAATCCACCATGTGATCAATTAGCATTTGTCACTGGCACTGGCTGACCAGATTATACCAAGCAAAACAAACTATCTTTCAATCTTTTGAATTGACAAAGATTCAAAACTGATAGATTTTTTTTTTTCTTAATGCGAAATAATTTTGACATAGAGTCTATTTATAAAACTGGTCAGAATAACTCTCGATTTTGTTTTTGGTTTTTCTCTTTAATTAAAATAATACAGTTACATCTCTTTTGACTAATATACAGTTAAGTGACTCTTGTCAAAAAATGTCATCACTTGAAACATGGCATAATTAGTTGGCATTTTTTTCATTGCATTTCAGGTCGACCTTCTGTATACTGGGGAAACCACCAGCTACATTTCACAAGTATAAAAGAGCCAACTAAATGTGTCAAAATACCAAATACTGTATATATTCCAACAATTGTATTATATAGGCTACTTGATAAAATAGCCAGTCAAAATCTAAGTGTTTGTTAACCCCCCCCCCCCCCAAAAAAAAAATGAGATCCTGTTCCCTGAAATTTAAAGCATGGTATGCAGCATAGTGCTCGTGCTATGTCATTTGGCCCCCTGTAACACCTAAAATTCCTGGCTGAGCCTGCCAGTTTCTACCCTCCCCTATGTAAACTGACCACAGTGTATTATGGCTGCTGAGCCCTGACACCGTGTTCAGTTTACGTGTCTCCGTCATACACTGTTATCAGCAGCTCTCCCTGTGTCTCCCTCTGTCCTCCTCCTCCCTCCCCTACCTGCCTGTCAGCCCTCGCTAGTGCTGCTCTGTTCCTCTCCCCACTGCTTCAAAATGAACTGATCATTACATCAACCCCTCTGTCACACAAAAAGCTGTGTCCTAGTGTCTGTGCTTTATTAAAGAAAAGCCTATTTCTACCTGTTTTAACAGCGTTTTCCAGGGATCACATGACTCCAGGCTCTCTGCTCCTCTCTTTCCTGCCTGACGTCAGCAGGATAATCTTGGCCCCACTCGCTGGAGATATCACACAGGGAGTGCTGAGAGCCTGGAGTCATTTGATCGCTGGAAGACACTGTTAAAAAAAAGTAGAAATCTTTTTTTTGTTTTATAAAGCCCAGGCACTAGGACACAGCTTTTTATGTGACAGATGGGATGATATAATGATCAGTTAGTGGCTTAACAAACACTTTATAGCCCAACTTCAGTCAAAACATTTCCTTCGTTTTGGGTAGAGTGTGAAAGGGATATATTTACTGCCATCTCGGACCCCATTGAGGAGTTTTCCCTTTACTTCCTGTCCTGATGACAGTGGACCAAGGGAACAGGAAGCAATAGGAATTATATTTACTAGGATCAGAAACAGTCTTCTGCTACAGATAGAATCTCTGTAATGTTTGTATTGATGTCTGTGACTCCCTGTGACAGTGACCCCCAGTCCCTAATTTCTTCTACCAAGTCACTAGGCCATTGAGTAAGGGGAATTCTTCCCAATGATAGAATATCTGTAATGATAGAATCTCTGTAATGTTTTTATTGATGTCCGCCTCCCTGTCATAGTGACCCCTAGTCCTGAATTTCTTCTACCAAGTCACTAGGCCACTGAGTAAGGGGAATTATTCCCAATGATGACAAACTGACAAAAGTTCTAAGCCTACAAAATAGATTTGTGTGACTCAGGGTGTGGTTGGCACCATCCCTGTAACCTAAATCTAAACAACCAAAACTACTCGATAGGATTTTGAAGGCAACTTTAGATCAAAGTAGTACATTTAAAAAAATGATTTACTACTTTGATCTAAAGTTGCCTTCAAACGTTCCAAGCCTTTCCCAATGCATCCAAAACAAAGAAAACAGTTCTGTCTGGACTTTGGCTTTAATAAGAAATAATTATGTCAGCATAATCTGAGAAACAGATAACAATGATGAGCAATGATGATGATTATTACTACTGCAATCCAACAGCACTTTCAAAAATAATGCAATGCGTTGTCTTACTTAATGCATATATATCAGTTCACCATGTAATAAACCTGATCACTATCAACTGTTCAGAATGAGCACAAATAACTGCCAATCATATTTCAGGAAAAATATACAACAATATATAAAAAAAATATACAACACATTTTATTTTAATAATGCTGTAATTGTATTCTGTATATTGCAGATTCAAAACAATGTAATAACTATGATTTTGTCATCTCTAAAGCTGCAATACAAATGTTATAAAGAGCAGCTGCTAAACATGAAGTGTGGATTAATTAAAATAAATCCTAATGGTAACAACATGACAAAGGAAGCCAAGTCCTGGGATTTGGGATGCCATGCCTTTTAATAATGTGATAATTACTGTTTTAACCTTTTTTGCCTACACACAGCTTGGTGCTTCAAACATCCAGGTAGAATGTCAGCAATGAGTATTTGAAGGTCACTTTCACAATGAAAATGACAAATATATAACAAAAGCAGATGGTTTAGCACTTTATCACCTATAACTTGTTTGAGTCACTCTATTTATTGATGCAATTTTGTGAGCTGAATATTGCTTACGACTTCATTATGTAGTTCCTAGGAAATTTGTATAAACTCCTCAGTGCCACTTTAAGCCCTGATGTATTATCACATTTATAACCAATATAACCAGATGCCTGAACTCAACCTTCTTATATCTTTGCGCTAGTCAGCAGGAACGTAGATAATCTTTTGCTCGGGGGAGTGTTTCAGCAGCAGGTACTAAGTAAAAGTATTTTTAAACAGAACAAATTGCACCAAGTTTATAAAGATTGAAAAAAGAAAAAAAATGAGTTAGGCCTCGTGCACACGACCGAGGAACTCGTCGGGTGAGACACATCGTTTTCCTCGACAAGTTCCTTGTTAGGCTTGTCGAGGAACTCGACAAGCTTGCTTTGCGTACACTGTCAAGACCAAATCTCCTCGTTCTCAAACGCGGTGACATACAACGGCAGGGGAAGTTCGATTCCACTGGTACAACTCTTGGGGCTGGTTTTGCTAATCTCATGTGTTTGCGTGTTAAGTAAAAGTTTGTTAAGAGACGATCTGCACTTTTCAGTCTGTTACAGCTTGAAAAATGTGTTATCTCCATTAAAAATACTACTTTTACTCCCGTCTCATACTTTATTCTGAGCAAGCGCGGGTTTCTTGGCATACACACGCTCAAGTTTCTCATCAAAAACCAGCCCGACGAGGAACACAACAAGCAAATTCAGACTCCCGTCGAGGAAAAAGAGAACTTGCTCTCTTTTTTGCTCGTGGAGTTCCTCAACGAAAAACATACACACGACCGGTTTCCTCGGCAAAAAAGCTCTCCCACCAAGTTTCTTGATGGATTCTGCTGAGGAAACCGGTCGTGTGTACGAGACCTTACTCATTGTAAGCAATCACATCCTTAATTCTATTTTCTCCGATCCTCTCTGATTTCAGTTTTGCCTTCTTCCAGTTTTTATGAACATTGCCCAGTGAGGTTGGCTATTGTCAAGTCTAAGGCCTGGTACTGGCTGAACGAAAAATGAAAAAAACCTGACGGATCAGTGCTCTCTGCCATTGGACTGCCTATCACAGGATGGTGCACTGTAATAGCCAATCTTACGGGGCAGGTGCAAAGGGCACCATCTTGTGAAGGAAGCACACTTACCATTTTTTTTATTAACCCAGCATACTAGACAAGAGAAGTGCTACTGTGCAGAGTCCATACATACAGAACGTATCTATAAACTTTTGAGCTTGAGAATGAGGGGCATGACAGGGAAGCTGCATCCTGCAGTGTGTGCAAACATGATAGTGGGAGGGTCTTAAGGGACACGGTTAAACAAAACCTGGGTTTTCCCTCTACCTATAAAATATGCCGAGGATGAGTCTTCCATAATTGCTGTTGTGTTAGCCTCTGACTATTCACGTGTAGCGATATGGGATTGTCGACAGAACCTCTGTAATTCTGCCCGCAATTCCAAATCACACTGCAATGCTGGAAAAACGCAGCACATGTGTTTTTGTTCCATTCATTTTTAGTGGTACCAAAACACAGTGTGGTTTTGGATGATAGTTTTGCAATAAATCGCTCAACAATCGCAGCAAAAAGACACCACATTGTGGTGCCAGTAAAAATGAATGGAACACAATCACATGGGCTGCATTTTGCCAGCATTGTAGTGTGATTTGAAATCAGGGCGGGGTGGTGGGCAGAATCACAGCAATATGCTGCCCACGATCCCAAATCGCTACATGTGCCTAACAGGCTAACACAAGAGCAATTATGGAAGACTCAGTCCAGCGCCTCAATCACCAACTTTGCCAGCAGTTGCAACAATCTCAAATACCAGTAGAATTACAGGAAGAAATGCTGCAGCACTGCAGTTCTAAGCTAGCCTGACTGAGGAGGACACAAGGGAAAGAGGGACACGCCTAGTGACCCGGGGTGGACTGGGTCAACGGGCAGCAGCAGCCAGCAGGACTTCCGAACATCATCCACATACATGTCCACGTGGCAGACTGGTGTCTAACAGCACCCTTGAGGGTCCAGCTCCTCACCCAAGTGCCAATCAAAGGTGGGAAGCAGCACTGCAAGGAGGCCGAGCCAATGGAAATAGAGAGAGTCGGTGGGCGGGTAGGTTCCAGCCGCTCCCACACTGCTCAGTGCTTCTTCCTGTCCTGGTAGCTGCGGCTGCACAAGTCACAAAGACATGATCTCATATAAAGGAGCCTGGAGGCACTGAGGTAAGGAGGTGGAGCCTGGGAAAACATTTTCAAAATCAGTTTACTGTGGCAGATCAGGCAGTGATTGTGATTGGTTGCTAGGGGTTACTGCACATCATTACTGCTCACTGACTGGCTGCTAAAGGTTACTGCACATTACTGCTCACTGATTGGTAGTGATAGATTACTGCTTATCATTACCACTCAATGATTGGTTGCTATAGATTACAGCAGTGTGACAAAATACCAGCCCTCCTGGGATACAGTTAAAAAAAATTCTGTTGAGCATGCCGCAGAGAGTAGTGGGTATGACCATCTTGGGTATAAGAATGGCCAAGCCCCCTGTTCACATTGGAGCAACTTGTGTGATTTGACAACCGTCAAATCGCATGACAAGTCACACCCTATTGTTGGCAATGGCCATGTTTAAATGCCACACTGATTTGAAAAAGTAGTTCCTGTAATACTTATGGTGATTTTAGGTGCGACTTGCATAGACATCTGTGCATGAAGCCGCACAGATGTCTTCCAAGTCACACCTGAAGTCGCGCTTACATGCGGCTTTGAAATCATACGATTTCAGATTAAGCTGCGCGATTTCAAAGCCGCAGTCAATGTGAACAAGGGGGTGATTAAACATAACCACCCCTTGACCACCTACCTCTATATGAACATAGCAGCTGCATCATTGCCTACACATTGCTGTGATATCAATGCTTGGCTTCACGGTGCTGCCATTAAACTTGCCCATTGATGTCACAGTAGCCGCAGCCACAAGCAAAACGCACAGATAATCAGAGACTGCAGATGGATTACACGAGATAACAAGAGACTGCAACTACAGGGAGTGACCAGCTGCGACTACAGGGAATGACCAGAAACTGCGACTACAGGGAATGATCAGAAACTGTGGCTGTAACTACAGGGATTGACCAGAGACTGCTACTACAGGAAATGACCAGAGACTGCGACTACAGGAAATGACCAGAGACTGCGGCTGTGACTACAGGGAATAACCAGAGACTGCTACTACAGGAAATGACCAGAGACTGCTACTACAGGAAAGGACCAGAGACTGCTACTACAGGAAATGACTAGAGACTGCAACTACAGGAAATGATCAGAGACTGCGACTACCGGAAATGACTAGAGACTGCGGCTGCGACTACAGGGAATAACCAGAGACTGCGACTACAGGAAATGACCAGAGACTGTGACTACAGGAAATGACCAGAGACTGCGACTACAGGAAATGACCAGAGACTGCGGCTGCGACTACAGGGAATAACCAGAGACTGCGACTACAGGAAATGACCAGAGACTGCGGCTGTGACTACAGGGAATAACCAGAGACTGTGACTACATGAAATGACCAGAGATTGCGAATGCGACTACAGGAAATGACCAGAGACTGCGAATGCAACTAAAGGAAATGACCAGAGACTCCGACTACAGGGAATGACCAGAGACTGCGGCTGCGACTACAGGGAATGACCAGAGACTGCTACTACAGGAAATGACCAGAGACTGCTACTACAGGAAATGACCAGAGACTGCGACTACAGGAAATTACCAGAGAATGCGACTACAAGGAATGACCAGAGACTGCGGATGCAACTACAGGAAATGACCAAAGTCTGCGACTACGGGGGATGACCAGAAGACTGTGACTACAGGGGATGACCAGGAGAGTGCGACTACAGGAAATTACCAGAGACTGCCAATACAGGGGATGACCAGAGACTGCGACTACAGGGGATGACCAGAGACTGCGACTACAGGGAATGACATAGCATAACAGTAAGTCTACTGTCTACAGGCAGTATGTAACTATTGGCAGAAAGACCTACCTGGCCAGCGGGCTCACCTCCCGCTCTCAGAGGTTCAGGGGTGGTTTTCCATGATACGGGCGGGGCTTTAAGCGGCAGAAAGCGGGGCTCTCAGATGTACAGTGGAGGCACTCTCAGCACTCCCTCTCTCCTCCAAGCCTCCAACACATACAGGCTATATGGGGCGGAGCAGGGCAGGGTCAGAGCGTCAATAGAGCACCCGGCTTTTTGCTCAAAAATCCTCCCTATGCAGTAGGTACCAAGAAACCACGTACAAAATTTTGACACGTTGATACAGAACCCCATCAGTTTTGGCAAAAATATTCCCTCTGCAAACAGACCGTTGCTGGCGTTGTGGCCTCCATTCGGGTACCCTTCTGCATATTTTCTGGGAGTGTCCTGGACTTGCCACTTTCTGGCAACCAGTGCTTAAGATTATACATAAGCTCACGGACATCTCACTGCAAGATAATCCAGCTGCGGTCCTGCTTAACCTAACCCCACTGTCAAGGAAACGTTACCACAAATCCCTTCTCAAACATCTCCTTAATGCGGCACGGGCTTGTATTCCGCCTTTGTGGAAACAACAGTCTGCCCCAACGGTAGCCCAGTGGTTCGCGAAGGTGAGGGACATAGGACAGATGGAAGATCTGACAGCGGCATTGCAGGATAAGTCTGAGGAACACAAGTCCAGATGGATACTTTGGAACCTCTTCCGCTTCTCGGACGAGTTCCTCCAATATACCTAATTAAGATCCTTTAGCAGAGGTTTCTGCTCTATGACCGACGTTGCTGATGCCTTCCTTTGGGAGGCAACCCCTCCAACCCCGCCCCCACCCCCCTCTCCTCTTTTTTTTCCCTACCCTTTCTTCACTCTTTTTTCTATTTATTTTCTAATTATTATCAAATAATTTAATGAAAATATGGTGTGTACAGATTAGCATTCTCTACCCCATTTTAGACTTCCCTCCATGATGTGACAATTTCCATAAGCAATCTAGAGGTTTCCCCCCTTGGACGGGCTCGCCCTAGGTTTGATCTGCCTGAGGGGTTCTCTGTGTGAAGTTAAGAATGTTTTGTTTTTCTTATTGCCTGTAATATTTGTTTTGATATTTTATAATATAATACGAAGTATTGGTTGTACTTCAAACGTTTTGCATTGATTGCTTGTTCTGAGAAGTTGCCTTTATATTGTACCTGTAACGCATCATTTAAATAAAGAATAAAAAAAAAAAATAGAGCTCCCGGTCCCGCCCCTCTCTGCTGACAGAGCCTCCCTCAGTCCAAGCTGAGCCCAACAGCCCAGGTTGCCGCATCCCGATGGTCGGACGGTGTAACAGCAGGCTCAAGCAGCACACAACAGCGTGTGTGTCAATGTCTGCCAAGTGCGGTGATGTAGTTCCAAGTTCTGCACCGATGCTCTGGGGGGGGGTTCCCCCCCCCACCCCCCCCCCCCCCCCTTAGCTACATCCCTGCCAGCTGGATTCACACAACTATTTGACTACACTTAAAGTAGAACTATAGGCAATTTTTTCTTCATTTTGGATAGAGTAAGGAAGGGTTATAACCCCTGACAGATTTTTTTTTTTGCACCATCTGTGTCCCATTGCAGAGATTTCCCTTCACTTCCTGTCCATAGCCAAACAGTAAATTAGAAGAAATCCCTGCAATTTAAAATAATTTCTTGAGGACCCCCAGGTCACCAGGACTATTGTCCCCATTGGAAGGTTTCCTCTCTATTGCTTTTCTGGGGACAACCCAATTTGGGATTTTCTTTTACTTTCACTTTCAATATTAATGGTAAACAGGCCAAATAGAGAGAGTGAATCTCCCTAATGGGGGCTCAGACTTTAACAAAAAAAAATAGCGATCAAATCCCTCTCCACCTAAAAAAATTGCCTTTAGATAAAAAAAAATTAATCAGGACTAAACTAGAAAGTTGGAAAAGTAGTACAAACATTAAAATACATTGGCATGGGCAGACCCAGTATAAGGTTATGCAGCATACTACAGCAGTAATACCTGTAGCTTACCAATTTCCTTCTAAGCTGCTTAGACACATTTATAAACTATGGGCCAGATTCTCATACATTCGCGCTGCTCCTGGGCAGCGGAATATATGAGATCTACGTTACACCGCCGCAGGTCTACAGGTTTACATCCTGATTCTCAGAACACTTACCTGTAAACTTGCGGCGGTGTAGCGTTAGATTGCTCGTCGCAAGCCCGCCCAATTCAAAATGGGGCGGGGCACCATTTAAATTAGGCGCGCTCCCGCGCCGAGCGTACTGCGCATGCTCCGTCGGGTAAATTACCCGACGTGCATTGCGCTAAATGACGTCGCCCCCGACGTCATTTGCCTAGATGTATACGTAAATGGCGTCCAGCGCCATTCACGGACATCTTACGCAAACGACGTAATTTTTATTGAATTCGACGCGGGAACGACGGCCATCGTTAACATTGGTTGCCCCTGCTAATTAGCAGGCGCAACCAACGCGTCGGGTACGCTACGCAAACGACGTTAATTCGCTGCGTCGACCTCGCGTATGTTCGGGAATCGCCGTACTTACCTCATTTGCATAGACGACGGGGAAAAGCGACGATGCGACACCTAGCGGCGGGAAAAAAAAAAATACATTTAAGATCTGACAGCGTAACAGCCTTACGCATGTCAGATCTAATGGGTACCTATGCGCAACTGATTCTGAGAATCAGTCGCATAGATACCCGGGGCCAGATGAGGTGTTACGACGGCGCTAATGGTGTTGCGCCGTCGTAACGCCTTTGAGAATCTGGCCCTATCAGTCATATTATTACTAGTACTACTTTATTATCATGTTCTAACCATATAAAGGGCCGTAGTAGAGCTGAAAGTGTAGACAGACCTAGAAACATTTTTAATTATTATTCTGTAATTGTTTGTAACTGTATTGCACTACAATAATTATTGTCATAAAAATAAGAAAAACTCCAGGCTTTACTTAAAGAGACCGTACCACCAGACCATTTATTTCAGCAAAAATATTCCTATAGAATTACTGTATCTTTATGCATGTTATTTACCTGTGTAGACATCCTCCCTTGTGAAGACATTCAAAAGCCCTAAGATTGCTGATGGTAGCCGCCATCTTGGATGTGATGTCAGCAGCCCTAGCAGACCTCATAGTTGTCACTCAAAAGAAACTCCATTGCATTCCCCTGCTCTCTTATTCCGATTTAATACCTAAAAGGTTATGTTGAGAGGTAAAATGGAGGGGCGGATGAGGCAGTGTCACCACAAAAAGTAATAAGACACTCTCAGAAAAGTAGACGACTATGGTGTGCAGGAAGGGAGGGAAATTGACTATTAAGTGAAACGCACAGTGTCTTTTTCTGTGCTGATAACTGCAATGATTAACCGCTTCCCGTCCAGTGACATACCAGTATGTCACTGCTAAGGAAGGGTGATATCTCAGTTATTGCAGCAAAAATGACCAAGATATCATTTTTTTTCCAGCCACTGTTTACCATTAATGTAAAAAGTATGGAGCTGATGAATTACTTAACAGGCAGCGCCAGGCACTCCCAGAGCAATCAGGGAACCCAGTAAGAATGTGACAGACGGCATCCGATTCCTGGGACACAGTGAGAGGAACTGATGTTGTTCCTCCCAATGTGTAACATCAGAAACCAAAGTGATGTTTTTTTACCTGGCCGGGTACCAGCCAGTTAAGCAGCCAATCAGACCAATCTGTATCTGATTGGCTGCATTGGAGGCCAGAGGAGAGATCTGGAGCCTAAAAGACCCCAGATCTCTCCATAGTATGTTATTCATCCTGTGTGATAGCAATAAAGTATTTTTTTATTTTATTTATTAAATAAAAATTTCAAAGTGTCCTAGCCCCTCCGCCTCCCTGTGCTTGCTCGTAAATGTGAACACGCGCCAGTCCTGCGTGTATATGTAAATGGAATATTTAAATGGAAATCACACCACACAAGGTTTGCCCGCAAATGTCAGATTGAGAGCAATAATTCAAGCTTCAGACCTCCTGTTTAACTCTTTACTGGTTAACTTTTAAAGTGTCGCCTATAGAGATTTTTAGATTCTGTAGTTTGGTGCCCTTCCACAGGTTTGGTATCTATTTACTCGGTGTAACATTTCCTTATATATTTTACAAACAAAAAATGGGTATTATATTGTGTTTTTGTGCATTGGGCCTCATGCACACAGGACTTTTATTTAACTCTCCTAGAAGCCAGCAGCGTTTTTGCAGAAAAAATGCCTGACACTTGTAAAAGTTTTTTAAGCTTTTACAAGCTTTTAGGAGCTTTTTATAGGCATCAAGCTCTTGGGCGCTAATTCATTCTCTTATCAACGGTGGGTATAGAATTGGGTATATTGGATTGTACGATATAATTTTTTTATGGTTTGAACTGGATGGACTTGTGTCTTTTTTCAACCTAACTATGTAACTATTTCATTGACTTGAATAAATAAAACATTTTGGCCATTGAAATTAGTTAATGCTCAAGCACTAAGGTTTAACAGCTGCTAGAAGCTGCTGGCAGCTTCTAGCAGCTGTTAGGCTTCATGCACATTGGGCTTAAAAAAACTTCTGTTCTCTTTGGAGTCAAAAAATGTTCATATAGAGAATTTTTTGTACAACGTTTAGACGAGTTTGGGAGAGTTTTATGTTTTTTCTGCCAGTGAGCACCAATCAGAAACGCGAATGAGAAGGTTTTTTTTTCTGCTTCTTAACGTTGATCTCAAAATATGTGCATAAACACATAGGATAACATTGAGCTGCTTCTACAGGCAAAACACAAAACTCCTGTAGAAGCAATGTTATTTATGCCAGTGTGCATGGAGCCTTAGTAGATTGAAAAAAAAAAAATTCTGTCAAAACTCTGCTGCTCCTGAACGCATTGCACTGGCAGTAATTTTTTTTACTGCCTCTAAATGCTCCTGCCACTAAAATCTTGTCTGTGCATGCACAAAGGCTAACATGGAGGGGCGTTTAGAGGCAGGAAAAAAAAAATGTCAGATGCTGTAGCCTTATGTACCCTGCTGGCTGGGTAAACGGTGTTTAAGAGCAGTTGGGCATTTTTTTCAACTGCTCCTAAACTCTCCTCTATGTTATCTTATCAGTACATGGACACAGGTTGTTTATAGTCATTTCTAGGCGGTTTTAGAGCTTTTTCTGGAACCCCAAAAAATTTGTTCAGAAGCGTTTAGAGTCATTTAAAGCGTCAAACGTGGCTAAATGCGGTAACTATAGGCAAGCCTTTGTTGTTTCATGTAGGAGAAGGAAGTCAGAATTGGGATGTTTATCCTGATTTTGACAGGTACCCACTCCCACTTCAAGTTGGATTGCTGCAGCTATTCACTGGAAGTTCTCTCTCGCCCCCACCACTCGGCAACACTACACAGAAGGCTGCAGGACCATTCACAAAGCTCATCGTGGCTTACAGTAAATATGCTGCCACTGGGACCCACAGCCTGACGACAAAGTTGTTTGGGTGAGAACGGCGCTGGATCTCAGGACAAGTAAGTGTCCTTTTAGTAAGAGTCAGCAACTTCAGTATTTGTAGCTGCTGACTTTTATTTTGTTCTCAAAAGGCTGTTGCTTTATAAGGTGGTGGCAGGATCTCGTTAAAAGAAAACCTCAGAAGATGAACATGGAAGCTGCCATTGCTGACCTCAGCATTCAGAAAATGCTAACAACCTGGATGTTATTCTGACCTTTACATTCTGTATCATGAACCTAGAGTAAGTACTCAAATCAGAAGCTCTAATTTGTTTACATTATCTAATTCTTCACATTTGTTTTGGGCCAGTAATATTTTTTGCAGGCAGGTAAAAAAAACAGGCAATTTTTTTTGACAGGTTTACTTTAAATCATTGTTTGTTATGGATATACAAGTTCTCCATTCTGCCTGTTATACAATATTTTCTTTAACCTCCCTGGCGGTATTCCCGATTGTGGCTTGGGATTGCATTGCATGATCCTGGTGCAGTATACTCACCTTGTCCTCAGGATCCTGCGATTTGTCCCCTCGCTATGTCCGCGGGCTGTGTCCTCCGCCCGATGCCTGTGTGCCAGGCTCCATTCCCTGCGAGTGTCGCGACGCACGGGGGCGGAGCCTGACGGCAAATTTTAAAATTATAAAATTCACAATACATACAGTACACTGTAATCTTACAGATTACATTACAGTATACAATTATTTCATATCCCATTTGTCCCTAGTGTTTTCTCCAGTGCCCTGCATGCAGTTTTATATTATACACACTGTTCTTTCTGCCTGGAAACTTAAGATTGTCCATAGCAACCAAAAAGTGTCCCTTAATGTCAAAAGTGGTTTGAAACCAGCTAGAAAACAGCGATAGTAAATAAGAACACTTGCAGAATTGAGTGATGGTGAATAGTGGGGAAATTCATTTTATTATAATATTATTTTTTTATAATTTAGAGTTATTATAATTTATGATTTTGTGTTTCAAACTTTATCATACCCAGATGTCTACTAGACTCTTGTTTGGACAGATTTAAGTGTGTTATTACTAATAATTACAGGCCTACAATATAAAACGCCAAATTTCTATTCAAAACAATGTACCGCTTTGAGACCCAAAAATCTGACATAATCATACCGCCAGGGTGGTTAACGAATAAAAGGACACATGTATTATTTAGGACCGCTCAAACCTACATAAAAAAGACTCATAAATTAATATAAAGAGATTGTTTCAAATACTCACTTGTTTCATGATAATCCCACTGATATCCAATACAGACATGTCGGCTTTCTTACACTCATTCTTTTCCCATATGATTGCACTTACTCTCTCAGAAGTGGGACTTGTACCTTGTAGCCAAAACAGATGGTTCTATCGATAAAAAAGAAGACACCACAAACTGCAAGTTTCCAATGAGAAAAAACAGCGTCTTGAAATGATAATAGTAACATTCATGTTTTCTAAGCACTTCATGACTAGAAGTTGTTCTCCTATGGACCAGACTATTTTTATATTCAGCTATGTGCCCACAAATGTACGTTTAACGGTCAATAACCATAATACTGTAATATGAATACTAATTAGGGGGGCACAAACAAAGCTTTTTCTTGGTAGTACTGTTATTTATAGAAGAGGTATTTTAAAGAAGAACTGAACTCTTGAAGCTGTGCTGAAATAAAGGCAGACAAAGGACCACTATTACTTATTTATGATGCCTTGGTTCGCACTGTATCTCTGTGTGTAGCCTCCAGAAGAAGAATGGTGCACAGCAGATAAGTGACATCACTAAATCTTACTCCAATTCTTCTAAAAACCAGCAGTACCTTAGATTTCCGATACAGTATCTCACAAACGTAAGTACACCCCTCACATTTTATTATATCTTTTCATGTGCCAACACTGAAGAAATTACACTTTGCTACAATGTAAAGTAGTAGTGACTGTACAGCTTGTAAAACAGTGTGCATTTACTGTGCCCTCAAAATAACAACACACAACCATTAATGTCTAAACCATTGGCAACAAAAGTGAGTACAACCCCTAAAAACGTCCTAAATTGGGCCCAATTAGCCATTTTCCCTCTCCGGAGTCATGTAACTCATTCGTGTTACATGGTCTCAGGTGTGAATGGGAGCCAGTGTGTTAAATTTTGTGTTATCGCTCCTCACTCTCATACTGGTCACTAGAAGTTCAACATGGCACCTCATGGCAAAGAAACTCTCTGAGGATCTGAGAAAAAGAATTGTTGCTACACTAAAAAAGGGATTTTTTAATACAGCTTACCTGTAAAAATTCTTTTCTTGGAGTACATCACGGGACACAGAGCGGCATAATCATTACTATGTGGTTTATATGGAGTACCTTCAGGTGATGGACACTGGCAATCTCAAACAGGAAGTCCCCTCCCTATATAACCCCCTCCCATAGAGGAGTCCCTCAGTTTTGTAGCAAGCAGTATGCCCTCCAAAAATGGTCCCAAAACGAGGGGTGGGAGCTCTGCGTCCCGTGAAGTACTCCAAGAAAAGGATTTTACAGGTAAGCTGTATTAAAAAATCCCTTTTTCTTTCTCGTACATCACGGGACCACAGAGCGGCATAATCATTACTATGTGGGTTGTCCGAAAAGCAATGCTTCCATGAGGGGAGGGAGACATCTCAAACCAGGAGATCTAATTCAGAAGTGACCTTTAAATCATAATAAATCCAAATTAAATCCAACAAATAATTATATGATTAATTTAATTAATTCATTAACTTACCAAGGAGTTCCCCAGGTATCACGAGGATCTTAAATTTCAGCCTGCAGCACTACCTGTCCAAAGGCTGCATCGGCCCTTCTTCTCATATCCAATAGCAAACTTTGCGAAAGTGTGACCGATGATCAATTGCCACCTTGCAAACCTGAGCCATAGAGATCTGGTGGGTGTGCTGCCCAGAAGGCGTTCATGGCCCCTAGTAGAATGGGCCTCAACTGATAAAAGGAGGGGGGCAACCCCTTCAAGCCGTAGGCCTGACTGATTAGCGCTTAAACCATCTGGTGATGGTAGCTTCAGCTGCCGTTAGACCCTCCTTGGTTCTTCCGGCAGGATGAACAATGTATCCATCTTCCAAATCCTTTCTGTAGCCCTGAGACAGCCTTCATGGCCTTGACCAAACCTAAGGCGGTGCATCAAGCCCTTCTACGTAAGGAGTGGCTTTTGGAAAAAAAGAGATGAGTAGGATCAAATCCTGATTCAATAGAAAAAAACTGGACCCCACCCTTAGGCGGGAAAGACGGAAGCGGACGGAGAACCACCCTGTCTTTATGCAGACTGAGGCATGGTTCTTACAAGACAAGATTCAAATCCCACGGATAACCGGAGACTAGATGGGAGATTAATGCGTCAGACCCCCTAGAAAAAAAGGTTTTAACCAAAGAGTGCGTGGCCAACGGCCCAACACAACCATACCGATAAGGCCGAAATCTGTCCTAAACTAGAACTTCAAGGCCAAAAAACCTTATCTACTCTGTCTGAAGGAATAAAACGCAATACCCTGACAATGGTGTATTTGCGTAGAGAGCCATCTCTGGGAATCACACCAGCCTCCATAGGTCCTTCAGACCCTGTAATAAGATACTCTGGAGACTGACCCATCTAACCTCAATCAGAGTAGAAACTAACTTGGCTAGATAGGCCCTACCCCTGAGGATCAGGATTTCACGCCGCCAAGCCGTCAAATTTAGATGCCGTAAGGCAGGGTGGAGTATCGGACCTTGCGGAGAGTAGGTCTGGGCGAAGTGGAAGGGTCCAAGGTTCCCCCACTGACAGTTCTCAAGATCAGAGAGTACCATGACCTTCGGGGCCATGCTGGCGGAATTCAGAATGACTGGCTGTTCTCCACCCTGATCCTGCGCAGCAGGCGAGGCAGCATCTGTAATGGGGGGAAGGCGTACAGCAGACTGAACGAATGCCAAGACAAACCAACGCATCGGTTCCGCAGGCCAGAGGGTCCCTTGCTCGGGACACGAACTTGTTTAGCTTCCTGTTGAACCTAGATGCCATGATGTCCACATCGGAAATCCCCATTTCTGGCAGATCTCCCTGAAAGATTTGGGGATGGAGAGACCACTCCTTGAAATCAGCTGTTGGCGACTTAAGAAGTCCGCCTGTTAAATTGTCCACCCCTGGGAATAAAAATCGCCGTAGATGCATGGAACATGCGCTTCTGCCCACCGGAAAATTAAGCTCACTTCCCTTTGGGCGGCTCGACTCTTCGTGCCCCCTTGATGGTTTATATATGCCACAGCCGTGGCATTGTCGGACTGCACTCTCACTGGAGACCCTTGCAGTTTGGACGTCCAGGCCTTTAAGGCTAAGCGTTGCCGCTCTGATCTCCAAGATATTGATTGGCAGCCGTCTTTCTGACTCTGCCCAAATCCCCTGCTGGATCTGCCCATCCAAGACTGCTCCCCAGCCCTCAGGCTGGCATCTGTGGTTATCAACTTCAGATGATGGGACTGAAAGATTTTCCCTTTAGGAGGTTCCGAGGCTTTAGCCACCAGCAGAGGCTTTGCCGGACCCTTGATGGCAGGGTCAATGGAAGATCCAGGGCTTGTGGTTCTTTGTTCCAGGTGACAGGGTTGTCTGCAGGATTCGCGTGTGCGCCTGAGCATATGGCACCGCCTCGAAGGTGGCCACCATCTTTCCTAGTAAGCTCATGCACAAACGGATAGTGGGCTCTCTTTTACTTAGCACCAACGTTTTGTCGTGCGGGAGGCCGTCGATACTGCCTGGGGCCCCGAGAGCCCTGGGGATGGGATTGCTGCCGCTTGAACGTAGGACCCCGAAATCTCCTTTTGACTGGTAAAAGAGTACTCTTGCCACTTGATATAGTCTGTATGTATTTAATCAAGATCTTCCCCAAAAAGCTACCTCCGTGAAAAGGAAAGCCTGCTAAAAGCTTTTTTACACGGAGTCTCTGCTGACCAATTCTTTAGCACAAGAGCCGTCGCATATGTACCAGAAACAGCGACAGACGGGACGCCTGGTTGGATGGAAACCTTTATGGCATCCACCGCCAAAACAGAGAGCTCTAGGAGGTCGGCCAGATCCTGCGCCTGCTGAGCCGGGAGCTCCTTAATATCTCTTTTGTCTGGTTCTTCAAGGCCTGACAGACGCCTATACAGCAGAACCGCCGGTTGCACGACTGCTCCTGCCGTAGAAAAAGATGCCTTCAAAAGGGTCTCTAACCGCTTATCAACGGATCCTTAAACATTTGTATGTTATCTACTGGACAAGTAAAGACTTGTTCACGCAGGAGACCGCTGCATCCACAGCGGGAAGCACCCATTCTTCGAAAATTTTTCCTCCATGGGGTACAGTACAGAAAACCTCTTAGGAGGCACGAAAATCTATCGGAGGCCCGGGCCCAATCCTGAAAGATCAGGACTTCCAGCAAGGGGTGGACCGGAAATGCTACGTTTACTCAATGGCGCTTTGAAGGAGCCCAGAGAAGATACGGCAGGAATCTGAATGTTCTGGCGTGGGCAGATTAAAAGCCGAGCGGACCATGTCGTTTAAAGACTGTACCCACAGATTCTCTGCCTGAGAAACCGAAAAAAGTTCCTCAATAGTGGATTCCTCAATGTCAGAACCTTCTAGGAACTGCCCGTTTGGTCCTCCTGAGATTCTAACTCCTCTGGGGAAGAGACCCAGCATCAGCGGAGACCAACTGAGGGGACGGAGAATCTGGTCCGTTTTTTTGCCTGCAAGAGAACTAGAAAAGAGGGTAGATAGTCGCTGTTCTAACCCCTGCAGGGAGACAGCTAACATATCCTGCGTGACAAACACTGGGTCAGGCAGAATGGGGCCAGCCACAGCACCCACCACACCTAATGGCTCCTCAAAGGCGGCAACATTCGGATCTTCGGGAGAGGACGGAACCGGTATAGTCTGATTAAGATCCTCAGAACCTAGAGGGGAACCCTTCTGCTTCTTTGTACTTTTAGCATTCTTAGTCCCCGAACCTTTAGGGCCCATGATACAAAATTGAGGCACTCCGCTAACAACACCTGACTGTTCGTAGCAAGGATAAAAAAAATATATGTAGCTTAAGGTAGAAAAAAAACCTTATAAGCCAATGAAAAAGGTAGTGCAGACCCTTTTCCCTGAGGAAATAATCTTTTATACTTATAATCCTCCCTTTTTTTTTTTTTTTTTTAGTATATTATAGTATATCTTTTTTTTTTTTTTTTTTTTTTGCACCTTTAAACAGACTGTGTGAATGCCAACTGCTGCCAAAAACCTTAGGCTCAAAATAGAGAAAATCAGGGGAAAAAATCTCCTATTTCTCCAACAAAGTCAGTGAGGAGCTAGCTCCAGACCTAAAAAGGTCTTATACCGCCAACTAGGTGTCACCCTGCCGCTCTGTGTCCTGCTCTGCATCGCTCTTGCGTCCCTCCGGTCAGCAGACGAATCCTACACTGACCGGAGGAACAAGCTGCTGCGGCTTTTACAGCGAGGGGGAACGCCCCCTACGTTCCCGCGACAGTCACTACGCTCCCCGCCCTCCAACGCGCACATCTATATCATGCGCGCGCGTCCAGGAGGAACACGAGGAGAGGAGCAGCACGCGGCGCGCCAGGACACCCGGAGACCTCCGCTACAGAGCGCAGGGGGAGCACCCAATACAGGTAGGCCCTGGCCTTGTTAAGCTGGGAAATAACGGGGGGAGGCTTGCCCTGCTAGTCCTAGAACCAGGCCACTAGCTCCTACCCCCCAAAACCCATGCGGGGCAGCCACATAGCAACACAGTCAGAGGGGGGATCCACTAGTATAAAACAAGGGGAGGTAACCATCCTGTCTGGCAGACATAGTGGAAACAATTGCCTATGCAGAGCATCCAGGCTACCCAACTAGGCTTCCCCCCCGAGGGACCTGCTGACGAACCAAGTTCCGCAGGCCCCTCTCTTACCTGCTCCACGCTGAAGGGTATTGCAAACGCAAGAGGCCCAATCTTCCCCCATCTCCGTGGGTTCTGTCACCAGACCTTCAGGGACCCGGGTCCTGTGCAGGACCACACTGCCCTGGACCTATACAGCACCCTGGCAACAGCACCTTTTGGACTTTAGAAAGTTCAAAGTTCTGGGCCCAGGGTCCAGCCCTCCGAAAGAGAGGCATTATAGGCTAAACCCCACGACTTGGGGCCCGGGTACTGTCCACTTTTGGCTCTGAGGCACTTTGGACAGATCCGGTATAGTCTACCTAGTCCAAGGACATGGAGGCAAACTAATTCGTGACCAACACCTAAGACACTGGCGAAAAAACTGAGGGACTCCTCCTATGG
The DNA here is from genome assembly GCF_905171775.1 of Rana temporaria. Lineage (NCBI taxonomy): Eukaryota > Metazoa > Chordata > Amphibia > Anura > Ranidae > Rana > Rana temporaria. The sequence continues at coordinate 318,541,918 of NC_053490.1, read as the reverse complement.
GAGGGGGTTATATAGGGAGGGGACTTCCTGTTTGAGATTGCCAGTGTCCATCACCTGAAGGTACTCCATATAACCCACATAGTAATGATTATGCCGCTCTGTGTCCCGTGATGTACGAGAAAGAAAATGGCCTAGGCTATAAGTTGATTGCCAAGACCATGAAACTGAGCTGAAGCATGGTGGCCAAGATCATACAGTGGTTGAACAGGACAGATTCCAATCAGAACAGCCCTTGCCATGGCCGACCAAAGAAGTTGAGTGCACGTGCTCAGCATCATATCCAAAGGTTGTCTTTGGGATATTTTTTAAAAGCTCTTTTCTTATAGTTTATAGCTTTTTAAACTTTGTCCATGAGCCGGTTTAATTTTTAGCCTTTTAAACTTATTGCCCATGGGAATATACTTTGCAGTCAGTTCACAGTCTTTTTGAAAAATTCAGTTAAGGTAGAAGAATGAGGTTATTGATATGTGTCATGTGTTTTGGGTCAGTGATTCAGTCCCTAATTGCATATATATGGAAACTTTTCAATCATAGAAGACCGAAAACAAGAGGAACTAATTGAATACACTGACTAAATAGTTACATTATCAATAAAATGTATATATTTTTGTAGTAACACATGATGCGAGGACAATTAGGTTGAAAAGGGGGCTAAAATCAATTATAGTGGGATCTGGGCCAGTGGGGCTTGGGTCAGATCAGCACATAGACATACACACTTAGGACGAGAGACGTAACAAAAAAGGACGTCTCTCGTCCTAAGTGTGTATGTCTATGTGCTGATCTGACCCAAGCCCCACTGGCCCAGATCCCACTATAATTGATTTTAGCCCCCTTTTCAACCTAATTGTCCTTGCATCATGTGTTACATTATCAATAAAATGTATATATTTTTGTAGTAACTATTTAGTCAGTGTTATTCAATTAGTCCCTCTTGTTTTCGGTCTTCTATGATTGAAAAGTTTCCATATTTTGAAAAATTCCCATTTCTGGTCTGTGCCCATTGATGTCAAAATTCTTTTCCCAGTCTAAAGTCATAAAGCGCAGCCCTCATCCTTGGAAAATATTCTCTCTTGATAGTAATGTGTTTTTATCTTTCCCGTTATTTGAGGTTTGCTTACAGCTAACATCAAATGATATCATGTTATAGTCACTGCTACCCAGGTGTTTCTTTATCTGAACATTAGTAATACGCCTGCAATGGTTTGAGTTTACCAGGTTCCAACAGAGCATCTTTCCTACTTGGGGGCCCTCAAACTGAACCAGAAAATTGTCCTGCAATATGTTTATAATTTCTGCCCTTTAACTGTCCAGCAGCTGCATTACTCCAGTCAAGTTAAAATCCCCCATTATTATCGCCATCCAGCCCTTGCAGCCCTTTCCCCATCTGTGCAGGAGCTGAGTCTCCACCTCCTTGTTAACATTGGGTGGGTCTATAACAAACTCCAATGATTAACTTTGAACTACGCACATCTGTATGCAGTTCCACCCATAAGCTCTGTTGACTTGGGCGTATGCTTAGTTGGGTTCAATATATCTGGTAAGCCCTCTCTTTCTTTATCAGTGGTCGGAATAACCTACAGACAACTGTTTTATTATTACTACACCTTGGAGAGTCACTTTATCCACTGGAAACACTTTATGGGACTATATATAAATTATGCACTAACACTTTTTGTCATATGTAAATGTGTCACTGTTCACTTTATTTTATTGAATGACAATATTTGATTCATATTGCATATATGTTGTATGTACCACAGTGACTCTTTGCTATCAATACATGTTTGAAGAGTGTGTTGGTACAGCTGTATACATGCTGCACTTGGAAAGCTCATCTGTGTTTCACCATTTAAGTAAATAGAATTCTATCAAAAATACAATGAAGCCTATCATGTCTAAAAACCACATATCCATGTCAATGCATATGGACAATGTATAATTATTGTAAGGTGAGTACACAATACAATATTCCAAGCAAGTTTATTTAAAATTTTACAGCTCGGGAGTCATCATCTACAGTAATTTTATAATGCTGACATTTCTAAAGCAATATAGTAAATCGTAAGATATTTTGCTCACCAGTTGAAAGACATCCTTTGATGGAGAGCTCCTATTATCTCCTGCATTGGATTGGGAGAGGTCCTCATCAGTGTCACTCTCACAGGACGATCCACACTGGGGTCCATGCAGCAAGTCATCCAAAAGCATATCGTCTGTCTCTGAGCCTTGCCGAGTGCTTTCAGAGTCCTGATGAGAGACTATGTAACTGCGGGAACTGCAGCTTACACCAGACCTAGAGCCCTTCCAGGGTAAAAAGGTAAGGAAGGTCAACATTGATAAAAATGGACCACTGCTTTGAATGAATAGATGTGTCACAAGAGCAAAAAAAGACTACCATAAGTGGAAACATATAATGGATTAATATGTATATGGCTGCAAAAATGTAGATTTTTTTTCATATGACAAATATGAGTATTCTGTACATCATGATATCAGAATGTAGTAATTAGGAGTGGTTAGACATCTAATCTAAATTATCAGTTAGCAATGTATTTATTTCCAGCTTATGACTGATAATTTATTACTAAGCATCTATGCCCTCTGCACTCCATTAATAAGTAAAATGTATAGAGAGTGACTGACTAACCAGTATATTAATATTATATTAAGGATGTCAAATTTTTCAAGCAAACATGTGTACTGCCTATTTCCAGCAACCTAAAAGAAAAGTATGGGAATCAACAAAAAAATAAATAAAAATCATACCTAGATGGCTGCAGCTTGTATGCGAGCTGCAACTGTCCCCAGTCTGCTCTACCCAGAGAACTGAGCGATTAAACACTGCCATTCGCTCAATTCTCCCCTTTGCTCTGAGTAGAGAGCCGTGACTGTCAGTCAGCGCCTCTCTGCTCTCCCCTCCAGCGCTCACTGGAGCACTGGGCTGTGGAGGGGGCAGGAGCGAGCGTTAAATCAGATATTATACACAGACAACTAAATGAGTCATTGTAGCCCTTATGAAACTCAGACAAACTTGAAAGCCCAGCATGCACTGCAAACAAAATAATTTGAAAGCACCCTATATTAAATAATTTATTGGTATAATATAAGGTCTTTATAGAAAGAAACCAGCTCTTAACATCCATCTATAAAATTACCAAATGCTATTCTAATTTTATTTAACCACTTAAGACCCGGACCATTATGCAGGTAAAGGACCTGGCCCCTTTTTATGATTCGGCACTGCGTCGCTTTAACTGACAATTGCGCGTTCGTGCGACGTGGCTCCCAAAGAAAATTGGCATCCTTTTTTTCCCACAAATAGAGCTTTCTTTTGAAGGTATTTGATCACCTCTGCGGTTTTTATTTTTTGCGCTGTAAACAAAAATAGAGCGACAATTTTGAAAAAAATTCAATATTTTTTACTTTTTGCTGTAATAAATATCCCTAAAAATATATAAAAAAAAAATATTTTTTCCTCAGTTTAGGCCGATACGTATTCTTCTACTTATTTTTGGTAAAAAAAAATGCAATAAGCGTTTATCGATTGGTTTGCGCAAAAATTATAGCGTTTAAAAAATAGGGGATAGTTTTGTGGCATTTTTATTAATATTTTTTTTTTACTAGTAATGACAGTGATCAGCGACTTTTTTTTCTTGGACTTGCGACATTATGGCGGACACATCGAGACACTTTTGACACATTTTTTGCGGACCATTGTAATTTTCATATCGAAAAGTGCAAAAAAAAATGCACTGATTACTGTGAAAATTACAATGTCAGTGAAGGGGTTAACCACTAGGGGGCGCTAATGGGTTAAATGTGCCCTAAGGGAGTGATTCTTACTGTAGGGGGCGTGGCTGTAGGTGTGATGTCACTGATCGTCGCCACAGAGAAGTATGGGGAAGGTGATGTTTACACTTACCTCTCCCCAGTTCTTCAGGTACTGATGACCCGATTGTAGGACACCGGCGGCGGATCCGAATCCGCGGGTCCCGCCTTGCGCGGTCATGGAGCTTCGTACCGGTCGCGAGCGTGCCGGCGCAGTGTGTGCCCTGCGGCTGGACACTTTAAAGGGCAACGTGCCTGTGCCCAGCCGTGCCATTTACCAACGTATATGGGCGTTAGGCGGTCCTTAAATGGTTAAGAGTGTGTTACATTGATGATCATTTACATTTTAAATATGCATATATGTACCTGGCTAAAGATAGATTCTTCCTCTGAATCCTCTGAGCTGTCCTGACTCTTGAGATGTGTTGGGATGTCTGTTTTCCTCTGTTGCCTTTCTAAGAAAATTATAAAGGAAAAAAGCTTGAAAAATCTGTAAAGATGCATGTTTTATTAATAAATAAAGTCTAGATTTTTTGCTTACATTAGTGTTTCATGCATGGTTATACTATTTCTTGATACAAAAAATATCTAAATATAATAATAGCTGTTAAACACTATACATTGATACTGCTAACTATGGATTGTATGAGTTTAGGTCGATGTATGTCTAAGTGTAATACTAAGTTCCAAATATCCCTGTATTTATGGTGGCACACAACTCTTTTGGTTTAGGTTTTCAGATTCTTAACCAATTATACTGTACAGTAATTATATTGGCTTTGCTATATTATTTTGCACTTATTCCTGCTACCAGTCTAGGATTAGATCTCCGATTAAATTTTTGTCTTCAGCCATTTCCTACTTTTTAGCTGTCTATTTAATAAATGTATGGGTTTGCAAGCATTTATTTTGACATGCAAATAAACGACACCATATATTTGGATAAAACTTTGGCCGCAGCCTATATTATTAGGTTACACATCAATAATCAATATCATTTTTTTTCATAACTTTTTAAATAAATAATTCTTAAAACTTCACATAAATATCCATTTAAGCTCCAGCTATTGACAGTGCAAATTGAATTATCGCAACAATACACATTAATATTAACTGTCCCCTTTTTTCTTCTCGAACAATAAATATCATAACAACATCATATTTTTTATTTCTTTTTTAAAAGGTTACCCTACCACATATGTAAAGGCTGCGACAAGTGAGGGAGGCAAGGGGAGCTCCACGAGGTCCACCTCCAGAGGCAGCTTTCTTGCCATTAAAAGTCCCCTTTATATATGGCGTTCTAGAAGGTTCTAACAGGTTTCAAGGAACCCATTTACTAGCAGTCACAAGACCACCTTAACCCTTGCATGGGAACCTAAAACTGCCACTGCTGCCGCAATCCCATATGTAAAGAGTGGCCCTAAAAACATCTTTCCCCCTTTTCTTTATATTCAGTGTATGCCATATTGCAGAAAATGTAGGTCCACATCTTTGTCAACATTGATGTTGATATTTTATGCTCATAACTACTAAAAAATCTATGATATGATGTAATGCATAAAATGTAAAATAATGTAATTCTCTCCATATAAAATTAAACTACATACTAAAAACGAAAATAGCTAAACACACAGATGAAATACATAGGCTACTTTCACACTGCATGTGCCCAGGCAACTCGTTTTGCGCCGCACTTTTTGGGCGCTAGTGGGGCGCTTTTAACCCCCACTAGTGGCCGAAGAAGGGAGCGCTAAATACAGCACTCCCAAACCGCCCCAATGATCTGCACAACTCTGCCACACAACACAGCCCTGGCTGGCCTGGCTGGAGACCTGAATTAACTGGCCTTGTCCCTCCCTCTTCTCTATTCACTATGTCTAACTCTTGTCCACCTATCAGCACCTGCATCGCAAATGACTGGATAAATGTGCTGTTTTTCTCCCTCTCCGAGTCTGAGCTCTGCTGTTTATAGACTGCTGGAAACCAAATATGCTCGTGGATGCCATTTCATCTCCTCACACATAGAGATGTAGGCCTTCCACGTGCAATGGTAAATCTTCCGAGAGGACGACTTCCGTGCCCTTAGCATGGTAGAGATGACCGAATCTGACAGGCCTCGGTCTCTTGGTACTGACTTTCATAGCCATGCCATTAAAGCCAGCGACTGTAAAGCAGGATAAAGTATGGGACCTTGCGACATAAGGTCCTCTTGCAACGGCAGACGCCAAGGCCAATCTGGAGCAATTAGGAACGTTGGAATCCCTTTGGCTTCCACTCTGCGAAGCAGATGGGGAAGAAGCTTTAGAGGAGGGAAGGCATAAATTAGCCGATGTAAAAGGGGGGAACGAATGCGCAAACCAAACTAAGAACAATAGCTAAAAGTGATAGTATTACTAAGCATCTGACACAACCATTATAGTGTTCACACACCAAACAGGAATGAAATATGGGGGATTGTTATGGCGCTTACTGATAAATAAATAATAAAGTGCTAAGTGCAATTTAAAAGTGCAATTGCAATACTGTGCAATATATCTCTCATGACAAAAAACACTGACAACAATGCGTAATAGCTAGCAGAAATTACGTACATAATATTCCAGTGAAAATCTCCAAAAAGTGAATATTCTAATATAAATTAACGAAGAAAAAATTTGAAAAAAAAATATAAAAAGGGTGAATGCTCAAATGCGATAATTTCTGCAGAAGTAAATGAAATACAATGTGCAACTGTGAATCGCTGTGCAATCATTGCAATGATGCACTGCGTAACAATTAGCAGAAAATATAAATAAATAAGTAAATAGCCAGTGAAAAAATCTCCAGTGAAAAAATCTCCAAAAAACAGTGAATCAATTCTAATAAATATAATGAAAATATAAAATGATTAAAAAAATATAAAATCAATAAGTGGAATGCTCTATAAAAATCAACTGTGATACTTTCTTCATGCAGAAGGAAAAAATAAAAATAAAGTGCAACTGTGAGTCTGTGTGCAATAATGATCAAAGTCCAATGACATGCAAAACGTTCCACCATCCACAATATTTCCTTGGTGTGCAATAATTGAAGTCCAATATCATGCAAAACATTCCACCTTACACAATAATTCCTGAGTGTGTGAGTGCTCCAATCCAAGTGACCCCGTTTCCCCCAGCCTCTCACCTTAATCATTTTATATTTTTCATTAATATTTATTAGAATCGTTTTACTGTTTTTTGGAGATTTTTTCACTGGATATTTACTTAATTATTTACATTTTCTGCTAATTGTTACGCAATGCATCATTGCATGATTGCACAGCGATTCACAGTTGCATGTTGCATGTCATTACTTCTGCAGAAATTATCACATCCGATAGAGCCGGCACGCTCCGTTCTGCCCACCTCAGGATGTGAGCGACCTCCACCACCGCAACCAAGCTACTTGTTCCTCCTTGATGGTTGACATACACCACCGCCGTGGCATTGTCCCACTGGATCCTGACTGGACATCTGTCAGGGAACCAACAGCAGGAGAAGGGCTTTAGGACCCAGCATCTTTGGCAGGAGAAGGACTTTAGCACCCAGTATCTCTACCAGCAGGTCACATGGGCCTATATAAGGAAGTCCGCTAGTGTCTGCATTTGCTGGTTGATCTTCAGCTCCTCCCGTGTGTTATCTTTGTGATATTCCTGTTACTGCGTCTCCTGTTACCGATCCGGCTTGTCCTTGACCTGTCTCCTGTTTGCTTCCTGTGTTCGACTCCAGCTATCCACCTGACCACGTCTGCTCTAATACCAACCTGGCTCACGACCTAGGCTTTCTTCTGACCACGATCCAGTATTATCTGAATCCTGCAACACCTCACGGGTGTCACCTGTCTGCTGATTCTACGCCAGCACACCAGCTGTACTCATGCTTTTTTGGGCCTGACCTCTCCTGTTTTCACTCTCAGGGGGGGTCTAGAACTTAGCTGCAAGGGAAGTTCTCTCTCTCCATTGCCTCCAGTACCAGGTACATGATAACGTCCTTGTAGCCCCTGAGACCACTTGGAGAGGCATAGCCCTGATCACCTGAAGTCCAGGACATTGATCGGCAGGTGGGATTCTTCTTGAGTCCAGCGACCCTGGGCCGACTGAACCCCCCAGACTCCCCCCAACTGGTAAGGGCTGGCGTCCGTCGTGATCACCGTCCAGTGAAAAGGAAGAAACGACTTCCCTGACCAAACCAGGGCGGTCCTGACCAGGTGGCTCACCCAGATTTGACAATCCAGGGACGATGGGCACTTGTCCCAACACGACAGAATTTCCCTCTGTAGCACTCGAGTGTGGAATTGAGCATACAGAACCGCCTCGTAGGGGGCTACCATGAGACCCAGGACTCCCATGCAACAGCGGAGTGACGACCATTTTTGGGACGTCAACAGCTGCACCGCAGCCCGCAGAGTCTGCAGCTTTTTCACAGGGAGAAAAACTCTCACCTCTGAGGAGTCCAGAATCAACCCCAGGTATCCCAGGTGCTGAGACGGTAACAACACCGTATTCTGAACGTTCAGCACCCAACCAAATTCTCAAAGGGTCTGACAGGTTATAGACACATCTTCTTCTAATTCTGAGCTTGAAGAGGCTCTCAGAAGATCGACCAGGTAGGCCACAACAGCGATTCCACGCTATCTCTGCAAGGCCAGAATCGGGGCGAGCACCTTGGTGAACATAGTTAGTCAGGTTGAAAAAGACACAAGTCCATCCAGTTCAACCACAAAAAAATTAAACAAAATAAAAAAAAAACACCCTCAGCGCCAAAGCCAGGCCAAAGGGGAGAGCCACAAATTGATAATGGTCTTCCCCGACCGCAAGGTGTAGACATTTTTGATGCCTGGAGCTAATGGGGATATGCAAGTATGCGTCCTTGATGTCCAAGGATGCCAGAAAATCCCCAGATGGAGAGCAGTGACCACAGAGCGAACTGATTCCATCTTGAACCTTTGCACTTTCACAAACCAATTGAGGACCTTGAGATCCAGGATTGGACAGACCCCATCCTTCTTTGGGACTACAAACAGATTTGAGTAAAATCCCTGGAACCGGTCCTGCAATGGTACAGGCACGATCACCCTACGCACCAGCAGATCCTGAACTGCCCCAAACAAGGCCTGCCGAGTCCGGACGACTCGGAGGAAGCTGGAGGTTGGAGGGAAAAAATCTGTTCGCGTGGACAAGAGAGATACTCTATCTTGTATCCTTAAGAAACTACTTCGCAAAACCCACCGGTCGGAGAGTAGAGACGTCCACCGAGCCGCAAATTTGTGAAGATGGCCCCCCAGCCGAGTATCGGTGCGGGGGTAGACCTCATGCGGACACAGACTTGTCCCCAGGCTTGTTGGGCTTGCGAAACCAGGGACGCTTTTGTCCCTCAGCAGGTGCCTTATCCGCCTGGAAGCGCTTTACCTTCAGCACTGGGCGGACGGAAAAAAAAGCGGTGAAGGAGGGCCCCAGCCTACGGCGTGGCTTCTTACCTTACTGGACTGCAGGAGCAGAGTGCTCTTACCTCCCTTGGCATTTTTTATTATGTCATCCAGAGAGGCTCCAAAAAAGCTTTCACCCTTAAAATGTAAATCCACCAGGGCCTTCTTAGAAGATTGGTCCCCGGACCAAAACTTTAGCCAGACCAAACGGCGCAACACCAGCGCATAGACAGAGGCTCTGGAGAGCAAGGAAATCTATCCAAGGCTGACTCGCAGACAAACTTAAGGCCCTGTACCAACTGGTCGGCCAGTTCCACACAGTCCAGGGGAACGTGATGTTATTTTAACATCAATTTTGCCCATTCAGTAAGTGTCTGAGACACTAGAGCCCCGGCCACAACAGGACGCACTGCTGACCCCACCACCATGAACAGGGAGCGGGCCACTGCCTCAGCCCTCCTGTCTGCGGGGTCCTTTAAGGCAGGAGCCCCTTCCACTGGAATTGTGGTCATCTTGTTCAGTCTGGACACAGGGGGTCCACTGTCGGGGGAGAAGTCCATTTCTTCAGGAAATTCCCCTTAAAGGGGTAACGAACCGTTAAACATTTTGGGGCTGAAAAGACCTTTTGCGGCAGATCCCATTCCTTGTAGAGTTTATCCAGATAAGGTACACAAGGAAACACCTTAGCGGTGTGGGTCAGCTTACGGAAACCAAAAGGGACCAACATCTCTGACGCCTCCGCCGAATCCTCCATTTTTTTAGAGTATCCCGCACCGCGTTGATAAGTGTTCCTACAAGCACACTATCATGCGCTGACCCCGACCCGGAGTCATCCTCACTGTCCAAACGGTCAAGGTCCGCATCCTCAGACACATCAGAACCAGGGTCGGGAGCAGTAGCTGGGCACGATTCTATGTCCCGGAAGATGGCAGGGGGCGTTTTTACCCCCCTTTTGCCCACACGCCGCTTCCACCGTGGCAACATAAGGCCTCCAGGACCGCCGACATAGCGTCCACAGATACAGCAGGTGCAGGGGCACCAGTTGCCAACTCAGGTATGTCTGGGGAAGAGGCGTCCGCCATGCTGACCCACTCGGACTAGGTACTGCACAGCCGCCGTCCGCACTGTTCCTCCTAAGGCGCTCTCCCTGTGTCACTGTCTCTCAGAAGTGTGCTGCAGCCTTTTGTGCCATTAGCATGACCACTAGAGGTAAAAACTCCACTCTGCTGTCCTGTACACAAAGTGCGCGGACTACAAGAAAATGGCCGCCGAGCGCAGATACACAAAAACAGCGCCGGCAAAATGGGCCGCGTGTAGTGAAGATGAAAACACACACATTAGGCAGCGAACACCTGGGGCCCCCGAAAGAGAACCCCCCGCATATGACAAGTGGGTAGCACCCCCAGGAGAGCGGACCCACTGTGCAGCCCCCCAGCCAGAGGATGGCGCCCCCCAGGTGGACCCCTGGTTCACGCAGCCAGCCCAGTTTCCAAGAGCCTAGAGAGGAGGGGAGGAAGGGAGGGAGGAAATGAAGGGTGAAACCCGCTATCGACCTCCCTGGGAGTGCCCAGCCGTGCCACCCTGCCGGGGCAGGGGGACTACTACTTGTCCGTCCTGCGTGGACTAGCTGACGGCATTCCAGACAGACCCAACGCCCGCGCGGTTTATGGCATGGCTGTCGGCCCGGCACACTATGACACGAACATACAGCCCAGTCATATGTGTGCCCCAGAGCATATAGCTCACTGGCCACCCCGGCCATGTCGTGGACGATCCAGCGCGTAGCTAAAGGTCGGCACAAACACTTGATGGCCGAGACTTGGGTGACTACAAGGATCTGATGCCCAGCTTGTCACCCAGTCGGCAGTTGATAATAGATCTCAGGATCAAAAAGTTTTTTTTTAGAAAAAGCAGAAAAAATTCCCCAGGCCCATGGGCCCACAGGAAGCCATGTGCTTCTCCTATGCTAGGTAGGGAAAAAAACTGAGCTGCTGCATGCAGGGAGAGGGGTTGTACCTAGAGGGACTGTACAGTTTTTTGATGTGTGTTTAACACTTAACATGCTGTTTCTGCCTAGTCAATCTCCTAATAGAAGGCTAATACCCTACTGTCAAGATTGCTGCTGTGTCTGTCCATGAACGGAAGATAATTTATATATATATATATATATATATTATATATATATATATTTTTTTTTTTTTTTTTTGGGGGGGGGGATATTTTTTATAGCAAAAAGTAAACAATATTGCTTTTTTTCAAAATTGTCGCTCATTTTTTGTTTATAGCGCAAAACATAAAAACGCAGAGGTGATCACATACCAGCAAAAGAAAGCTCTATTTGTGGGAAAAAAATACGTCAATTTTGTTTTGGTACAACGTCGCACGACCCCGCAATTGATAGTCAATTAAAGCGACTTAAAGTGGTTAATGTCTTCTATCTATATTTTTTTGCTCCTCTGAGTTATATCAATATGATCTGGGCATTGTGGTTTTAACATTTTCAAACAGATGTCAGGTTTTGGATAGTTTTCTAACTTAAACTGGGAAATGGCTAGGAAAGAATATGTAATTGTTTTTACATGGCCAGTATCTGAATGTAATCGGAAAACCATGTACCAAAATACAACTGGCCCAGCAGATATCCTACTCATAATATTTGTTTTCAAAGTAATTATCTTACCATCATTATTTAAAACAGAAGAATAGACTACTTGCAGATTTTAATTTCCTAAGGGTACAAATTCATTAATTTTTCATGACATTCCCATTTGGTTCATCAGTTACTTAAAGGGTGATTGAACCTTTCTCGCAAAGAAGATTATACAGGAAAGAAAGTATCTGCAAACACGCTACATTTGACTGAATATCTAATAAGCCACATCATTTGCATTGAAACTGGAAATAGTTCTGCCTCTAAGGCCCCTTTCACACATACGGACCATTCAATCCATTAGTTCAGTCACGTCAAAACAGATGAAGTATTCATCCGTTTTTCATCAGAAAAAAAAAAAAGGAGAAAAGTGAAAAATGAACTAACACTGTATATAGCTGGTTGCCAAGGAGGGGTCGGGGAGCCAGCCACCGCGTCCTTAACAATCGAAGAGTCATCAGCTGTTAGCGGGACTCCCACAGCTGAATGTAAAAAAAAAAAATGGACCCTTATCCAAGCATGCAGCCCAGCAGGTCAGGAAAGGGACAGGCGAGTGCCCCCCCCCATCCTAAACCATACCAGGCCGCGTGCTCTCAACATGGGGGGATGCGTGCTTTGGGGGGGGACAAGGTCCAACTTATTCTGTAGGTGGGGGGGTCACAGGTGGGGGGCTTATCAGAACCTGAAAGCCCACTTTAACAATGGGACCCCTGGATTCCGGCCCCCCTCTATGTGAATGGGTATCGGGTACATTTAAAAAAAAAAACTTTGAGCCATTTTCTCCCACTGCTGTCTTCTTCCTCACCACCAGTTATCCGTTAAAAAAAACACATTCTTCTTCTGTGGCTGAGCAAGACAGCCACAGAATAGGAGCATTTTTTTTAGCAGGTAACCGGCATCAAGAAAGAAGGCTGGATTGGGAGAAGACGGCTCAGAAACCATTTTTTTAACCACTTAAGACCCGGACCTTTAGGCAGCTAAAGGACCCGGCCAGGTTTTGCGATTCGGCACTGCGTCGCTTTAACAGACAATTGCGCGGTCGTGCGACGTGGCTCCCAAACAAAATTGGCTGTAGGTGTGAGGTCATCAATTGTGTATCCCTATAAAAGGGATAACACGATCGATGACGCCGCCACAGCTCTCCCCGTTCTTCAGCTCCGGGGACCGATCGTGGGACTCCAGCGGTGATCGGGTCCCGGTCACGGAGCTTCAGACCGGGTTGCGGGCGCACGCCCGCGACCCACGGCTGGGCACTAGCACAGGACGTACCTGTACATGCATGTGCCCAGCCGTGCCATTCTGCCAACGTAAATGTGCAGGAGGCGGTCCTTAAGTGGTTAATAATGGAATTATCAAAAACCGGCTCTTGTCTTTTTTTTTACATTTCACTGCTTTTTGGGGTGAATGGGGAGGGGTAAGATGTTAAAGGGGGCTTCCAGATTCCGATAAGCCCCCACCCGCAGACCTAAACAACCACCGGCCAGGGTTGTCGGGAAGAGGCCCTTGTCCCCTCCCTTTCCTGACTTGCCTGCTTAGATAAGGGTCTGGTATGAATTTTGGAGGACACTGCACGCCATTTAAAAAAAAACAAAAAACAATTTTGGCGTGGGGGTCTCTCCTCCCGAAACCATACTAGATCCGAAGGTCCTGGTATAGACCTGGGGGGGGGCACGCTGTTTCTTTCTTGCACATTCAGCTGTCAACGGGGAACCCCACTGGCAGCTGATGACTCATCGGTTGTAAAGGATGCGGTGAATAGCTTCCCAGTCCCTCCTTAGCAACCAGCTATATACACCGTGTTTAAACAGGGAAGAAAAAAGGGTTAAAAAAAACTGATGTCAGCAAATCGGATGTAAGAGGATGTCGTCCGCTACATCTGTTTTTTGCCCATTTTGATGGATTAAAAATAGGGCTTTTATCCATTAAAAAAAAAAAAAAACAGATGATGACAGAAGCAGATGAAAACGGATGCAAATGACTGATTATCTGTTGTCATATGTTTTTCCATAGGAATGCATTGATGTCTGTTTTTAATCCGTCAACAGATGGATGAAAAACGGACGACCGGTCCGTATGTGTGAAAGGGGCCTAAGAGTTTACTTGCATTTGTTTTATTAAGACATTTTAAGGTTCTGTTTGTGCATACCTAACTTTTTCTCATAAAGGGAAGTACATCTTAACCACTTAACGACCGCCGCATTTACATATACGTCGGCAGAATGGCACGGACAGGCAGAACAACGTGCCCGCACGTCGCTGCCTAGACGTGGGTCGGGGGTCCGATTGGGACCCCCCCCCCAGTACATACGGCGGTCGGTAAGCCTCTGGGAGCGAACCGGGATGAGGGGGCGGCTATTCGTTTCTAGCCACCCCCTTGTGATCGCTCCCCGGAACTGAAGAACGGGGAGAGCCGTATGTAAACAAGGCTTCCCCGTGCTTCACTGTGGTGGCTGCATCGATCGTGTCATCCCTTTTATAGGGAGACACAATCGATGATGTCACACCTACAGCCACACCCCCCTACAGTTGTAAACACACACCAAGTGAAACATAACTCCTTCAGCCCCCCCCTATGGTTAACTCCCAAACTGCAACTGTCATTTTCACAAAGCAATTTAAATGCATTTTTTGCTGTGAAAATGACAATGGTCCCAAAAATGTGTCAAAATTGTCCGAAGTGTCCGTCATAATGTCGCAGTCACGGAAAAAAAACGCTGATCGCCGCCATTAGTAGTAAAAAAAAAAATTATAAAAATGCAATAAAACTATCCCCTATTTTGTAAACGCTATAAACTTTGCGCAAACCAACCGATAAACGCTTATTGCGATTTTTGTTACCAAAAATAGGTAGAAGAATACGTATCGGCCTAATCTGAGGAAAAAAATAGTTTTTTTTATACATTTTTGGGGGATATTTATTATAGAAAAAAGTAATAAATATTGAATTTTTTTCAAAATTGTCGCTCTTTTGTTTGTAGCACAAAAAATAAAAACCGCAGAGGTGATCAAATACCACCAAAAGAAAGCTCTATTTGTGGGAAGAAAAGGACGCAAATTTTGTTTCGGTACAACATTGCATGACCGCGCAATTACCAGTTAAAGCAGCGCAGTGCCAAATTGTAAAAACACCTCTGGGCATTTAGCTGCATATTGGTCCGGGGCTTAAGTGGTTAAAGTGGTTGCCCTGTACACATGGGCCGAAAGCCGGCCGTGTGTATGACAGCCGGTTCAACAGAAGTGAGGAGAGCTCTAAGGCTGCATTCACACCTTGGCGTATTTACGCCAGACGCTCGTTGCCGCTGGAGGGGTGAGTTAACATTGATGTCTATGGAGATGGTTCACATCTCCACGCCAAACGCCGAAAGCTCCAAACAAGTCCCAGACCCTTTTTTTCAGGCGGCTTTCGGCGTTCGGCATAGACAACAATGTTAATCAATGTTTTGAAAAAAAAAGGTTAAACGACTCGTTTGCCGCGGTACAATACGCCGCAATTTGTTGCGGCAAAATACGCCGCGTTATAGTGTGAATGCAGCCTAAGGGCTGATTGGAGGGAAGTGACACACTCCCCTTTACACAGGAATAGAGCAGTTAATCACAGTCTATGCTCTCCCATGTCACCATTTTTGTCTTATTGTCAGGAAAACGTATCAGAAGTGGGAAATGGCTATATTATGACCTGCTTTAATCCAGGTATATTATAGAAGAATTCCGGGCATGTGTGTGTGTGTGTAATATATATATATATATATATATATATATATATATATATATATATATATACACACACACACAGCTTGGACCACTGCAACCCATGCATACATGATACCCAGTAATCTGTACTAGCTTCTGGGTCCCACCCTGAGCACCTGCCCTACGCATTGTGAACACCTGGCACTAGTGCTATTTAGAGATTGCATTGCATTTATTCAATTGATGTAAAGGGTTCCCTGATTGGTGGAGGCAGGGCAGTGACATCACAATCTCCACCTTGTCTAATCAGTGAATGCTTTGCAATCATTAGGAACATGCAAAGGTGTTAACTTACTAAAATTGGAGAGTGCAAAATCTGGTGCAGCTGTGCATGGTAGCCAGTCTGCTTCTAACTTCAGCTTATTCCATTAAGCTTTGACAAAAAAAACAGGAAGCTGATGTTGCAATCTTCAGTTTTAGTAAGTAAACCCTAAAGCGTTTTTTCAATAGCTATCATGTCGAGCAAGCAACACCTGTGTCCAGTAAGCAGCAGGGCAGCTCCGCATGGGACTTGGAAGCTAGTGGAGATCACTGTGGTGGCAATGCCTACTATAGTAATTTCCCGCTCCCAAAGAGATCAGCTAGGCATGGTATATGCAAAGTTACATTGGCCCAAGCTATGTATTGCTGTGTACAATGGATGGACTGCTACACCAGTAGCACAGGCATTACAGCCACTATGTGCTGCAAGGTCCAATGGAGTTGCCAGGATATTGGGAGTTTGTATACTTTTTTCATGAAATGGTGAACTTATCCTTTAAATGACAGCTTTACAAAAAATAAGCAAAAAAATTATTTAAAGAATATATATATATATATATATATATATATATATATATATATATATATGTGACTTTTTTTTTCTCAGAGAATAGGTGCAGATACGTCCCCCTTGTCCTCGCCCCCTTCCCAACTCTGAGCTTCGTTTCTTGGTTCCACTGCCTACCCACCTTCCAGTACTGCCCCTTTTAGAGAATACAGAGCAGAGTATAATTATTTTATGCTAATTAGTTTGTATAGAATTTGCTAATGAAAGGCAGTAAAATGGGTCCCCTGCAGCCAGCAACAATAGCACCCCCCCCCCTTCAGCAAAAACAGACCACCTCAGCAATAATAGATCTCCCCAGCAACAATAGATCCTTCTGATCAACTATAGCCAGCATTAATAGACTCCACAGCAGCCACAAACAATAGACCACCCCTCAGCCTCAACGGTAAATCTCTTGCATCAACAATATATCCCCCCAGCAACAATAGATCACCCCAGCAGCAAGCATCCACATACCTTCCAGCACAACCCAGCATTATATACATTCAGTGCTGGAAGTTCCTGCTGAAAAAAGATACATACAGTACCTCACAAAAGTGAGTACACCCCTCACATTTTTGTAAATATATTATATCTTTTCATGTGAGAACTCTGAAAAAATGGCACTTTGCTACAATGTAAAATAGTGAGTATACAGCTTGTATAGATAAATTTGCTGTCCCCTCAAAATAACTTAACACACAGCCATTAATGTCTAAAACCGCTGGCAACAAAAGTGAGTACACCCTTAAGTGAAAATGTCCAAATTGGGCCCAATTAGCCATTTTCCCTTCCCGGTGTCATGTGACTCATTAGTGTAATGCCGCGTACACACCATCACTTTATGTGATGAAAAAAATTACGTTTTTAAAAACGTCACTTTAATTGACTGTGTGTGGGGGAAAACGTCGTTTTATGTCTTGTAAAAAACGACCAAAAAAAAATTGAAGCATGCTTCAATTTTATGTGTCGTTTTTCAAAAGTGCACTTTTTACTTCACAGAAATTGACCGTGTGTAGCAAAAAAACGTCGTTTTCTAAGACGTTTTTTCATCCACGCATGCCCAGAAGCTACTTATGAAGCAAGCTTCAATGGTAAAAACGTGGTGGAACGTAACCTCACTTTGCAAGAACATTGTGAGAAAAACGATGGTGTGTAGGCAACTTCGTCTTTGAAAATTGAAGTTTCAAAAACGTCATTTTTTACTTCACAGAAAGTGTCGTTTTTTTTCATCACATAAAGTGATGGTGTGTATGCAGGATTAGGGTCTCAGGTGGAATGTGTGAACAGTTGTGTTAAATTTGGTGTTATCGCCCTCACTCTCTCTCACTGGATTACTGGAACCATGTTCTGTGGTCTGATGAGACCAAGATACACTTATTTGGTTCAGATGGTGTAAAGCATGTTTGGCGGCAACCAGGTAAGGAGTACAAAGACAAGCATGTCTTGCCCACAGTCAAGCATGGTGGTGGGAGTGTCATGGTCTGGGGCTGCCAGCACTGGGGAGCTACAGTTCATTGAGGGAACCATGAATGCCAACATTTACTGTGACATACTGAAGCAGAGCATGATCCCCTCCCTTTAGAGACTGGGCCACAGGGCAGTATACAACATGATAACAATTCAAATACACCTCCAAGACTACCACTGCCTTGACTAAGAAGTTGAGGGTAAATGTGATGGACTGGCCAAGCATGTCTCCAGACCTAAACCCTATTGAGCATCTGTAGGGCATCCTCAAATGGAAGGTGGAGGAGCGCAAGGTCTGTAACATCCACCAGCTCCGTGATGTCATCATGTAGGAGTGGAAGACTCCAGTGGCAACATGTAAAGCTCTGGTGAACTCCATGCCCAAGAGAGTTAAGGCAGTGCTGGAAATAATGGTGACCACACAAAATATTGACACTTTGGGTCCAATTTAGACATCACTTAGGGGTGTCCTTGCTTTTGTTGCCAGCAGTTTAGACATTAATGGCTGTGTGTTGAGTTAGTTTGAGGGGACATCAAATTTCACTGTTATACAAGCTTCACACTCACTACATTACATTGTAGCAAAGTGTCATTTCTTCAGTGAAAAGATATAATAAAATATTTTCAAAAATGTGAGGGGTGTACTCTTGGGCTGTAATTTTGTGAGATATTGTGTAATATATATATATATATATTAATATATATATATATATATATATATATATATATATACATACATACACACAGTATATCACAAAAGTTAGCACACCCCTCACATTTTTGTAAATATGTTATTACCGGTATATCTTTTCATGTGACAACACTGAAGAAATTACACTTTGCTACAATGTAATGTGGTGAGTGTGCAAGTTTCCCCTGCTTTCCCATAGACTTCTATTAAATTGAGCATGCATTTTGGCTCATCCCACACTGCGGCCAAACTACATTGTGGCAGTGTGAAAAGCACCCTAACATTTTGGGGTTCAGCCACAACTCTAACCATGTTATTTCACATTTATCTGAAACCATTTAACTTGAATTTCAGAGTTTTTGTTGCTATTTTGACTTTTTTTTTTAAATATTTAAATAAACAGTTTGGATATTTAATCCCTACATAATTCATTCTGCAATCAGCATCTATGCTGATTGGCTACTGAAAAGAAAGTACAAGACAAGCCAAGCAGAAAGTATTTGAGCAGTAGTTTGAATGGTTAGCTCAGTAAATCTAAAACAGCTTTCCAAACAACTTGGACACAGCAATCTAAAAAGATTAGGCTGAGAAAAGTCGGCACGTACACTTCACCATATGTTGCTATACATGAAACCCACATTCATATATAATGAGGATGAATCCTATTAAACCTACTTTTATTTTTATTAAAGAGAAGTATTTTTATGAACATAGTGTATATAAATTGAAAAAAATCTATATATTATGAAAACGCACCATGCTAAAAAAACTATTGTCTACTTTAGGACAATCAGTTCCCAATTGGTTAAAAGGAGTTTACCTTTAAAGCGGAGTTCACCCAAAAATGGAACTTACAGTCCGCAGTTCGCATTCCCCCCCCTGCTCCGGTGTCACATTTGGCACCTTTTAGCAGGGGAGCAGATACCTCTCAAATCCAGGTATTTGCTCCCATTTCCGGGGGAAATTGGCACACATTGTACGGCCATCTACGTAATGACCGGCTAATCCAAATCCCCTCCCTCGCTGTCTTCTGGGAGACACATAGGTCCCAGAAGACAGCAGGCACCAATCAGAATGCACAGCGTTGGGGTGCTGATATCGCAGGCTCCCTTGAAGGTAAGTGTCCATATATATTAAAAGTCAGCAGCTACAGTATTTGTAGCTGCTGACTTTTGATTTTTTTTCTGCCAGCGGAACTCCGCTTTAAATACTAATTTCTGGGGTATGGGGAGAGCAGGTACACCCTACCACACACATGTGATGGTGCTCTACCTGGCCAGCCATCCACCTACAGCAGAGCAAAGGACCAGGTGCCAGCCCAGCCACCCACAGAGCAGGGCCAGGGTGCCAGCCCAGCCACCCACAGCAGGGCCAGGGTGCCAGCCAGCCACCCTCTTTGACCCAGAGCAGGGACAAGGTGCCAGCCAACTACCCACAACAGGGCAAGGGACCAGGTGCCAGCCCAGCCACCCACAACAGGGACCAGGTGCCAGCCAGCCACCCACTGTGACCCACAGCAGGGACAAGGTGCCAGCCAGCTACCCACACCAGGGCAAGAGACCAGGTGCCAGCCCAGCCACCCACAGCAGGGCCAGATATCAGCCCAGCCACCCACAGCAGGGGCCAGCCCAGCCAGCCACAGCAGGGCCAGGTACCAGCCAATTACCCATAGCATGGCCAGGGACAAAGTGCCAGCTAGCTACCCACAGCCAGGGCAGAGTGCCAGTCCAGCCACCCACAGCAAGGATCAGGTGCCAGCCAGCTACCCACAGCAGGGCCAGGGCAGGGTGCTAACCCAGCCACCCACAGTGACCCACAGCAGGGCCAGGGACCAGGTGCTAGCCCGCCACCCACAGGGACCCACAGCAGGGCCAGGGACCAGGTGCCAACCCACCAACTGCAGCTGGGCCAGGGTGCAAGCCAGCCACCCACAGCAGGGTCAGGGAGACAACCAGCCATCCATGGTGACCCACAGCAGGGCCAGGGTGGCAGCCTGCCACCCACAGTGACCCACCTGTGTCCCAGGGTGCCAGCCAGCCACAGAGGACACGGGAGCCAACCACACCTTCATTACCCATAGTTAAGGTAAGAGGAGCGCTACACAGTGCCAATTTTATGTCTACTTTGTGAGAGGTTGGGATAGGGGCGAGAGTCATGGCACAAGGAGGGGGTCCCATGAGCACCAGAGTGAATGAAGGTGTTCCCTGTACACTCTGTTAGAAAGAGGCCCCACCCCACGGTCCATTAGACTCCTTTGTAGTCTCTTATGGGGCCTGGATGGGGCTCTTTCTAACAGAGACTCTCTAATGGACATTAAAAAGGGGCACGTCTGTTAGAGAGAGACCCCTCCTTCCAGGTCCCATTAGACTAATTTTGTAATCTTGGAGGGGGGTCTCTCTCTAAAGGCCTCTAACAGAGACTCTGTAAAGGTCACTGTTAGAGAGAGACCCCCCTCCAGGTCCCATTAGACTGTTGTAGTCTCTAATGGGACCTGAAGGGGGGTTTCTCTCTAACAGAGACTCTCATTTGTGCAAAGTGTAGGGGTGGGTCTGACAGGGGGGCCCTTGCTTTATTTGGTCTGGGGTCCCTGAGTGTTGTCAGTCCACCCCTGCTAAAAGGTTTTCTGACGATCAGAAGCTGTGACCATTGATCATTGTATTCTGACAGTGGTGGGGGCCACAGTCAAAATACAATGTCCCGGTGGGGGGAAATTTCACCATCCACCTAAGCTGTGTGGCCAGCCTTAGTTTGGAAGCATATTATGGAAGGAGGAGAGGGAGTGAGGGCATGAAAAAGGATGGAAAAAAAAGAAAGACAGCAGGTGTATGCAAGTGTGAATGTTAAAAATAAGGACAAGACCGAGAACAAAAAGAATGTGAGAGACAGAGAAAGAGAAAAGAATCTGAAAATGACATTTTAAATAGAGGAAGTCACATGAGAACATAATAGGTATAAGTAAGTATTTAGCTAAAGCAATGTTATAACAGTAACCTGGGATCTCTTGTTGACAGATGAATTCACGTGCCTCCTTGTTAAAGTGCATCCATTATCACTTGATGCCCCCTCTACACTCCGCGGAGACAAGAATTCATGCCTTGTGTCTGTATCTCCTCGCTTGACAAATCTTCTGAAATCTCATTAGCATCTTGTCTCATTTCACCCTAGCACAGACATTACATGTAAAAAAGATCAGACAATTTCATAAACGTACACCCCTAAACTTAAACAAGTATACAATTACTACAGTGTGGTTTTGGAAATTTAGATTATTTTTGGCAAATATGGTTCAACTACAACAGAAACACAAGTGTACATAAATAGAAAGATTATCAAAAAACACATTAATACAGCTCTGTAATCATAATACACGTTTAAATGCATGCAAGCAGCATAAGCATTTAACCACTTGACACTCCAGAAGGTTTACCCCCCTTCATGACCAGGCCATATTGTGTGATACAGCACTGCATTATTTTAACTGTCGTGCGACGCTGTACCCAAATTAAAATTGATATGGTTTTTTTTCCCCCCCCCCCACAAATAGAGTTTGTTTTGGTTGTATTTTTTTTATTTATTTTTTGCACCATAAACAGAAAAAGACCAACAATTTTGGAAAACAGTATGGGCAGATCCACGTACATTGGTGTCATATCTAGACCCGGCGTAACGCATCACATTTACGTTACGCTGGCTCAATTAGAGAGGCAAGTACCTTATCCACAGAGTATTTGCGTCCAAATATGCGCCGGCGTAACGTAAATTACGAGGCATAAGGCGGGGTAATTGAAAGTGGGAAGGAAGTGGGCGTGTTCCATTGAAATGAGCCGTGACCCCATGCAAATAAAGGGCTGGCCGGACTGCGCATGCGCGCATTACGCTGACTAGGTTCAGCGCCTCTCTGCGCATGCTCCGAACTCGGCCCGGCGTAATCAGTGAGATATGAACTAGGGCGGCGTAATTAGTGAGATACGCCCAGACATACGCCCTTCCATTGCAAAAGTACATTCATTGTTTCCCTTCCCCTGTAGCATGGTGCTTTTGTTCTGTTGTCGGTTGGTGTTTGTTGGTTTGTGTCGGTGTGTGTTGGAGAGTGTTATTGGAGAGTCTTATTGGAGATTGTTTTTGCTGTTTGTTTTTGGTGTTTGTTTTTAGGGTTTTATTTTTTTTATAATTTTTTTTACTGTGATTATGATTTGTTTTATGTTTGTGAATGATGTATGATTTGCCTCCTTTCCCAGTGGAAGCCTGTTACAAGGGCGAAACGCCGCGTAGGTTGGAGCCTATATTTTTTCAAAGACGTGCCATTACTTAGCCTGCTGTCTTTTCCGAGGCTATTTGGATTTTAAGATTCCGCTATTTGTTTTCTGCTTTAATTGTCACTTCACAAGTTCAAAGCTGTGTTGTTTCCTATTCAGAAACTTTTTTATTAAACAAGTGTTTTGCTACAAAAATACTACACGATGAAGCCATTCCTTTTCTTTTTCTACTTTGTTGCTACCCTGTTTTTTAAAAATCCGGGGAGAGCTGTATATGCTGATCATCTCACTGCTGAGGAGTGGATTACAAGCGCTGCTGCACCTGAAGCACAGAACGCCAGATCCTGTCTGTCTGCATGAACTACAGCTTCCAGGTCGGGGATATGTCCATAAAATCGTCTCTCTGGTAAGAGGCTTATTTATCTACACCTTTCATCGTATTATCTGTACTGCATGGATGTATCAATTTTCCTATATTGAAGCAAGATGATCGCTGGTGTCAGAAATTAGGAATATTCGTTTATGGACTGCATTTGATTTTATGCACCTAATCTCACTAGTTTTTGTTTTTTTGGACATTATTTTGTTACACAGGAAATTTTCATTATAGACTTTATTCTTGTTTATTTTCACATATGTAATTTTTTCTTTTCACTCATATGTTTGTGGGTTGCGCAACATTACTCTATATACATGATTGTGGGGGTGACATTCCTGCCGGAAAAGGGGTGTCACCCTCAGTTGTGGTGGAGAAGGGTTCCCCAGGACCAGGGAGAAGTGATCCCCAGGTCCGTGTGAAAGGTGTATGAATGTACAGTGACATAATTGGAGCCTTGGCGTGGCGTTGCTGCTCCCAAGTCCTGCATGGTGGGCTTGTGCTAATCCAATTTGATGAGGATGTGTATGTGCTAGGGACCACAGTGGTGTGCATTCATGCATTCTACTTGTGCCATGATTAATGTGTGTGTTTAACGTGCAAAGATGCCTAATGCGAGCTGTCTCCTGACTGCTCTTCGCTCAGAAGACGGGGTAGCCTCGGTCAGGGGGGGATTGTCTGGTTCGGGGGTCAGGTCATCACGTATGTCAATCTCCAGGCCCTTTCTCACGGCGAAGTTGTGCAGCATGCAACATGCACCGATGATCTGGCACACAAAGTTTGGGGAATACAACAGGGTACCCCCAGACTTATCCAGGCATCGGAAACGGGACTTCAGGAGGCCAAAGGTGCGTTCCACCACTCCACGGGTACGTGTGTGTGCTTCATTGTATCTTTGCTCTCCTGGGGTTTGGGGATTCTGGTATGGAGTCATGAGATGGGGTCCAAGTGCATATGCAGAGTCACCTGGAAGGGAAAAGACAGGAGGATGTTAGTCATGCATGTGCCCCTCGTAATGTCTGCATCATGGGGGGGGACAGTCATGCCTGACACCCATGTCACTCACCAACCAGCCAGCTGTTCCCATACATGTTCTGTTCGAATTCCATTGGGATGGGGCTCTGACGGTATATGTAGCTGTCATGGCTGGATCCTGGGTGTTTGGCACGGACGTGCCATATGAGGCCTTGGGCATCGACTATCACCTGTACGTTGATGGAATGCCAATGCTTCCGATTGCGGTATAGGTGCTCTGTCTCACGGGGGGGCTGTAGTGCCACATGTGTGCAATCAATGGCCCCCATGGTACGTGGGAATCTGGCAATTCTGTAGAAATCTGCCATTGCCTTCATCCGCAGGTCCTCCTGGGTGGGTCTGATAATTTGGCTGGCCATGCGTCTGAGGATTGCGGGGATAACCTGGTGCACACATCTGCTAATGGAGGATTGTGCCATCCCAGCCACGGCTCCACTTGTACGCTGAAAAGAGCCACTGGCAAGGAAATGGAGTGTTGCCAGTACCTTGACCAGTGGCTGCACTGCATGTGAGCGGCGTGTCTGGCTGGTGATGTCATCTTTCAGGGTTGTGGTTAATTCCAGGATGGCATGAGGGGTGAATCTGAAGATGCGAAACACCTCAGAATCAGCCATGCCAAAGACGTCTATGCGTGTGCGGTATATCCTCTCCCGTGCCCTCCTTCTCCTCCTCCGTTCCCTCCTCCTTCTGCGCGCATCTAAAGCCAGTAGTATAGCTATGACCATGGATTGCCCCTGGCATGTTGGCATACAGATTGTTGTCCTGCAAGTGTGGCTGCTCAGCTCGTCCCTAACAGTGTTGCTTTAGCTGACCTGCACACGTCTGGTGAAAAGTTAAAGCTGCTTTTATAAGGGGTAACTTTAGACCGGACATACAGCTGATGCGCACAGCGCGTAGCCTGCGCCGGTCAAACTTACTTTTGTGGATCGCCGTATCTCCCTCATTTGCATATTTGCATAGCAAAACAATGGTGCGTCTAGCGTATTTTTCCGCCCCACGATGCGCCGGTGTAATCTTTTTAAGTCGGTCGGAAAAATCTGGTTTTCAGGCGTATCTAGTTTTGGGGATACAGCGCATAGATACGACAGTGCATATTTACACTTACACCGCGCATCTCGAGATACGCCGGCGTAAGTGCTTTGTAGGTCTGGCCCTATATATTTCTTACTTTCTGCAAAAACACACTCAATAAATAAAAAATAAAAAAATCTAAATTCTTCATCAGTTTAGGCCAATATGTAATCTGCTACATATTTTTGGTAAAAAAAATCCCAGTAAGCATATATTGATTGGTTTGCGCAAAAGTTATAGCATCCGCAAACGATGGGATATATTTACGGAATTTGTTTTTTTATTTGTTTTTTACTAGTAATGGCGGTGATCAGCGACTTATAGTGGAACTGGGACATTGTGGTAGACAAATCTGACACTAAGTGACACTTTTTGGTGACCAGTGACACCAATACAATGATCAGTGCTAAAAAATATGCACCGTCACTGTACTAATCACACTGGCATGGAAGGAACTTACATCAGGGGCGATCAAAGGGTTAAATGTGTCAGTAGTAAGTGCTTTCTAACTGTGTGGGGGTGCTTGTAATGTAAGAAAACAGAGATACTTGTTCCTGCTTAGCAGAATCACAGGATCTCTGTCTTCCCTTGTCACAGAATGGCAATCTGCCTTGTTTACATAGGCAGACCACCTTTCTGCCTCTTCGCTGGACCTGCTGATTGGCTCCCGCTGTGTCCAACTGAAATCAGATTTTTCCAGTCCCTGTATTGCAGGGAAGGAGTGTGAGAGGAAAAAGCTGAACAAGGAGCCAATCAGTTTATGTGCTGATTAGAGGAGGAAAAAGAAGGGAGAGAGGAGCTCATCACTGTGCTGCTTCTCCTTTCACTGTCCAGTCACAGCCTGAGGCGGGTTCAGGGAAAACTGAGTTAAGGGAAAGTAGGTTTAAATGATAGTGGTCATCAGACTAAAGACATCTAGTGGCAGAAAAGAGTACTGTGAGGGAAAGATTTAGATTAAAAATTAACTTTGGCGCAAAAGTTAGTTTTGGTATTTTATCTTTTAATGGGCTATTCATTTTTCACATGTTATTTTCGTCTGAAATTCTGTTTTATGGATCCACTGATGTTTGCAACTGTATTAACACCAGATGTGTCCATGGCAGGTCCACTCAGCCACAGAGATGAATGGAAACGTCACATCAAAGGCCATTTATCTGCAGCATAAGGGCAGGGCAATAATCAGTGTCTGGAGATGCAGTTCTCACTGGCTTGTGTAAATCAACCCTTAGCATATCTACCAGCTGAAAAATGTGTGGTGAACTTGAATCTTTTAGGTTCTCTGTCACATAGATGAGGTACCTATAGATGACCCAGAAACAAGAATATAAGGCCTCGTTCACATGGGTTTACTTAAAGGGGTCGTAAAGGTAAAAAAAAAAAAAACCTTAAATAGCTTCCTTTACCTTAGTGCAGTCCTCCTTCACTTACCTCATCCTTCCATTTTGCTTTTAAATGTCCTTATTTCTTCTAAGAAGTCCTCACTTCCTGTTCTTATGTCTGTAACTCCACACAGTAATGCGAGGCTTTCTCCCTGGTGTGGAGAAAGCCTCTTGAGGGGGCGAACAGGAGTGTCAGGACACTCTCTACTTTGCAGATAGAGAAAGGAGCTGTGTGTAAGTGGGCGTCCTGACACTCCTGCTCGCCCCTCCCCCCTCAAAAGGCTTTCTCCACACCAGGGAGAAAGCCTTGCATCACTGTGTGTATTTACAGACAGAAGAACAGGAAGTGGGGATTTCTCAGAAGAAATAAGGACATTTAAAAGCAAAATGGAAGGATGAGGTAAGTGAAGGAGGACTGCACTAAGGTAAAGGAAGCTATTTAGGGAAAAAAAAGTTTACCTTTACAACCCCTTTAACCATACTTACAACCGTCTGGGATACTATTTGCAATGCATTTAAGTATTTTTAAATAAATACATAACTAGAAGAATAATCAGATTAATTCTAAGTTGCCTGCACTTGATTTTTAAAGGTTGAACTTAAAGGGGTTGTAAAGGTAAAAAAAAAAAAATTCCCCTAAATAGCTTCCTTTACCTTAGTGCAGTCCTCCTTCACTTACCTCATCCTTCTATTTTGCTTTTAAATGTCCTTATTTCTTCTGAGAAATTCTCACTTCCTGTTCTTCTGTCTGTAACTCCACACAGTAATGCGAGGCTTTCTCCCTGGTGTGGAGTGTCGTGCTCGTCCCCTCCCTTGAGGGGGCGAGCAGGAGAGTCAGGACGCCCACTAACACACAGCTCCTTTCTCTGTCTGCAACGTAGAGAGCGTCCCGACTCTCCTGCTCGCCCCCTCCCCCTCAAGGGAGGGGGCGAGCACGACACTCCACACCAGGGAGAAAGCCTTGCATTACTGTGTGGAGTTACAGACAGAAGAACAGGAAGTGAGGATTTCTCAGAAGAAAAAGGAACATTTAAAAGCAAAATGGAAGGATGAGGTAAGTGAAGGAGGACTGCACTAAGGTAAAGGAAGCTATTTAGGGGATTTTGTTTTTACCTTTACAACCCCTTTAAGTTCAACCTTTGAAAATCAAGTGCAGGCAACTTAGAATTAATCTGATTATTCTTCTAGTTATGTATTTATTTAAAAATATTTAAATGCATTGCAAATAGTATCCCAGACGGCTTTTCTGCTCTCCTGTAATTCACTGCATATCAGTATTTAGAATGGCAGAGGAAGGTCAGCTCTAGAAGTCAATTAGGCTTTGCTGCATTGCACTGACAAATGGAGCTTGCTGATTGGACGAGAGACCACAGACATAACCTCATCATTGAACAATTGTTCTTTTACTATACAATCAGTCTAGACCAAGCTGCATTAGTTTGACTGTAATGGAGAAATGTACATGATGAGGCCCTGTGAGAATCTTTCACAGTGTTTGGAAAGGGGTTTCTGTATTGGGCTACTACACTCATCAAAATTACATATCATGTAGCAGGTAAGACAGATCATAGATATGCATTTTCTGTGTATTGAGCCTTTTGCCTATACTTTAAACATGGTTACTCTCAAAATGAACATATAATTACACTGTAAATATTAGAAGGGCGCTGAAAACATATTGCTTTCCCTACTGAATTATGGCATGCCTAAAAAGCAGTTTGCACATTCCCAAACCTAAAATTGAGTCTTCTTGCCCTTCAAACTGTCACATAGGGTATAATCACAGGCGGAAAATATTGGTTTCCCAAGAAAATTATTTACAAAAAGAGAGTTCTTCAGGTAATGCCAAATTATAATATAAATATACTATAAAAATATTAAAGGTTAAATCATCTTCTTCATTAAAGGGGTTGCAAACCCTCTCCTACACCCAGTGAAATGAACAGCCCCAGATGATACACAGAGATGAAACCAATCTCCCTACATAAGTTTTACTTGTATATCTGCTGTCTTTTCCTTTCTACATTCTTTTGAAAGTGCAGATCATGTTAGAAATTGTGTTTCCTCTTTCAGCAGTGGGTGTGGAGTCTGGTGGGCTTACAGTGTGTGAGAGCTTATTAGTGGAAAGAGACACCCCCCCCCCAGTGGGAAAAACATGCAGAGCAGTACTCTGAATAGTCAAGCTTTCTGCTTACAGTGGGGATCGAAAGTTTGGGCACCCCAGGTAAAAATTTGTATTAATGTGCATAACGAAGCCAAGGAAAGATGGAAAAATCTCCAAAAGTCATCAAATTACAGATAAGACATTCTTATAATATGTCAAAAAAAGTTTGATTTTATTTCCATCATTTACACTTTCAAAATTACAGAAAACGAAAAAATGCCGTCTGCAAAGGTTTGGGCACCCTGCAGAATTTATAGCATGCACTGCCCCCTTTGCAAATCTGAGACCTGCCAGTGTCATGGATTGTTCTCAATCATCGTCTGCGAAGACCAGGTGATGTCAATCTCAAAGGTTTTAAATGACCAGACTCATCTGACCTTGCCCCAACAATCAGCACCATGGGTTCTTCTAAGCAGTTGTCTAGAAAACTGAAACTGAAAATAGTTGACGCTCACAAAGCTGGAGAAGGCTATAAGAAGATAGCAAAGCGTTTTCAGATGTCAATATCCTCTGTTCGGAATGTAATTAAGAAATGGCAGTCATCAGGAACAGTGGAAGTTAAAGCAAGATCTGGAAGACCAAGAAAAATATCAGACAGAACAGCTCGCAGGATTGTGAGAAAAGCAATTCAAAACCCACATTTGACTGAACGATCCCTCCAGAAAGATCTGGCAGACACTGGAGTTGTGGTACACTATTCCAGTATAAAGAGATACTTGTACAAATATGGTCTTCATGGAAGAGTCATCAGAAGAAAACCTCTTCTTCGTCCTCACCACAAAAACAGCGTTTGAACTTTGCAAATGAACATATAGACAAGCCTGATGTATTTTGGAAACAAGTTCTGTGGACCAATGAGGTTAAAATAGAACTTTTTGGCTGGAATGAGCAAAGGTACGCTTGGAGAAGAAAGGGCACAGAATTTAATGAAAAGAACCTCTGCCCAACTGTTAAGCATGGGGGTGGATCAATCATGCTTTGGGGTTGTATTGCAGCCAGTGGCACAGGGAACATTTCATGAGTAGAAGGAAAAATGGATTCAATAAAATTTCAGCAAATTTTGGATGGTAACTTGATGCCATCTGTGAAAAAGCTGAAGTTAAAGAGGGGATGGCTTCTACAAATGGATAATGATCCTAAACACACCTCAAAATCCACGGGGGATTACATCAAGAGGCGTAAACTGAAGGTTTTGCCATGGCCTTCACAATCTCCTGACCTCAACATAATTGAAAATCTATGGATAGACTTTAAAAGAGAAGTGTGTGACAGACAGCCCAGAAATCTCAAAGAACTGGAAGACTTTTGTAAGGTAGAATGGGCAAAGATACCTCAAACAAGAATTGAAAGACTCTTGGCTGGCTACAAAAAGCGTTTACAAGCTGTGATACTTGCCAAAAGGGGGCAGTACAAGATATTAACTCTGCAGGTGCCCAAACTTTTGCAGATGCCATTTTTTTGTTTTCTGTCATTTTGAAAGTGTAAATGATGGAAATAAAATCTAACTTTTTTTTGACATATTATAAGAATGTCTAATCTGTAATTTAATGCCTTTAGGAGATTTTTCCATCTTTCCTTGGCTTCGTTATGCACATTAATACAAATTTTTACCTGGGGTGCCCAAACTTTAGATCCCCACTGTATCTACTTCTAAGCTCCCTCCGACACAAATTTTCAGCTGCTGTTATCTCTTGTGTCAGGGAACTTGTCAAAAGTGGCTGATAACAAAGGAACGGAGCAGCAAAAAGACACAGCACTTAGAGATAAGATAAGAATGACAACAAATGTTACTGCCAAGCCCAAAAAAATTATTTTTGTAGTCACTGTGAAACCCTCTTCAAATACTGTTGGGTTATACTGTAACCTACAGCAGGGTTGGACACAGGCAAACCAAAAAAAAAATGTAGACCAGCCCCGGATAACCCCTCCTCCATCTACCAAGAGCACGAAAATAAATACAGTGCCTTGAAAAAGTATTCACACCCCTTGTAATTTTCCACATTTTGTCATGTTATAACCAAAAACGTAAATGTATTTTATTGGAATTTTATGTGATAGGCCAACACAAAGTGGCACATAATTTTGAAGTGGAAGGAAAATTATATAGTTTTCCATTTTCTTTTTTACAAAACAATATCTGAAAATTGTAGCGTGCATTTCTATGCAGCCCAGCTGAGTAAATACTTTGTATAACCACCTTTTTCTGCAATTACAGCTGCAAGTCTTTTTGGGGATGTCTCTACCAGCTTTGCACATCTAGAGAGTGAAATGTTTGCCCATTCTTCTTTGCACAATAGCTCAAGTTCTGTCAGATTGGATGGAGAGCATCTGTAAATAGCAATTTGCCACAGATTCTCAATTGGATTTAGGTCTGGACTTTGTCTTGGCCATTCTAACATATTAATATGCTTTGATCTAAACCATTCCATTGTAGCTCTGGCTGTCTGTTTAAGTTTGCTGTCTGGCTGGAAGGTTAACCTCCGCCGCAGTCTCAAGTCTTTGCAGACTCTAATGCCGCATACACACGATCATTTTTCGGCATGAAAAAAAAACTTTGTTTTTCAGCATGTCCAAAAAACTAAGTTTTTCAAACTTCATCATTAAAAACGACGTTACTCACACAACATTGTTTTTAAAAAATGATGAACAAAGCGTGGTGACGTACGACGGCACTCTAAAGGGGAAGTTCTATTCGCCTTTGGGCTGCTTTAGCTGATTCTGTGTTAGTAAAAGACGATTCGCGTTTTCTGTCTGTTACAGCATGATGAATGTGCTTACTCCATTATGAATGGTAGTTTTACCAGAACGAGCGCTCCCGTCTCATAACTTGCTTCTGAGCATGCGCGGGTTTAAAACGTTGTTTTAGCCCACACACAATCATTTTTTACAACCCGAAAAACAACATTTTTTAAAACGACGTTAAAAAATGCAGCATGTTCGAATTTTTTTTTTGTCGTTTTTCAGAAGCCGAAAAATGATGCGTAGCCCACACACGATGAATGAATGAATGAATGAATGAAAAAACTTATATAGCGCGGCACATGCGAACTGAATCGCCTCTGGGCGCTTGATGTTTCGTGTCTCATGACATCAAAAGAGCAGAGTTTTAATCTGTCTTCTGAAAGTCAGGTGGTTTTCCTCCAACCGAACGCTGGTTGGTAAAGCGTTCCATAGTCTCGGACCTTGAAAAGCAAACCTTCTTTCTCCTTTGGACTTGTATTTGGTTTTTGGCACCTTGACCAGATTTTGGTCAGTGGATCGCAGAACGCGATTAGAATTGTGAGGTTCTATCTTGTCGCAAAGATATTGCGGCGCCTTCCCATGGATGCACTTATGTGTCAGGCAGAGTGCTTTAAATACAATTCTGTCTTTTACTGGCAACCAGTGAAGGGTTCTCAGTGAAGGTGAGATTGATTGGCGGCCGTATTCTGTACGACTTGCAGACGAGCGATTTGGTACTTTGGGAGTCTGAGGTAAAGGGCATTTGCATAGTCCATTCTGGAATTCACGATTGTTCCCACCACGACTGCTACGTCTTCTTTGGGGATAAATGGAATAGGTCTGCGTAGTAGGTGCAACAAATGGTGCGATCCGCTGACTACTGACCCTATTTGTGCGTCCATTGTCATGAAGGTGTCAAAAATGACTCCTAGACTTTTGACTTTGGAGCTAGGGGTGATGCTTTGGCCCAGAATGGGCGGCGGTGTCCAGGTTGTTGCCAGTTGACTCTTTCGGCTGGCGTGAAACATAAGAAGTTCTGTTTTGGAACTGTTGAGTTTAACCACTTGCCCGACCGCGCACCGTCGAAATACGTCCACAAGGTGGCTCTCCTGGGCGAGATCACGTAATATGACGTCCGACGCGTGAACGGAAATTGGGCCGCAGCCCGCGCGCTCCCCCCGCCGTTCCCGATGATCAGATTCGATGCAGAACTGATCAACCACCAGGTCCAGGCCAATAAAATCTGGCCTGGACCTGGTGATCGCTCTAACCAATGGTTGTCTTCCCCTGGCAATGTTTTGTAAACATTGGCAGGGGAAGTACTGCTCTCTCCCTCGTGTCGGTCTTTCCGTTCCAGACCGAGAGGGAGAGAGCATCTAACCGTGAGTTGCACAACACTACACTGACACCAGGTCACGTAGGCACACAATTCACCCCCCGATCACCCCCCCAAATTAACCCATTCACTGCCTGTCACTGTGTCACCCAGTACAGCAATCAGATTTTTTTTTGATCGCTGTACTTGTGTCATTAGTGACAAAAATAAGTGTTAGGGTAATCAGTCTTAGGCCCTAAAAAGTCTAGGGACCCCCCCTAACCCCCCCCCCAATAAAGGTTTAACCCCTTCATTACCCCCTGTCACCAGTGATCACAGTATAAGTGTCACGGGTGACGCAGTTTAGCTAGTTAATTTTTTATAGCATCAAGGCACCCGCCATATTTTTTGCTATAAAGTTTTAACCCCCTGATCGCCCGGCGGGTGATCAAAGTTTGGTTTTAGCGCCAGATAGGGTCTGCGTCGCCCCAGGCAGCGGCCAATAGCGCTAACACCCACGCACGCACCATACGCCTCCCTTTAGTGGTATAGTATCTGATCGGATCGATACTTGATCTGATCAGATCTATACTAGCGTCCCCTGCAGTTTAGGGTTCCCAAAAACGCATGGTTAGCGGGATCAGCCCAGATACCTGCTAGCACCTGCGTTTAGCCCCTTCGCCCAGTCCAGCCCACCAAAGTGCAGTATCGATCGATCGATCACTGACACAAAACACAAAAACACATAACTGCAGCGTTCGCAGAGTCAGGCCTGATCTCTGCGATCGCTAACAGTTTTTTTGTTAGCGCTTGACTCGGTCACTAACAGGTCAGGTGCTTTTTTGCCTGTGAATCTCACCACTGTACCCCTAAATTTAGAGCCCAAAATGGCAAATCGATGGTACAGTGATGAAGAGGCCTACTTGTTTATGAGCCTGACAGATAGTGATGAGGAGGTCACGCATCTGTCAAATTCTTGCTCAGAATACGATCCTGTAGACGACAGTGGCTCCCTGACAGATAGCTCTGACGACGGAGTGGTCCCTGCTAGGGTCAGGCGTACCAGACCCCGATCTTCTGCTGTCGCTGAGGTGCAAGAACCGCAGGGCTCTCGTATGGAGGAGAGAAGTACTAGCGCCGCTATTCCTTCTGGTGAACTGGCAAGCACCAGCGGCCCAGTACATCCTGGTCATATATCCAGCACTGCAGTAACACTTGGTGACGTGGCGAGTCCCATAAGTGCAGTTCAAGCTGGAGAGGTGGCAAGCACGAGTAGTGTCCCGCTACCACCAAGAAGAAGACGACAAAGACAGGCCCGTCCCCATAGTGCCCTTCCCTGCTGCATTCGCCAATCCTGATTGGGTACCCACCACTTCTGCAGCACCCCGTACTTCCCCCCATTCACTGGCCAACCCGGAATTCAGGTGAATACAGTTGATTTTACGTCACTGGATTTTTATTCGCTGTTTTTCACCGAAGATCTCTATAGATCTATTGTGGACCAAAGCAATTTGTACGCTGGTCAATTCTTCGCCGCTAATCCCCAGCTGTCCCTTGCCAGAGATTGGAAGCCAATTACGGTTTCCGAATTTAAGATCTTTCTGGGCCTTTCCCTCATCATGGGCATTACTAAAAGAGTGAGCTGCGGATGTATTGGTCCACGCACCCAGTTCACCATATGCCCATTTTCTCTGCCTCCATGGCCAGGACACGATACGAGCAGATCTTGCGGTTCATGCATTTTAGTGACAATGAACTCTGTCGTCCTCGGGGAGACCCTGAATTCGATCGGCTCTACAAAATTCGGCCCCTCGTAAACCACTTCAACGAACGGTTTGCAGCCTTGTATAATCCCCATCAAGTTGTCTGCGTTGATGAGTCCCTGGTTAAGTTTTCTGGCCGCTTGTCATTCAAACAATTCCTTCCCAGCAAGCGTGCCAGATACGGGGTCAAGTTGTATAAGCTCTGTGACAGGGCAACAGGCTATACATCTAGCTTTATGGTTTACGAGGGAAAAGACAGTCACGTAGAGCCGGAGAATTGCCCTGATTACATAGGGAGCGCTGGTAAGATAGTGTGGGAATTGGTGTCACCCCTTATTCGGAAAGGGGTGGTACCACTTGTACGTGGACAATTATTACACAAGCGTGCCACTTTTTAGTCACCTTTTTGATTATGGAATTGGCGCATGTGGCACCGTGCGACCTAATCGCCGGGGCATCCCCCAACGGCTTGTAGAATCCCGTCTTAGTCGGGGGGAGAGAGCCTGCTTACAGTGTAATAATTTGTTAGCAGTGAAGTGGAGGGATTCACGGAATGTTTTCGTTCTGTCCACGCTTCACGCAGACACGGCAGTCCAAATTCCTACGGCGACTGGTGTTGTGGAGAAACCCCTCTGTATCCACGAGTACAACCTTAACATGGGAGGGGTGGACCTCAATGACCAGTTGTTGGCGCCGTACCTAATTGCCCGGAGGTCCAAACGCTGGTACAAAAAAGTGTCAGTGTATTTGTTTCAATTGGCTTTGCTGAACGCTCATGTGCTATACAGAGCTTCAGGACGGACTGGATCCTTCCTAAAATTCCAGGAAGAGATCGTCGAAGCCCTTCTGTTTCCAGATGGTGCTGTGCCCCCACCTTCCCAATGCAAATGCAGTGAGCCGGCTGTATGAGAGGCATTTTCCTTTTGTCCTCCCTGGTACCCCTACCCAAAAAACCCGCCAAAAAAAGATGTCGTGTCTGCAGCAAACTCGGATTTAGGCGTGACACCCGCTTTTATTGTCCCGACTGTCCTGACCAACCTGGTCTCTGCATTGGTGTATGTTTCAAACGCTACCACACACTAATTGAGTTTTAGCGTAGGGTACAGCACCACACAGTCCTAGGCACACCAACACAGGGTCTCGGAATATGTGATGGCCATCACATTTTGAGAGACCATAATCTGCAAGGTTCAGTTTACAGTTTTCTTACAGTTTTTATAAAAGTGAAAAAAAAGTGGAAAAAAAATTAAAAAACTCACACAAAAACACAAAAAAAATATAAAATAAAAAAATCCAAAAATAGTTGTGGTTGTATTTTTCTCCTCTCTTTATTGTTCTCTTATGTTCACTCTCTACTGTCCACTCACTATTGTTCTATATCTATTCTCTCTATTTTTACAATGTTTTATTGTATTTGCTTTGCAGGTATGGTATGTTATACTGTAATGTTTGTTTTATTGTTAACCATCATTTGTTTAGCAGGTACGCCATTCAGTTGCATCGCGGATTTATTTAGCGTGACAGCAACAGCGTTTGCTCCCACGATTTATAAAGCTGTGACTCCAACGCTGTAGGAGGTGATTTCACCACCACGGTTAAAAAAAAAGCATATATGCCGAAGCATGGGGGCAGCAGGGGCGGAGGAGCGATTTTGCTCCTAATGCCGCGTACATACGGTCGAAATTCCGACGGAGGCTTGCCCATGGAAAAGTTCGACCGTGTGTATGCGGCATAACTTTTTATGCGGGAGGATGCCCCCATGCTTCGGCATGTATATTTTTTAGGCACAGGTTGCGTTAAAACATTTTTTATTTTTTACTGTATTTATTTTTTTGGTATTTGCTTTGCAGGTATGGTATGGTAAGATCTTAATGTTAAAATGTAATGTTACTTTGTTATAATGTTTAACCATCATTTGCTTAGCAGGTACGCCATTCAGTTGCAGCACGGATTTATTTAGCGTGACAGCAACAGCGTTTGCTCCCACGATACATAAAGCCGCGACTCCAACACTGTGGGAGGTGATTTCACCACCACAGTTAAAAAAAGAGCATATATGCCGAAGCATGGGGGCATTAGGGGCGGAGGAGCGATTTTGCTCCTAATGCCGCGTACATACGGTCGAAATTCCGTCGGAAGCTTGCCCGTGGAAAAGTCCGACCGTGTGTATGCGCCATAACTTTTTATGCGGCGTACATACGTGTGTGAGCGGCATAACTTTTTTGCGGGAGGATGCCCCCATGCTTCGGCATATATAAATGGTGCGTGTATGCCCATCATTAGAAGTGGGTGGATGAAGGGAGGTATTCTAATGGTGGGCATACCCACCGATCAATCTTTTTTTCGTTCAGCCAACAGGCTGCATGAAAAAAAAAAAAGATTACAATACATGTCCAACAAGAACCATCAACGTATGGTATGTTGCTGGACTTTGAATGGTTATACCAGAATGATGCCTGTGGGTTTAGGTATCATCTTGGTATCATTCTTTTCAGCCAGCGGTCGGCTTTCATGTAAAAGCAGTCCTAGCGGCTAATTAGCCTCTAAACTGCTTTTACAAGCAGTGGGAGGGTATGTCCCCTCCCCGGATATAAACTGCGCCATTGGGAAAGTGGGAAAACATTTTATCACACCGATCTTGGTGTGGTCAGATGCTTTAAGGGCAGAGGAAAGATCTAGGGTCTAATAGACCCCAATTTTTTCAAAAAAGAGTACCTGTCACTAACTATTGCTATCATAGGGGATATTTACATGCCCTAAGATGGCAATAAAAATTATAAAAATAATTAAAAAAAGTAAGGAACAGTTTAAAATAAAATTAAAAAAGCAAATTAAATAATAATAAAAAAAAAAAAAAAAAAGCACCCTGTCCCCCCCTGCTCTTGCGCAAAGGCGAACGCAAGCGTCGGTTTGGCGTCATATGTAAACAGCAATTGTACCATGCATGTGAGGTATCACCGCGAAGGTCAGATCGAGGGCAGTAATTTTAGCAGTAGACCTCCTCTGTAAATCTAATGTGGTAACCCGTAGAGGCTTTTAAAGGCTTTTAAAAATGTATGTAGTTTGTCGCCACTGCGCATTTGTGCGCAATTTTAAAGCATGTCGTGTTTGGTATCTATGTACTCGGCCTAAGATCATCTTTTTTATTTCATCAAACATTTGGGCAATATAGTGTGTTTTAGTGCATTAAAATAAAAAAATATGTATTTTTGCCCAAAAAAATGCATTTGAAAAATCGCTGCGCAAATACTGCGACGTAAAAAAAAATGCAACACCCACCATTTTAATCTGTAGGGCCTTTGCTTTAAAATAATATATAATGTTTGGGGGTTCAACTTAACTTTCTTGCAAAAAAATAATATGTTTTTATGTAAACAAACAGTGTCAGAAAGGGCTTTTTCTTCAAGTGGTTAGAAGAGTGGGTAATGTGTGACATAAGCTTCTAAATGTTGTTCATAAAATGCCAGGACAATTGAAAACCCCCCCAAATGACCCCATTTTGGAAAGTAGACACCCCAAGCTATTTGCTGAGAGGCATCTCGAGTCCATGGAATATTTTATATTTTGACACAAGTTGTAGGAAAGAGAATTATTATTATTTTATTTTATTTTTTTTGCACAAAGTTGTCACTAAATGATATATTGCTCAAACATGCCATGGGCATATGTGGAATTACACCCCAAAATACATTCTGCTGCTTCTCCTGAGTACGGGGATACCACATGTGTGAGACTTTTTGGGAGCCTAGCCGCGTACGGGACCCCAAAAACCAATCACCACCTTCAGGCTTTCTAAGGGTGTAAATTTTTGATTTCACTCCTCACTACCTATCAGAGTTTCGGAGGCCATGGAATGCCCAGATGGCACAAAACCCCCCCAAATGACCCCATTTTGGAAAGTAGACACCCCAAGCTATTTGCTGAGAGGTATGTTGAGTATTTTGCAGATCTTGCTTTTTGTCACAAAGATTTGAAAATTGAAAAAAGAAAAAAAAAAAATATATATATATCTTTCTTCATTTTCAAAAATAAATGAGCGCTGTAAAATACTCACCATGCCTCTCAGCAAATAGCTTGGGGTGTCTACTTTCCAAAATGGGGTCATTTGGGGGGGTTGTGTGCCATCTGGGAATTCCATGGCCTCCGAAACTGTGATAGGCAGCGAGGAGTGAAATCAAAAATTTGCGCCCTTAGAAATCCTGAAGGCGGTGCTTGGTTTTCGGGGCCCCGTACGCGGCTAGGCTCCCGAAAAGTCCCACACATGTGGTATCCCCGTACTCAGGAGAAGCAGCAGAATGTATTTTGGGGTGCAATTCCACATATAACCATGGCATGTGTGAGCAATATATCATTTAGTGACAACTTTGTGCAAAAAAAAAAAAAAAGTTTGTCATATTCCAGCAACTGGTGGCAAGATATAAAATATTCCATGAACTCAAAATGCCTCTCAGAAAATAGCTTGGGGTGTCTACTTTCCAAAATGGGGTCATTTGGGGGGGTTGTGTGCCATCTTGGCCTTTTATGGCCTTCAATACTGTGATAGGTAGTGATCGGTAGTGAGGAGTGAAATAAAAAATGTATGCCCTTAGAAATCCTGAAGGCCGTGCTTGGTTTTCGGGGTCCCGTACGCGGCTAGGCTCCCAAAAAGTCCCACACATGTGGTATCCCCGTACTCAGGAGAAGCTGCAGAATGTATTTTGGGGTGTAATTCCACATATGCCCATGGCATGTGTGAGCAATATATCATTTAGTGACAACTTTGTGCAAAAAAAAAAAAAATTGTCATATTCCCGCAACTTGTGGCAAAATATTAAATATTCCATGGACTCAACATGCCTCTCAGCAAATAGCCTGGGGTGTCTACTTTCCAAAATGGGGTCATTTGGGGGGGGATTGTGCTATTTGGGCATTTTATGGCCTTCAAAACTGTGATAGGTAGTGAGGAGTGAAATAAAAAATTTGCGCCCTTAGAAATCCTGAAGGCGATGCTTGGTTTTCGGGGTCCCGTACGCGGCTAGACTCGCAAAAAGTCCCACACATGTGGTATCCCCGTACTCAGGAGAAGCAGCAGAATGTATTTTGGGGTGCAATTCCACATATAACCATGGCATGTATGAGCAATATATCATTTAGTTACAACTTTTTGTAATTTCTTTTTTCTTTTTTGTCATTATTCAATCACTTGGTACAAAAAAAAAAATATTCAGTGGGCTCAATATGCCCCTCAGCAGATTCCTTGGGGTGTCTACTTTCCAAAATGGGGTCATTTGGGGGGATTTTGTGCTATTTGGGCATTTTATGGCCTTCAAAACTGTCTTAGGTAGTGAGAAGTGAAATCAAAAATTTGCGCCCTTAGAAATCCTGAAGGCGGTGCTTGATTTTCGGGGCCCCGTACGTGGTTGGGCTCCCAAAAAGTCTCACACATGTGGTATCCCCGTACTCAGGAGAAGCAGGAGAATGTATTTTGGGGTGCAATTCCACATATAACTATGGCATGTGTGAGCAATATATCATTTAGTGACAACTTTTTGTAATTTCTTTTTTTTTTTTTTTTTTTTGTCATTATTTAATCACTTGTTACAAAAAAAAAAAATATTCAATGGACTCAACATGCCTTTCAGCAGGTTCCTTGGGGTGTCTACTTTCCAAAATGGGGTCATTTGGGGGGGTTTTGTACTTCCCTGCTATTTTAGCACCTCAAGAATTGAGATAGGCAGTCATAAAATAAAAGCTGTGTAAATTCCAGAAAATGTACCCTAGTTTGTAGATGCTATAACTTTTGCGCAAACCAATAAATATACGCTTATTGGCATTTTTTTTACTAAAGACATGTGGCTGAATACATTTTGGCCAAAATGTATGACTAAAATTGAGTTTGTTCGATTTTTCTTATAACAAAAAGTAGAAAATATAATTTTTTCTCAAAATTTTCGCTCTTTTTCCGTTTATATCGCAAACATTAAAAATCGCAGAGGCAATCAAATACCATCAAAAGAAAGCTCTATTTGTGGGAAAAAAAGGACGCAAATTTTGTTTGGGTACAACATTGTATGGCCGCGCAATTACCAGTTAAAGCAGCGCAGTGGAAAATTGTAAAAACACCTCTGGTCTTAAGGCTGACAAATGGTCCGGTGGGAAAGTGGTTAAGATAACTCTTAGTCATCCAGTTTTCTATCGAAGAGAGACATTTCTCTAAACTGAGATGATGATCCTTTTTGTTGCAGATGCGAAAATACAGTTGCGTATCGTCTGCATAAGAGTGATAAAGTAGTTCTTGGCTACTGATAATATCAAAGAGAGGGCGAAGATAGATGTTGAACAGTACCGGTGACAGGGGGGATCCTTGGGGGACTCCACATGGCACCGTGCGTTTTTCCGACGTGAAAGATCCCAGTTTCACTGTTTGTGATCGGTTTTCAAGAAAGGAGGAAAACCATGGTAAATCACCTTCTGCGATTCTGGCTACCTCGGCCAGTCGCATCAGTAACATTTTGTGGTCTACTGTGTCAAAGGCTGCGCTTAGGTCTAGCAGAACCAGGAGACAGGATTCTCCCTCGTCTGCGGCCTCGAGGGCATCGTCCCATATTTTGAGTAAGGCCGTTTCTGTCCCGTGTCCGGGACGGAAACCTGATTGAAATGGATCGAGTAGATTGTGGGTATCCAGATGCTGTTGCAGCTGTTGTACCACTATTTTCTCCATTATCTTGGAGAAAATATTTAGGCCTGTTATGGGGCGGCGGTGAGTTGGGTCCTTGGGATCCAAGTTAGGTTTTTTCAAGATGGGCTGGATTGTGCCCTCTTTCAGCAGGGATGGCACTATGCCTTCCTTAAATGACTGATTTATAAGCTGTGTGATGGGAGGCGCCAGAATGTCGGCGCATTCCTTCAGCAGCTTGGTGGGAATGATGTCATTGGGTGCTGTGCTGTTCCGCAACGCACCAATGATATTTTTGGTGGTATCGATGGAGATGGGTTCCAGAGTGAACTTAGTTGATTGTAGAAGGTTTCTGTTGGTGTTTTGTGGTTGCTTGAAGAGGGGGCTGAGGGGGGTATTATTTTGCAGAATACTTACCCGGACTCTTTCGATTTTGTCGATAAAGAAATCCGATAGTTCATTACAGAACTCTTGGGTGTCTGAATTGGGGACTTCAAGACATCCCGGATTCATGGTCTGGGTGACCATCTTGAAGAGTTCTCGGGGGCGGTTCATGGCGCTGTTAATCGTCATAGAAAAATGATGTTTCTTGGCTTTGAAGATTTCTTTATGATATTGTGTTGTTATTGCCTTGTAGATGATGAGGTGATCTTCTGAAGGGCTTCTTTTCCAGGCGGCTTCCGCCCTTCTGCGCTCTTGCTTCAGAAGCGACAGCTAGTTGTTGAACCAGCCGGACTTTTTTTTCCGGATGCGGACTTTGCGTTTCGGTGCTACTAAGTCGGCTGATTGTAGCAGAGCTGCATTTATGGCATCCAGTGTATCTGAGGCTGTTAACTGAGGATGAATAGTTTCGATTCGGTTTCCCAAGGTAGATTTGAAGAGTTCCGAATGGAGCTTCTTCTGAGATCTAGCCCAGTGTATTGTCACCGGCTTGGGTGCTTTTATAACTGGTGGAATTTTGGAAATTATGAAACTAATTGCATGGTGGTCTGTCCATGGCAAAGGTTCATTTCCCAAAATGTTTATTTTCAGATTTTGTCTGAAAATTAGGTCGAGTGTGTGACCTGAAGCATGCGTGGGTCCGCATATAAGTTGCTGTAGTCCTAATCCTTCCAGGTGATCGATGCAGGCATCCGCAATGGGATCCTGTGAGGAGTTGGCCCACAGATTGAAGTCCCCAAGCAGCAAAAGATGTTTGCTGTTAAGGGTATAAGTGGATATGAACTCCGTTAATGATGGTAGAAGCTGTGATTTTGGCCAAGGTGGCCTATAGCAGAGAAGAATGTGAACAGTCTCCTGGGGGTTAGTTTGAAGTTGAAGAGTAAGG
This sequence comes from Rana temporaria, assembly GCF_905171775.1. NCBI lineage: Eukaryota > Metazoa > Chordata > Amphibia > Anura > Ranidae > Rana > Rana temporaria. The sequence goes on along the minus strand of NC_053490.1, from coordinate 318,499,211 downwards.
GTTTCCATAAATGGAAGAGGATTTTGAAGGACCGGCTTAGTGATTGCAATATGAAACTTATGGATCACCGCCAGGCCTCCTCCTCTTTGCCCTATTCTGTTTTCCGTTATAATTCGATAATTTTCTGGCACCAATTCTCCAAGAATGGTGTTGCAGTCGTCTGAAAGCCAGCTTTCTGTGATAAAGAGGCAGTCTAGATCGTTTTGTAGTAAGAAATCGTGGATTTCTGATCGGTGTTTTACTGCCGATCTTGTGTTGATCAAAGCACATGATATGTGCTTGAGCTGGGTTAAATGGTTGAAATTTTTGATGGTCGATCGTTGATCGAATCTCAAAAGTTGGTCTATTTTTAAGGCCTTTTTGGTGACGGCTGGTAATACTGTTGCGAATTGTCTCAGACCCCAAATCGTTTCTGCAGAGTATCGCAGTTTAACCATTGTTGCCAGTCACCGGGGGGGGGGATTAATTGCAATAGAGGGAAGATTCGCTGAATCCTCTCGCTTGGCCTTGGTCCAGAGGAAGGCAAAAAAACCCTGGCAGTGCTAAGCCAATTTGCTGCCGCAGGGAAAAAAATTCCTTCCTGATCCCTGAAAGGCGATCGGACGAAACCCTGGATCAAGTACTGTTTGGAATGGGGGGGGGAAGGGGGGGAAGAAGGGTGTCACTGTAACTGAGGAGTACCAAGATGGCCGCCGACCGGGCCACAGGCCTCAGGTTTGGGGGCTGTTTGGCTTGGTGGGTATGAGCTGGTTGTTAATCCAGGGGAGGATGGGATCCTCCAGGGATAGGGGGATGATCCCTGACAATTCCAGGAAAATGTCCAGGCTGTCAGTGCTCCTTTTTGCGGCGCGCCGCTAGGCCGCGGCTGAAGCCGCAGTCTTTCCTAATTGCGGCGGCCGCGAATAAGGCCTGGTCTGGCGCGGATGCGGGAAAGAGCCGCAGATCGCCAGAAAAATACGCTGCTATGCGCGGTAATTATGGCCGGGGTAATTATGGGTGACTGATTGGGGTGCATGCGGCTCTAAGAGAAGGTAAACAGCCGCAATTTGGATCGCTGGAGTGGCTGTCCTGAAAAGGACGGTCACTAGCGATTCCTGGGGGTGGAAAGATGGCCCTGAAAGACAGGGTCTTACCTGAAGAGAGGGGCCCACGAAGGGAAGGAAGGAGCCGGTCCTATGGGCTGCAAGTTGATTCATGCAGCAAAGATTGTAGGAGCCTGCCTGCCTGTCTGCGGTGTCTAGCTGGCTATCTGTCTGGTCCCTGGAGAGAGCAGACTCGTCGGGAAGCGTCCTACTCCCTCACTGAACTGACACTGACTGATTATCCAGCTAAGCCTTGTCAGCTGTTGTTAGTCTGATTGTTTCGAGACTGGGGAGTGCACAGACTCCTGGAAAGTTACACCCACTACGATCATTTTAAATGTTTTAAACGTTGTTTTTTTTCATGCCGAAAAATGATCGTGTGTACGCGGCATAACAGGTTTTCTTACCATCAACTCTGACCAGCTTCCCTGTCCCTCCTGAAGAAAATCATCCCCACAACATGATGCTGCCACCACCATGCTTCATGGTGGAGATTGTGTGTTCAGGGTGATGTGCAGTGTTAGTTTTCCGCCACACATAGCATTTTTGCTTTTAGTTCCATTTTGGTCTCATCTGATCAGAGCACCTGCTTCCACATGTTTGCTGTGTCCTCCACATGGCTTCTCGCAAACTGCAAATGGGACTTGTTATGGCTTTCATTCAACAATGGCTTTCTTCTTTCCACTCTTCCATAAAGGCCAGATTTGTGAAGTGCATAGTTATTAGTTGTCCTGTGGATAGATTTCCCCACCTGAGCTGTGGATCTCTGCAACTCCTCCAGGGTTACCATGGGCCTCTTGGCTGCTTCTCTGATTAATGCTTTTCTTACCCAGCCTGTCAGTTTAGGTGGGTGGCCATGTCTTGGTAGGTTTGCAGTTGTGCCATATTCTTTCCATTTTCAAATGATGGATTGAACAGTCTGGTGTATTCCTTCAAGGTGTGGTTTGCTCACTAAGGTTCTCGAACAAATCTCTAAGGCCCCTTTCACACTGGGGCGGGAGGCGCGGTGGCGGTATAGCGCCGCTAAAAATAGCCGCGATATACCGTCGGATTTGCCGCGGGATTCGGCCGCCAGCGGTGCAGTATTAACCCCCGCTATCGGCCGATAAAGGGTTAATACCGCCCGCAATGCGCCTCTGCAATTGCCGCGGTTTCCCATTGTTTTAAATGGGAAGGAGCGGTGAAGGAGCGGTATACACGCCGCTCCTCTCACCGCTCCAAAGATGCTGCTGGCAGGAGATTTTTTTCTCTCCCCCCAGCGCATCGCCTCAGTGTGAAAGCCCTCGGGCTTTCACATTGAGTATGCAGTGCAGGAGTTTTTCAGGCGGTATAGCAGCGCTATTTTTAGCGCTGTACCGCCTGAAAAACTCCTCAGTGTGAAAGGGGTCTAAGGGTTTCACAGAACAGCTGTATTTATACTGAGATTAAGTTACACAGGTGGACTATATTTACTAATTAGGTGACTTCTGAAGGCAATTGGTTCCACTAGATTTTAGTTAGGGGTATCAGAGTAAAGGGGGCTGAATACAAATGCACGCCACATTTTTTTCAGATATTTATTTGTAAAACAAATTGAAAACCATATATAATTTTCCGTCCGCATCACAACTATATATGCCACTTGTGTTGGTCTATTACATAAAATCCCAATAAAATACATTCATGCTTTTAAATCCAACATGACAAAATTTGGAAAATGTCATTGGGTATGAATACTTTTTCAAAGCACTGTACAGAGGGGAGGGGCCTGGGTCCTCCAACAATAGGATTTTTCTTTTTTTGTGTATTGAGAGACACAGGGATTTAAATACTGTTATTATGTCAAAAAGCAGACCATGTGTGGGGTGGAAAACACAGCAACAACCATTAACAAGCCCAACATATAGAACTGTGGACTTCCTGCAGCCCAAAAAGAGCAACGCCACAATCCGATACAGGATTAGGTCAAGCCTCATAGCAGATCGGGAACCTGGCAGCATGAACAGAGGAAGGACACAGAGAATCAATTTGATTTTCATAACCAAGATAGGGTTCAAAAGTTAGGGGGGGGGGGGGGAACACAAAGGCACTCACGTTTGCCAACATCCGAAATATTGAATCAAGAAGGAAATACTACACAGGGTAGTGACAAGGCGGACTTTTTAAGGCAATCACAGGGACATAGGGATTTAGAAAAATAAATTTAATTACAAAAAATACATACAATAAAATACAATGAAAAAATACAAAATATACATTCACAAGCAAGATAGGGTTATCACTGGAACTGGACCATGTTAAGAGCTGATCAACCAGAACCTGAAAAATATGTGTAAACAACAAGAAATTCCTATGTAGGGAGGTAAAATGTGGGTCTAAGAGGGAACAGGTCCTGATAGGAACCTGGTAAAAAAAAAAAAAAAACACAGGTCCTGGCGAGGAAGACCAGCTGTTCGAGGTAGAAGCGCGCTAAAGCGATTGTAAACAATAAAAAAAAAAAAAATTAACAAACATGTCAAACTTACTTGCTTTGTGCAATGATTTTGTACAAAACAGCCCTGACCCTCCTCTTCTGTGGTCCCTCGCTGGTGCTCCTGTCTCATGCCTTCCTCCTGAGTGCCCTCAAAGCAACCCGCTTGCTATGGGGGCACTCGTGTGGGCACATCCATAGACAGACAGAGCGTGGCTCAATCCCCCCCCCCTGTTCTCTCCTCATAGGCTGTGATCGACCACAGCAGGAGCCAATGACTTCTGCTGCTGCCTCCATATCTACTATGGACAGAGAGAGAGAGAGAAAGAGAAAGAGAGGAGAGAGAAGCTGCTTCCAGGCACAGGGCTGGATGAAGATCGGGCTCAATTACAGTAAGTATAAGGGATGGCCTTGCGGGGAGCTGCACACAGAAGGTTTTTTTACCTTAATGCAGAGAATGCATAAAGTAAAAAAAAAGTCTACCTACACAAACACAAATACACATCCGACCTCCTAGGATCAAGGGACAAAAACTCTGTTTATAGAGGTTGCCTGGCCAGACAACTACTTTGCTTTGCAAGACTTACTAGGAAAACCCTGAATCAGATGGAACACAGCAATCTACAATAGTGCATCCTAAGTTCATCAGAGTACTCAGGAATTCAGTCTCATGAACTCAGCATGACTGAGGGGGTATGGTGCATAGAAGGCACTCTCATAAGGGTGGGCTGGAGATTGAAGTTAGTCTAGTCTTAAAATGGTAACAAAGTCGGGAATAAAGCCAATATATTGTCTCTGTTATGCAGAAGGCACCTCTGAGGGAACCCCAGAAGGATCCTGCCAAAGAACAATCCTGCCTTTACCTGACCTCATGCCATAGGCTTATGAATGCTTATGATCCCTCAGGTCCAGTCAAGCATCAACGTCCATGGAGCAAGGAACAGAAATAATTTCAGAAAAAAACATTTACCTCATTGAAGGTTAAACAAAGAAAAACACCCGAAGTACCTTCCTCAAAAGTCTGCAAATTAGCCAAGAAAGGTGAACCTAAACCCAGGTGGACAGGTCCCCTAAAATCACTAAGGCATTCCTTGTTACCGTCATAGTATAACTGCAGTATTCAGCCTTACAACAGTCCAGAGAGACATGGAGCCCTCCTCGACAACTTTATCTGCAATTTAGGGTCTTAGGTGCCTCTAGATGCATGAACCTCTCCTCCACGAGTAGATGCTACAGTTAAATATTGTTTCTCTCTATGGGATTGCCCTTAAAAAGATCAGTGTGGGTGCGACTGAAACTCAGTGTTGTCCAACACAAGTACCCCTTCTTGCTGCTTCTCCCCAGTGGTGAACACATAGCAATACTTAGATGATGTTCAAAGGGGTCTGAGCCAGGTGGGATCCCATGATGTAGTAGGAACCACTTGCAGACCAGCAAACAAAACATAAAAGCCTTGGAGATAATGATTTTCCAATGAAAAAAATGCCATCCATGGATATGGGGATAAGACTTCTTAACAGGTGTTTGATAGATGATAACAGTAAGGACCACCTAGTCTAGCCTTTTTCAACCAGGGTGACTTTAGGTTTCTTCATGGGTACCTTGTCAAAATGCCTAGCAATTGCCCCAAAACTGTATACAAGCCAGTGGGTGGATCAAGCCTGCCTTTTAGTTACACAAAGGCGCAGGTTTTCATTGTGCACCATTCCATATTGTTCTTGTTTGCCCGTTCTCTGTCTCTCTCCATCAGCACGGGAGGCAAATTAGCTGAGAAAGGGAGAAAAACTGAGGTATAAGACAAATGTTGGAATCAGTACCGGTGTGCAAAGTGTATTTGTTTTGGAAGAATAAGTCTCTTCTAATGTTAAGCATCCTGTGTGTGGATGTTGCATTATGTAAAACGAATAGTTTAGTTTCTTGCATTTTAGAATGGGGTGCCCCAACCCCGAGAGGGTGCATCATTTTAAAGGGTGCCTTGACTGAAAAAAGGTTGAGAAACACTAACCTAGTTCATAGAGACAGCTCAGAAACCAGATCAGCACCAGTGGAGAAAGAGGGTAAACTAGACCGAGAAGAGATAGCAGAATGGGAGAGGTTTCTGAGGAGGAAGATCCCTCAACACACCCGATGCTCCTGCTCCCTGTCTGATGGAAGAGCTTGAAAGTAAACATACTGTGGACCCTTCTAGAGAGAAACGATGTTACCTTCACCTACACATGACAGTTTCCAACTTTCCAAAACCTGACATTGCCAGATCTGGCTAAATCTTGCAAGCTCTTCAGGTAGTTGTTCACTATGATTCACAATGCACACTCTCTTTACAGGAGGTTGTTTGTCAAAGTTCTGAGAAGCATCAGATGTGCAGTAGAGACACTGTGAATCCAGATCCCTAGCAGGGTGAAGGTCATACAAGGCTAGTCCCAATTACCTAGTAGAGTCCCTCTGGAGAGGGCCAACACTGAGGGGTATCAGTTACCACTTGGACTTGATGGGACAGCTTCAGAGGTCAAGTTGACACAGGCATCAGAGCAACGGGCCTGGGGGTGAGTGAAGAAGGTGCATTAGTATGTTCTTTAGCACAGAGAACAGTGGGAGCAGTTAGGAGAGTTCCAGAGGCAAGAGGTGCTAAAAGGGCACACCAGAACCTTTCAAGGTTGCTTCCAGTTCACATAGAGGAATACCTCAAATAGCAGGTGTAATGAAAACATATTTTCAGCTGTATAGGCTCCAAAAGACCCAGGGCTGGAGATATCGAGCTGATCCTCCAGAGGTACTGCATCAATCAGAGCTGAAACAGTCTCCTGTGCTTCTCCAAAACAATCTCCTCATAAAGAGACTATGGGAACTCTAATGCCGTGTACACACGATCGTTTTTCGGCATGAAAAAAAAAACGTTCTTTTTCAGCATGTCCAAAAAACAACTTTTTTCCAACTTCATCATTAAAAACGATGTTGCCCACACACCATCGTTTTTGAAAAATGATGAACAAAGCGCGGTGACGTACAACACGTACGACTGCACTCTAAAGGGGAAGTTCTATTTGCCTTTGGGCTGCTTTTAGCTGATTCCTTGTTAGTAAAAGACGATTTGCGCTTTTTTGTCTGTTACAGCGTGATGAATGTGCTTACTCCATTATAAATGGTAGTTTTACCAGAACGAGCACTCCCGTCTCATAACTTGCTTCTGAGCATGCGCGGGTTTAAAACGTCGTTTTAGCCCACACACGATAATTTTTTACAACCAGAAAAACAAATTTTTTTTAAAAAAAACGACGTTAAAAAATGCAGCATGTTCGAATTTTTTTTGTCGTTTTTCAGAAGCCGAAAAACGATGTGAAGCCCACACACGATCATTTTAAATGACGTTTTTAAAAACGTCTGTTTTTTTTCATGCCGAAAAATCATTGTGGCATAAGTCTGAAATGGTCACTGCCACCGATGGCCTGGTCTCCTCTAAGGCTGTAGGGAGATCAGTAATTGACTGTGCAAAAGAATGGTATCTGTGAGAAGATAGGTGAATTGGACACAAAGTCTTGTGTAACTACAGTAAAGGCCCCTGACGACAAAGTATGGAACTTGGCTTGATCAGACAGAGCTATAGGGGACTCTAAAGAGGTAGATCTTAAAACCATAAGTGTACTAAATTCCAGGTTACAGACAGTGGGCCTCAGAGGGTATAGAGAAAATGTCCCCAAAACTGTTAGGAAAGTGTGAGCTGGAGTCAACTACAGCAACAGGACTATCCTCACCATGTCTATATACAGACATGTTGCATTGTGGTGAAGTAACTAGGCTCAAGGTTCAAGGAAAAGCCTTGTGTACTCAAAAAGTTCCACATGGCTATTTTGGAATGCAGGATTAGAAGCAGGGCAATGCTTTCTCTATGCTGAATGGCAGGAAAGAGAGTGCAGAGCGTGTTGTCGACAATTCACTCAGCATATTATATCAGCGCTCAGCATTAATCCTTTCCACAGTAAACTGGGTGGTTGCAGGAATTTTGAAAAGTGCCCAGTGGTGCAAATACAAGGTGGCTGCCAATAGTCAGCCTGACTGGCCTATGCAACAGAGTGAGTCTGTCAGATACAGGGCACGTGCTGAGGCAATGCCATGGCTCTAGACCTTAAAAGGACTCCATGGCTATCTTTTACCAGTACTTGATGTCTTCAAGGAAAGGCCAACTCAAGCATCTTAATTTAAAGTCAATAGAAAAGGCTAGCAAAAAAGTGTTAGATTTTTTTTTCTCAACAGAGCAGAGGCATGCTCGATACAGACGGGGTTATCCTGGGCTGGCCCATAATTTTTTTATGGTTTCCAGTGCCTAATCATCCTGTAGACAGCAGTATAACATAATATTATCTGAATTCCTGTGTCCCTCAATGCATGAGAAAGAAATACAGACTTCATGAGAAATAGCAAGAAGTACATTTGTTTATTTAACATGCATTAGTTTGCATCTGCATAAGTGACTTGTAGCAAAACTGACATATTAGGCTATCATCCACTGTATAATAAAATATATTTTTTACATTATCAATATACTGTCCCTGATGTATTATGAGATTTCAATCATACAATTGTATTTATATGAGAGTAAAAACTAGAAACAGTTCCTCTGCTTCATTGAAGACAGAAAATGGTCTTGGGATTTAATCTACTTTGTCAGTAAAGCTTATTTTAAACTGAATGGCTAAGCAGAACTTGTATTCTAAATAAAATTCCCTAGCTCATGTCTTATTGCCCCCTAATAAAAATTGTAAATTATATTTGTCGGATGCAGGCAAAAATATATTTTCATAAACTAGCATCAGGCAGCTTTTCAGTTTTTACCTTCCTGCATCCATAAGCCAATTCGTTATTATCACTTTTGCCTTATGACAAGGTGCTCTATTATGCTGGAAAAGACATTGTTTGTCCCCAAACTGTTTTTGGATGGTTGGAAGAAGTTGTTCACGGAGGATGAGAAAATGTTGAGTAAGCCTCCTCCCTTGGCTGAGAAGCAACCCCACACATGAGTGGTCTCAGGATGTTTTACTATTGGCATGAGACAGGACTGATGGCAGCGCTCACAGTTTTCTTTTTTGGACAAGGTTTTTTTCCAGATGCCCCAAACAATCGGGAAGGGGATTTATCAGAGAACATGACTTTACGCCATTGCTCAGCAGTCCAATCCCTGTACCTTTTGCAGATGGTTTTCATGGAAATAAGTGGCTTCTTTGCTGTCCTTGACACCAGGCAAACCCCCAAAAGTCTTGGCATCACTGTGCATGCAGATGCACTAGCACATGCTGCCATTCTTGAGCAAGCTCTGCACTGGTGATGCCCCGATCCCACAGCTGAATCAACTGTAGGAGATGGTCCTGGTGCTTATTGATCTTTCTTGGGTGCCCTGAAGCCTTCTTTACAAATGCAGTGGAAATGTTTTTAATGGAATAAGTTATTTTTCATGGCAAAGAGGGACTTTGCAATTAATTGCAATTCATCTGATTACTCGTCATAACATTCTGGAGTATATACATATTGCCATCATAAAAACTCAGGCGGCAGACTGTAAAATTTATATTTGTGTCATTCTCAAAACTTTTGGCCACAGCTGTGTAAGGCAGCAACTATTTTATTTTATATTTTCACAGACCTCCCATAACCTCTATATTCTTGTTACAGTGATTGTGGTAGGGGTCTGCTGAATTCTGCCATTCAATCACGTGCAAGCAAAAATAATGTATTTTTTATTTTTTAAGCATGTGATTTGGTATTCTTTGTAAAGTGAAACTTCACCACATTCACTAAGCTCTGGGGCAAATTGCAACTTCCTTTGGAAAGTGAACAGTGTGTTTGCCTTTAGAAAATCAACCTCTATGTGAGTAATATTGTACTAAGAGGTGTGGCTATTACTCAACTCTGTCAGCAGAGACCACTACAGTAGGTGTTTGTGATATTGTGTTTTTAGCACGACAGCATCGCGCTGATTCTCGGCGACATGTTGCCGAGATCTCGCACTCACTGGAATAGTGACAGCACATCCCAGCAAGCGCGTCATAGAAGCGACGGGAGTTCCGACTTGGATTCCCGCCAATTCTACACGTGTGCGGCGTTTGTTATGAATCCTGAGGGGGAAGTCCCCGCCGGATTTTAACTAAAAATCCGGCATGGGTTCCCCCCTCAGGAGCATACCGGGCCCTTAGGTCTGTTATGGGTTGTAAGGAGAGCCCCCCTACGCCGAAAAAAAACGGCGTAGGGGTCCCCCTACAATCCATACCAGACCCGTATCCAAAGCACGCTACCCGGCCAGCCAGGAAGGGAGTGGGGACGAGCGAGCGCCCCCCCCCCCCTCCTGAGCCGTACCAGGCTGCATGCCCTCAACATGGGGGGGTTGGGTGCTCTGGCGCAGGGGGGCGCACTGCGGCCCCCCCCACCTCAGAGCACCCTGTCCACATGTTGATGAGGACAGGGCCCCTTCCCGACAACCCTGGCCGTTGGTTGTCGGGGTATGCGGGCGGGAGGCTTATCGGAAGCTGGGAGCCCCCTTTAATAAGGGGGCCCCCAGATACCGGCCCCCCACCCTAAGTGAATGAGTATGGGGTACATCGTACCCCTACCCATTCACCTGCAAGAAAAGTGGTAAAAACACAAATAAACCACACAGGGTATTAAAATATTTTATTAGTCTGCTCCGGAGGCCCCCCCTGTCTTCTTTATTAGCTCTTTTACCAGGGGGAGCTTCTTCTTTGACGTCTTCGGGTGGGTGGGGGCCGCCGTCTGGTTCTCTTCCACCGCCGGGGGGGGTCGCTTTTAAAAAAGCCCCCGGCGGGTTTCCTCCGGCGTCTTCGGCGGGGGGGCTTCTTCTTCCGCTATCCCGACGGGTCTTCTCCGCTATCCGGGGGGTCTCCTTCTATGTTCGCCGCTCTCCGCTGTTGACTCGGCGCACCCCGGTTCTTCGTCTCGCTGTCCGGTGCCTTCTTCCGTGCTGTACGTCTTCTTCTCCTTCCGTGCTGTGAGTTCTTCTTCCGTGCTGTGACGTCATGTTCTTCACTTTTCTTCTCCCGATGTTGACACGCCGGTTCTTCTCGCTGAAATGACGGATGCGCGCCTTGCATCGGACCTATATAGGCCTTCCCCGGACACCTAACCTGTCATGTGACTGACTACTACCAGGAAGTAACTCCCGGAGTGTATATCAGAGGTGCGAATAGCCGGCGGCCATCTAACAACGTGCAGCTTTGAGCCGCCACGCAGTAACTTCATGGCCACCGTGAAAACAGAACACAGAAACCATAGAGACTGATTGGGCAGCTTTCTATCTTCACCTCTAATATCCTTGCTGGTCTCCTCCCCTTATAACTGTGGAGGTCTGTTTTGAAAGGTGTGGCTATAATGAACTCAGTATATGCTGTCGGTCCAAATCAGTGTGTCGTCTTGTTTCCCCACTGAGACCCTTTGCACATCATAGGGGCTTATATGCGGTGCTATTTGACATAATGTTGTCTAATATGAATGGAAAGTAACATCTGAACTACGTAACTTTGAAACTGGATAGGTTTACATGTTTGATGGGACTATACAGGCTCTTGTGGTTTTTCCTCAACGTCATTGGATAGCAGATGCACTGCCAATTTTTCTTTTATCAAGTTGATTTTTGTTGTGGATCAACACTCTGCAAATACCACTACATGGTTATTTGATACATATATTTGGAGTCAATAATTGGTCTTGCTTCTGGAACAATTGCCCTATAGGTAGCTTCATGCGCTACCTTCACCTGAGAACGGGGACTGTTACCTGTTGTGGAGCCTTGCATTTTTAAATATAATGTTATTTTCTACTGCAGTACAAGTTTTATTTATATGGTTGGGTATAGTGAGAAGACTTGTTCTGAATAGGATAGTTTGTTGCCTTACATATACCACAACTTATAGTGTGTGTACCCTTTTCATCAATAAAGTCTCAATATTTTTATACTGTAAAGCCATGGCTGATTCTCCCCTTATTTTTGCATTCTAGGGACAACCTTTGTCCCACCACCACTATTTTGCATATCATTTTTGCTTAACTGGGTAGGTATCCCGTCCTGAGGGACTGGCTGGTTTACCATTGAGTGAATGATTACACTCGGGGGAGGTGGATTCATAGATTTTTTACCCCCCCTTTTTTTACAAGGTGGTATAGCCTACTCAACTAAAAGACCCCTTGCACACACCCCTATTGGCCAGTCTAGTAGCCTATCCTGGTATTAGGACAAAAGAAATGCGGAGACTCCACAGTTCCTGAGGTGCTTTTCAACATGATTTGTGGAAATCAGAAACTTTGTATAAGTTGTTACCAGAATCTTTCTTCCAGTTGTTACTACAGGCCTGCACAGTAAGCAGTATGATTCACACATACAAGCATCAGCTCCCCTTCTTCCAACATTTTCACACAGCGGATTCTGGTTTATTGTGCAAGTTTTCCTAGGTAGAATTTTTCTGTTGACCCTGAAAGAAAAATAATACATTTAATAACAATAAATTCTTCATGGCCTACCATGAGAATCTGATATATCCTTACTATAAAAATATAATTAAAATTCACAAAGTCACAAACTTACCAAGTCCCCCACAAAAAGATCTGTCTCTAGTAAATGAGGGATTGTACACACAGCAGTTCACTCGTTGGAGAAAATAATGCTTCTGCTAGTGTGTCAGTGCCTGGATTAATGATCCATGCGGCTTCTAAGCAGATATCCACAGGGGTGTCAAACTCAATTTCATTATGGGCAAAGTATGGTTGCCCTCAAACCAGTTGTATCTGGGGAGCGCTACGTGCAGAGTTCAGGGGTGCGCTATATACAGAGTGCATGGTTTAGGGGGCGCTATGCTTAGAGTGCAGTGTTCAGGAGTGCATTACATACAGAGTTTAGGGGTGCACTGTGTACAGAGTGCAGGGTTTTTGGGGTACACTATGCACAGTGTGGAAACCCCAACCCCCCATACCCCAAAGCTTCTTCATATCTCTCTTTACTACCTGACCTGGCTCTAGCACCTCCCTATGTTGGCCACTCTGGCTCGCCTTACACTGAGATCATTCTCCCTCTCAAATTCTGGAGATCTGTCCCACCATGCAATGCCACGAGTGCTTGCAGGGATTTGTTAGTTCCTGAGAGCAAAACTGGCCCTTGTAAACACAGAAGGCTTCTATGTTTACAAGTGACAGTGAAAAGCTGGAGCAGAGGGTAAGTGCCAGAGGTGGTGGACTAAAGTTCCAGCACAATGCGGCTCCAAACCTGGTGTAAGGGGCCACATGACAAGGCTTGGAGGGCCACATTCGGCCGGCTGGCCTTGTGTTTTACATGTGTGCTAAGGTGTCAGAACTTTAAATGAATAAGTGCCAAAACCACAAATCTTCCCACTGATGAATACTCAGATATAGTAGTATACATCTGAATAGAATTGTATTTTGCATGTCTCTAACCCTTTAGCACTGAGTCATTACCCTACATATTCACATACTGTCCCCCTATATTTAGTTAAAAAAAGAAAAGGATACAATGATCTAAATTTTCTTGTGTCCATTATTATGTGAATGAAGATAATTTTTGTGAAGAGAGTCTTTTGCCCTGTGCTGTACCCTGTGTAGGACACATTATTAGCATCAAAAGGGATAAAAGACAACTTTTCTTTAACCACTTAACGACCACCGCATGTATATATACGTCCACAGAATGGCACGTACAGGCATATGGGCGTAAATGTACGTCCCTGCCTTTCCGCAGGTCGGGGGTCCGATCGGGACCCCCCCCGGATCATGCGGCAGTCAGTTCTTCCGTTGGAGCGATCCGGGATGAGGGGGTGGCTACGAAACGAATAGCCGCTGCCTCGCGATCGCTCCCGGAGCTGAAGAACGGGGAGAGTCGTATGTAAACACGGCTTCCCCGTGCTTCACTGTGGCGGCTGCATCGATCGTGTCATCCCTTTTATAGAGAGACACAATCGATGATGTCAGACCTACAGCCACACCCCCCTACAGTTGTAAACACACACTAGGTGAAACATAACTCCTTCAGCGCCCCCTGTGGTTAACTCCCAAACTGCAACTGTCATTTTCACAATAAACAATGCAATTTAAATACATTTTTTGCTGTGAAAATGACAATGGTCCCAAAAATGTGTCAAAATTGTCTGAAGAGTCTGCCATAATGTCGCAGTCACAAAAAAAATCTCTGATCGCCGCCATTAGTAGTAAAAAAATTTTTTTTTTATAAAAATGCAATAAAACTATCCCCTATTTTGTAAACGCTATAAATTTTGCGCAAACCAACCGATAAACGCTTATTGCGATTTTTTTTACCAAAAATATGTAGAAGAATATGTATCGGCCTAAACTGAGGAAAAAAAATGTTTGTTTTTATATATTTTTGGGGGATATTTATTATAGAAAAAAGTAAAAAATATTGCATTTTTTTCAAAACTGTCGCTCTATTTTTGTTTATACCACAAAAAATAAAAACCACAGAGGTGATCAAATACCACCAAAAGAAAGCTCTATTTGTGGGGAAAAACGGACATCAATTTTGTTTGGGAGCCACGTCGCACGACCGCACAATTGTCTGTTAAAGCGACGCAGTGCCGAATCGCAAAACCTGGCCTGGGCCTTTAGCTGCATATTGGTCCGGGGCTTAAGTGGTTAAGTAAAAAACCCACCCCATGAGAGCAACCCACCTGGTAAAATATTTACCTTCTTTCTTATGGTCTTCAATGTGTGGCCTTGCCCAGTACCACACAGCCTTGGCAAGGAAACCATCCTGGCCAGGTCCTCTTGCAGTCTTTGACATGGTATATCAATGTATTAACATATTCTCTCTCATTATTTTTCTAGGGCAATATTAAATAGAGCCAACAAGGCATGAACTAGCTTCAGTTCTTAGATGATTGCAAAACTTTCCTTTAACCTTTCATTACAAAATAATGCCCTCTACAGCAGGAGTTTCTTAATTTTTCAATTTCCATCTTCAGGAAAAAAAGCTTGTTACCCATAGGGACACAGGAATCTTGACTGCTGCTAAAACTCACTACTGATTCACTGATTTTATGCTTGGACAACCTAGGCGGTACAGGCATTACAAATATTGTGAAAGGCCAAAAAGGCACCCTTCATCACTACAAGGAGAACAATAAAATCCGTTTCAAGCTGGGGCAGTGCGGGCAATAGACGGTAAAGCTCTGCTAGTTTTAGCGGCGCTTTACCGTTGGTATAGCGGGGTGCTTTTAACCCCCCAGAGAGGGTTAAAATGGGTTAAAGGTGCCCACTTAGAGCTGCTTTCAAATCGCTTTTAAGGCACTTTGAAAGTGGCACCCCTTTAATTTCAATGGGCAGGGGTGGTGTATAGATTGCTCTTGCACTGCCCCAAAAGATGCTGCTTTGAGGACTTTTGTTCCTGTCCTGCAAACGCACCACCCCAGTGTGAAAGCACTTAGGTTTTCACACTGGGGCTGCAGAAGAGGCGCTTTACAGGCGCTATTTTTAGTGCAAAAACGCCTTAGTGTGAAAGGTGTCTTAGGCTATGCACATTGCAGCAAACATTCAGTGCTCTGACAGCAGGAGGCGCTTAAGGGGACATAATTAACTAAAACCTGAGCCTGTATGCTGTGTACACAGCATACATGTGCCATGATCTTTGTACACACCAAATATGCTTTAAATTAGTGTCACAAATGTTTTACAGAGTTCCCCCTTATATCAGGGATCAGTAGAAAAAGCATTTACACTGGTGTAGGCAAAGTGCCCCTGACACTGGTGTCAGTGGAGAAGGGGATACTCACTGACCACCCATGTGCACTGCAAAAGTCACCACCAATGTCAAGGGTGGTCAGTGGAGAATGTGCAAATCACTTCAGTTGTACCTCACGTAGAATGCTGCTGGGGCTGTGGAACCTTCCATCCCTGACTATGGATCATCTGAGGTGCTACAGCATGCAGATTCTTGCAAAATGAATTGCTGCTGCACACTTCCCCCACCATAAACGACATACAATAGATTCAGTCATTGCACGCTGAGAGTGTGATGGAACCTAATGCTGGGGCAGCAAAGGTGCTGGGAGAAACTGTACCCGTATTGCGAGCAGCAATGGTGATCCATGCTAAAGGGTTACAAGACCCATTTTTAGTCCCTACACATAGTTTATAAACCACTGTTCATTTAGAGTAAGGTACTTAGACTAGCCTTATGAGCTTAGCTGACATTCCTGGGTAGTCCATGGGTAAACCTTTTTTTTTGCCGTCTATGTCCCATTGGTGTGATTTCCCTTCACTTTCTATCCTGGAGACACAAAAGAAAGCCATAAAGTAAACGTAAATATCTTAAAATTGTGGAGAAATCTACAATTATCAAAAATCTACTAACAGTTAGTGCCCATTGCAAGACATCCTCTCAACTCCTGTTCAGTGACATTTACAACGTTTTTGATTTCTCATCACTCTCTGTCCTGGTGACAATGGCCTGAAATAACTTAAAAGTACACTCACCAGCCACTTTATTAGATACACCTGTTCAATTGCTTGGTAACACAAATTGCTAATCAGCCAATCACATGGCAGCAGCTCAATGCATTTAGGCATCTAGACGTGGTGAAGATGACTTGCTGAAGTTCAAAACGAGCATCAGAATGGGGAAGAAAGGGGATTTAAGTGACTTTGAACATGGCATGGTTGTTGGCGCCAGAAGGGCTGGTCTGAGTAATTAAAAAACTGCCAATCTACTGGGATTTTTATGCACAACCATCTCTAGGGTTTATAGAGAATGGTTCGAAAAAGGGAAAATACACAGTGGCAGTTGGGTGGACGGAAATGCCTTGTTGATGTCAGAGGTCAGAGTAGAATGAGCATACTGGTTCAAGATGATAGGCAACAGTAATTCAAATAACCACTTGTTACAAATAAGGTATGCAGGATACCATCTCTTAATGCACAACACATCGAACCTTGAAACAAATGGGCTACAGTAGTGCCACTCCTGTCACCTAAGACAATTCGCACAGGCTACAATCCACACAGGCTCACCAAAATTGGACAATAGAAGATTGGAAAAACGTTGCCTGGCCTGACCAGCCTCGATTTTTAGCTGCGACATTCAGATTGTAGGGTTAGAACTTTGTGTACACAACATGAAAGCATGGATACATTCTGCCTTGTATCAACGGTTCAGGTTGGTGCTGGTGGTGTAATGGTGTGGGGGATTATTTCTTGGCACACTTTGGTCCCCTCAGTACCAATAAAGCCTAGTTTAAACACCACAGACTATCTGAGTATTGTTGCTGACCATATTCATCCCTTTATGACTACAGTGTACCCATATTCTGATGGCTACTTCCAGTAAGATAATGCACCATGTCAAAAAGCTCAAATCTTCTCACCACTGATTTCTTGGACATGACAATGAGGTCACTGTACTCCAATGGCCTCCACAGTCACCAGATCTCAATACAATAGAGAACCTTTAGGATGTGGTGGAACAGAAGATTTGCATCATGGATGTGCAGCTGTCAAATCTGCAGCAACTGTAGATGCTATCATGTCAATATGGACCAGAATCACTGAGGAATGTTTCCAGCAGCTTGTTGAATCTATGCCATGAAGAATTAAGGCAGTTCTAAAGGAAAAAAAAGGGGGTCCAACCCGGTACTATCAAGGTGTACCTAATAAAGTGGCCGGTGACTGTATTAAAACCAATGGAACAGCATAGCAACTAAAAAAAAATAGCATCTTAAAAAAGAGCCCAGCAGTGGCCATCCCTGCACATTTTCTTATACCAACTGTCCTTTAGGAATGGTGTGTTTTGATATGAGATGGGGGCCCCAATAAGAGATAATATTTCATAGACATACCTGTATATCTGTGAATTCTCAAATTCCAGTTGTGACTGACTTTAAATCTTTAAATGGAACCTTGTTACAATTACCTTTAACCAGTTAACCACCGCCCTATAGACGAAATACGTCTACAAGGCGGTTGCTTAACTCTGGGAGGACGTCCATGGACGTCCTCCCAGAATCGCGCCCCCGCGCGCCCTCTGGGGTGCGCACACGGGAATGTCCGTCACCGCCGGGTCCTCCGGACCCGGCCGATCACGGATCACGGTAAATCGCCGCTGATAGCGGCGGTTTACCACGTGATCGCTCCGTCCAATGACGGAGCGATCACTTGTAAACAAACCGGCGTCATGTGATGACGCCGGTTCCCCCCTACCGTCTCTGTACCGTACGGTACAGTGTGAGAGAGGAGAGGGGAGAGAGCGGATGCAGCAGCAGCTGCTGTGGGCTGGATCTGTGACAAATGCAGTCACAGATCCAGCCACCCATCCCTCCCTGTGCAATACTCTGCAATACCCCAAAATACTCTGCAATACCCCAAAATACTCTGCAATACCCCACAATACTCTGCAATACCCCACAATACCCTGCAACGTCGCCTATGGGGATTTTTAAGTAGCGAAGTTTGGCGCCATTCCACGAGCGTGTGCAATTTTGAAGGGTGACATGTTGGGTATCTATTTACTCGGCGTAACTTCATCTTTCACATTTATGCAAAAGAATGAAGAAAAAATACAAAATTTGCTAAATTTTATAACAGAAACAAAGAAAAATTCATTTTTTTTTACAGAATTTTCAGTCTTTTTTCTCTTATAGCGCAAAAAATAAAAAAACCAACAGTGATTAAATAACACCAAAAGAAAGCTTTATTTGTGTGGAAAAAAAGGACGAAAATTTCATTTGGGTACAATGTTGTATGACTAAGTAATTGTCATCCAAATTGTGAGAGCACCGAAAGCTGAAAATTGGTCTGGTTATTAAGTGGGTTTACGTGCCCAGTGGTCAAGTGGTTAAACAACCACATACATGCCCACAGAACAGAGAAGATTGCATCTCTTCAAATGCGTTCAAATGTTCTTTAAAACAAAGGTAACACTATAAGCTTTAAATTACAGTCTAAACATTTTTTACTCCATTCACTTAGCAAGTTTATCTGAGGCCCCCGTACACACGGCCGAGGAACTCGACGTGCCAAACACGTCGAGTTCCTCGTCGAGTTCAGGGATGAAGCCGCCGAGGAGCTCGGCGGGCCGCCTTCTCCCATAGAACAACGAGAAAATAGAGAACATGTTCTCTATTTTCTCGACGAGTTCCTCGGCGGCTCCATCGGGCCAAAAGTGTACAGACGACAGAGTTTCTCGGCAGAATCCGGGTTTGACCGAGTTTCTCGGTGAATTCTGCCGAGAAACTCTGTCGTGTGTACGAGGCCTCACAGATATCAAACAATCAAATGAACCTCATCATAAGGAAGAAGAGTACATTTTTACAGAAGGTCAAATTGTGATTGAGTCACAGAAGTGCCTCAATCTGGGTAAAAGGAAGACAAAGAAAAAGAAGTGGTATACCAGCTAGAATCCATTACTTAATCTGCTGCTATCATTTCCAAAAATGCAGAAATTATACTATTTGTGGGAGTTTCACTGTAAACATCTTTGATTAATTACCGAGAACTTTCACTGCAGTAAATTGACAGGTTTTATGGAGCATTCTATGTGGAAAATAAAGCTTAGTCAAATTTACTATTTAAGCAAATGATTCTTCATGCAAATCAGAACATGTATCTATGCTACCTAAGGCACAGTTTAACAGTAAATACGATTATGCAAAATTTCCATGAAAAATTGCCTTTAAAAATGTCCTAGCAGCAATAAAATCTATTTATATAAGCACGGCATTCTGAAAGCACAGAGGCCCTTATCTAGGGTATGTGAATAAACAACTCTTAGATGCAGACAATTATTTATATTTTTGTAATTTCAAGATTGTGGAATATGCTGTTCCCAGTCCAGTCGTTTAAATGAAGAATTCATTGCATTAATGCCATACCTTTCATTGTATTTGTTAAAGTTTGTTTTAAAGAACACAAAAAATGTGAAACAGAAAATCACACTATAAACTAAACAAAAAAAAAACTTCTAAATCTTCAAGTGATGACATGGTATGTCCCTCATTGCACAATACCTTGGTTACAGATGGTAGTTGGCAGTCAGGTCAGGTGTATAAAATCTGGCTTCAAAACAATCTTTTATCCAGAAACGAATGGACCTTTGTGTCTTCTTAACCAGTATGCTTATGTGTACAGTCAACATCCCTGGTAATACTTTTATCTCAGGACATTCAGAAAAATCTATTTAGACCCATTTATTTTCCCCAACTTAGACTAAAGTTCTGGGATACAGCTTACTGTTCTTAAAGTATAACTAAAGGCAAACCCTTAGTGTTGGATAGAGTAGAGATGGATTATAACCCTTGCCAGTTTTTATTGTGGTCTGTGCCCCTGTTAGGGAGATTCACCCTTTTTGTCTTGTTTACCATTATCATTGAAAGTAAAAGTAAAAGAAAATGCTAAATAATGGGGTGTCCATAGGAAAGTAATAGAGAGAATATCTTCCAATGGGGGTTCTAGTTTGGGTGACCTGTCTGTTCTCAAGGGATTCCCTCTCACTTCCTGTTTCGGTTATGGGAGATGGCAAAAAAAAAATCGGACAGAGGTATAATGTACCTCTATACCTTACTCTACCCAAAATGAAAAAATAATAAAAATGCTCCATCTTCTCTCCTAACACATTTTCTAGCTAAAATGTGCAAGAAAGATTGTATACTTAATTATTTTCCGGAAAAGCAAAAGGGGAAGGGGAGGGGGATAGCCTAAGAGAAGGCTAATTGAAGGCGGTTACCTATAGCAACAAGTAATGATCTGGTCGGAATTAATACAAAATAATTTTATTCCAAAGATGGCATGAAAAAAGTGCAGTTTATGCAAAACGTCTTAAAAAATTGAATCATATGAAAGTATATTGCCATGAACATAAATGACTAACAGGACTCACAAATAACAGACACAACACTAGTCCGGACGTTTGTAAATCCAGACGCAAATTGTATGCTCTTCATCCAATTGGATAAATTATTTATGGGTAATTGTCAGGGAGGAAAGTTTCCATATGTACAGTAGATACTTAATAGTATCTACCCTGGGACAGCCAATAAGAGCTTTAACAAGGGGCTGGATCTAGTGTGTGGAAGGAGAGTGAAAGGAGAGAAGGAGCAGAATGTTATTAATGTAGTCTGGGGGCATCTAAATAACTTTGGATAGAAGTAAAACTTGTGTGTACACACTGTAGTAGCAATTTGATTAGTCGACAGTCCCAATATCAACAGTATCTTTAGAGCATTGGAGATTTAGTAAGGCAGCAGTATAGGGCAGTTCAGGCAACTGGTAACTGAAACAATTGGTCAGTAGTCATAATACGTTACCAAAGAGTTGCTTGTTGTCACCTTTGGATATGGCTACTTAATTCATTCGTTGTTGAATGTGAGTACCCCGTGAGGGAAGTCACCAAGCCGTGGGGCTAGATGGAATAATATCAATGGCCTCCTTCAGTCCGAATTGGATGTTTCAGTACCGTTTCCAAGGATGTGTATGTGACCAGTCAGTGACCTGCTTCTAGCATTTATGCCCAGTCCTTGCCATCGGTGCTCCGCGTTAATGCGGGCATTTGCTTCATTGCACCGTTGCTCCTTCGCTCGGTTCGCCCATGCACCACACTTTGAAATTAATAATTTTACGGCTGCTCCGATGAGGACACTTGATCAATCTCTTATGTCAGCCAGCGCAAGCTGCAGGCAAGAGTGCTCGACAATGGCTGGTAATGTTTGAACAGTGACCTCACCCATAGGTGTACTATGGCCCAGACATTGTAAGTGCTCCCTTCTCCCCCCTGACACCACTTCTTGCTGACACAGGGAAGCCAATCACATCACTGGACTGGAGCAGCATGCAATTAGGTTATAGAGATGTTACACAGAATAGTTAGTACTGATGTTCAGAGGGGGGAGGGAGCATACACTTTAAGAAATGCCAGCTGATCCAATGTTTGTTTACCTTACTTTCCACCAATCAGATAAAGCACTCAAAGCACCAATGTGACCATATTACATCTCTCCTCCAAAGTTACTTAGGACTAAAAGCTGGCCATATACTTAGTTTTATACACGTTTTAGTACAAAAAGTTATGTTTTTAGAATGTTTGTCTTTTCTTTCTAATACTTAGTTTATTCAAGTCAACGTTCGCTTTCTACTGTAGATGATGGGAGGATGTGAATTTTTTCTCAAAATAACATAATTCTAAGGCCCCGTACAGACGACCAAACATGTCTGCTGAAACTGGTCTGCGGGCCAGTTTCAGCAGACATGTTCGGTCGTGTGTAGGCCCGAGCGTGCAGGATTCCAGCAAACATTTGCCCGCCGGGCCTTTTTCCAGCGGACAAATATTCCTGGACTTGTTTTAAAACAGTCCGCTGGAATCCTGCCCGCTCGGACATGTTTGGTCGTCTGTACAGACCTACCGTACATGTCCGAGCGCCCGCCATCCCTCGCATGCGTCGAATGACTTTGACGCATGCGTGGAAGCATTTCACTGGCAGGCCCGCCCACGTCGCTGCGTCATCGACGCGGCGACACCGCGGCCCCCCCTTTTGTATTGTTTACGCTGGTTAGTACAGCCATCGTACAAAAAAGCCCCGGGCAGACATGTACGGTGAAAACGGTCCGGCGGACCGGTTTCATCGTACATGTTTGCTGGTGTGTACACGGCCTGACAGTGAATGTGGTTTTCACTTAGGAAAAATCATGCATAATATAACAAAAAATTTTAAATACGCCGAAGATGGATGGAATTGTAAGGGCTTTCAAACAAAATAAGTTGTCTCAATGATGATGTTCTGACAAGAATTTTTGAATGAACGTGCATACAAAATTCCACTAATCAAATTAAAACATTTTAATGTATAAACAATATAGGAGACTGGCAAATGACGTTGGCCATGAGTAAAAATGGATGTACAGTAAATTTAGCAAGAAAAACAAATTGGGTTCCTGTATAGATCCAACTATAACCCTCAGATGACTCTCCTGTCAACCATGCATTACTTTCTTGAAATGCATAAACCAGAAAACATTGCGGACTGCCACTTTAATGACTGTACAGTGATGAAGTTAAAGGTTTGCAAGAATGGTAGCTCAAGATGATGCAACTTGCAGGAAACTACCTAAAACTGAAATCAGTGATGAGTATTCTGATTTTTAATGACCACATATTTTAAAATGGCTTCCTCACTATGAAACTTCCAATTTTTCACATAGTTTCTAAGCACCTAAACACAATATTGCAATAAGATCAGTTCACTAATTGTAAGCTACTTTATATTTGTTATATTTTCTAAGTCAGCTGGGAAATATAATCCTGTATAATAATGGTCTTGCAAAACTGATATAATTAAATAGTGTTCTGAATTTAGAAAATACTCAACCAGACCCCTTACAGAGTGTGATTAAAAGACAACACACTGTAGTGTGAAGGTTACCGTGCTACTAAATATTAGATGTACTTGAGGTGATAGAGATAAACTACATATTAGGGAATCATGAAAATATGAAAAATGTTTTTCCCATGGTGACTAATCAGAAATAATAGGATTTTCTCTGAGTTTATGGACGGACACAGCAGCCTTTGACCTTAGGGTATTATATCCGTCCTTCCAGGAGAGACTAGGCAGAAAACAGCACTTTAAGTGTTAAAACACTTTCCTCAGTACAGCTCCTCCCAGGGGGTGTGGTCCCTCGGGTATAACCCACTCTCTGACTCAGCAGCTCCAGTTCGTAACAAGCAGTACAAACAAAAGGAGGGGTGGGTGCTGTGTCCGTCCATGAACTCAGAGAAATGGATTTTACGGTGAGTACAAAAATCCTATTTTCTCTTCCGTTCATGGACGGACACAGCAGCCTTTGACCTTAGGGACGTCCCCAAGCAGTGTCAAAAAAGGGGTGGGAAAAAAACACAGCAAACCAAGCTACACCCCAAACAAAACCGGAGTTTCTCAACGGAGGAACTCCAACCTTAAACTGCCGCCTGTAACACCTTGCAGCCGAAGAAGGCATTTGAAGATGCACTCACATCCACCTTGTAAAATTTGAGGTGGTGTGGATTGACGACCAGTTCGCTGCCTGTAACACAGACGCTTGATGACAGAAAGCACCGATCGCCCTGGTCGAATGCGCCGTAACCTGAATAGGAGGCGCCCGCTCCTTCAGGGCATAGACCTGAAGCACAACCTGTCTGATCCACCTAGACATGGTGGCCGACGAGACCGCCAGACCTTTTTTAGGACCAGACACCGACACGAACAGTGAGTCCGACTTCCGGAACGGAGCCGTAGCAGATAAGTACACCCGTAGGGCCCAAACCACATCCAGGGAATGCAAAGTGGCCTCCTTCAGGTTTTTTGGCCGAGGACAAAAGGACGGTAACACAATGTCCTCATTAATGTGAAAAGCCGAAATGACCTTTGGGAGAAAAGACCACCTTATCCTTGTGGATGACCAAGTAGGGAGCCTTGCAGGACAAGGCCGCCAGTTCAGACACCCGTCTGACTGAGGTAATCGCTACCAGAAAAAACACCTTCTGTGATAGAGTCAACAAAGGGATCTTTCAAATGTCCTCAAAGAGAGCGTCTTGAAGCACCGAGAGGACTAAATTCAGGTCCCATGGGGGCAGTGGAGGACGCACAGGAGGGGCCACATGCTGGGCCCCCTGCACAAACGTGCGCACCAGGGAGTGCGCTGCCAAGGGTCGCTGAAAGTAAACAGCTAGAGCCGAAATCTGACTCTTAACCGCACTTAAGGTGAGAGCCTGATCCACTCCACGCTGTAAGAACAGCAGAATCCGGGACACCACGTATGTACGGGGGTTCCATTTAATCTCTTCACACATAGAGATGTAGGCCTTCCACGTACGATGGTAAATCTTACGTGAAGTAGACTTCCGCGCACGCAGAAGTGTTCAGCCAGGTCTACACAGGTCTCAGAAGCATTCTGCGCCTTCAGCTCCTGTAACAAGACCTTTGCCCGTTCGGTAAGTGTCTGCGACACCAGAGTCCCGGCCAAAACCAGTCTCACTGCCGAACCCACTACTGTGAAAATAGAGCGGGCCACAGCCTACGCTCTCCTATCTGCGGGGTCCTTAAAGGCTGGAGCCCCTTCCACAGGCAACAGGCAACGTGGTGGCTTTACTCAGTCTGGACACAGGGGAGTCCACTGACGGAGGAGAGACCCACTTTTTTAAAAAGTCCTCCTCAAAGGGATAACGGGTCGCAAAGTATTTTGGAACAGCAAAAACGTTCTGTGACTTATCCCATTCCTTGTACAACACAAGGAAACACTTTTGCGGTGCGGGGTGGCTTGCGGAACCCGAAAGGGACCGGCACATCCGATGCCTCCGCCAAATCCTCAAGTTTTTGAGTATCCCACACCGCAGTGATAAGAGCTCCTAACAAATTCCTTATCATGTGCTGACCCTGAAGCAGAGTCATCCTCCAAGTCCGCG
Source organism: Rana temporaria (assembly GCF_905171775.1). Lineage (NCBI taxonomy): Eukaryota > Metazoa > Chordata > Amphibia > Anura > Ranidae > Rana > Rana temporaria. The sequence goes on along the minus strand of NC_053490.1, from coordinate 318,474,238 downwards.
TGGGCTAAGCCTGCATCATCTGACATGACAGAACCAGAGCCAGACGCAATAGCAGGGCCTGATTCTGTATCAGAGACATCCCCAGAAGCAGGCGCAGGGAGGGGGTGCTTTTTACCCCCCTTCTGGCCACTTGTCGCTTCAATCCTGGCGAGAAACGCCTCAAGGACTGCCGTCATCGCCTCTACAGAGGCGGCAGGGGCACTAAGGGTTAACTCAGGCATGGTTGGGGTAGAAGCCTCTTCCTCAAAGGGAGCGTCTTCCATGTTGACCCACCACTTATGCCTCTATAGCACTGCAAGGCAGACACCCACCGGTCACCCTCCCGGCTGCAAAACAGAGAACAGGGGGCCCCCAGGAAACTCACCACCCGCCCGGTTGTAGTGGTAGCTGAAGCGCTGAGAAGTGCTGAGAAGTGCTGGCTGCGCTGCACTGTCCCTCAGGAAGTGATTCGCGGGCTTTTGCTGTGCTATTTCAGGCACTAGAGGCCAAGACTTTTCCAAGATGGCCACCGTATGCAGGAAAAAAACAGCATGCGGGCCACAAGAAAATGGCCACCGACCTATGTAAACCGCGTCCGCGGCAAAATGGCGGCCATACATGAGTTTAAACACTGTGACACAGCAGAAAAAACACAGCCCAGCACATACAGCAACTCCCCCAACAAAAAAACAACAGCACCTCACAGTACACGGTCCCCAGGTGTGACAGAAAACCCAGGAGGGCCCCCCCTTACAGCCGCCACCCAGCATGGGGAAGGAGGGAGAGAGGAAAGCAGGGCGGACCCTCATTCGACCTCCCCAGGGAAGCACCAGCCAGGGCAAGGGGCCACTACTTACCCGTCCTGCGACACCAGCTGGAGGCATTCGACAGAACCAACATCCGCTAAATGGCATGGCTGTCGGCCACACACACTGTGACAAAGCCATAGAGACCGGTCATATGTGTGCCCTGGAACATGTAGTTCCCCGGCCACCCCTGGAGCAACGGGGCATGTCATGGACGACCCAGAGCTGAGCTAAGGGCCAGCACACGCTCGATGGCCGAACATGGGGGGACTACAAGGATCGAGCCTGTCACCCAGTCGGCAGTTGATAGTAGAATCTCAGGATTCAAAAAAATGCAGAAACAAAACAAAATAAAAGCGAAAAATATCGCAAAAAAATTCCAGAGTACATGGACTCCAGAAGGCCATGTCTACTCCTGACGCTAGGCAGAAAAAAAACTGGAGCTGCTAAGTCAGAGAGTGGGTTATACCCGAGGGACCACGCCGGGAGGGTGTACTGAGGAAAGTGTTTTAACACTTAAAGTGCCGTTTTCTGCCTAGTCTCTCCTGGAAGGAAGGATATAATACCCTAAGGTCAAAGGCTGCTGTGTCCGTCCATGAACGGAAGAGAAAAGCTGTTATTCTACAGGCAACAGATACAAAATTATAACAAACATCTATGTAATTTGTTGATGTGTTCAAGACAGTTTTATATATCAACCATATTACTGTCTCAAAATCATGGTTAGTAAGAATTCTTCCCTAAGTGATGACCCATCATTCTATAGTACCTACATTGCAAAGTATGTGCTGTACTTAGAATGTTTTCTTTGTATTATCTTGTTTATTCAATAAAATGTTTATGAAACAAACAAATAAAAAATTCTTCCATGCTACAAACATATAACTTTACAAAGCTGGTTATAATGGTAATTTTCTGCAAGTAAACCTACAAATGTCTATGCAAATAACATGCAAACCAGCACACTCACCTATCAGACAGTAGGGACTTCAGTGGATTACTAGAAGATGGTGTCTTAAATGGCCTAGTGAATTCTTTTTTGTCATCCGTGTTTGGACATTTCTGAAACCGTCTGCAGAAAGATATATTCAATAATCACAATTGGATATACGATCAGATTAACACCTTGAGAGGAATTTATCAAAACTGGTGCAGCCGAAGACTGGAACAGATGTGCATAGCAACCAATCAGCTTCCATCTTTCTTTTTCAAAGTTTACCTGGACAAGCTGAAGTTAGAAGTTAATTGGTTGCCATACACAGCTGCTCCAGATTCTGTCTGCGCCCCTCCTTGGAAGAAAAAGTAATGCATACATTCTTGACCCTAGTGTAACAGGGGTTTATTTACTAAAGTTAGACAGTGCAAAATTAGTCACAATTCTGCAGAGAAACCAGCTTCCAGGTTTTATTTCTAAAGCTTACAAGCAGGGGTTAGAAGCCCATTGGTTTCTCTGCAGACTTGTGACAAATTTTTCCCTCTCTAGCGTTAGAAAATAAACCCCATAGTGACTCCTCCAAAATTCTGATTCACTAGGGATGCTGTCATGACGCATATTCACTAAGACGTAACCAAAAACTTAGGGTGTATTCAGCAGAAGCACACCAGTTGGTGTATCTTACTATGGCATATCAACTGTTCATAGTCAGCTTAAACATGTTATTCTATTTTCAAAGTAAGATTTTAAAAACCTGCCTTTAGTTAATTTATACTTAAAGTGAAAATGATTTTTTTTTTATAATTCAATTCAAGTATGTATTTTCAATTCTAAAAAGTACCTTCTATTGCTCTTAGCCTCTTTCAAATTCCTTTTTTCTTCTGCTGTGATATCACTTTGCTGGTAGAAGGTGACTACATTCACTCTCCATGCTAACACTGTAGGCACCCTCTCTTGTTCATTCCTGAGATGAACAAGAGGCTATGGGTGGGAGATTTTTTAGTGTAAATAGAGCAGTACACATGACCACAACTAACGTGCACGGCTCATTCCAAACAAGCTTGCCTACACCCATTGTTTACATGGCATACAGGATAGAGGTATGCTAATTATTTAATCTTTCTATGATGCACAAAAAACAAACAGATCAGTCACCAATGGGAATAAGTTGTTACCTCTGTCTTTTTCCTCTGCTTGATCCAGATACTCTACTGCTCTTTGTAGATACAATCTGACAATGAACTGTTCCTAGAAGCAGCATAAGGCACATTGGACCAGCTTGCTCACTCACACTTGCCACAGGCACAAAGCAATAAAGCACTATCGAGATCACTATAAAATAATAAAGGGTAAGATCAGAGATGCTGGAAATATATAAAAAATAAATAAAAAAACACAGTTGAAAATGGTACATCGCTTATCTTCTTTTTAGATTTTGGCAGCATATAAAATAAAATAAAAATAAGCAATTATATCTCAGCCAGTGAGAGCCAAGAGTGTGGGATGTACCGTAATGCTGAAAACTGGAAAAAAAAGATGTCAAACACCCACAGCAGGCAAGTATTAAAAATAGTGGGCCATATTCTCAAAGAATCTCCGCCTGCTGCGCTTAGGGCACTTACACTCCGCTGTCCCAACTTACAGGAGCAAGTGTTGTATTCCCCAACCACTTGCTCCATAAGTTGGGACAGCGGAGTGTAAGTGTCCCGGCGTAGCCTGGCGGATCTCCAAGGGGGCGGCTTCTATTCAAATGAAGCGCGCCCCCGATGCGGAAGAACTGGGCATGCGCCGGGCTGCAAAAAGCCCAGTGCGCATGCTCCAGTTCTCGGCGGAAAACGTCAATGACGCCGACGTGTGCGTCATTGACGTAAAGTCGTATTCAAGAACGACTTACGTAAACGACGTACTCGACGAAAAAACACGACGGGGACCCGACGCCATCCGTAACATGGCCTACGCGAGACTTGCGGAAACTTACCCCTCATATAGCAGGGGTAAGTTTCCGCTTACGCAAACGACGTTAGCGACGGTTACGCGACGCGAACTCGTTCGGGAATTGGCGTAGAAGGATCATTTGCATATGCAAATGACTCCTTCATGTAAATGCCATCTAGCGGCGGCCGGCGTCATTGCATTTAAGATCCGCCAGTGTAAGATGGCGGATCTTAAGTGTATCTATGCAAAAATGATTCTGAGAATCAGGAGCATAGATACACTGGCCTAAAAAGGAAGTTACGATGGAGTATCTGACTTACTCCATCGTAACTTCTCTGAGAATATGGCCCATTATGTTTATGTGTAATATAATACTAAAAGGGGACCACAGGCAACACAAAATATGTAATAAATACAGTACAGACCAAAAGTTTGGACACACCTTCTCATTCAAAGAGTTTTCTTTATTTTCATGACTATGAAAATTGTAGATTCACACTGAAGGCATTAAAACTATGAATTAAGACATGTGGAATTATACATAACAAAAAAGTGTGAAACAACTGAAAATATTCTTCACGAGGGAATCAGGTGCTTCAGTAACCAAAACTGCAGTGTCTATCCTCATGACACATCACAGGAAGCACCTCCATGGTTAACAGAGCACAGAATTAAAATTAGACTTAGGAAACCTAACATTAATAAATCACCGGGACCAGATGGCTTGCACCCGAGGGTACTTAGGGAACTCAGTCAAGTAATTGCCAGACCATTGTTCCTAATTTTTACTGACAGTCTACTGACTGGAATGGTATCAGCTGATTGGAGAAAAGCCAATGTAGCACCAATATTTAAAAAGGGCCCAAAATACAACCCTGGGAATTACAGACCAGTTAGACTAACATCAATAGTATGTAAGCTCTTGGAGGGGATGATAAGGGACTATATACAAGATTTTAGTAATGAGAACGGTATCATTAGCAGTAATCTGCATGGATTCATGAAGAATCGTTCTTGCCAAACCAATCTATTAACCTTCTATGAAGAGGTGAGTTGCCATCTAGATCAGTATTCTCTTTTTTTATTCCTTCTCTTACTCCTTGGTGGGATTGAGGGGGAGTTGGGATGAGTGGCAATGCTGAGGGGAGTTCTGATCAGCCAACTTAAAGCGGAGGTTCACCCTAAAACAATTATCTACCGTTACATTCAGCATACTGCTGACATCTACAGTATGCTGGTATTTTTTTTTTTTCCGCTGTAAATACACTCCTATAGTTCTTTTCACCCGGCTTCCGGGTTCTCACTGCCCCGGGGAGTAGGCGTTCCTATGAAGATGCGTAGATGATTGACATGTGGGTAAGGCGCGTCACACGTCCAGAAAATAGAGGAACTGGGACTCGGCTTTATACGGCGCCTGCACAGTCAGCTCTACATGGCAGGCGCAGGCACCATATAGCGCCGTATAGAGTTGAGTCCTAGTTCGTCTATTTTCGAACGCGTGACGTGCCTTACCCGCACGTCAATCATCTACGCCTCTTCATAGGAACGCCTACTCCCCACGGGAGTGAGAACTCAGAGCTGGGTGAAAAGAACTATGAGATGGTAAGTACAGCGAAAAAAAAAAATACCAGCATACTGTAGATGTCAGCAGTATGCTGGATGTAATGGTATATAGATGATTTTTAGGGTAAACCTCCACTTTAAGTGCTCTTGATCAAGGTCCTCTGCTTATCTGAGAACTGTAGTTGCCATTAAAAGTCCCCACTATAATCACAGGTCTCCAACTTTTTGTTGTCTTGTAGCAGTGACACCTATGCCAAAATCAGGAGATAGGTTCTCCTCCAGCCCCTCCCACTTCACATTGCACACCAGTCAGCTGACCTCTAGTCTCTGCCCCCGAGCCATTTCGTGAACTGAATTGGCAGCTGCAAACAGGCTGAGTGGGCGGCAGCGGGCTCCAGGAACAGCCCAGCTGGGCGGCCACAGGCACCAGGGACAGCCCAGCTGGGTGGCCTCAAAAAGGCTGGAGGTGCGGGCTTCATGAACAGCCCAGGATTTGGTGACCCCTGGCAAATCGTCATTCGACCCCCAGGTTGAGAACCACTGATCTAGACAAAGGAAGGCCTGTAGACGTGGTGTATCTGGATTTTACAAAAGCAATTGAAATATTTCCCCATAAACATTTACTGTACAAAATAAGGTCCGTTGGCATGGACCATAGGGTGAATACTTGAATTAAAAACTGGCTACAAGGGCGAGTTCAGAGGGTGGTGATAAATGGGGAGTACTCGGAATGGTCAGGGTTCTGTGCTGGGAACAATCCTGTTTAAATTTGTTCATAAACGACCTGGAGGATGGGGTAAGCAGTGCAATCTCTGTATTTGCGGACAATACTAAGCTAGGCAGGGTAATAACTTCTCCGCAGGATGTGGAAACCTTGCAAAAAGATCTGAACAAATGAATGGTGTGGGCAACAACATGGCAAATGAGGTTCAATGTAGAAAAATGTAAAATAATGCAGTTGGGTGGCAAAAATACAAAGGCAATCTATACACTGGGGGGGAGAAAATCTGGGGAAATCTAGGATGGAAAAGGACCTGGGGGTCCTAAGAGATGATAGGCTCAGCAATGGTATGCAATGCCAACCTGCTGCTAACAAAGCAATTAGAATATTGTCACGCATTAAAAAGGGGATTAACTCCAGAGATAAAATTATAATTATAAGACTCTGGTCCGGCCGCACCTAGAGTATGCTAACCAGTTTCATGGAACCAGTCCTCAGGAAGGATGTACAGGAAATGGAGAGAGTACAAAGAAGGGCAACAAAACTAATAAAGGGTCTGGAGGATATTAGTTATGAGGAAAGGTTTCATGCACTGGACTTATTCTCTCTGGAGAAGAGACGCTTGAGATATGATATCAAGGGATATCAGGGATATGATTTCAATTTACAAATACCATACTGGTGACCCCAAAATAGGGATAAAACTTTTTCGCGGAAGGGAGTTTAACAAGACACTTGGTCACTCATTAAAATGAGAAGAAACGAGGATTAACCTTAAACTACGTAGAGGGTTCTTTACTGCAAGAGCGGCAAGGATCTGGAATTACCTTTTTACAGGCTGTGGTCCCAGCGGCGGGCATTGATGGTTTCAAGAAACTATTAGATAAGCACCACAACATACAGGGATATACAAGGTAACACTGACATATAATCACACACATAGGTTGGACTTGATGGACTTGTGTTTTTTTTTCAACCTCACTACTATGTAACCATGTAATTATGTGTATTTATAAAAAAAAGTTGTTGTAGGAATGTCTTAATTGTTTGGACAGCCATCACAAATATTCCCTTGCCTCGCCATACATTTATTTCCTATGATCGTCAGATCTGACTAGTGCCCATAATGCACTGTTTTTCCTGAAATGCCTGGGACAATACTGCATTATGGGAACTAGATGGAGCTGATGATTACAGCAAATAAATGTATTGGGCACATTATGGTGATTATTTGTGAAAGCTGCACAACATTTTTTTTTTAATAAATAGACCTAGATGTGTGTACACTTAAAGTGTTACTAAATCCAGTAATATGAAAATAGTTAATCTGCCAACAACCCCCCCCCCCCCCCTCCTCCGGCCCACAGCTTATAAATCTTTTTACATTCAAATATTGCCACTTTATACACTTTTGGCTGAACTGTAAACCACAGTCAATGATAAACTGCACAGTTTTTCCAGTGCTGAGAGTTTTAGTAGGAGCAGATTTCCACTACAGCCTGTATACATGCTCCCACATGTGTGATGCCAATATCATGTGACCTGGCTATCTCTGAGAACAAGTACATTTTCTCTCCAGCATAAAAGACACAACTAAGCATGTGCAGGTTTGCTACCCTGTCTGTGTTACCTGGCTTTCCCCAGATAGACAGCATTTGCAGAGGATTAACTCCTTAAGTTCCACAGTGAGTATAAAAAGCCTGCTATGGCTATGCTGCATACACAGACATATTTTACTGTTGTGGGTTTAACCACTTTTCTACTTTTTCATTTTTTGTTTCAAACATTTTATTAAAGTTAAAATTGGAATACAATTAATTTACGTATACATACACAGGGTTGTACAATAAATATTGAACATTAAAATAACAGAAATATGGAGGTAGACAATATATTATTATTACTTTTTCATTTTTAAAAGGCAGACTGCTATGTATCCATTGCCATTTATAAACACTGGATTAATACAGCAGCTGCCAGGTAGAAAATAATGGCTATTCCGCCTGCTGTGTCTTATTCTCCAAAGCTTCATTACATGGCTAGGTACCCAGAGACACTGTACCAAGCCGATCTGTGGGGCTGGTTACCATGTGATCTCTGTGATGGGTCATCACACAGTCACATGCTACTGTTTACAGTGTTGATCCCTCCCCTTCTTCTTACAAGGAGGAAGGAAAGAGATTGTAGTACTTGAGAATTAGGAAAGAATAATTGGATCATTAGCAGCAGGTTGCAGTGTTTTACATAAAAATGCAGACAATGCACCACACCTAAGGTAAAATAACTATCGAAATAACTAAAATTTTTATTCTACCTTAAAATTTGATACTTAACATGCAGTGCAGTAGGCCTTTATATATGTGTCTAAAATGTTAATATGATGCGTTACGTGTGCTTTAATAATAAAAAAATAATAATGAACAGTTGTCAATCAGTAGTTAGGTGGTGGATACACTGGCACGCTGGAACTCTGAGGCCCCGTACACACGACCAAACATGTATGCTGAAACTGGTCCGGGGGCCAGTTTCAGCATACATGTTCGGTCGTGTGTAGGCGCGAGCGGGCCGAATTCCAGCAAACATTTGCCCGCCGGGGCTTTTCCCAGCGGGCAAATATTCCTGGACGTGTTTTAAAACCGTCCGCTGGAATCCTGCCCGCTCGGACATGTACGGTCGTCAGTACAGACCTACTGTACATGTCCGAGCGCCCGCCGTCCCTCGCATGCGTCGAATGACTTCGACGCATGCGTGGAAGCCTTTAAATGGCAGGCCCGCCCACGTCTCCGCGTCATCGCCGCGGCGACGACGCGGACACGCCCCGCGTATTGTTTACGCGCGGACTTCTGTACGATGGTTAGTACAACCATCGTACAGAAGCCCTCTGTACGATGCGTAAATCAGCGAGATACGCCTATTCATGAACGTACGCCGGCCGTCGCAGTAAAGATATGCCGTTTACGTAAGCCGTTTTCAGGCCAAAAGATATTCCACCAAAAAGATGGCGCAGCCAATGTTAAGTATGGACGTCGGACCCGCGTAGAATTTAAAAAATTTTACGTCGTTTGCGCAAGTCGTCCTTGAATGGGGCTGGGCGTAATTTACGTTCACATTGAAACCAATAAGTCTTTGCTGCGTTATTTGGAGCATGCGCACTGGGATATGTCCACGGACGGCGCATGCGCCGTTCGTAAAAAACATCAATCACGTCGGGTTACGATTCATTAGCATAAAACACGCCCACCTCTTCACAATTTGAATTAGGCGCGCTTAGGCTGGCACATTTACGCTACGCCGCCGTAACTTAGGACGCAAGTGCTTTGTGAATACAGCACTTGCCTCTCTAACTTACGGCGGCGTAGCGTATATGCGATACGCTACGCCTGCCTAACGTTAGGCTCTCCTACCTGAATCTAGCTACCCATATTTAAAGTCTTTGTAATTTTAAGGTGAGGAATGTTATTCTGAAATTGTTCGACAATTTTTAGATGCACCTTTTCAGATTGGTAGCCCATTTTTACTTCCGAGACCCTTTGACTCTCCAAGATGCTCTTTTTATACCCAATCATGTTACTGATGTGTTGCCAATTAACCTAGCTGCATAATAAACCAAACCTTTTATGGCCTTCTATGAGAACCTTTATACCGCCCCGTCCCCTCCGGACGAGGCGGAGACGTTGGGATTCTTTGAATCTCTCCAATTCCCTGTCCTGGAAGAATCACACAATACGATCCTGGACAAACCCCTTACAGTGGAAGAGGTCACTGAGGCTATTTATTCACTCCCTCCTAATAAAGCCCCTGGGTTGGACGGCTTGCCCGCCAAATGGTATAAAAATGATGCGGAAGAACTAGCACAGAGGCTGCACTCCTTGTTTGGGCGGGCACTGCAGGAGGGTGAGCTTTCCTCCTCCATGTGTGAGGCCCTGATAGTGGTGCTCCCTAAACCCGACAAGGATAAGTTTTTGTGTGGGTCATACCGCCCCATATCCCTATTAAATAGTGACGTGAAGGTGCTCGCCAAAAGTTTGGCCCTAAGACTGCAAAAGGTTATTCTCCACCTTATTCACAGGGACCAAGTGGGGTTTATGCCTGGGAGGAGTACGTACGATAACATCCGGCGACTCTACTTGCACATTCATAGGGCGGCGGCCATTAAAAGAGGTGGCCTGGTGCTGTCTCTGGACGTGTTGAAGGCCTTTGACACAGTTAATTGGTCCTTCCTGTGGGAGGCCATGCACTGCATGGGCTTCAGCGCCCAATTTATTCGGTGGGTCCGTTTGCTATATACCAATCCTAGGGCCAGGGTGAGCACTAACAAAGATGTTTCTGATGTTTTCACTTTGCAGAGGGGCACCAGGCAGGGCTGTCCGCTCTCGCCGCTCCTGTTCGCTTTGGCCATTGAGCCATTGGCTCTGGCGGTGCGGCAGACGGCGGAGGTGGGTGGCATCTGTTATGGTTCCCTCTCTGAAAAGATTTCTCTGTACGCAGATGATGCCCTAATTTACCTGGATGGTACAGAGCGGTCTTTTATCTCCCTGATGAGCGTGGTGGAGAAATTCGGGAAGGTCTCTGGGTTGAGGGTAGGTTGGGAAAAATCAGTGGCATTCCCTATAGGCCCTGCACTTGACTACTCTTACCTCTCTAGGTCTAAGCTTTCCATCCAACCTACTTTTAAATATTTGGGGATACATATTAATGTGGACTTGTCTTCTTTTAAAACTCTTAGGCCCCGTACACACGACCAAACATGTCTGCTGAAACTGGTCCGCGGGCCAGTTTCAGCAGACATGTTCGGTCGTGTGTAGGCCCGAGCGTGCAGGATTCCAGCAAACATTTGCCCGCCGGGCCTTTTCCCAGCGGGAAAATATTCCTGGACTTGTTTTAAAACAGTCCGCTGGAATCCTGCCCGCTCGGACATGTTCGGTCGTCTGTACAGACCTACCGTACATGTCCGAGCGCTCGCCATCCCTCGCATGCGTCGAATGACTTTGACGCATGCGTGGAAGCATTTAACTGGCAGGCCCGCCCACGTCGCCGCGTCATCGTCGCGGCGACGCCGCGGACACCCCCCCACGTATTGTTTACGCGCGGATTTCTGTACGATGGTTAGTACAGCCATCGTACAGAAATCCCCGGGCAGACATGTACGGTGAAAACGGTCCGGCGGACCGGTTTCATCGTACATGTTTGCCGGTGTGTACGCGGCCTTAATGTTACCCCAATTGTTACACATATGGAGACCAGGCTTAAAACTTGGGCTTCTTTACCGCTTAATCTCATAGGCCAGCGATGGCAAACCTTTTTGAGCCCGAGTGCCCAAACCACGATGCAAAACCAACTTATTTCTTTCGAAGTGCCAACACAGAATTAAACCTACCAACGGCTCTGTACAGAGGATGGGACTGATCATCACTCTGAATGAGCCCTAAGGAATCAAAAAGAATGCAGAATGCACTGTGCAACATACACTGACCTACCTGACCATTGCACTCACCTACCTGACCATTGCACTTCCTACCTGACACATGCACTCACCTACCTGACACATGCACTCACCTACCTGACACATGCACTCACCTACATGACACATGCACTCACCTACATGACCATTACACTTATCTACCTGACCATTACACTCACCTACCTGACACATGCATTTACCTACATGACACATGCACTCACCTACATGACACATGCACTCACCTACATGACACATGTGCTCACCTACCTGACCATTACACTCACCTACCTGACACATGCTTCCTGCAGTACTAACATCCCCCCACACAGTACAATGATCCATCCTCCTCCTTACCTTTTTCATGGCCTCATCGTCCAGCTCTCCCCAGGCAGTATTGAAGGAATCCCGCCATCCAGCCACTATTTGATATCACTGCCGCCAGGATGTCAGCTAGCAACCATTGCACCTCTCCCCATGCATGATTAGCTCCGAGCATTGCTCCTCCCCCTCTGCTTTTTCACAGGGTGCACTAGGACAGACTGAACCAAAGTCGTCCTGGAGCAGGGGAAGCTAAAGTAGGGTGTCTGTAGAAAGGAATCCGGGAGGGTGGAGGAAGAATTTTGTACCCCTCCTAAACAGCGCACATGGAACAACATGACTGGTTGCCCAACCCCTGCCAACGTCACTGGCACTGATGCAAGGAAGGGAGCCAGCTCCTCCCTGCCTGCACCGTCAGTGCAAGTGACTGCCTGGTTGGGGGATTCCCCTGGCTGGCTGGGGATTCCCCTGGTGTGCCGACAGAGAGGGCTTGACGTGCCAGCTGTGGCACGCGTGCCATAGGTTCGCCATCACTGTCATAGGCTGTGTAAATATTTTCAAGATTATATATCTACCCAAATTTGTGTATGTGTTCCGGGCATCCCCTGTTTTTTTGTTGAAAAAACTTTTTAAAAAAATGAATTCGCTCCTGTTCACTTTTCTCTGGCAGGGGTCGAACCCACGAATTGCTAGGGCCTCTCTCCAGGCTGCTAAGCTGGATGGGGGTCTGGCATATCCTAACTTGAGACAGTATTTTATAGCGTCTCAGCTTACATATGTCTATGATTGGTTCCTGGAGGCCTCCCCGTCCTGTTCCACCACTCTACTGACCGCTCTGGTGGGCTCCAGGGACTCGCTGGTTGATGACCTACTTAGGTCAAAGGCCGGACGGTGCTCCCGTAACTCCCTGATAGAGGTTAGCTGGTTGGCTTGGCATGAGGGTAATGGGGTGCTTACAGATTCTGGCGGGGTGTCTCCTAGAGCTCCCCTATGGCAAAATTCTAATTTCCCTGAGCTCCTGGGCCACACGGATTCCGGGTGGTGGACCCAAATAGGGGTCACACATGTTTCCCATGTCTTTGTTCATGACAAGTTTACTTCATTCGAGGACTTGAGGGTACGCAGTGGGGTAACAGATAAAGCTCTATTCAGGTATATGTCTCTCTGCCATGCAGTACGGACTCAATTTGAGGGTCTGACCCAGGAGCTCACTGAATCGCCTCTAGAGGCGCTCATGTCATACTCAGATATTGGGAAACTGGTTACGACATTTTACTCACGCCTTCAGTCAGCGGAGGTTAAACCCTTCCTGATTGCTCAGCGGAAATGGGGGGTGGATATTCCGGGGCTGTCTAAGGAGGGGTGGGAGGAGGCCTCGGAGGTTTGCTTCCTTGATCTTATTGGGTCCAATGATCAGTATGTTCAATTTAAATTTATCCACCAGTTACACTATACTCCTGCCAGGTTGGCCCGTATGGGTCTGGTTTCTAGTGCTTCCTGTCCTAGGTGTGACTCCACAGAGGCCGACTACATACACATGTTTTGGTCATGCCCTGCTGTAGTATCGTATTGGAAGGACATGTTTTCTTTTTTTAGGGACACTCTACACTTCCCCGTTCCTCTCGCTCCAGAGGCTGGATTGTTGGGCGTGATCAATGACTCTATACCTACAACTCATGCTCGAATTCTGATACGAATTGTTTTGTTCTATGCTAGGAAACTGATCTTGTTACATTGGAAGAGTACATCTGCCCTGGACATTCAAATGTTGTATCGTATGGTGAATAAGGTCTTACCCATATTTAAGTGCATATATAAAGGCAGGGCCTGTCCCAAAAAGTTTAACAAGATCTGGCAACCCTGGCTTGATATTGCGGACTCTTTCTGGAAGGATACCCTACTCTCTTAGCCATAAAGGGTTATGGGCAGGGGGGGTCTGGGTGGTTCGGGTGATTGCTGGGTGGTTGAGGTGTGGACAGTCTGGGTGGGGGGGTGGGGGGGCTGGTAGAAGGTCTGGATAGATGCTTGAGTGTGCGTGGGTGTGTGTGAATGTGTTGAGGGTTTTGTTCTGAATCTAACGGGTAGCTCCACTTTTCGTTGGATATCTAAGATAGGAGGCCAAGAGTGGTCCACGTGGGATACCCTGGAGCAACTGTTGTTATTGTTGGGGTACTTATTCTCAGGGTGGGGAGTATTGTTGATTGATATGGGCTGGTTGAATCCTACGTCATACTATGCCAATGTTGTAACAATTACTGTGCCTTTTTCCCCTTGTTTTTGATGACTGTAATTGCAGAAAACAAATAAACAAAGTTGTTTTTTTTTTTAAACTAGCTGCATAATGTTATTTCAGCTCTTCCTTGTTAGTACACTTCCTTTACCAGCTTTTTGTTGCCCTGTCCAAACTTTGTTGAAATGTGTTGCTGTCATCAATTTCAAAATTACCTTTTTTTTTCCTTAAAATGGTACATTAAAACCTTTGATATATTTTCTATTATGAATAAAATATGGGTCTATCAGATTTTCCAATCATTGAATTGTGTTTACATAGCACCCAAACTTTTTTGGAATTGAGGTTGAATTAATAAACCCTCTCTTGGAAATTGCAATGTAATGCAAGACAGAAAAAATGAAGTTACTTACCAGTAACTTCCTTTTCCAGGAGTCTTTCAGGACAGCACCATAGAGAGACCTTGGCTCCTCCCATCTCAGGAAACACCGCCTTACACTGCAAGATGTATGCCTCGTACACACGACCGGTTTTCCTGTTGGGAAAACTGCCATGAGAGCTTTTGTCCGGGAATGCCGGCCGTGTGTATGCTCCATCCCAGTTTTCCCAACAGGAAAACTGCCAGAAAAAAAAAAAGAGAACCAGCTCTCTTTTTCCCACTGGGATTGCCAGCAGTCTTTTTCCCGGCAGTTTTCCTATGTGAAAACTGCGATGGAGCATACACACGGCCAGGATTCCCGAAGCAAAGCTCCATTGCAGTTTTCCTGTCGGGAAAACCTCTCGTGTGTAGGGGGAAAATTTACCGAGCAGGTTCTCGGTTTTCCCCTCGGAAATCCCGGCAGACTTTTTACCGCCGGAATACCATACGCGTGTAATAGATTTGAAGCCTCAAAAGCCTGGTCTTTTGCCGACAGCAGGTCCAACCTGTAATTCTTCACGAACATGGCAAAGCTGGACCACATTGCAGCCCTACAGATCTGCTCTGAAGAAGCACCTTAATACCCTCCGGGGGCTCCAACCCCCTGACTAAATAAGCCTGAATAATGGCTAACCTCAACCATCTGGCTATTGTACGTCTAGAGGCTTTGGATCCCTTCCTAGCCCCTGAAAATAACACAAAGGGAATCAGACTCCCTAAACTGTTTTGTACTAAGTACTTAAGGACGCACCTTCTAACTTCAAATTTATGAAAAATATGTTCCTGTTGCCTCACAGGACTCGAACAGAAAGTAGGCAAAACAATTCTTGCCCTCTATGCAGCCTAGAGGCTATATTTGGCAAAAAGGCCAGATCGGTTTTGAAAATTACACGGTCCGGAAACACCTGAAAAAAGGGCGCCCTAATAGAGAGGGCTATGAGTTCACTCACTCGCCTTGCCGTAGTGATCGCCACCAAAAACACAGTTTTGAGGGTGATAAATTTTAACGTGCAGGCCTCCAATGGCTCAAATGGTTCCCCTGTGAGGGCCTGTAAAACTAAAGAAAGATCCCAGACTGGTCTCTGTCTGCTTAAAGGGTCACTAAAGGAATTTTTTTTTTAGCTAAATAGCTTCCTTTACCTTACTGCAGTCCTGGTTTCATGTCCTCATTGTTCGTTTTTGCTTTGATGTTGCTGTAAATACTCTCTGTTCTGGAGACTTCCTGGTTGTCTCTTTCCTGATCACCACAGTACTGGGAGATTTCTTACGGTGGTCACTAATCAAGGAGGTGTGATTACTGTGTGTAAAACGAAACTGGATTGGTGCTGAGGAGTTTTAGACAAAGTATCACTGCCCTCTATTGGCTGACTGCCCTCTAGTGGCTCTCTGTACATCAGAGAACCAGCAAACAACAGCAAAAACGAAACTAAACTGAAGGCACATTATATGACTGTTTTTTATCTATTTTTAATAATTTTTAAAAGGAATCAGTTAATTATTATGTCTCTATACCCTGTAAACAGTCATTTCAGCTAAAAAAAATGTTTTCCTTTAGTGACCCTTTAAGGCTTTAAAAAACATGGCTATCCAAGGATCTGTAGCTAGCTGTTTTTCCAAGAAAACGCTCAAAGCGGATTCTTGCCCTTGCAGAAATTCTAGCACTGCAACGGAACTGCATACATTAAAGGAGCTTTCTGTGCACCAGATATTGAAATGTTTCCACACCTTTAGGTAGATAACCTGCGTCTCTCTTTTTCTGAAACTTAGGAGGGTCGCCACTAAACGCTCCGAGAAACCCTTGCCCCTCAGCAATTCCTCCTCAGTAGCCATGCTGCAAGGTTCCACCGTTCCACCTGGGGACAACAGATTGGCCTGGACCGGCAGAATCCAGGGAGGTTCCACCGCCAGGCCCTTCAAGATGGAGAACCATGGCCTCCTGGGCAAGTGTGATGCGAACAGAATAAGAGTTGTGCTCTCCAACTGGAACTTTCTCAGAACTGCTGGAATCAGTACAGGAGGGGGGAAGGCATAACACTTTGAGAAACGCCAGCTCTGAGCCAGTTCGTTCACTCCGAGCACCCCGTCCCATCTGTTCAGGGAAAATAAGATGCGTCAAAGCAAAGAGGTCCACACATGGCACCCCCCCCCCCCCCCCACTTATGAGTGACTGTCTCAAAGATGTCCCGATTCAAAACCCAGTTGTCTTCCCTTAGCATTTTCCTGCTGAGAAAATCCGCTACCTGGTTTTGTTCCCCCTTCAAATGTACCGCCGATAGGGACAGAATGTGTGTTTTGGCCCACCTGAGGATGGTTTCCGCCAGGACCCACATGGATCAACTCCTGGTACCTGCCTGCCTGTTGATATAGGCTACGGCTGAGGAGTTGTCCGATCGGACTCGCACATGCTTCTTCCGAGGGTGAGACTTTTAGTCTCTCCAAACTTCCTTTTAATAGGAAAGGCCTTTTTCTTGTCGGCCATCCGGTTCAAGACGCCCTCCAAACCTGGCCCAAACAACAAGTCCCCTGTGAGAGGGATCCCGCAGAGCTTAACCTTGGATGCGTTATCCCCCTGCCACATCTTAAGCCATAAGGCCCTCCTTGGCGAATTAGACAAGGCTGCGGATCTTGTGGACATGCGCACTGATTCAGTCGAGGCATCCGCAAGATAAGCCACCCCTTTAAAGGAGTATGGGAAAAAAGGGATTTTTAATACAGCTTACCTGTAAAATCCTTTTCTTGGAGTACATCACGGGACACAGAGCGGCATATTCATTACTATATGGGTTATATGGAGTACCTTCAGGTGTTGACACTGGCAATCTCAAACAGGAAATGCCCCTCCCTATATAACCCCCTCCCATAGGAGGAGTACCTCAGTTTTGTAGCAAGCAGTATGCCTCCCAAAATGGTCCCCAAAAAGAGGGGTGGGAGCTCTGTGTCCCGTGATGTACTCCAAGAAAAGGATTTTACAGGTAAGCTGTATTAAAAATCCCTTTTTCTTTATCGTACATCACGGGACACAGAGCGGCATATTCATTACTATATGGGATGTCCCAAAGCAATGCTCACAATGAGGGGAGGGAGAACATCTCCAAGACAAAAGGATTTAATTTAGAGAAATACTCAAATCATAATAAATCCAACTTAGTTGAGAAAAATAATCTTAAATTTTAAATTTAACTCAAAAAAGAGGAGCCCCCGGATTCCGAGGGTCTCAAACTGCAGCCTGCAGCACTGCCTGCCCAAAGGCTGTATCAGACTTCCTTCTTACGTCCAACTGGTAGAATTTTGTAAACGTGTGGACAGAAGACCAGGTTGCCGCCTTGCAAACTTGAGCCATAGAGATCTGGTGGTGTGCTGCCCAGGAGGCGCCCATGGCCCTAGTAGAATGAGCCTTTAATGATACTGGAGGAGGCAACCCTTTCAAGCCGTAGGCCTGAGTGATTAATTGCTTAATCCACCTAGAAATGGTGGACTTTGCAGCTGCCTGCCCCTTCTTGGGCCCATCCGGTAATATGAACAGCACATCTGTTTTCCGGATCTTCTTTGTAGCTTTAAGATAGGCCTTCATGGCCCTGACGATATCCAAGGTATGCAGCAACCCTTCCTTTCTGGAAGTAGGTTTAGGGAAGAAGGATGGTAATACCAAATCCTGGTTCAAATGAAAACTGGATACAACCTTCGGTAGGAAGGAAGGATGAGGGCGGAGAACGACCCTGTCCTTATGAAAAATAAGATATGGTTCCTTACAGGATAAGGCCGCCAGTTCCGATACTCTTCTTGCGGAAACTATGGCGACCAAAAATACTAACTTTCTTGTCAGTAAAACCAAAGGAATTTCAGCCAACGGCTCAAACGGTTGTTTCTGTAAACTTGACAGAACAAGGTTTAAATCCCACGGGCAAAGCGGGGATTTAACTGGAGGTTTAATACGTAAGACCCCTTGAAGGAAGGTCTTAACCAGCGAGTGGGTGGCCAGCGGCCGCTGAAACCACACTGACAGAGCAGAAATCTGTCCTTTGATTGTGCTTAATGCCAATCCTTTATCCACTCCTAGCTGGAGAAAACTTAATACTCTATCGATGGTAAATTTGCGAGAAAGCCATCGCTTGGACTCACACCAGCCTACATAGGCCTTCCAGACCCTGTAATAAATCACCCTAGAGACCGGTTTCCTGGCTCTGATTAGGGTAGAGATTACTTTCTGAGACAGACCTCTACCCCTGAGAATCAGGGATTCAGCTTCCAGGCCGTCAAATTTAGATGCCGTAAGGCAGGGTGGAGGATCGGACCTTGCGATAGCAGGTCTGGCCGTAGAGGAAGAGTCCAAGGGTCTCCCACTACCATCCTTAAGATTAGTGAGTACCATGCCCTTCTGGGCCATGCTGGAGCTACCAGGATGACTGGTATGTGCTCCACCCGGATCCTGCGCAGCAGGCGGGGTAGTAACTGGAGCGGGGGAAACGCATAAAGAAGTTTGAACTGATGCCAAGGGCAAACCAACGCATCGGTTCCGCAGGCCATCGGATCCCTTGAGCGGGACATGAACCTGTCTAGCTTCTTGTTGAGTCTCGATGCCATGATATCCACGTCCGGCACTCCCCATCTTTGGCAGAGTGCTTGAAAGATTTGTGGATGCAGAGACCATTCCCCCGGCAAAAGAGTCTGGCGGCTTAAGAAGTCCGCCTGAAAGTTGTCCACTCCTGGAATGAATATTGCCGATATGCAGGGCACATGAGCCTCTGCCCATAGGAGAATCAAGCTCACCTCTCTCTGAGCGGCTTGACTCCTGGTTCCCCCTTGGTGATTTATGTATGCCACGGCCGTGGCATTGTCTGATTGAATTCTCACCGGGAACCCCTGCAATTTTGACGTCCAAGCCCTGAGGGCTAGTCGAGCAGCTCTGAGCTCCAAGATGTTGATGGGCAACTGCTTCTCTGGCGTTGCCCAAGTACCTTGGCGAGTGCAACCATCCAAAATTGCTCCCCAGCCCGTCAGGCTGGCGTCTGTGGTCACTATCTTCCAAGCCACTGGGCTGAAAGACTTCACCTTAAGTAGATTCTGAGGGTCTAACCACCAACACAGACTTTGTCGGACTCTTGATGAGAGCGGCAACGGGATATCCAAGGCCTGTGGCCTTCTGCTCCATGCTGACAGGATGGCTGCCTGCAGGATGCGAGTGTGGCTCTGGGCGTATGGTACCGCCTCGAATGTGGCCACCATCTTGCCTAGTAACTTCATACATAGGCGAATAGTCGGTCCCTTCTTGCTTAGAACCAGTAGGATTAATTCCTTGATGGCTTTGACCTTCCTCAGAGGTAGAAACACTCTTTGTTGTTCTGTGTCTAATCTCATGCCGAGATATTCCAACTGCCTTGTGGGCAGGAAAGCTGACTTTTCTCGATTTAGGACCCAGCCGAACTTCTCGAGGTATTGGACCGTGAGGGCCACTGCTCGCTCCAAGCCGGGAGACGAGTGATCTATGACTAGGAGGTCGTCCAGGTATGCTAGGATCGTGACCCCTTGGATCCTTAGTTTGGCTAGGATTGGAGCTAGGACCTTCGTGAACACCCGGGGGGCCGTAGCCAACCCGAAGGGAAGCGCCACGAATTGGAAGTGACGCGAAGCCACCATGAAGTGAAGGTAGGCATCCTTTATGTCTATGGACGCCATGAAGTCGTCCTTTTGGAGTGTGGTAGCTGCTGACCGCACGGATTCCATCCGAAATGAGCGGATCTTTAGGTATGTATTTACCATCTTTAGGTCCAAAATTGGCCTGACATCTCCATTGGACTTCGGGATGATGAATAGGTTGGAGTAGAAACCTAGCCCCTGTTCCAGGACTGGTACCTCTACTATTACTTCCTGGGAAAGTAGATGATTTAATGCCGACATTAATGCGGCTCCTTTCTCCGGATCGTTTGGAATCCTCGACTCCTGGAAATGAAGAGGAGGAAACCTTAGGAAATCTAATTTGTAGCCCGTGGCCACGGAAGACCGTACCCCCTCGTCGGGAATGCTGGCTTCCCAAACCTCTGAAAAGAGTCGCAGCCTTCCCCCCACCTTCGTGGGTGGGGGCGCCCCTGCATAAGGTCGGCTTGGGGGCTGGGTTTGCTGGTTTGCGAACCCACTGCTTTCTGCCTCTAGCAGCCTGTCCTTGTGATTTGCTGTTGAAGCCGAAGTTTGGTTTCGCAGGAGGCCGTCGATACTGTTTGGCATTAGAGGGCCCCTGCCCAGGGGAGTACTGTCGTTTAAACGCAGGCCCCTGAAACTTCCTCTTAGTTGGCAAGAGAGTACTTTTGCCATTTGAAATGGTTTGAATGTATTTATCTAGGTCTTCTCCGAAGAGTCGTCCTCCATGGAAGGGGAACCCTACCAGGAGCTTCTTGCATGGGGGCTCGGCCTCCCAGCTTTTTAACCATAAGAGTCTTCTCATATGGATAAGGGATAACGATAAACGTGACGCTTGCTGGATAGAATCCTTAATTGCGTCTACTGTAAAACATATGGCCCTAGGGACATCCGAAAATTCTTCTGCCTGCTGGGCAGGAATAAGTTTAAGCATCTGCTTAACTTGATCCGATAATGCTTGAGCAACCCCAATCGCAGCCACAGCTGGCTGTACTACTGCCCCTGCAGTAGTGAAGGAGTTCTTAAGTAGTGCTTCCAAGCGTTTATCAACTGGATCCTTGAATACCTGTATGTTTTCTACAGGGCATGTTAATGATTTGTTATTACATGAGATGGCTGCGTCCACTGCAGGAGTAGCCCATTTCTTGGAAAATTTATCTTCCATAGGATATAGGGCAGAGAATCTTTTAGGTGGTAAGAAGATTTTATCTGGCTTGTTCCAATCTTGGAACAAAACTCCCTCTAGTAGAGGGTGGATCGGAAATACTGCATTGCTTTGAGGCGCCCTCAGTGAGCCCAAAGCTGAAACCGTAGATACCTGGAGATCTGGTACTGGCAAGTTGAATGCATTATGGACCAAGTCCGTTAAGGCTTGAATCCACCAGCTCTCCCCTTGGGAGACTGCTCCAGACTCCTCTGTATCCGGATCTTCGATCCCTGAACCTACTTGGTCCTTGTCCAAGAGGTCGTCCAATTCCCCTGAGGAAAGGACCTCCTCTTCTGAGGGTCCGCGCTCGGGCGACGGAGATCTAATCCGTTTACTGCCCCGCATAGCTGTGGCTATCATTTTTCCCATTCTTTTCTCCATCTCTCTTAAAGAGGTGAGTAATACCTCGTCCGTGACCATCTTAGGGTTGGACTGACCCGCGCCAGCTCCAGCCCCAGATCCCGATGGCCCCAAGGCTCCCTGTGGGGAAAGCAGCGGCATAACTTTGTCCGAGACCTCAGACTCTCTGGGGAATCCCCACCTCTTGTACCCTCTGACCCAGATGCCATGGTACAATACCGAGGTACACCTGCTACCTATTGGTATTTGGAACTATAAAAGTTAATTGCCCAAACACCTGTTTGGGGGATAAAAAATGCTTCCTCTCCCCTAGATGACTTTTTCTTTTTTTTTTTTTTTTTTTTTCGTTTTTGTTTCAAATCCAGGAAAGAAAAAACATTCTGTCCCCCTGAGTAGTATTGCAAAGAAAAACTATGAGATGGAAAAGAAACAGCCTATTTCTAGGCTTGAAAAAACAGTCTTCTGAAGACTGCAATATCCTTTCTGGCCACTGTGTGTCCTCGGCGCCCCGTGCTGCCGCTCTGGTCTTTCCTCCCCAGTTCCAAAGTATTGAATGGAACAAACAAGGAAGGGCCGCCCCTTCCTTAAGCCACTGACCCGCCCTTCCCCCCCCCAGCAATCTCAAACAGGAAATGCCCCTCCCGACAGGGGGGGGGGGTTTTGGGAGGAAGGGACCTCTCTGCTCCAGCAAACTGCAGCCTGCAGCCTGGAACCACGAGGAGGTCAGCGTTTTGCCTTTGCAGGCTCTGAGGAGGAAGACTGAATGGAGCATCGCCTGGAGGCTTGCAGGTAAGCACAGCTCTCTGACACACACATATACTTTTATATCACACAGGCCCCACTCAATGCTTTTCCAACACTACAAGGGAGGTCACATCTTATGGGGAATAATACATATAGAGCCATCCTATCATTAAGATATGTGACTAGTTTGCCAGATGCAGTGCATAACTTTAGGCATGTCCCCTGTGACCCCCCAGAAAAAACCTGCTAAGAACCAAGTTCCGCAAGTTTTCCCCTCACTTACCTGCTCCATGCCGCAGGACTTTGCCAAGCAAGAGGCCCAATCTTCCCCCATGTCCGTGGGGATGTCTAGACCTTCAGGCCCTGGGTTCCTATGAAGGATCCACTGTCCTGGGCCCATATAGCACTCTGGCAACAGAAACATTAGGCACCCAAAGGTTTCTAAGTTCTGGGCCCAGGGTCCAGCTCTCTAAAAAGAAAAGCATTATGGGCTATACCCCAAGGGTTTGGGGTCCGGTTACTGACCACTTTAGCGCTGAGGCTTTTTTGGACAGAACCGGTAGCTCACCTAATCCCAAGGATGCGGAGGCAAGCTAAACCATGACTAACACCTAAGACACTGGCGTAAAAACTGAGGTACTCCTCCTATGGGAGGGGGTTATATAGGGAGGGGCATTTCCTGTTTGAGATTGCCAGTGTCAACACCTGAAGGTACTCCATATAACCCATATAGTAATGAATATGCCGCTCTGTGTCCCGTGATGTACGATAAAGAAAGACGTTCCTGCTTCGATGTGTGCTTTAATTTGTGTCAACCAATATTCCATGTTATGGGCCACCACTGTGGTCGCCATGGCGGCCTTGAGGCTTCCCAGCGATGAGTCCCATGATTTCTTCAAGAGTGAGTCCATCCTCTTGTCCATGGGGTCTGAAAGCGCCCCCATGTCCTCAAAGGCCAGGTCAGAATGTCTGAAGACCTGTGAAAAGGCTGCGTCTAGTTTAGATTTATTCCATACTAGCGCCTCTTCTTCTGCAAAAGGAAATCTGCATTTCAGAGTTCTTGAAAATAAAGCTTTCAGGGTCTTGCCATTCTTTTTTGATGCCATCGACCAAGACGTCATGGACCGGAAACACTCTCCTTTTGTGCTCCTCTAGGCCCCTGTACATCTGGTCAAGAAGCGACAACTTTTTCATTTCCTCCTGGATTCCCAGAGTGGTATGGATAGCTCCTAAGAGCTCCTCCACTTCCTCCAGAGAAAGCTTGTAGCGAGAGGCTCTTGTGGATTCCCCATCCACTTCCTCTCCCTCTGACTCCCCTTGGGAATCTGAAGAAACGTTGTCTGGCTCCTCCTCAATTTTCTCTCTGGAGCCCCCTGTATTCTCTCCGCTCACAGAGGGAGCATCCGTTTTACTTGGTGTTACGCTCTGCTGTGCTGGTGGAGGATTAACCTGGGGCTTTGGTATCTGGAAGCTAGAAAAAGGTGTCTTAAAAGACTGGAAGGTGCTAGAAAGCTCCTTGATGGACACTGTTAGGTCTGTGCATTGCTCCAGTGTCTGTTCCCTCACAAATCTCTCGATGCACTCCCTACAGAGTGCTTTGGTCCAAGATTCCCCCATCTTGGCTCTGCATGAAGGACATTTATTCTTGGAATTGTGGGGTAACTTGACTTTATCCGTGGCCTTGTTCTGAAAAACAGACCCACAAATAAGAGCAGTCAGAAAAAAAACACTGACCACCAGCACTTTACACAGAGGACCACCAGGGGTGCTCTTCCCAGGACCCACCACCACCAGGGTCCCAGCTGCATCCATTCCTCCCCTCCCACCACCAAGAGGGACAAACACCTGTGGAGCTTTCGGGACAGGGTAAGGGAACACCATCCAGGGTTCCTCTTATGTTTAAGTGGCTGGTGTGGATTCTCCAGGAGCAGTTTGTGAAGCCTCCGCTTCCGACATTTTCAGCTGAGGATCGGTGGTCTCCTTAGCCTCAGTGCGCTGTCCCCACAGCAGAAAGAAGGCCGCACCAGCCTGAAGCACGACCCGTTTTGAAACCCCGCGGCCGGAACCGGAAGCCGCGGGTCAGACGGAAGCACTGACGTCACCCGTCATGCGGCCCAGCGCTCGGAGCACCATTGCTGGCTGCACAATGCAGGGCGGCCTCTGTGCCACCTCTGGGCGGAAGAGAACGGACCTCTCCAGCTTACTACTTGCCCAAGAGAAGCTGGAGGTGCGCAGGACACAGTTATCCAGGTATTTCCCTGGCTCACTATCCCCTCCAACTGCAGTGTAGAAGACCGGCTGTTCAGCCCCTGGCCCCTTAGCAGTGTCTCCCCGTCGGAGGAAACACCAGAACTGAGGGGCCGGCGGGATGGTGAGGCTTAAATCTTGCAGTGTAAGGTGGTGTTTCCTGAGATGGAAGGAGCCAAGGTCTCTCTATGGGGCTGTCCTGAAAGACAAACAGGGGAAAAATACATGATAAAGCTTAATTTAGTAGCACACTGCCTAAATATCTAAATTATTTTATTGTATTAGTTGTATCATAGAAGGTCCCACCGAGAATGGACACGAACTTTGAAGTCTTCCAATGGGGTACACATATTGTGAAGAAAATTGTATAAGAGAGTATTTTCATTACTTTGGAGAGATCTCCCCTTACTTAATTTAATGTCTCAGGACATAAAGTAATGAAAAATCTGCTCAATATGTCACAGACAGAAAAAATAAATAAAATCAGTTGGCTTTAGTTATGTTTTAGGTCTTGTTTTCCTTCCATTCTCTAAAACATGGCTTAACCAATAGAAAGGGATAAAAGAGAGTTACTACTGTGGTGCCCCTGACTCTTTTGGCCTATTTAGTTTCTCCTGTTCCTTTTGTGTCCTTTACTCTGTCTGCCTTCCTCTACTTTGTGGGTACTTTATTTTATTTTCCCCTTGACGTTTCAGCTTGCTCTGTATTATCAAGGGCATGTAAGGATTAGAAAAGGACAAGCGATAGACAGAACCATGTAATTACATTTTTGCTTGTTCAATCCAGTGTGCCTTATTATAAAATACCTATTAAACCAATTTGTTTTTTGTTTAAGGCTGTGGTTTAGACACCTAGGCACATTCATACCAATCATTTTATCAAAGACAAGTTAATATTATTCGATAAAATCCGATTCCTTGAACATGACCTAATTCGGTCACAAGACATATAAAGCATTATTTCCCTTACTGCTTTTTATTTGCACACTAGAGGGCCTGTTGGGATTCACAACTTTTCTCCTCTCTTAGACTACAAAGAAAACATATTAAAAGGCGCATTTTTATTCTGTGCCATTAATGTTTTTGCAACAACAAATTAGCAGCCACATTAGCTAATTTTCCGAATTCAAATCTTCAGGATTTATTCTCAAAATAGAAAAGGTCATTACAATGAATAAGAAGCTGTTTTCTAGTTCCTCTGATGAGAATCTATTAATAAAGTAAAAATCATAATAGTGGCATACTTAAGAGCGTATTGAAAGAGAAAAAAAAAAGACATAAACCTCTACTTGTCAACAAGGGTAATTGCACACAGGCTGAATTCTTGTGTGCTCTCTGTATCTTGTTCTGTCATTTCATGGAAGAAAGATTCAACACATAGGAGGGAATAAAAATGAACACTACAGAAGTATAAAAAGAAACCCTAAGGAAACCCATTGGTTTAGAAATATGAAAACTGCTATTTTTTACATGTTTTTGAAGGTAGAAACTCCAGAGCTGTCATTGGTATCCATATTTTTCTGCTTGCAACTGGTATGAATGCATTGTTATGACCACTATTTAGCCAGTAAGACATTAGCATGCATGATATACATATACTTCTTTTAGTACAAAATGCATATATTCATCCCTGACATGCACTTTTTGGTGGTGGTCCAATCCACCCAACACTAATATTTTATTTACACATACATGTTGGTGGGCTCTGTAGCCCACTGATTTCTTATGTCTCTTAGGGGCACCAGCAGCATCCACCCTTCAGGCAAACATCTAAATGCACAGATGAAATACACTGCATTGTGGTGTAAATGGTCCCTAAACATTGTCATACATTTGCCATTTTATCATTTACAGTGTACATCCTTGAGCTGCCCATAGATGACTTTTTTTTCCATTCATTCAGGAAAATAACAAATCTATTCTTCCATCCACGCAAGTGAGGTGGATGGAGGAATCCTACATGCTGGGACATTGTATTCTGACAGTGGGACTCCTCCATTGTCAGCATACACTGGTTAGCAGCTGCAACCGCTGAGCGAGAAACATTTTCCAACATTCCCATTCTAGAGAAGTCATCTAACTGTCAAACAGGGATGAACACACATAGATCGAAATTCAGGACTGGACAAATTACAATCGATTTAAGGCCAGCTTTACTCTTAAAACTGTCATTTTCAACAATGTACACAAATGTGAACAAGAGACAAAAAAAAAAAAAACACGAACAGGTGTGAACAGAGATATTATTGGCAATATATGATAAATTATATATAAACTTTGATGCTGCTAGCTAGACTAGTCAGATGTTCTGATGTCATTACCTTGCATGATGTAAAGCGCCAACAGCCAAGTGAAAACTCCAGGGCTGGTAACTCTCATCCACCATCGGCTGAACAATGGAAATAATACAACTCTAACAAGACCTTTCCGAGTTAAAGATGTCCATGGGCTTTCAGGTTTAGCTTTGGCAAATGTTGATCCTAAAAAATAGGTAAAACATTTAATTTTACTCTCAAATTCACACTAAACCTTTCAGACTAGGCGGGGCATTCTTTCTCAAACAATAAGTGCTGGAACTCAACCACCCCCCCCCCCCCCCCCCCCCCCCACACAGACACTCCAAATCACATCAAATAGTGAGTGTGGTCAGATTTCACAAACAGAAGGGTCTTAAAGGGGCATTAAATACCAGGATTACATTACATACAGTAACAGTGCAGAGTTCATGGCGGTTACACACAGAGAGCAGAGCTGTCGCTTGTAAACACAGAAACCCGACTTCTGTGTTTACAAGTGATTGTGGTGAGCAGGCACCAAAGGGTCTGAGCCAGAGGTGGTGGAACCGAGTTCCACCAAGTTCCCCCTGAAAAAAAGCCATGAGACTAGGTATTGTAACATCATTACTTGCTTATATTCGTAGTAAATAAAAGAAGCATCTGTCTTAAGAAAATGAGAACTAGATAAAAGCATAATAAATTAGAAGTACAGAACTACAATATAGTATCAAAGCCCATGCTCCTAAGTCCCGCTGATTTAAATTTTTGACAGCTACAGATATATTTTCACGCATTCAGCCCCAGGCAGCCAAGCTGGTGTTGTTTTCTTACAATAAAATTCACAATACAGACTACAAAAATAAATTAAAATGCCTTAAACCTAAATATTTTCAAACAGAGGGGATCATGTACAGTAGACAGCATCCACAACTTTCTACTTCCTATGATAGTACTACACATACTTGTCAAGGTATATCTGTATAAAACCTGCTATCACACAAATTAAATATAAAGTATGGAATTTCACTGAACCAAAATAAAACTATGTAGCATTTAAAATTAGGATACGGATATAGACTGTGCTGCAAAACAAAGAAAAGCAAAAAGGTATTCTGTAAGCTGAAGAAGTGCATAAAAACGGTTACAACTCAAACTAAGAAGGATTAAAGTCAAATTAAAGGGTCACTAAATGAATTTTTTTTTTTTAGCTAAATAGCTTCCTTTACCTTACTGCAATACTGGTTTCATGTCCTTATTGTTAGTTTTTGCTTTGAAGTAGCTGTAATTCTGCTGTGATCTCCACACTTCCTGCTTGTCTGGCTCCTTATAACCACAGTACTGGGAACTTTTCACGGTGGTCTAAGCTGTCACTACTGTGTGTCTAAAACTCCTCAGAACCAATCAGATTCATTTTAAAAACAAAACACAGTCCTGGATTTGTTTGTTTTTGTTCTGTGGGTCTCTTTACTTCACATAAACATGAAACCAGTTTAAAACCGAAAGTGAAACTAGAGGCACATTATATGATTGAATTTAATCTATTTTTAATCATTTTTAAAAGGAATCAGTTAACTTTTATGTCTCTATACCCTGTAAACAGTAATTTCAGCAAAAAAAATGTTTTCCTTTAGTGACCCTTTAAGTCCCTTATTATGAATTCCACCCAAAAGTGAAAGCTCCAGTTATCTGCTTCCCCCTGCTCCGGTGCCACATTTGGCATCTTTCGGAGGGGGGGGGGGGGGCTTAGCAGGCTGAAACTCCCTGATGACTGATTTTTATATTACAATTTTTTTTATATATCAATCATTTTTATTTGTTTCGATGAAAAAGGAGATATAACAGTAATACAGAACAATAGAAAATGAATACCAGGACCCCAAAAGGGGAGCGTACAGTATAGCAGTATATAAGTTCTCACATAGACGTGTTAACAGACAATGTGCAGTTATAACAAAGGTCATTAGGTTCAAGGTAATTTCCATTTACCGCACATTGATATATCCCTGTCAAAAATCCTTTGAACAGAGAGGGACAGGAAAAAAAGCTGGCATCACAATGTTTAATTGCCATCACCCCTTCTATTTATGTATAAAGATCATGCCACTGTATTCATAAAAATCATCCGAGTACATTATTTAATCCTTGCTGTTCAGAGGTCACATGACATTTGCAAGGTCTTTCCTGTGCTTAGGGAAAGATCTAAGGGAGCAGTTTTCAGTACTCTGCTGATATATGAATATGTGTCTGCACATAGCTGATTGTTGCTGTTTTTGTCACATGACATAAAAAGCTTTCAGAATAGTGAATTAAAATAAATAATAGCCACATGACATTAAAATAAAAAGCTTTCAGAATAGTGAATTAAAATAATTAATTAATAGCAACAAAGTATTTTAAAGCTCCATACAAAATCAAAATTTCAAAGCAAATGAGCACAACAGAAAGTGAGAGAAAATGCCCTCTTAGACAGTCGCAGCAAGTTTCCCCAATAAAAAATGCATTCCTGTTCAGGTGACTACTCAAAATGTTAGATTCTCCCTATAAAAAAGAGAGTGAATCTGCAGAGGCACAGACAGCAAAAATAAAACTGAAAGGGATTCCAATGCCTCCCCCACCCTACTCTATTCCAAAAAAACTTTTTTTTTTTAAATATATTTTATATTTGTAAAATATGTTAAAGAACAGTCACCTGCCCAGTGTTTTTTTTTTCTATAAGAAAAAATGTTCCACTGAGTACTTTAACTATTATCCAGCTATTTTAAACCATAATTTTACCAAGTACTAACTTTACTCTCCTGGTTCACAGTAATGATCATAGCAGCAGGATAGTGCAAACTTCAGTCAGGGTTTTTCATCTCTCTGTAATTCCATCCTTTGCTGACTATTAAGGATGAGGTTGCAAAGGAGTCAAGGTTTCAAACTGAGCAACCCAAATCAGAATAACATTTCTCAGTTTGAATTTTAGAGATCACAGGCTGTGTAGTTGTCAAGGAACTGCACATTGCAGGGGAAAACTGATTACAGACTTAATCCTACATGCATTCCATTAAGGAACCACCACCATGCCTGCTTTCTGCTGTTAAAACAACTCAATGTCTAATTTATGTAGACAATAACAACACCGCATTCCACTTGCTGCTGCTATTTTAGGTATTGGATAGTGGGGGAAACGAATGCGCAAGACCAAACTAACTAAGGCAATAAGAGCTAAAACTAGTATGTTTAAAAACTAATTAAAACGACTAAGCAGCAGCCACAAATAAATAGTGTTCACACACTGATACAATATTGATAAAGGGGAGGGTAATGGCACTCGCTAATAACAAAAGTGCAAAGTATATATAATAATAAACGTAATATATAATTACAAGTGATTGATTGATTGATTGATTTAATGGATTTATAATGCGCCAAATACTGGCCCATCAAGGCAGTGTCTAAGCGCAGGAAGCATAACTGGGAAAAAGCAAATCAAATCAGAGAGTGAGAAAAAATAGAAAAGAGAGAAAAGAGGAAAGCAAGAAAGACTAATAAACAGATTCACAGAGAACAACAAGGAGAACTAACATACAAGTCAGACAATCCCTGTGAGCCAGAAAGGATGTTTACTGATTTTTACTGAAAACGTGAACAAACAGGTAGTATAAATAATACCACCAAAGTGATAATGCAAAGTAGCACTAAAATTGATCATGTAAAAAGTAATTGGGAATAATGAATAAATAATGGTAAGCAAAAAATGTGCCAACAGTGATTCACTACCAAGATCAATAAATAAAAAAATAAAAAATAGATGCAAGTAACAGAACATGCATAATAAAATAATAAAAAAATTATCAAAGTGAGTCTCTGTGCACAAATCGTGCAAATAAATGGTTAATCAAGTGTTCAAAAAACGGTCACAACAAAAAGTGCTGCAAGCAATAATAATTTCCAAAGTGCATCAGTGCTCCACTCTAAACACCGGTATAACCAGAGTCCACAAAAGGTTCCCACGGTGCAAATGTGCAAAGTGCTCTGTTTCCCCAAGCCTCTCACCTTAAAAAGGCTAAAAAGAGCCTATAATACTGCTGGCTTAGCAAGCTTAGCAGACTCCGCTGAAGATCGATGTCTCACGGCCAGCCTGTTACTTCAATCCCCCAGGTATACCGATTTCCAGGTCACGGCAGCAATAATGCCAGGGTGGATGGCACTGCTGTGAGGTAGATTCAGAAGTGGAGCTTAGTGTTGAGGCGTAAGCACAGGTGTGGATTTGTTCCCTAGCTGTCTGCCTTCCTGTGTGAACTGCTGAACTACTGGTTTTGAAATTTTGCCTGATGATTCTGCTAGACCGTGTATGACCTCTACCTTCCCTTGAATGTTTTTCTGGTTCCTGATTTTATATCTTTCTGCCAGAATTGTTGTTAACCCAGCCTGCCTAACTATGCTTATGCCTCAACACTCAGCCTAAGCTCCACTTCTGAATCTACCTAGGGGTATTTGATGAGAGTTGCAGTAATGGAACGTCCACACAACAGGTGTCTTTTCTGTGCTTTTATTACCCAGCCGGGTAAAAACAGTAGAACTTGGTGAGGAGTAAAGAGATAGTGGGAATGAAGAACAGCAGATCCATGTGTATGTAAATAGGAAACAGTCCTGCTTCCAACAACAAACTTCTGCCTCACCACTCTAACTGGAGTGGATGTAGCGCACCCGGACAGGCCTCTCTCACAAGCCTGGCAACCAGAATGTCACTCAAACTGGGGTTAAGTCTCTGCCATAGAGACAATGGTGGTCCGGAATCCTCCTTAAAAGATTCGACACCCGGATCTTCTTCAGGTAGTTTTTGTTTCAGGTACTGGCTGATAGGCGACCGACATCCAGCCTCTCAGTACCCAGTTACCTTAGTCCCCGGTGGATAGTCAGGGCCCTCTTGGAACACCAGCCTCTCTTGGTACTCCTTAGGTAGACTTTTCACCGAACAGCTTCCTCTCACAGGAACAGACAGCTTAAGACCTCCTCAGATTTGGAACCCAGTCGCATCACTGGGCCCCCGCCACAGCTCAGTTGCTCTGGGCCAGCATGGTCCCAGAACCAGGAACACCGCGTAGCATGCACACCCCGGCCCGGAAGGCCTTGGGGGTGCCCAGCACCCCAGAAACGACAGAATGAGCCCACAGCACAGCCAAAGCTGAGACAGAGGCCTCAAATTTGAACCAATTAACATGGTCAGAGTTACTTAACTCTCTGACCCCCTATAAATTTACACTAGCACCAGTTCTGGAAAGTAACCAGGCGCTACACACTCCCCCCAGTTGAATAGACACTGTCCCCAGTGTCTGCACAAAAATGGTGTTCAGTCCTGAACACCTTACCTGAATCTGCTTGACAATAAAGTGAAGAAAAGGGATAAAGAAGAATATAAAAATATAAAACATTTTTACAATATTCACAGTGGTACATTTTGACATTAAAATGCCTGTCTATCTATTCTGCCCCATTCTCCAACAGTCTTGATAGATGATAAACAACCTGCAAAACAAAAATAGAAAAATACACACACACACCATTTACATTTTCTACAATCACTAAGGGTGAATGAAGCTGCACCTTTGCCAACCAAGGCAAAGCCTCCTTCCTCCCAAAGAGACATCTATAAAAACGAAGTGCTGGAACCTTTCTCCAACTATAAAGGCCTAAAAAGAGAAATGTTCTCTGCTAGAAGTTGCAGAACACTGCCCTCTAATGGCATCGTCCCGATACAGCAAGTGCAGCGCAGGCCATGCTCAAAGGTAGAACAAAACAGAAGAAAACTTTCTCTTCTTTAACTTTGTTGAATGAAGCCCACAGGAACCTACTCTAACTAGCTAAACATATTATTCCCTCCCCCCAAAGTTTGTCACATCACAGCCAAATGTGGATCAGGAGAAGAAAAATAATAACCAAAAATAGAAAAGAAAAAGTGGTTGTTCCTGTATTGGACTTCTTCAAGCCATATCAAAAGCAGCACTGTAGGTATTGGGCCTACAGGTAAAACCTAGGATCAGGCAGAGTGATAATGTCCCCCTGGTCATTCAATGTGGTAATAGAATAGGCCCGATCAACTTTTCCAGGGCTCTTGATGACCACTCTGTCATGGTAGATGTACAGTCCAGGACTCCACTCCTTCAGGCAACCTTCAAGTTTGCGATGAGCACTTGTAAAGGTGTAATCAGTTCTGACTGAAGGCTTGTCTACCCCCAAATGATCCCAAATGGCATCCGCACACCATTCTTCCCACTTAGATTTAAATCTCCTGCATGAGGTCTGCGGGTACGTAGGGAAACTCCCACCCGTAGTCCAGGGCCACCTTTTTCAAAACGATGAGTTGAAGGCGGGCTAACTTTGGCAGCATACGGGGGTGTCCCAATCCCGGCATGACAAGGGCATCCAGAGCTCTCTTTACAACAGGCAATGTAGCTGGGATTTGAGCAGTCTCTCTGGTGTCACTGGTTTTCGGTACTGTGACTCCCCAAGTTAACTGTGGGATATCCGCATGTGGTGCAGTATCCCAGGAACGTCCCTTAGATTTGCAGGGTTTTGAAGCACGGGAATTTCTGACCCACTGTAGCTCGGACTGCTCCGGCTCAAACCACTGGTCATCGCCCACATCGGAGGAAGAATCAAGCTCAGAACTGTTATACTCCTCTGCGGGCAGACATACACGTTCCACAACAGATGTACTGACCTTGTCCTTGGTTCTGGCCGCAACAGGGGCAATGCTCCCCCTAGAGTCCTTTTCATGTCCGCACATAGGTAGGCATCGACCTTTACGGGGCCCATTTTTCCAGAAGTGAGCCAAGCAGGGACCACCGCCATACACACAGTCTCGGTGGCAGCATCCACCTTCACAGCAGGCACACTTTCTTTAGCCTCACAGTCACTTACTTCGGGGACACCATCGGAGTGGCAGCCGACGACATAGTGACCGTAGCAGTAGTAGTAGTCGCAGTATCAGCAGTAGTATCAGGTGCCGTCCAAGGAACAACTTCCTCTGCGGTCACTGTTCCGGTGATCCAATCCACCCGGTATTCGCGGGGAGACTCAATCGGTTGCTCCACTCGAAACAAACACTTGCCACATTTTCTGCACTGAGCAAAAGGCAGGATCCTGACAGCTAACTCCGCACATCGGGGACAAGACAAGCCAAGGGGCTCCAAGCTGCCACTGGTAAACAGCACAAACCGCCCCTGTGTCCCCATTTGGATCCCGGTATCGGTCAGGGAAGCTCCGGTGACAGCAGACATCAGATTGACTCCTACTGTAGACATCAAAGGCCTCAATCTCTCAAACAGTTTCGGGGCCATAGACATGTTGCACGATCCTCTCTCGTGGGCGGGCAATCACTCTGTCCTTTGGCGCCAAACTCGCCCTACGTCTCAAGCAGGGGTGGGTAACTCCTCCCACTTTAGGTTCTTTTTCTGGGCACGTTGCAGGCACACGTCACTCCGCTGCACGTGCGCCCAGACTTTAACTACCTGAAGTTAACTCTTTCCTCACTGCACAATCCAACACCACGACAATTCCTGGATCTCAATGGCGGAATAAATTGCTCAATTCAGTTGCCTGAGGTAACAGCCAATCCCGGACGAACCCCCATGTGTAGCACTTACCCCCGAAGGAGCTGCTGGTTTGTTTTGGGCGGCATGTTACCTCATGGTCCTCTGCCGTATAGGGGTATTTGAAGAGAGTTGCAGTAATGGAATGTCCACAGGTGTCTTTTCTCTGCTTTTATTACCCAACCGGGTAAAAACAGTAGAACTGGGGCGTGGCCTGGACATGGCATAGTAAAGCTGCTTTTTACATGAGCTCCCGGCCCAGACCTTCCTCTACCGGCTAAAAAGCCACTAAAACAGGCATGCAATCAGCCAAAAAGCACAGGACGAGAGTGCCTACCAGGGTGACCTGATCCAGCGTGACAGCCGGTGATCCACACCGATATTTTAAGCTCCATCCGCAGATCTCTACGGGAGCCCGGGCATCGGCACCACGAGGCGCCGCACGTGGAGATCCAACAGAGGCCATGAGCAGAGCGAGTGGGATTCCTCCCCGGACACCCTGGCACCATCCGACAAAAAAACGACATAAAAAATGAAGCATGTTCGAATTTTTTTTTGTCGTTTTTCAGAAGACATAAAACAACGTTTTCCTCACACACGGTCATTTTAAATGACGTTTTTAAAAATGTTGTTTTTTTTCATCACAAAGAACGACCGTGTATACGCGGCATAAGACTCTTCTCCCCTCACTGGGTAATCATTTGGTGACCCTGCTTAACAACCTGAGTACAGGGACGAAGTTACACATATCCACCTTACAGGCACAAATAGCTATGATTCATAAAGACGGGAAAGATCCGGGACAGTGCGGTAGTTACCGCCCGATATCACTGCTAAACACCGACCTTAAACTCTTCACCAAAAAAAATTGCATCTAGAATCCAACAACACCTACCCGACCTTGTTCATCTCGACCAAGTAGGCTTGGTACCGACCAGAGAGGCTAGGGACAACACTGCCAAGGTATTGAACCTGCTGCATGCCGCCAACACTACAAAGACCCCCTGTGTTTTCATAGGAACGGATGCCGAAAAGGGGTTTGACCGGGTCAGCTGGCAATTTATGTTTGCCACCTTGAGACACATAGGCATAGGACAGAAAATGCTGAACTGGATATCTGCAGTTTATACAAATCCGACAGCTAAGGTCGGGGCGAACGGAACGCTTTCAGAGTCATTCCCGATCACCAACGGGACCAGGCAGGGTTGTCCACTTTCGCCCCTCCTTTTTGCTTTGTCCCATGAGCCCTTTTTAAGGCATTTGAGGTTGAACCCGGACATTTCTGGTATTAGAGTGGGGGACGAACAATACAAAGTTTCGGCCTACGCCGACGACATGCTATTCTCGCTGACGTAACCTTTGGTTTCACTTCCCAACCTAATGTGCAAATTTGATACGTACGGGAAATTACCAAATTTAAAAATTAACCTGACCAAATCGAAAGTGGGATTATGTCAACCGCAATTGTCTCACCTCCAAGGCAGTTTTAACCTGAAATGGACGGACACGGCCCTGAAATACTTGGGCACGCGTATTTTGAGGGGCTGTTGGTTGGGGATTTGGAGGAACATGTATCATTATACGCGGATGATATGCTGCTGTATTTGGGAGATCCAGACGTCTCCTTGTCTAATGCATTTACCCTGATACAGGAGTTTGGAGATTTCTCTGGATTTCGGATCAATTGGTCTATGTTGTTTCCTCTAGATCCACAGCCAAATTTGACTCCACCCACTCAATGCCCCCTAACGGTGATGACCCAATTTAAATATCTGGGAATACATTTAAAATTGCCAATAGACACGTTTTCTGAGGTGAACCTATGGCCTGTGATTAGGGACTTCAGAGACAGAGTACAGAAATGGAAGGATCTCCCGCTTACTTTGTTAGGAAGAGCTAATTTGTTTAAAATGATTTTTCTCCCGAAATTTTAATATATTCTTTCTAATGCCCCATTATACATTTCTAGGAAGACGTTCAGATACATTGACTCCCTGCTGACCTCTTTCTTGTGGGGCAGCAGGGCAGCCCGGGTGTCGCTGACCGCCTTGCAGTTGCCGGTGGGGAGGGGAGGTCTGGCGATTCCTGACCTCCGTCTGTACTACTTGGCGTCACAGCTGGTCCAGGCTCACTGGCGTATGTTCCCGCAGCTGAACAATGCCGCTACTATGGTGGAGGCAGCTGTGGCAACTTCCTACTAGACACTGCTGAACTTTTTCTATAGGGGGGAGGTTCCCACGGTGGGCGGAATTACTGTACTCAAATCAGCTAAGCGGATACTTGAGATTTGTATGAAACATGTACAGGATGGTCCCTTACACTTATCACCTAATGCCCCACTATGATTTAACCCCAGACTAACAGATTTTTTTCTATTGGATGATGGCCATAGATGGGCCAAATTTGGTCTTGTCTATCTGCACCAATTATTTGATAAGGGGGAACTCAAAACATTTGCGCAATTAAAGAGAGAGATGGGTAATCACGACTCATGGCTATTTCATTATACCAGGTTGAGGCATGCAGCTCATGCTCAATTTGGTACTGGGCCTGATATTTTGGAAAACACTAAGGCCCCGTACACACGGACGGACTGTCCGCTGAAAACGGTCCGCCGGACCGTTTTCAGCGGACATGTTCGCTCGGAGATTTCTGTCTGATGGTTGTACACACCATCAGACAGAAATACGCGCGTACAAGATACGCAGTGACGTGGCCACGCCATCGCCGCGACGATGACGCGGCGACGTGCGCGGCCCTGGAAGGTCAATGCTTCCACGCATGCGTCGAATCACTTCGACGCATGCGAGGGCTTTCGGCCGAGCGGACATGTACGGTGAGTCTGTACAGACGACCGAACATGTCCGACGGACAGGCTTCCAGCGGACATGTTTCTTAGCATGCTAAGAAATTTTTGTCCGCTGGAAAACGGTCGGCTGGACAAATGTCCGCTGGAAACCTGTCCCGATAGGCCGTACACACGACCGAACATGTCCGCTGAAACTGGTCCGCGGACCAGTTTCAGCGGACATGTTCGGTCGTGTGTACGGGGCCTAAGGCCCGGATTCACATAGAATTGCGTATCTTTGTGCGGGCGTAACGTATCCTATTTATGTTATGCCTCTGCAACTTTTACAGGCAAGTGCCGTATTCTCAAACGAAAGTTGCGGCGGCGTAGTGTAAATAGGCCGACGTAAGCCCACCTAATTCAAATGTGGTAGATGTGGGCGTGTGTTATGTAAATTTTACGTGACCCCACGTAAATGACGCTTTTTACGAACGGCGCATGTGCCGTCCGTGAAAGTATCCCAGTGCGCAAGCTCCAAATTAACCCGCAAGAAGCCAATGCTTTAGACGTGAACGTAAATGACGCCCAGCCCTATTCGCGAACAACTTGAGCAAACGACGTTAAATTTTCAAAATTCGACGCGGGAACGACATCCATACTTAACATTGGTACGCCTCATGTACGCCTCATATAGCAGGGGTAACTTTACGCCGGGAAAAGCCTAACGTAAACAGCGTATCTGTACTGCGTCGGCTGGGCGTACGTTCGTGAATTCGCGTATCTAGCTGATTTACATATTTCTAGGCGTATATCAGCGTACACGCCCCTAGCGGCCAGAGTAAATATGCTGTTTAGATCCGATGGCGTAAGAGACTTACGCCGGTCGGATCTAATACAAATCTATGCGTAACTGATTCTGAGAATCAGGCGCATAGATACGACGACTCAGACTCAGAGATACGATGGCGTATCTGGAGATACGCCGTCGTATCTCATTTGAGAATCTGGGACTAAATTGGAAGTACTAATTGTAGAACCTGAACACACCAAACGAATATCTGTTTATTACACTGTGCTCATGGAAAGGAAGCAGCCGAGGGAGGAGAAAATGAGACTCAAATGGACTGATGTGATTCCTGAGCTGACAGACTCAGTGGGAGGGGGTTCTGACTTCTTATTTGCCCACGGTCATTTCTGCTAGGGACAAACTAATACAACTGAGGTACTTGCACCAAATGTATTACACCCCACACAGATTATATAGGATGGGCAGGAGAGATGACCCTACCCTGTCATAAGTGCCTGGTAGCGGAAGGTACGTTTATTCACATGGTGTGGGAGTGTAACAGCATACGCCCGTTGTGGTCACAGGTAACCCAGTTTATCGCAGATACTTTTGATCTCCCGAACATATGTAGTCCACTTTTGGGGCTCCTAGGTGTTATAGAAGATGAAGTAATGAGCAATGATATGAGAACGTTCTTGAGGCTGCTCTTTTACTATGTCAGGAAGCTGATTGTCCTAAACTGGGTGAAGAGGGATTATCTGCTTGGAAGGGTCTGGTTAATGCAAATATCACGCTGTATAAAATGACTTATGAGGCAAGAGGCAGTAAGAAAAAATTTCATAAAGTATGGGGCAGATGGGTGGACTCCAAGGAAACTACACCTGGGGATATTTAAGAAGAACTTGTCTATGTTAGGATTGAATAGTGTACACTGTAAATTGACGGGGTGGGCGAACTCTGGGGGTCTGGGATATGGCGGCACATGGCACAATGGTTTAGGGAGTACTCGCCTCCATGGTTTGTTTTTTTTTTGTTTTTTTTTTTTGTTGCTCTATGTCGGTTTACCATGATATAAGCAGATGTAGTCTACTGTACATCTATAAATGGAGCGCAGTGTTTCTTAGTTTGAATACGGAAGGAAAGCGCTATTTGTACTTACATATCTGTTCATGTTGGGAATGTATCTGCAATGACATTAAATTATATATTTTTTCTCCCTACATTTTAGGTAAGTTTGCAACTATGGGCCAGATTCATGTAGAAATCCGGCGGCGTAACGTATCCCATTTACGTTACACCGCCGCAAGTTTTCAGCGTAAGTGCTTGATTCACAAAGCACTTGCCTGTAAACTTGCGGCGGCGTAGCGTAAAGCCGTCCGGCGCAAGCGCGCCTAATTCAAATGGGGCGTGTATCATTTAAATTAGGCGCATTCCCGCGCCGAACGTACTGCGCATGCTCCGTTTTGAAATTTCCCGCCGTGCTTTGGGCGAAATGACGTTGCCCCGATGTAATGTTTTGAACGGCATCTGTGTGTGCATGGACACATAGGCTAACATGCAGGGGCAATTTGAGGCAGAAAGGAAAACACCATCCTAAAAGCAGCATCAACAATGTCTATTGTGCATGAAGCCTTATGCTTCAGCTGTATAAAAATAAAGAAGAAGAAGAAACAAAAAAATCACTGGACATCCATGTTTTCATCTTTCCTTTTTGTAAATGTGATACTGCCGCTGCTCCAAAACTTCCCTGAAACATTTTTTATTATCATGATCTCTTTACTCACCAAAACGGATCCGTAAACAGGCAAAAAAGAACATCAGCATGGTTGTGGTCATGTAGGTACAGCTCTACACATATGGTGGACCTGTCCTAAAGTTCGATATTTCTGGATGAGGAATGATTCCACTATATAAAATTGGTCACCATGGTCATTACTACTAAGTAGGGTTGTCCCGATACCACTTTTTTAGGACCGAGTACAAGTACCGATACTTTTTTTCAAGTAGTCGCCGATACCGAATACCGATACTTTTTTAAAATGTCATGTGACCGTTTTCAAACCACAATACAGACTATGGATATTTTCTTTAGAATTATGAAGAACTGGTACATCATGGTGTGGGGCTGTTTTTTAGCATACGGTACTGGAAAACTACATATCATTGAAGGAGTGATCACTGCCAGTGCCACCTATCAGTGCAGCTCATCGGTGCCAGTGCCACCTATCAGTGCAGATCAGTGCCCATTAGTGCATCAGTGCAGGGAGGCAGCTTATTAGTGCATCGCATCAGTGCCACCCAATCAATGCCAGTGCCACCTATCAGTGCCATCTATTTATGAGTGCCATTCAATCAATGCCAGTGCCACCTATCAGTGCCATCCAATGGCACTGCAGCTGCCTGGACGTGTGGATTTATTATATAACGGTCGTCGGCCGGCCGCCGGGCCCTGGTGAAAGAATTAAGTTTGGGCCTATATTATGATGGGGGCCTGGAGCTGCAGCTCCATCAGCCCCACGGTTAATCCGGCCCTGCCTCTATGCACCGCTCGATGTCACAAAAAAAAAAGTATTCTATTTTGGTATCGGGAGTATTTGCGCGAGTACGAGTACTAGCGCAAATACTCGGTATCGGTACCGATACCGATACTGGTATCGGTATCGGGACAACCCTACTACTAAGGATGCCTGCATTGCTTTGTTAAACAAACCGGTTGAAAATATCCTGACACACACGCAAACTTTAAATGTACTTTATGTTTTTAGAGGCTAAAATCGCTATCGTTACTGTTAGGAAAAGTATGGTTATTAATTTAGCCCTGATGTAGTGCAAGTTAACCTGGATTATGCTCAATGAAAATATTGTGAGTGTCTTGCGGGACAAACAAATTCTCTTTGAAAAGATCTGGACTCCCTGGCTTACTTACAGGTTCTGGATGCGCAGAGGTGACTCCTGGGTTCGTGGGAGGTGGACATACTGTACTCTCTCTCTGATGGGAATATTTTCTGGTACTGCACAACACAGGTTATGCAATTTAATATTTTGAAGGCGATTTTGATGACATTGTGTATTGTTGGTGCTACGGCCCTTTTGGCCCTAAATATTCTTGCAACCTGATCTGGAATGTAGTCTATAGTTCTCCTATACAGGTCTATTGCATAAATGGACTGGTGGAAGTCAGCCTTACCCCACTGTCTGATTTCCTATATACTTTTTATGGTTAGTAATAGGCTGATGCTCATCCATAGGGATTGGACTATTTTCTACCATGCTACTGGACTCACATTCATCAATTCCTCCACTTCTATGTACTTTACTCTCTTAGGTAGCTTGTGCCATATGTAAAATGATGATGCTACACGCTATAACACCATGGTATGCTTTTCTTCCAAGGATCCCGAAAAATAGAAGCAGACAGTTTTAACTATTTTCTAACCATGTAAATTGCAGAAAATTGCATGGAAATGCTCTATTAGGGTCCTAGTTAGCAATAAAGAGTCTATGGGACATCAGATACTGCCCTATATCTAAAACAGAATGTAAAAATATAAGAGATTCCTCCACCCACACTATATAAGTGCAGATGAGTGAATCTTCAACTGTGACAACTGGATTCTGACAGCCAGCACAGTGGCTACATCTTACTAGATGAAGCTGCTGTTCAGCCATCAATTGTCTGCTCCACTACCTTGATTTTTCAATAAAAGCATGTTGAATGGGAGGGAGCTGACAGGGCCACTCACTAAGCCTTAGTCCTGCTAAAATGGTCAACACAAAGCAAAAGATTCTCTTATTTGATTATTAACTAGTTGCCGACCAGCCTTGGCAGTTATATTGCGGCAGGTTTGCTCAGCTGCGTGAATCACCGTAGCTGTACGCAGCTCACACCCACAGGTAAGGGGTGCGCGGACACCCCACAGCGCTCAGATTCGTTACAGAACCGATCGATCTACAGGCTCAGGCCAAAAATGTCTGGCCTAGACCCGCTGATCGGTTCTGGCAAATTAAAAGCCTCCCCTGCCTGTGTAATGTAAACACAGGCAGGGGAAATTATGTCATCTCCCCTTGTGGAGCCCTTTTCGGTTCCAGCGAGCGAGGAGAAGACATGTCTGTGAGAGTACACCAAGCACTACACTAACACCAGGACACACAGGTACACATTTAACCCCCCCCCCAGTTAATCCTTTCACACAGTGTCACCAAGTTAGTGGTAGGCCCAGATAGGTTTAGGGTACCCCCCCCCATATAGCCGCTTATAAAGGTTTAACCCCTTGATCACCCCCCCCAGTTAACCCTTTCACTCCCTGTCACAGTGGCATTAGTATAGTGTAAAGAGCTCTTTTCTGATCACTGTTTTAGTGTCATGGGTTAGCTAGTTAGCATCAGTTAGCTTCAATCCCAGAGAGCGTCAGATTTTAACCCTTTGATTGGCAGTAGCACTATACGACTCCCTTTTTAGAATAGTGTTTGAAAGGATCAATATCTTTGAACTGATCAGATCTATACTAGCGTCCCCAATAGTATAGTGTTCCCAAAAAAACGCAGGGTTAGCAGGATCAGCCCAGACACCTGCCAGCACCTGCATTTAGCCCCTTCGCCCAGCCCACCCAAATGCAGTATCAATAGATCACTGTCACTTACAAAACACAGCACACAAATCTAGCATTAGCAGAGTCACGCCTGATCCCTGCTAGCACTAACAGTTCATTTCTTTGTAGCAATTCAAGCAGTCGCTGGCAACCAGATGTTTTTTTTTACCTGTGCAGCATACACTAAATATAGTGGCCAAAATGGCCAAACAGAGGTACACCAGTGAAGAGGCCTACACGATACTGAGCATGACAAATGAGAGCGAAGGGTAAGCCTCACTGTCAGATTCAGTCTCAGTACTGTATATGAACCTGTAGAGAGCAGCGGCACCCTGACAGATAGCTCTGACGATGGCGTAGTGGTCCCTGCCAAGGTCAAACATACCTGACCCCAGTCTTCTGTTGCTGAGGTGCAACAAACGCATGGTTCTTGTATGGAGCAGAGAGCCAGTACTAGTGCCACTCAACCTTCTGGTGAACTGGCAAGTAAGTCCTGGTCATAGACAAACCAGCACTGCAGTAACACTTGGTGACGTGGCGAGTCCCTTAAGTGCAGTTAAAGCTGCTGCGGTGGCTAGCACAAGTAGTGCCCCGCAGCCACCAAGAATTCAAAGACAGGCCCATAGAGATCATAGTGCCCTTAATGATGCTTTTGCAAATCCTGATTGCCAGCTTACCAGTGCCCGTACTTCCCCCATTCACTTGCCAACCCGGAATTCACGTGGAAACAGTGGATTTTAGTACCCTTGACTTTGAGCTGTTTTTCACAGGAGATAAGTACAAATCTATTGTGGACCAAAGCAATTAATACGCTGGTCTATTTATCGCTGCAAATCCATCCTATAACGGTTCCCTACTCATGGGCATTACTAAAAAGGTTGAGTTGTGGTTATATTGGTCCACTGACCAAATTCACCATATGTTTGTGTTCTCTGCTTCCATAACCAGGACTAGATACAAGCAATCTTGCAGTTCATGCACTCCAACGACATCAAACTGTCACCCTAGATTCGGAATATGATCGGCTCCACAAAATGTGGCCACTCGTAAACCACTTCAACCAACAGTTTGCCGCCTTGTTTATTCCCGATCACGTTGTCTGCGTTGATGAGTCCCTGATTATGTTTTATGACCACCTTGCTTTCAAACAGTTTCTCCCCAGCAAGTGTGCCAGATATGGGGTCAAGATGTATAACCTCTGTGACAGGGCCACAGGCTATTCATATAGTTTTCTGGTTTACGAGGGAAAAAAGGACTTGGTGTTACCCTTATTCGGAAAGGCGTACCACTTGTACGTGGACGATTATTACACAAGCATACCACTTTTTAGTCACTTTTTTTGATTCTGGAATTGCCGCATGTGGCACAGTGCGATGTAAGCAAAGGCGGCTTCTCCCAATGGCTTGTAGATTCCCGACTTAGATGGGGGGAGAGAGCCTGCTTGAAGTGTAATAAATTGCTTGCGTGAAGTGGAGGGACACACAGAATGTTTTTTTGTTCTGTACAAACAGCAGTCCAATTTACAATGGCTACTGGTGTTGAGAAGCCCCTTTCTGTCCATGAATACAACCTTAACATGGGTGGGGTGGACTTCAACGACCAGATGATGGTGCCGTACTTAATTGCTCATAAGGCTAGACACTGGTATAAAAAGGTGTCTGTATAGTTGTGGCCCAACTTTCCAATTCAAATGCATTGAGCTGGCTGCATGAGAGGCATTTTCCGGATGTCCTCCCTGGTACCCCTGCCATAGAAGATGTCGGGTCTGTAGAAAACGTGGATATAAACATGACACTTGCTTTTATTGTCCCTCATGTCCTGACCAACCTGGTCTCTGCATTGGTGACTGTTTCCGTTGCTGCTACCACAGACTAGTTGAGCATTAGAATAGGGTACAGCACAGTCCTAGGGCACACTTTCACACAGGGTCTCGAAAGATGTTACATGGCCATCACATTTTGAGAGACCCTAAGCTGGAACATTTATAGTTACAAAATAAAAGTGTAAAAAAAAGAAAGAAAAAAACTTTAAAAAAAAGAAAATCTTTCTC
This sequence comes from Rana temporaria, assembly GCF_905171775.1. Lineage (NCBI taxonomy): Eukaryota > Metazoa > Chordata > Amphibia > Anura > Ranidae > Rana > Rana temporaria. Next base: position 318,429,618 of record NC_053490.1, on the reverse strand, counting down.
TCTCTATTGCTCTGTTCTGTTTTATTGTTACTGTGTTTTATTGTTAACAATTATTTGCTTTGCAGGTACGCCATTCAGCTGCAGCACGGGTTTATTTATTTTGACAGCAACATGGTTTGCTCTCACGATATGTAAATCCATGACTCCAGCGATGTAGGTGACTGCACCACCACAGTTAAAAAAAAAAAAAAAAAGGAGTATATATGTCAAAGCATGGGGGCAGGGGTGGACATTAGTAGCAGATTGCCCCTATGCTTCGGCATATATTTTTTACTCTTTTTTTTTGGCACAGATTGCAATAAAAAAAGTTGTTTTATAGAGTTAATGTTTTATTGATACTGTGATTTATTGTTACCATTGTTTTCTTTGCAGGTACGCCATTCAGCTGAAGCCCTGATTTATTTATGTTGACAGAAACAGAGTTTGCTCCCATGATACGTAAATCAGCAACTCCAGTGCTGTAGGAGGTGATTTCACCACCACAATTAAAGAACATATACCATATCTCACAAAAGTGAGTACAACACTCACATTTTTGCAAATATTTTATCATATCTTTTCATGTGATTACACTCAAGACATACTTCATATTCCCATCGCACACATTCCTGGATGAGCTCTCAATCATCACATGCCTAACGAAGGGATCCTGCATGACTCTGAAATGTTGCACTCTCCTCGTGTTGTGATCATGCAATAAATCATCCGTTTGGATGCTATTCACGTCCTTCCATGGTGTGCTCGCAAATATCTACATCATTACACTGAAGACATGACACTTTGCTACAATGGCAACCTGTGAAGCTCTGGTGAACTATATGCCCAAGAGGGTTAAGGCAATGCTGGAAAATAATGGTGACCACACAAAGCATAGGGGCAGGGGTAGAAATTAGGGATGAATTTGCTCCTATGCTTCTGCATATATTTTTATTTACTTTTCTTGGCAGAGATTTCTTCATCCACATCAATCGATGTGAATGGAGGAATCTGTTAGGTTCTTTTTTTTTCATTCAGCCCAAGGGCACGTATGCCCATCTTTAGAAGTGGGTGGACGGACGCAGGGCGGTATTCTAATGGTGGGCATACCACCGATTGATGTGAATGGAGGAATCTGTTATATGCCCAACAGGGGCCAGCAACATACTGGTATGTTGCTGGACTTTGAGTGGTTATACCAGAATGATGCCTTCAGGTTTAGGAATCATCTTGGTATCTTTTTTTCCATGTAAAAGAAATCCTAGTGGCTAATTGTCCGCTAGACTGTTTTTACAAGCAGTGGGAAAGAACAACCCCCCCCCCCCGCCTCTCGCCATCTTCCATGATTTTCTCTGGCTCTCTTGTCCCACCGGGGAACCCAAGAATGCAGCCGGTCGTTCCGCCAGCTGATTATAGAGCTGAACGGAGACTAGAACAGCTCCAATAATCTCTATGACCTAAGAAACTGGAAGCTACAAGTATTTCATGACTTTGGTTTTGCCGGATATAAACAGCGTCATTGTGAAATTGGGAAAGCATCTTATTACACCGATCTTGGTGTGGTCAGATTTTTTAAGGGCTGAGGAGAGATCTAGGGCCAGATTCACATACTTTTAGAAAGTCGAATCCAGGAAGATTTTGCGCCGTAAGTTACGGTGGCGTAGTGTATTTCTCGGCGCGTAATTCAAATCGGCGGGTAGGGGGCGTGATTCATTTAAATGAAGCGCGTCCCCGCACCGATTGAACTGCGCATGCTCCGTTTTGAAATTTCCCACCATGCTTTGCGCGAAATGACGTCGCAACGACGTCATTTTTTGAACTTAGACGTGAGTTACGTACTTTCTTATTCACGGACGACTTACGCAAAAAATACATTTTAAATTTCGACGCGGGAACGACGGCCATACTGAACATGGCAAGTCTATCTATACGCTGCAAAATAGCAGCTTTAACTATACGCCGGGAAAAGTCGACTAGCGACGATGTAAAAGAATGCGACGGCCGCGCGTACCTTCGTGGATCGACAGAAAAAGCTAATAAGCATACCCGACGTGGAAAACGACGCAAACTCCACCCAGCGGGCGCCGAAGTATTGCACCTACGATCCGACGGCGTACGAAGCCGTACGCCTGTCGGATCGAAGCCAGAAGCCGTCATATCTTGGTTTGAGGATTCAAACTAAAGATACGACGCGGCAAATTTGAAAGTACACCGGTGTATCAGTAGATACGCCGGCGTACTCGCTCTGTTAATCTGGCCCCTAGAGTCTAATAGACCCCACTTTTTTTTTTTTTTAAGTATACCTTTTGCTACATATTGCCATCATAGGAGATATTTACATTTCCTGTGATAACAATAATAATAAAAAAAAAAGAAAAGAAAAATGTATAATAATAAAAAAAATAATTAAAACCCTTGTCCCCCATGCACACTCGCAAAGGTGAATGCAAGCGTTGGTCTCATGTTGTATGTAAACAGCAATTGCATCTAGTAAAAGTGGTTAGAAGAGTGGGTGATGTGTGGTATAAGCTTCTAATGTTAGGCATAAAATGTCAGGACAGTTTAAACCCCCCTCCCCCAAATGACCCCTTTTTGGAAAGTAGACACCCCAAGCTAGTTGCTGAGAGGTATGTTGAGTCCATGAAATATTTTATTTTTTGCCACACGTTTCTGGAATTTTCTTTATTTTTATTTTTTTACACAAAGTTGTCACTAAATTATATATTGCTCACACATGGCATGGGTGTATGTGATATTACACCCCAAAATACATTTTTCTGCTTCTCCTGAGTACGGGGATACCACATGTGAGACTTTTTGGGACCCCGAAAACCAATCACTGCATTCAGGCTTTCTAAGAGCATAAAACGGTGATTTCTCTTCCTCACTACCTATCACAGTTTCGGGGCCCTGAAATGTCAAGATAGGATAACCCCCCCACCCCAATGACCCCATTTTTGGAAAGTAGACACCCCAAGCTCATTGCTGAGAGGCATGTTGAGTCCCTGGAATATTTTATATTTTGCTCACACATACCATGGGTTTATGTAAAATTACACCTCAAAATACATTCTGCTTCTTCTCATGAGTACGGGGTGTGAGGGATTAGCTCGTGGGGATCACCTTTTCTGAAATCACAGTCTGTAAGCAGGCACTTTCTTTTAAGTCTGGCGGATGCCAGATTTTATTTATAAACGGTTTGCAGATTAAAATAAACAAAACAGTAAATTAAATCCTTGCCGTCTGGCGCTAAACTAAACAAACAGGATCTCCTCTCTATACAGTGTGGGGCTAGTCCCTGACACCCACAAAACATGCAGTAATGCAAACCTTTTCAGTCCAGCACTCAGCGCTCCCCTCACTCAGGTCCCTTCCTGAGTTTCAAGCCAGAGACCTGTTGTGCTCTCTTCCTGGACATTTAAAGTCCAGCTGATTGTGGACTCCAGTGGACCCAAACATCCGGACCGGAATCCTAGCCAGGCCCAGAGGCTGTAAAACCCGGAATGGATTCCGGTTCAGTCTCTCATAATGGAACGTATGCGAGGTGAAATGTACCTATGATCATGTATCGCACCTCGCATACTGTCACATATCCTCCCCCTCTGCTCAAGCCCCTGCGGCTGAGCACTTGACCCAACCATACAGTGCACACGGGAGAGGGCATCTGCATTATTTTGGAGCTTCCCTGGCCTGTGCTCCACCGCAAATTTAAAAGGCTGTAGAGCCAGGAACCACCTTGTCACACGAGCATTTTTCTCCCTGTTATCACACATCCACTTCAGGGGAGCATGGTCTGTGACCAGCTTAAATGACCTCCCCAGTAGGTAATACCTCAGGGAGTCTAAGGCCCACTTAATGGCGAGACACTCCTTTTCTATGATGGCATAATTTTTCTCGTGCTTGTTCAGCTTCCTGCTCAGGTATACCACTGGGTGCTCCTCACCATCCCTGATCTGTGACAGTACGGCCCCTAGTCCCACCTCAGAGGCATCCGTCTGTATAACAAACTCCTGGCTAAAATCCGGGGTTACTAGTACGGGTACCATACAAAGAGCCTGTTTTAACTTCTGAAATGCCCCCTCGGCTTTGGGGTTCCATTTGACCATGACCGACCCCTTACCCTTCGTTAGATCGGTCAAGGGGGCGGCAATGGTGGCAAAATTGGGTATAAAACGCCTGTAATACCCCGTAATGCCCAGGAAGGCCCTCACTGGTTTTTTATTGACTGGTTGGGGCCATTTTTGAATTGCCTCAATCTTATTGGTCTGCGGCTTGACCATCCCCCGGCCAATAATGTACCCAAGGTATTTGGCCTCCTCCAGGCCTATGGCACATTTCTTTGGATTGGCCGTGAGACGTGCTTCCCTAAGGGAATCTACGACCGCTTGTACACGGAGCAGGTGCGATTCCCAATCTGGGCTGTGGATGACCACATCGTCCAAGTACGCCGCTGCATACGAGCGATGTGGTCTCAAATTTTGTCCATCATTCGCTGGAATGATGCAGGGGCTCCGTGCAGACCAAACGGCATCCACTTATACTGAAACGAGCCCTCAGGAGTGGAAAAGGCAGTCTTCTCCTTGGCCAATTCAGTAAGCGGTATCTGCCAATAACCTTTCGTTAGGTCTAGGGTCGTTATGTAGCGAGCCTGTCCCAACCTGTCCACAAGTTCGTCGACCCGGGGCATCGGGTAGGCGTCAAATTTGGACACACTGTTAAGTTTTCTAAAATCATTACAAAACCTAATACTGCCATCAGGTTTTGGGACCAGCACTATGGGACTTGACCACTCACTGTGAGACTCCTCGATCACATCCAACTCTAACATATTTTTTATTTCTTCCGCAACTGCCTCTCGCCGGGCCTCTGGAATTCTATATGGTTTTACATTTACCCGAACCCCTGGTTCCGTCACTATGTCATGTTGGATCGTGTTGGTCAGTCCGGGTAAGGGGGAGAAAAAGTCTCTATTTTTCTGCACGAATGCCCTAACGTCACTTTGCTGTGCTACGGACAGGGAATCCGTGATGGGAACGTCAGGTATCACGGGTATCCGGTCTGTTGGAAGTGGGGACGTGGCCAGTAAAGTCTCTCGGTCCTTCCAGGGCTTTAAGAGATTTACATGGTAAATTTGGTGTGGTTTCCTTTTCCCTGGCTGGTAGACTTTGTAGTTTACCTCCCCCACCCTTTGGACAACCGCAAAGGGACCCTGCCACTTGGCTAAAAACTTGCTTTCTACCGTGGGAACCAGTACCAACACTCTGTCCCCCGGGTTGAAAGTACGGACCTTGGCACCCCCGGTTATAGACCCTCCTTTGGGCCTCCTGGGCTCGCTCCATATGTTCCCGTACTAGGGGCAGAACGGCTGCGATTCGGTCCTGCATCAAGGAGACATGCTCTATGATGCTCCTATATGGACTGACCTCTCCTTCCCACGTTTCTTTAGCAATATCTAGCAGGCCCCTGGGATGCCTACCATACAAGAGCTCAAAGGGGGAATAGCCTGTGGAGGCCTGTGGAACCTCTCGTATGGCAAACATGAGATATGGTAGCAAAAAATCCCAGTCTCTCCCATCCTTGTCAACCACCTTTTTCAACATACTCTTCAATGTTTTATTAAACCTTTCGACCAGACCATCTGTCTGGGGGTGGTAGACAGAAGTACGGAGATGGGAGATTTTGTACAATCTACACAATTCCTTGGTAACCCTTGACATAAAAGGGTGCCTTGATCGGTCAAGATCTCTTTTGGGATCCCCACTCGACTAAACACCTGACTAATTCCTTGGCAATAACCTTGGCGGAGGTGTTACGCAAGGGTATGGCCTCAGGATAGCGAGTCGCATAGTCCAGATCACCAGAATAGCTGGTGACCTCGGGCAGATTTCAACGACCGGCCCCACCAGGTCCATGCCAATCCTTTCAAAGGGGACCTCAATTATTGGTAGAGGAACAAGGGGCTGCGAAAATGGGGCGATGGTGCTGACATTTGGCACTCGGGGCACGATTCACAGTACTCCTTGACCTCTGCATGCAAACCGGGCCAGAAGAATCTTGGGTGATTCTCTCCCTGGTTTTTTCGACCCCGAGATGTCCCCCCATTACGTGACCATGAGCCAGGTCTAGCACCACCCTGCGAAAGGGTTTGGGAACCAGTAGCTGTTCTACCTCTTCCTCTCCATGTTTTATCACCCGATATAACAAATTGTTTTTAATTGCCATGTAGGGAAAGGACACCACCCAATTAGAACCACCGGTTCCCCATCCAACACTTAACATGTTCCCTGGCATTCATGAGGGTGGGCTCTCGCAGCTGCTCGGTACAGAAATCCTCCCTCCTGACCTCCAAGTCGGGTACCACATTTTGGCTACTCTCCATGTCAGGGTTAGGCGAGGTTTCCTGTTCGTTACCCTCAGGCTGGGTGCTAGCTTCTAAGTCCTCCGGTTCCCCAGCCATGGCAGGGAATGGTGGAGGATCTCCGGCCTCCTCGATCCCACCAACAGCATGCCCTTCCCTTTGGCAAAACGGGTCTGGTGAGAGTTCCCGTGTTTCCCCAGTAGGGGGAGCGCTATCTACGGGCCTCCCTTCACTCTCCCATAACTTCCAAAAATGAGGAAAGTCTCTCCCCACTAAGGCTTCATGGAGCAGTGAAGGTACCACCCCCACTGAATGTGTTACACAGCCCCAGGGGGTATCAACCTCAACCACCGCTGTCTGGTAGTCCCGAGTGTCCCCATGGATGCATATTACCCCAATACAACTGGGGTGTAGTTTTGCGGGGTCTACACACGCACTCCTGACTAAGGTCACCACACTACCAGAGTCTAGCAGGGCTGTAAGAGGCTTGCCATCTATTGAAATAACGCACATTTGTTTTTCAAGGCGACTCTGACTTGTCGCAACACATGCGACCTGTGCAAACAGAGATATGCGTCTTACCCTATCAACATAATCACATTGCATAGGTTCATCATTTAGAGGGCAATCTGCAGCAATATGGCCTAATGCATGGCAACGAAAACACCGTATTTGCCCTACCCCCAGTCCTTTTAACGGTCCCAAAAACCTTCCTGGCTTCTTTGGCCAGTCTCCAGGTCTAGGACCTACAGTCTCATCTGCTGTAACAACAGTCTTATCCACTCTCCCCAAACTCTTGAACCCCGGAACAGTCTTACCCGAACCGTTGGGAGATCTTGCACCCCGAGACACACCGAAGTGGGGCGTAGGTGGGTTTATCAAGTCCTCAGTAGCACTGTACCTCTCCACTAGGTCCACCATTTGGGCTGCAGTGTTGGGGTCCCCCTGTCCGACCCACTTTCTCAGGGTAGCAGGGAGCGCACGCAGGTACCGGTCCATTACCACACGCTCCACAATCTGGGGGCTGGTCAGAGTCTCTGGCTGCAACCACTTCCTGGTGAGGTGGACCAGGTCAAACATTTGTGACCGGGGTGGCTTGTTGCTGGAATAGGACCACTGATGCACGCGCTGGGCCCGGACTGCCATGGTGACACCCAAGCGTGCGAGTATTTCTGTCTTTAGAGTCTCATAGTCCTGGGCCTTATCTGGTTCTAGGTCAAAATAGGCCTTTTGGGGTTCTCCTGTTAGGAATGGGGCCAATAGTCCCGCCCACTGCTCTTTTGGCCATCCTTCGCGGTCAGCGACTCTCTCGAAAGTCGCCATGTACACCTCAACATCATCCGCCGGTGTCATCTTTTGCAGGTGGTAGGAAGCACGTACAATCTTTGGTTCCGCTAACACCGGGGGTGCGGACCCCTTTTTCAGTTCCACCAGAGCTTCGGCGAACTGTCGGTTCATCTCCTGCTGGGCAGCGTGTTGTGCTGCAACGGCCTCTGCGACTTGGCGATGTTGTGCTGCAGCGGCCTCTGCGACTTGGCGGTTTATCTCCTGCTGGGCAGCCTGTTGTGCTGCAGCGGCCTCTGCGACTTGGCGGTTGGTTTCCCGCTGGGCTGCATTGGCCTGTAGCAGGGCCTTTAACATTTCTTCCATTTTCAGAAAAGTGCCCGCTGAATCCACCACGTGTGAGGGATTAGCTCGTGGGGATCACCTTTTCTGAAATCACAGTCTGTAAGCAGGCACTTTCTTTTAAGTCTGGCGGATGCCAGATTTTATTTATAAACGGTTTGCAGATTAAAATAAACAAAACAGTAAATTAAATCCTTGCCGTCCGGCGCTAAACTAAACAAACAGGATCTCCTCTCTATACAGTGTGGGGCTAGTCCCTGACACCCACAAAACATGCAGTAATGCAAACCTTTTCAGTCCAGCACTCAGCGCTCCCCTCACTCAGGTCCCTTCCTGAGTTTCAAGCCAGAGACCTGTTGTGCTCTCTTCCTGGACATTTAAAGTCCAGCTGATTGTGGACTCCAGTGGACCCAAACATCCGGACCGGAATCCTAGCCAGGCCCAGAGGCTGTAAAACCCGGAATGGATTCCGGTTCAGTCTCTCATAATGGAACGTATGCGAGGTGAAATGTACCTATGATCATGTATCGCACCTCGCATACTGTCACAGGGGATACAACATGTGCAAGACTTTTTTGGGGCCTAGCCACGTACGGGACCGCAAGAAAAAAATCACTGCTTTCAGGCTTTCTAAGGGTGTAAAATGATTTTACTCCTTACTACCTATCACAGTTTCAGGGGCTCTGAAATGTCTAGATAGCGCAACCCCCCCCCCCCCCCCCTATGACTCAATTTTGGAAAGTAGAAACCCCAAGGTATTTGCTAAGAGAAAATAAAGGAAGAAAATATATTTTTTTTCTTTTTTCAAAACTTTGTGACAAAAAGTGAGATCTGCAAAATACTCAACATGCCTCTCTGCAAAAAATAAAAATCCCACAGGTGATCAAATACCACCAAAAGTAATCTCCATTTTCGGGGGGAAAATGGACGCAGATTTCGTTTGGGTACAGCATTGCATGACCGTGCAATTACCAGTTAAAGTAGCGCAGTGCCAAAATGGTCATTAAGGGGGTAAATCCTTCTGGAGCTGAAGTGGTTAAAACTGCCCAACAGTACAAAAATGTTTCAAAATGTTTAGGTCAATAAGCTGTGCTATGTTACTTACCTCTGACCAGATCCACATCAATCAAGTCAGATTTCATATGAAACATCTTCTTTGGTTTGTTCTTAAAACCCTAAGAGATATATAAAGAAAGACTTCATGACTTTAAAACATATTTGATTTCATGTACCATCATACTGAAATACATATACAGTATATATAAAAATACAGTGGCAGCACTAGGGTCATCGGTTTGAATCCCAACATTTGCATATTTTCCCTGTGTCTGCCTGATGTCCCCCCACACTCCAAAGATATGCTGGTAGGCTAATTGTCTCTTGTCTAAATTGACCCTAGTATATGTACAGTCAGGTCCATAAATATTGGGACATTGACTCAATTCTAATCTTTTTGACTCTATACACCACTACAATGGATTTGAAATGAAACGAACAAGATGTGCTTTAACTGCAGACTTTCAGCTTTAATTTGAGGGTATTTACATCCAAATCAGGTGAACGGTGTAAGAATTACAACAGTTTGTATATGTGCCTCCTGCTTTTTAAGGGACCAAAAGTAATGGGACAGTTTAACAATCATAAATCAAACTTTCACTTTTTAATACTTGGTTGCAAATCCTTTGCAGTCAATTACAGCCTGAAGTGTGGAACGCATAGACATCACCAGACGCTGGTTTTCATACCTGGTGATGCTCTGCCAGGCCTCTACTGCAACTGTCTTCAGTTCCTGCTTGTTCTTGGGGCATTTTCCCTTCAGTTTTGTCTTCAGCAAGTGAAATGCATACTCAATCGGATTCAGGTCAGGTTATTGACTTGGCCATTGCATAACATTCCACTTCTTTCCCTATAAAAACTCTTTGGTTGCTTTCGCAGTATGCTTCAGGTCATTGTCCATATGCACTATGAAGCGCCGTCCAATGAGTTCTGAAGCATTTGGCTGAATATGAGCAGATAATATTGCCCGAAACACTTCAGAATTCATCCTGCTGCTTTTGTCAGCAGTCACATCATCAAGAAATACAAGAGAACCAGTTACATTGGCAGCCATACATGCCCACTCCATGACACCACCACCACCATGCTTCACTGATGAGGTGGTATGCTTTGGATCATGAGCAGTTCCTTTCCTTCTCCATACTCTTCTCTTCCCATCAATCTGGTACAAGTTGATCTTGGTCTCATTTGTCCATAGGATGTTGTTCCAGAACTGTGAAGGCGTTTTTAGAGGTTGTTTGGCAAACTCTAATCTAGCCTTCCTGTTTTTGAGGCTCATCAATGGTTTACATCTTGTAGTAAACCCTCTGGGGTAGATCCACGTACCTGGGCGCATTTTCCCACCGGGCGTAGCGTATCTAAGATACACTACGCCGCTGCAACTTATTTATTTTTTTCGAATCCACAAAGAATTTGCGCTGTAAGTTACGACGGCGTAGTGTATCTCTGGCGGTGGAATTTAAATGGATGTAATGGGGGCTTTTTTTTAACTGCGCATGCGCCGTCCGTGGGGGTATCCCAGTGCGCATGCTCGAAATTAACCCGGAACAAGACAATGCTTACGACGTTGACGTCATTCTACGCAAATCCCTATTCGCGAAAGACTTACGCAAACGACGTAAACATTTCAAAATTGTACGCGGGAACGACGGCCATACTTAACATTGAGTACGGCTCATAACAGCACATTTAACTATACGCCGGAAAAAGCCAAACGAAAACGACGTAAAAAAATGCGCCGGCCGGACGTACGTTTGTGGATCGCCGTAAATAGCTAATTTGCATACTCGACGCGGATTTCGACGAAAACGCCACCTAGCGGTCGCCGAAAATTTGCATCTAAGATCCGACGGCGTACTAAGACGTACGCCTGTCGGATCGATCCCAGATGCCGTCGTATCTTGTTTTGTGGATACAAAACAAAGATACGACGCAGGAAATTTAAAATTACGCCAGCGTATCAATAGATACGCCAGCGTAATCCTTTTGTGGATCTGCCCCTCTGTATTCACTCTTGTGTTGTCTTCTCAAGTCTTCTCTTGATTGTTGACTTTGACACACATACACCTACCTCCTGGACAGTGTTCATGATCTGGCCAACTGTTGTGAAGGGTGTTTCTTCACCAGGGAAAGAATTCTTCGGTCATCCACCACAGTTGTTTTCCGTGATCTTCCGGGTCTTTTGGTGTTGCTGAACTCACCGGTGCGTTATTTCTTTTTAACCAGTTAAAGACCGCCTCCTGCACATATACGTCGGCAGAATGGCACGGCTGGGCACAAGCACATACCTGTACGTCCTCTTTAAGTGCCCAGCCGTGGGTCGCGGGCGCGCAGAAGCTCCGTGACCGCGGGATCCGTGGACCCGATCGCCGCGATTGGTCCCCGGAGCTGAAGAACGAGGAGAGCTGTGTGTAAACACAGCTTCCCCGTTCTTCACTGTGGCGCTGTCATTGATCGTGTGTTTCCTGATATAGGGAAGCCCCCTTACAGTTAGAAACACATATGAGGTCACACTTAACCCCTTCAGTACCCCCTAGTGGTTAACTCCGTGTGCGTTCCACGGAGACAAACCAGGAAGACGCTAGAGCAGCGGTTCTCAACCCGGGGGGTTGTTTGGCAATTTGCCGGGGGACACGAATGCTAGTCCAAACTGTAACGCTGGCTGAGACGGACCCGAAATTACTGTTTACGCCTGAGTCTGTCCGTCTCGGCCAGCAAGACGTCACTTCCGGGAGAGGAGAACCGTGCGGAAGTGACGTTCCATCGCCGCCATCATGGTACTCTCGTCCGCAGTAAGGCTGCAGTTAGAAGTTAGCAAGCGGAGTTAACCGTAAGTGACGCCGCCGCCATCTTGGTACCCTCGTCTGCAGCAAGGCTACAGTTAGAAGTCAGCAAGCGGACATCTTTTTACACCCACCAAAGTCTTGCAGTTTACACGTATTTTTACCAGTAAACTGAGCTTATATACTATATAAGCTTTACTGGTAAAAATACATGTAAAATACAAGACTTTGGTGCGTGTAAAAAGATGACCGCTTGCTGACTTCTAACTGTAGCCTTGCTGCGGACGAGGGTACCAAGATGGCGGCGGCGTCACTTCCGGTTAATATAATAGACGTGTTGCTGATGCTGACGGAACACCTGAGGTAACCTGAGGTACTTTGGCAAGCCAGGCACTAAATACCAGTAATTAAGGCATTTTTGTACTGTTTGTCACAGCAGTGTAATTAATACATCGATTTTGATTAAATAAGTCTGACATGACTGTGAAAAATATAATTGTGGTACAATACATATCATTTATATATAAATGTCCCAGTTGGTTCCTCAAAAGTGGTTATTCCGTGTCAGTGCTAGATACATGTTTGGGTGCTATACACTTTGAATATCTAGCACTGACACGGAATAACCACGTTTGAGGGACCAACTGGGACGTTCATATATAAATGATATGTCTTGTTCCATAATAATTGTTTTCTGGCATAGCCACGTCATGTTGGACTTAAATTTTTTTTTAAAAAAATGGCGGAACTCCGCTTTAAGTCCAACATGACGTGCCTATGCAAGAAAATAATTAATATGGAACAAGACATATCATTTATATATGAACGTCCCAGTTGGTTCCTCAAAAGTGGTTATTCCGTGTCAGTGCTAGATACATGCTTGGGTGCTATACACTTTGTAAATAATTTTACTGTTGGGGGTCCCCACAACTTGGGAAATTTCATCAAGGGGTCACGGCACTAGAAAGATTGAGAACCACTGCGCTAGAGGAACTTCTCCAAGGCGGTTTTCAGGGTCAAGTCAGTGAGAAACATTTCAGCACACATTTTGCCTGCTTTTATTATCATTTTGGTACGCATATATGTATAAGGGGGGCATCTATTTTTGAGTTTATTAAATCTTCAAAAACTATACTGCTCTATATGGATCTTATTTTTCTCATATGATTGCGGAATTGAACACTAAATATCGTGAAAGTGATAACTACAGACGGTGAACACGGAGGTGTAATGAATGCTGTTTGAAACCTTACATCTGGTGAGTGTATCCCCCCAAGGGGACTATATATCCCCCCACGCGGTGAACATCCCTTGGTGAATGGAGCACTCATGTTAAAGCACACCTATCCTGGGCATTTGTACTAACTGTCATTTACACAAACGCATAGTTTGTAGCGCTGCTGCAGGACTTTTTGTGGACTCCGTGCGAGTCTTTTCATCATTTCTGCATTTTTATAGCATTTTTTGCTGTGAACATGACAATTGTCCCAAAAATTAGTCAAAATTGTCCGATGTATACGCCATGTCGCGGTCACGAAAAAAAATCGCTGATCGCCGACATTAGTAGTAAAAAAAAAAACTATTTATAAAAATGCAATAAAACTATCCCCTATTTTGTAAACACTATAAATTTTGCGCAAACCAAATCGATAAACGCTTATTGCGATTTCTTTACCAAAAATAGGTAGAATACGTATCGGCCTAAACTGAGGAAAAAAACTTTTTTTTATATATTTTTGGGGGGTATTTATTATAGCAAAAAGGAAAAAATATTGCATTTTTTTCAAAATTGTCGCTCTATTTTTGTTTATAGCGCAAAAAATAAAAACCGCAGAGGTGATCAAATACCACCAAAAGAAAGCTTTATTTGTGGGAAAAAAAGGACGCCAATTTTGTTTGGGAGCCACGTCGCACGACCGCGCAATTGTCAGTTAAATTGACGCAGTGCCGAATCGCAAAAACTGTCTGGGTCCTTTACCTGCATTTTGGTCCGGGTCTTAAGTGGTTAAGGATGTTCCAAACAGTTGATTTGGCCACACCTAATGTTTTTGCTATCTCTCTGATGGCTTTGTTTTGTTTTTTCAGCCTAATGATGGCTTGCTTCACTGATAGTGACAGCTCTTTGAATCTCATATTGAGAGTTGACAGCAACAGATTCCAAATGCAAATAGCACACTTGAAATGAACTCTGGACCTTTTATCTGCTCCTTGTAAATGGGATAATGAGGGAATAACACACACCTTGACATGGAACAACTGAGCAGCCAATTGTCCCATTACTTTTGGTCCCTTAAAAAGTGGGAGGCACATATACAAACTGTTGTAATTCCTACACCGTTCACCTGATTTGGATGTAAATACCCTCAAGTTAAAGCTGAAAGTCTGCAGTTAAAGGACATCTTGTTTCATTTCAAATCCATTGTGGTGGTGTATAGAGCCCAAAAAATTTGAATTGTGTCGATGTCCCAATATTTATGGACCTTACTGTATGAATGTAAGTTAGAGATCTTAGATTGTAAATTCTTTGAGGGCAGGGACTGATGAATGTACAATATGTACAACTGTGTCTCATAAAATTATAATATCAAAAAGTCTATTTATTTCAGAAATGTAATTAAAAAAGTGAAACTCAAACTTTATATAGATGTGTTCCACACAGAGAGATATTTCAAGCATTTCTTTCTTTTAATTTTGAAAACCCAAAATTCAGTATCTCAGAAAATGATTTTTTTATACAGAACTGTTGGCTTACTGACAAGTATGTCCATGTACAGTATAATATGCACTCAATAATTGGTAGGGGCTCCTTTTGCATGTATTACTGCATCAATGCGGAGTGGCATGGAGGCGATCAGCCTGTTACACTGCTGAGGTGGAAGCCCAGGTTTCTTTTATGGCGGCTTTTAGCTTGTCTGCCTCTGGTGTCTCATCTTCCTCTTGACAAAACCCCACCGATTTTTTGGGGGTTTAGATCAGGTGAATGTGCAGGCCAATCATGCAAAGTGATACAATGATCATTAAACCATGTATTGGTAAGCAAAATTTGTTTATCAAAAATGGCCCACGTTTTGAAGCCGCTTCTGCCCTTCAGGGTCTAGTATGGATTTTTGTGGGGAACCCCATGCCATTTTTCATTTATTTGGCACAGGGTTCCCCTTAATAGCCGTACCAGACCTGAAGGGCCTGGTAATGGAATTTGGGGGGACCCCCACACATTTTTTTTTCAATGACTTTCAATGACTTTTTTCTGTATTGCTGGGACCCGACAATTTATTATAGCCGCGAGTACTTTTAAATGACTTTTTTTTCCTTTAGAAATATCATTTTGTGCAGAGACTGTTATAAACACGGGAAACATGCGCTACTTTACAGGCATACTATAGACACCCCCCCAGGTACGAAATGTAAAGGAATATTTCACTTTTATTGTTTCACTTTAAGCATTATTAAAATCACTGCTCCTGAAAAAAACGAACGTTTTTAAAACTTTTTTTTTTGCATTGATACATGTCCCCTGGGGCAGGACCCAGGTCCCCAAACACTCTTTATGACAATAACTTGCATATCAACTTTTAAAATTAGCACTTTTGATTTTTCATGTTCGTGTCCCATAGACTTTAATGGTGTTCGCGTGTTCGAAAAAATGTTTTGCCTGTTCGCAAGTTCTGCTGCGAACCGAACTGGGAGGCTCATCCCTGGTTAAGGAGATTCACCCTCTCTAGTTCTAGTTCTGTTTACCATTAACACTGAAAGTAAAAGAAAATCCCAAATGTTGGGTTGTCCCTAGAAAAGTAATAGAGGGGAAGTCTTCCAATGGGAACACTAGTTCTGGTGATCTGGGGGTCCCCAAGAAATTCCCTTAATTTGCAGGGATTTCCCCTCAGTTTTTTGGCTATAGGAACGGAAGTGAAGGGAAATCTCTGCTATGGGACACAGATGGAAAAAAAAATCTGGCAGGGGTTATAACCCTTCCTTGCTCTATCCAAGATTTATAAAAAAGTTCAGCCTATAGTTCTACTTTAAAGAGCAAGTAAACACTGATGGGTTTTACTTCCTCATTCTTTCCCTGCAAAGTAAAAAAAAAAAGGCTAGTATGCATTGTCTGCGATGTTCGCAATGTCCCCACTGGTGGCCGCATCAATCTTTACCCCTCTTCCTTCTGGGGCCGTGGACTCCAGCTCTGTGACTGCCCGGCATTCGCACGGGAGCAGACGGTCACAGCACAATCATGCCCTTTCTTTAGTGCCCATGCGCCGATGATGTCGGCGCAAGGGTATATGGTAAATATCTCCTTTAGGAGATATTTCCAGTACCTACAGGTAAGACTTATTATAGGCTTACCTGTCGGTAAAAGGTGTGTGTAAGGGTTTACAACCACTTTAAGTACATGTGATATATTTTAGGGTTGTTCGTTTTGTTTTTTAAATAAATTTACAGACATTTCCTATGATGACAAAGTGAAAACAGAAATTTAGAAATGTCTAAATTTAACAAAACAAAACAGCCTGATAGTACCGTTTTTTTAATTC
Organism: Rana temporaria; assembly: GCF_905171775.1. NCBI lineage: Eukaryota > Metazoa > Chordata > Amphibia > Anura > Ranidae > Rana > Rana temporaria. The sequence goes on along the minus strand of NC_053490.1, from coordinate 318,413,290 downwards.
ATTTTTTCTCATTAATCTAAACATAAAATAAATAATAAAAAAAAATAAAACTGTAGAATCAGGCTGCAACATACCAACATTGAAAAAGTGATCTGGGTCTGAATACTTTACAAATTCACTATAGTATAGGCAGGAAAGGGCTAGGACAGTTAAAATTCCAGGTGACAGGGTTCTTCTCCTGAGAAAAGTGGGGACTTTTTGATAGATACTTTGGGCATGTGTAACTTTATCATGATTATGACTTATTTTTTTATTTTTTTTTATAAAATTCTTTATTTTACACAATTTTTCCTTTACATGCTTCTACAGTCTTGATTCCGCTAGTATATTACACTTCATTAAATACATTTAATTATTTCCAGACATAGTACACTCTTAATTTTCCCATTTTCCCTCCCCTCTCCCAAAAAAAAAACCTCTCTCTCCGTTAACCCGCCCCCCCCCCCCCCCCCCCCATCCCTCCTTCTCCACCAGTCATTTTTTTTTACCTACTCATTAGCCCTTGTCCCCTCCCTATATGCCATATATGGGGCCCATGTCTTTCTGTACCTCTCATCTTGATCTTTCATTGTCAGAGTGAGATTCTCCATTTGTTGGATTTCTGCAATTCTTGCAAACCATTGTGCTCTAGATGGAGGATTTTCACATTTCCACAGGACTGGGACACACACCCTTGCTGTCACCAGCAAATGTCTCAATAAAATTGCGATATCAAACAATAAATATTTGGCCGGGTTCTCTCCTAGCCTTATTCCTGTTATTAATTCTGTAGTTTCACCTACCATTTTCCAAATTCTTGGATTTTCAAACATTCCCAGAATATATGTAGTATAGTTCCTTCTGCTTCCTTGCATCTCCAGCACTTTTCTGTTATTTGGGGATATATCTGATGTAGGACTTTTGGTCTTCCTTACCATCTGATAAGGATTTTGTATCCCCCTCCTGGTATCTGCTTGCCACTGATTCTTTATGATTATACCTCAGAATCCTATCTATCTGCTCCTGAGAAAATACTACGCCCAGATCCCTCTCCCAGTCCCTAAGAAAGGTGAGTTCCTGTGGGGCTTTAATTCAGTTAATTTAGCGTAAAAATATGACAGAGAGTGTTTTATTGATTCTCCTTTCAGACATGTCTCTTCAAAACTTGTCAATCTAACTTCAGTGTACGTGTTATGCCGCGTACACACGACCGTTTTTCGGGTTCTAAAAAATGACTTTTTTAAGGGTCTAGAAAAAACAACGTTTTTTTCAACCCTGTCATTAAAACGGCCTTGCCTACACACGATCGTGAAAAAAAAATGCTCTAGCAAAGCGGGCTGATGTACAACGCGTACGACGGCACTATAAAGGGGAAGTTCCATGCGGATGGCGCTACCCTTTGGGCTGCTTTAGCTGATTTTGTGTTAGTAAAAGACGATTTGCGCTTTTCAGTCTGTTACTGCGTGATGAATGTGCATACTCCATTACGAAACGGTAGTTTTACCAGAACGAGCGCTCCCGTCTTATAACTTGCTTCTGAGCATGCGCGTTTTTTTCGCGTCGTTAAAGCCCACACACGACCATTTTTTACAACCTTAAAAACGACAACGTTAAAAACGTCGTGAAAAAATAGAGCATGTTCGAAATTTTTAATGGCCATTTTTTAGATCGTGAAAAATGCTCTGAAGCCCACACGCGATTGTTTTTAATGACATAAAAAAAAACGTAATTTTTTAGAACCCGAAAAACGGTCGTGTGTACGCGGCATAAGATTGAGTTCTGATATAAGCCTTTAATTGCATCTTCCTTAAGAAATTCTGGTTCTATCTCATGTTCTATCTCATTGTTTGACATTTACTAATTATACCTAGAAAAATGAAACAATCCTACTGATGCCTCTCTGACGTATTGCTCTAAATCTAGAATCTATAAGGCCTGGCTGAAAAGCCGGTGTACCCAAAATCGGGGCCATCGGACTAGGGTACTTTGAAATATCCGTTTTTTAAAATATCTTTTTGATTGCTATTCGAGTGGCACCTATTGTCGGGTGTTTCCTCACTTCCTTTGATATCTCTCTTTCTGGTATCCATACCAATCCCTCTAAGGGTATGTCTATTGCTGCCTGTTCTGTTTGTACCCTTGGTTTCTTCTCGCTTGTCCCACACCACTCCACTACTTTACCTAAATGAGAGACTTCCTGGTATCTCACTGGATAACAAAATTATACACAAAATATACAAAAACGTTCCTCTCCTCCTTCAATTCAACTTCAAAATATATATACTTATATTCCTATACACTTCATAAGTATTTTCCTCCCCTTCCTCCTCCCTCCCACCCCCTCTCTTTTCTAACCGTCTTTTGATTCATATCTTAATTCAAATCTTTTTCAGTTTTTTTAACCATATCACGTATGTCTAGTATACAAGGAGTGCAATCAGCGCAAAAAATGAGTGATCAAAAATAAATTATGTGTGTAAAAGACCCTTGTTAAAGGGAATAGGTGATACTAAACGTCAAATTAATATCAAGTGATAAAAAAGTGAAACTTAAATTTCAAGATCCACAGGAATGCTGGCTGAACACAAAAAGGACATTCACAAAATCCGAAAAAGTATGTAGAAACAGAAAACAGTGCAGCGCAAACCAATTATAAATGTAAATAAATTAAAGTGAACAAAATGCAAAAAATTATTATATAAGTGCATAAGTCCGCATAGGATAGAAAGCCCACTGTAAAGCAATCCACAAAAAAGAAATCCACATTAAAGAGCAGATCCAGCGATCGGAACTTTAGAAATCTTCACCATGTGAAAAGGAAAAAGAGACACCCAAAACTGAAATTGTGTTCCTCCACCAGTGTGATTGGGTACTCTTACCTTGTTGTAAGACCACTGTTTTACCAAATTGTCATTAAAGCATGTAAAACACAGGGAGCTGATGTACTGGTCGAATCCTCATTAGGCAGCCATATCAAATGGTCAGGAACATATGGAGAGAAAGACACAATCTTAGGCCTCGTACACACGACAGAGTTTCTCGGCAGAATTCAGCGAGAAACTCGGTCAGAGCCGGATTCTGCCGAGAAACTCTGTCGTGTGTACACTTTCGGCCCGATGGAGCCGCCGAGGAACTCGTCGAGAAAATAGAGAACATGTTCTCTATTTTCTCGTTGTTCTATGGGAGAACTCGGCCCGCCGAGCTCCTCGGCGGCTTCAGGGCTGAACTCGCCGAGGAACTCGACGTGTTTGGCACGTCGAGTTCCTCGGCCGTGTGTACGAGGCCTAAGAGCCTCCTCCATCCCCCCCTCCAGTCCCATTATCACAACCAAATGAATTATTCCCCCACATTTCACATTCCTCCCGCTACCAATACTCTGTTATTTCCAACCAGTGGTAATCTGCCCCAAAGGAGAGAGAAAAAAAATTCATACTTGTATTTACATTATTTCACCTTACTATTCCCTTTCTTTCTTATTATTAATCAGGAGATCGCCCCAAAAAAACTCCCCCTTTTACCTTCTCTTTTATGTGTATGTGAATTATCCCTTAGTTGCCTTTAATGTGCCCCTTCCATTGATTACTTGTGATTAGTGTATTTATTACTCTTATATTGTTACTCACACAGTTATTACTCTCCCCAGTGTATACATGTACATTCTATTTTAACCTCCTTTATTGCCCTTCTCGCCCCACTCCTCCCATTCCCCCCCCCCCCTCTTTATCCTTCATATTACCTTCCCCCCACTTTGTGATTAATTTATTAGGTATGAGAAAAAGAAAAAAAAAACACTACTAAACAGAAAACTCTTGTGATTATCCCCCTATTACCTGTTGCCCCTTACCCCTTTCCCCTTATATGCCCACCTCCCCCCTTCACCCTCCCCATCCCTCCCACTTCCCCCCCCCTCTCTAATATCTCCTCACCTGTGAATAACCCTCTCATCCCCAAAATTAGTGCACTAGTGCCACACAATTATCCCCCCCCCCCTCCAAAAAAAAAAAATGTATGAGGGCCGCCTCCTTTAATCAGAAAAGGTGAACTTATCTATTTATTCTTTAAACATCTATGCCTTTCTTTTAACCCTTCTCTTTCTCCTCCCTCTCTTCTCGCCATTCTTTCTCCTACACTTCTAACTAAACCATAAAAAGAAGAAAAAAATAGGAAGGGAAAAAATAAAAAAAATACCTCTTTTTCCCTTTCCCTGGGGGTGGGGGGGGGGTCTTAGGGAGATTTCTTCTACTTAATTTCTCTTTGATGGTGATAGCTAAATCTTCTATAATAAGTCCCTTTCTTATTTTCTTTGCTGTCTTTGCTGGGTGCCCCATCCTTCCGCACCCAATAGCTCTGTCCAATTGGGCACCTTGAAAGTCTCTGAGCCTAGCAGGCTAAACAATTCAGGCAGTTGGTCCAGATTATTTAGAGTAAAAGTGGCTTCCTCCTTCTTGATTATCAGGGAAATTGGATACCCCCACCTATACCCAACCCCCTTCAATCGTAAGTGGTCCAGCAAGGGTCTAAGCATTCTTCGTCTCTCTTTTGTTTGCCAGCAGAGATCTGAAAAAAATTGTATCTCCTCCTTCATAGGTTCCCCCACTTTCTTTTGCCAGGCAGCCTTCATGATTTCCTCCTTAACTTTATAAAAATGAACTCTGCACAGAGTATCTCTCGGGGTCGTCTGAGCATGATATCGCATTGCGGGAACCCTATGCACCCGATCTAATTCAATCTGTGTATCCTGGGGGTTCTCCAATAGCTTATTAAGCATATTTACCACTATTACTCTCAATTCTGATGTTGCTACGGTTTCCGGTATCCCTGTTATGCGTATATTATTCCTTCTGCTTCTATTCTCTGCCTCTTCAGCCTGTAATTGTATCGCCACCATTCTCTGGGGCTGTATTTTCATTTTTTCTTCTAACATAGCTATCCGCATATTAGCTTTTTCTTGTAACTCTTTAACTTTAAGCATTTTCTTGTCTATAACCGCTACCTCGTCCCGCACCACTCCTATTTTTTTCTTCAAAGGTCCCAGCCAGCTCCCCATCATAGCATTTATATCCTCTCTAGTGGGGAGCAACTGAATTAACTGCATTAGCACAGATACATTCCCTTGCTCCCCAACATCTGTACCCAGAGAGTTTAAAATGCATACCTGAGAGATGTCCTCACTTGGAGCTGGCTGCATCATACCTGGTACTGAGGATATTGATATCGGTATTGATAGCGCTGGCAATATAGGAGATGTTAACACTGTGGAGGGTGCGGGAAGTCTTGCAAAAGGTGTTAAGGATATTCTTCTCTCTTCACTGCAGTGCTTTCCTACACTTCCGTCAGCTCCTCCGCTCAGTTGGACTGTCAGCAAAGTCCGCTCCAACACAGTATTGTGTAGAGCAGTTACACTGTGTGTCCCGCTCCTGCACTCCGCGATCATTGCGGTGCTTCCAATGCTTACAGCGCTTGTTGTCCTTCTTGTAGCGTACTCTGCTATCTCCACAACGCTACTCTTTAATTTTTGTGACCTTCGTAGCCGGGAAATGCACCTCACTGGTACTGGCTCCAGCAGCCCTCTACTTTCTCCCCGGCATGGATTGCTCAGTCACGGTCAAACAGCGTCAGCGTCAGGTGAGTGCAGGGCTGGATAACTCGCTCGGCAGCGTCTGACTCTGCCATACTCAAGCCACGCCCCCCAGAAACGGAAGTCCTAGCAGTGGCAGCCAGCAACTTATTTTAATTTGAGTATAATGGACTGCAAAGTAAATAGGGTGTTTGGTACAGTTATTTATGTTGATATTTATAATCGTTTTACTCTTTTCCAGATATCTCAGGTATTTTGTAATGAATATTGTTGCTAATCAGTGTGTTTGAGATCACTCTCCTTTCCCTTTAAGTTGGAGCAATTGATTTTCACATATGTTCCTGATGAAGTTTCCAGTCTGTTCCTATATATAAACATTATGTGAATGAGATGTAATTAGCAAACAATTGACAAACACGGATGCTAAAATCTGTCACTGTTACCCATTTCTTTTTACATTAACCGCTTTACTACCGGCCACCGTCAATTGACGGCGGCACGATAATCCTCTCCTTTTGGGAAGACGTCATATGACATCCTCGCCTTGCCGAGCCACTAGGGGGCACGATGCGCGTGCTTAGTAACTGAGCAGGACAGTGGATCTCTGGGCCAGATCCTCAAAAGGGATACGCCGGCGTAACTGCTGTTACGCCGTCGTATCCCTGTTTCTAACTATGGAACTGATCCACAGAATCAGTTTTCCATAGTTAGGCAGAAGATCCGGCATGTGTAAGGGACTTACACTGCCGGATCTTAGGATGCAGTACCGCATCCGCCGCTGGGGGCATTTCGCGTCGAAATGCCGCCTCGGGTATGCAAATTAGCACTTACGGAGATCCACGAAGCTTTTCAGCTTCGTTTTTTCTCCGTAAGTTTTAGTTTGCAAACGCAAAATTAGGGCTGCTTTTACAAAGTGTAAACTGTTTACACCTTGTAAAAACAGACCCTTCTGTCCAGCGACGCGATTTTTTTTTTGTTTTGAATTTTTTTTTTCGCGCCGTATCTTTTTTTTTCCCGACGCAACTTTATTGACCCGTCGCAATCCACAAAGCTTGGCGTAACGTAATTTCGCGCTATGCACGTCGGGAAAATTACGTCACGAGCATGCGCAGTACGGCCGGCGCGGGAGCGCGCCTAATTTAAATGGGAATCGCCCCCATGAAAATAGGAACGCCTTGCGCCGGCGGAATTTAAGTAACACAGCCAAAAATTTCTAGGTAAGTGCTTTGTGGATCGGGCACTTAGGTAGACATTTTAAGGCAGTGTAACTTAAATGGAAAAAATTAAGTTACGCCGGATCTTTGTGGATTACCCCCTCTGTGTGTAAACATGGAGATCCACGTCCTGCCAGGGAGAGGAGACCGATGCTGTGTCCCTTGTACATAGGGACACAGATCGGTCACCTCCCCCAGTCAGTCCCCTCGCCCTACAGTTAGAATCACTAACTAGGATTCACATTTAACCCCTTGATCGCCCCCTAGTGTTAACCACTTCCCTGACAGTCACATTTACACCAAAATAGTGTCAAAAGTGTCCGATGTGTCCGTCACAATATCGCAGTCACGATAAAAATCACTGATCGCCACCATTACTAATAAAAAAAAAAAAATGCTATTAATCTATCCCCTATTTTGTAGCCGCTATAAGTTTTGCGCAAACCAATCAATATACGATTATTGCGATTTTTTTTTTACCAAAAATATGTAAAAGAATACGTATCGGCCAAAACTGAGGAAAAAAAATGTTTTTTTTATATATATATATATATATATAAATAAACACACGTTAACATAATGCAGTGTAGGCAACCCATTGTGTTCCAGATGCCTGAAAAGAAGATGGCATTGGCAAATTGTGAAGAGGTGTATTGTTGTAAGTAAGATGTTTCTGGACATTTCTAGTTTAGGTCAGCAGCTGGTGCGATTCAGAGCTGCTGGAAAGTCTGCTTATAATAAACAGCTGTTTGAATTCATTTTTAAGGGCTATGTCACTTAAGGGATTTTGTAGCAGTTCATTAGTAGTGGGTAAAGCATCTCTTTCATTGTTAGAAGAAAAAAAAACAACCTTCAAGGCAGAAATCTGTAGTCTCCTGTATGTCGTGCTTTTACAGCAAGAATCAATTAATCTGCATGAGCACAGCTGCAGCTTTATGTAATGTGCTGAAATGTATTACTAATTCCTTCCAGCAGGTGTCTCTATTACCCAAAGAGATCTGAATGTGATCACAAAGCATATGCTTCCTAGAGAAGACATACGCAGTGCTGCGTTTACCATAAGGTACCGAGTTAAGTGCAGGATGAGATGGGGACAACTCACAAACCGCGGTTACATATCTAGTGTGGTTTCTTGCCTAACAACCTTTAGGATGTTTGAAAATAAAAACAAAATAACTGCAGGAGGAAGAAAGCACAAAGGCTGTTGAAAAGTTGCACAACTGTCTACAGATCATGCAATATGCATTACTTTTTATGGTATAGTTGACTGTACAGTTGAACAATAGTTCTGTTTATAAGACTGACAAGTTCCTCTATGCAATAGCTGATTTTTGTTTTAGTAAACACGAACATATACTAAGCACAAAGAGCCAGGCAAAAACACCCATATTGTAATCCACAGCAAAATGCCCTAAAAATAAATACATAGGGAATTAATATACAGTGGGGAAAATAATTATTTGATCCCCTGCAGATTTTGTAAGTTTGCCCACTTACAAATCAATGAAGGGTCTATAATTTGTATCATAAGTGCATTTTAAATGAGAAAGACAGAATATAAACCAAAAACCCAGAAAAAAAAAACCACGATATAAATAATATCAATTGAGTTCCGTGAGTAAAATAAGTATTTGATCCCCAAGAAAAATATGACTTGGTGGAAAAACCCTTGTTGGCAAGCACAGAGGTGAGATGTTTCTTGTAGTTATTGGTCCGGATTCAAAGAGATCTGCGATCTATTTGCGGAGGCGCAGGGCAACGATTTTGCCCTGCGCCCCCGCAAATATTTTGCGCTGCCCTCGATTCACGGAGCAGTAGCTGATTCCCGGGGGCGGGAATCATTTAAATTAGGCGCGTTCCCGCGCCGATCGTAAAGCGCATGCGCCGTCGGGAAACTTTCCCGACGTGCATTGCGGCAAATGACGTCGCAAGGACGTCATTTGCTTCAAAGTGAACGTGAATGGCGTCCAGCGCCATTCACGTATCACTTACGCAAACGGCGTGAAATTCAAATTTCATGACGCGGGAACGGAGGGTATACTTTAGCATTGGCTGCCCCTACTATTAGAAGGGGCAGCCTTACGCTAAAGACGCCGTACGAAAACTCTGTAACTTGCGTACGCAGGGCCCGCGCAACATTGTGAATCGGCGTAAGTATGCAATTTGCATACTATACGCTGACCACAATGGGAGCGCCCCCTAGCGGTCAAAGCAAGAATGCAGCCTAAAATCTGCGTGGCATAAGAGCCTTATGCCCCCCAGATTTTAGGCTGCAGTCGGCGTAACGAGTTCTCTGAATCAGAAGAACTCGTTACGCCGGCGCAAGTCAGCAATTGCGCTGCGTAACTATGGTTAAGCAGGCGCAATTGCTTACTGAATCTGGGCCATTGACCAGATTTGCACACATCTCAGTGAGATTTTGGTCCACTATTTTTTAAGGATCTTCTCTAACTCCTTAAAGGATCACTAAAGGAATTTTTTTTTTTAGCTAAATAGCTTCCTTTACCTTACTGCAGTACTGGTTTCATGTCCTTATTGTACGTTTTTGCTTTGAAGTAGCTGTAATTCTGCTGTGATCTCCACACTTCCTGGTTGTCTTTTTCCTTATAACCATCGTACTGGGAGCTTTTCACTGTAGGTCTAAGGCCCCATACACACCATAGAATCTATCCGCAGATAAATCCCATCAAATGGGTTTCTGCGGATAGATCCTATGGTGTGTACACGCCAACGGATATCTATCCGCAGATAAATCTCCCCTGGAATGGATTTCCAGCAGATAAATATTTGTCGACATGCACAGAATATCTATCTGCTGGAATCCATTCCAACGGATGGATCCGCTCGTCTGTACAGACTTACCGGATCCATCCGTCCAAAGGGATTCCCCGCACGCGCCGTAATGAATAGACGCATGCGTGGAATTCCTTATATGACAGCGTCGCGCCCGTCGCCGCGTCATAATAGCGGCGACGGCGCGACACGTCATCGGCAGAGGATTTCAGCGCGGATTTCAATGCGATGGTGTGTACACGCCATCGCATTGAAATCCTCTGAAATCTTAGAGAGGATTTATCCGCGGATACGGTCCGCTGAACCGTATCTGCGGATAAATTCTATGGTGTGTATGGGGCCTATGCTGTCATTACTGTGTGTCTAAAACTTAACAGAACCAATCAGATTCATTTTAAAAACAAAACACTGCCCTGGATTTGTTTGTTTTTGTTCTGTGTGTCTCTCTAGCACACAGGAACATGAAACCAGTTTAAAAGTGAAACTAACCTACAGGCACATTATTGATTGATTTTTTATCCATTTGTAATCATTTTTAAAAGGAATCATTTAACTTTTATGTCTCTATGCCCTGTAAACAGTCATTTCAGCAAAAAAAAAAAAAATTCCTTTAGTGACCCTTTAAGATTTCTTGATTGACGCATGGCAACTTGAAGTTTAAGCTCCCTCCATAAATTTTCTATAGAATTAAAGGGGTTGTAAAGGTAAAAAAAAATGTTTTCCTAAATAGCTTCCTTTACCCTAGTGCAGTCCCCCTTCACTTACCTCATCCTTCCATTTTGCTTTCAAAAATGTCCTTATTTCTTCTGAGAAATCCTCACTTCCTGTTCTTCTGGCTGTAACTCCACACAGTAATGTGAGGCTTTCTCCCTGGTGTGGAGTGTCGTGCTCGCCCACTCCCTTGAGGGGGTATGGGGCGAGCAGGAGAGTCAGGATGCTCTCTATGTTGCAGATAGAGAAAAGAGCTGTGTGTTAGTGGGCATCCTGACTCTCCTCCTTTTACCTTTACAACCCCTTTAAGTCCTGGAGACTGGCTGGGCATGACCTTAATGTGCTTCTTCTTGAGCACCCCATTTGTTGCCTTGGCGGTATGTTTTGGGTCATTGTCATGCTGAAAGACCCATCCATGACCCATCTTCAGTGTTCTGGCTGAGGGAAGAAGGTCTCATCCAAGATTTTACAATACATGACCCCATCCATTGGCCCCTCAATGCGGCAAAGTCCCTCTGTACCTTTAGCAGACAAATAGCCCCAAAGCATAATGTTTCCACCTCTGTGCTTGACTGTAGGGATGTTGTTCTTAGGGTCATAGTCAGCATTTTTCTTCCTCCAAACATGGCGAGTCCCCCTACATTCAGCTAGTTTTCAAAAGCAGACAAACCCTGTCAAACAGCACTGTTAAAGGGTTTGTAAAGGAATTTTTTTTGTATCTTTATAGCTTCCTTTACCTTAATGCATTGCTGTTTTCATGTCCTTATTGTTCGTTTTTGCTCTCAAGTTGCTGTAATTCTTCTCTGATCTCCAGACTTCCTGGTTGTCTGTTTCCTCATAACCACAGTACTGGGAGCTTTCTCTCTGTGGTCACTAATCAAGGAGGTGTGATTTCTGTGTGTCTAAAACCCCTCAGCACCAATCAGTTTCGTTTTCCAAACCATCACTGCCCTGTATTGACTCTGTATGCTCTGTACAGCAGAGAAGCAGGAAACATGCAAAAACGAAACTAGAAACTACAGGAACATTATATGATTGATTTTTATCTATTTTTAATCATTTTTAAAAGGAATCAGTTAACTATTATGTCTCTATACCCTGTAAACAGTCATTTCAGCAAAAAAAAAAATTTTATTTACAACTCCTTTAACTTTCAATCTAACTAACTTTTTTTTTTACTGCAGTTAAAGGAATACCACAACCATCCCTGACTGTGATTGGATAATGAAGTAGCAGCAACACACGAAATGACAATAACCTGCTAAAGTGGTTGTAAACTGTTACACCACTTATACCTACAGGTAAGCCTATACTAAGGCTTACCTTTAGGTACTGTAAATATCTCCTAAACTTGCACTGTTTAGGAAATGTTCAGAGTGCATTCAGCTGATGACATCACTGGCGCATACGCTCTGAAGGCCCGGCAAACAGTGCCAGACCTTCAGAGCCTGTGCCGTAAACGAAGGCTCCCACACGCATGCACAGTAGTGACATCAATGTTCCCCCGGGCCAATAATGTAGCTGGAGGCAGAGAACCCGTAAGGAAGACCAGGGGAAGTTGTCAGCCCCCTCAGTGGTTTTGCTCTAAGGTAAGTTTCTCATAATGTGCTGGTTTACAAGGCATACAAGCACATTATGGCATTGCTTTGCAGGGAAATTATTAGTCTTTTTCTCAACAACTGCGGTTTACTACTGCTTTAACCAGCCCTTTATGTATTGGTGAATGTATAAAGCTTGATTGTACCTGCCCTCCTCACATTGTACAAAGAACTACACAGGCTAAAATAAAAGCACACTGAAATATATTTAGGGTGTTTTTGTTTGTTATATAAAAGGAGTACTTTATATATGCCTCCACATTTGCTTTAATACAAGATTACATCATGTCTTACCTTAACTTTTATCTCCTTCTGTTCTACTAATTTTTCCGATATTTGTTGGTCATATGCTCCAATCTGGAATAAATAGGGTTACTAGAGCATTAGCAATTTTAGACACAAGAAGTATTACAGTTAATGTAGTTTTATACTTTTCACACCCAAAAAAATCAAATCACTTTCAACAGCAATTTAGAAATATAAGATGTATAGATATTTTAATTGACCTGATTTGGCAACCAGTGATACCACAGAAGGCTTGCTAAAGTGTTTTCTTTAGCAAAATAGATGTGATAAAATCCCTTGGAAGGCCCCTTAGGCTAAATTCACATTATAGAGTGTCAGGAATGCGTGCACAATCGCATGTGTTCCTGACACGCAAGGGAAACGTGCTCTTTAGCAGACGAGCGGGGTTGCCATTTAAGGGACACTAAAGGTTTAAAAAAAAAAACAAACATGTCATACTTACCTCCACTGTGCAGTTTGTTTTGCACAGAGAGGCTCCGAACGTCCTCTTCTGGGGTCCCACAGCGGCCGTTTTGGCTCCTCCCAGCATGAGCTAACCTCCTCTGGGAAGCTCTCTCCCGAGGGGGTTACCTTGCGGGCACGCACCTGTGTTATCCACTCGGCGTGCATAGCCGCCTAGTGTATGACTTGGCCCTGCCTCCCGGCGGCCGCGTCACTGGATTTTATTAGCAGCGCGGCCATTGGCTCCCGCTGCTGTCATCAATCTATCCAATGAGAAGCCGGTCAGCCATAGAGAGAACGACGTGGGATCGCGCCCACGGACATTTGGGGCTCAGTTAAGTAAAATGGGGGGGGGGTCGGGGGGGCTGGAAAATGCAAGGTGGTTTTTCACCTTAATGCATAGGACTTTGGTGGTGGGGGGTTTCTGCCTCTAAATGCCCCTGTCTGTAAATGCCCACAGTGTGCATGGAGACATAGGCTAACATTAAGTGGTGTTTAGAGACAGAAAAAAAACCTCAAATGGTTGTAAAAGCTGTGTTTTTGAGCTCAGGAGTGCATGAGTTCTTAGGTTAGGTTTACATTATAGCTTGTCGGCAACATGCTATAATGAAAGCTCAAGTGTGCGTGAGTGCTTAGGCTAGGTTCACATTATAGCGTGTCAGGAACTGTGCGCTTTCCAACATGCAAGAGAAAAGCGCATGCTCGTCAGCAGACACATGGGGTTGCCATTAATGTCATCTGTCATCAGGAAAACACCTGTGCTTTTACGCACGTGAAACTGTATGGACTTTTTTGCCCCTGCGTTTCTGTGGGTAGGGCGGCCCACTGAAATAAATAGACTGCCCTACCTGCAGAACCAAACCTTAAAGTGGATGTTAACCCCCCAAAAAAATTTTTTTTTTTATGTCACAATGTAGAGAATAAGATTTCCTATCATCTGTGCCCAGTCTTGCCACACATAGTTAATCCAGCTCTGAGCAATCCTCTTTTTATTGTTCAGTGAAAATTAACAGACTTCCAGATAAAAACCTGTCTAAATAAAAAGTCCTTTCCGTCCCCTTGCTTCGAGTGACAGGGTTTTTACATATCTCGTGCACTAGCTTGGACAGATGCACATTCCTGGATGTTTATCATAATATGGGGGGTGATCCACGGTTCGCTGTGAGAGGTAATGTTGTATGTCACTCGAAGCAAGGGGACGGAAAGGACTTTTTATTTTTGTTTACATCCACTTTAAAGTAGAACTATAGGCAAAACGTTTTACCTTTTGGATAAAGTAAGGGTGGGTATAAACCCATTAGGGAGATTTCTCTTCACTTCCTGTCCCATAGCCAAAACAGGAAGTGAGAGTAAATCCCTTTAAATGAAGGAAATATCTTGTAGACCCCCAGATGGTGGTAGTGTCCCCATTAGAAAAATTCCCCTCTATTACTTTTCTGGGACAATTTGGGATTTTTCTTTTACTTTCACTTTTAACAATAATGGTAAACAAAGAGGGTGAATCTCTCTAAAGGATGCACAGCCAGCAATAAAAACTGACAGGTGTTCTAATCTCTGCCCTCTCTATCCAAAACTAAAGAAATAGAAAAAGCATTTAATTATAAGCACACCATAAAATCTATCACAGTTGCTGGGTTGTGGACATTGTGTGAATTATTAATACCTAATTTGTGTAAAGTTTTTTTCTTTTTATTGGAGATTGTTTTACAACGTAACAGTCAACATGCTGTCACACTATGGGTTAGGAGGTCTTTGTCTGTTTGTTTTACTACTTGTTGTGAGAGCAAAGTCCCAAGCTGAGAGGTTCTGTGCTAACCAACCAATCTATGCTCCTGTTATCAGAGCCACAAAAGTAAATTATATTTACAGAATCAGTGAGATTTATTCCCTGGGGTGTAGCACACACAGACATACACACTGCTGGAAAATTAAACAAGCCACCAAGCTACTACAGTGAGAAAACACACACATACAGCATATAAACATACATACAGCGCTAACCTAAGTGATATACATAAACCCACAAAATCTTATCTCTTACAAAGTACAAATAAATACAGTGCCCACAGTGTATGAATACCCTATCCAAAATATAAATCAGTGTCCAAACTCCTATGCAATTTGTCAAATAGTGCGGAACAAATTAGATGAACTGTTCGATCACATTACAAAATGCATCGTACCCTAAACATTTTTTACGGAAAAAGGTACAGACCAGCCATCAACCCTCAATGTAAAGGTGCACTTGCTGTAAGATGCTTGTTTTTGCGTCTACCAACCATAGATGATATATCTTGCCAGCACAGCTACAAGTTTGTTTCAAAGTGCACAACTCTTTTTTCTCATATGATCACATAGAAAAGCAATGTTTCAAGACTATGCAGGGACCCTTCCCCAGGTATTTGATGTCAATGTCTGAGGAAGAGTCCCTGTGTGGCCCCACAACATTGCTTTTGTATGTGATCATGCAAGAATAAAGAGATGTGCACTTTGAAACCAATTTGTAGATGTGTTGGCAACATACTTCATCTATGTTGTACATTGTGAGCACTCTTTAAAGTGGTAGTGTGAAGGAATGTGACGAGCAGGCCCGGACTGGCCATCGGGCATTCGCCCGGTGGGCCGCACCCCCCCGAGAGGCCGCAAGGCTGCAAGCCTTAGTAGCGGGGCACAAGGCTGTTTAAAGCGGGAGTTCACCCATAAAACATTTTTTTCAAAGAATCCCCTTAGATGGATGCTCATTTTGTCTAGGGGAATTGGCCAGTTGTTTTAAAATATGAGCTGTACTTACCGTTTGAGATGCATCTTCTCCGTCGCTTCCGGGTATAGGTCTTCGGGAGCGGGCGTTCCTTCTTGATTGACAGTCTTCCGAGAGGCTTCTGACGGTCGCATCCATCGCGTCACTAGTAGCCGAAAGAAGCCGAATGTCGGTGCGGCTCTATACTGCACCTGCGCACCGACGTTCGGCTTCTTTCGGAAAATCGTGACGCGATGGATGCGACCGTCGGAAGCCTCTCGGAAGACTGTCAATCAAAATAGGAACGCCCAGTCCCGCAGCCCATACCCGGAAGCGGGCCGGAGAAGATGCATCTCGTAAACGGTAAGTACAGCTCATATTTTAAAGCAACTAGCCTATTCCCCTAGACAAAATGAGCATGAAGCTAAGGGAAAAAATTGTTATGTACGGGTGAACCCCCGCTTTAAGCCCGTGCTGCTCATCTAGCCTCTCCACGGCCGCCCGGGGGAACATAAACACAGAGGGGGGTGGAGCTACATGAGAAGCCTTCGGCCACTCCACGGCCAGGGGGCGTGACTGCGAGGGGGGAGAAGCCAGAGCAGACACCTGCTGCTGACAACTTGAAGCCGCCCGGATAGCAGAAAACGTGAGTGCAGCCTGCTGTAACCTGGATAGGAGGAGCAGTGGGGGCGGCTGCATATAAAACATTATTTTTCTCCATCTCCTTCTGCAACATCGGAATGCCTGAGGCTGCGAGAGGTAGAGGAAAAGCAGGCATTCCAATACTGCAGAAGGGAGATGGAGAAAATTATTGTTTTATATGCAGCCGCCCCCACTGCTCCTCCTACACCACCCATACTCTTTGCCTCCTCGTGATCTCCACCACCCCCCAGTTCTCTCTGCCACCCCCCAGTTCTCTCTGCCACCTCCCAGTGATCTCTGCCACCCCCCAGTGCTCTCTTCCACCCCCCCAGTGCTCTCCGCCACCCCCTAGTGCTTTCTGCCAGCCCCCATTGATCTCCACCTCCCCTCAGTGCTCGCTGCCACCCCCCAGTGCTCTCTGCCACCCCCCGTGATCTCCGCCTCCCCCCCGTGATCTCCGCCACCCCCCAGTGCTCTGCCACCCCCCAGTGCTCTCCACCTCCACCCATGCGCTCTGCCACCCCCCAGTGCTCTCAACCTCCCCCCCAGGGCTCTCTGCCACCCTCCCAGGGGTCTCTGCCACCCCCTCCCAGTGGTGAAAGAAAAATCCTGGATCGCCGCACTCCTCAAAAAACAATGTCTTTATTCAAAACATGAAAAAACAACAACAATTCAAATGGAAAAAACAGCCAAAATTCATGCAGTCAAACAAGAAGTGGATTAGGAAAAAAGAGCTGACATGTTTCGCATCCTGTGATGCTTACTCGTAGCTAGTGAAATTAGTGCCTATTTAGAAAGAAGGATGATAAAGGAGCCGCAATGTTCCTAATGTCCCCAAAAAAGAGAAAACACCTACTCATTTTGAGAAAAATTCATCAGAAAAATTTGGCCAAAGGAAAGAAGTATATACAATAAGAATATCTGAAACAAAACAGAAAATTATATATTTCATATATAATGGGGTATAATGGGGTATGGAATTTTTTTTTTTTATTATTATTATTTGTTTTATTTGTTGTTGTTCATTCATCCTTTTCACTGGTTATGACATATATATGTGTCTCACACATGGGGTCTCTCCTCTTTTTTTCTTTCTCTTGCTTGGTCTCATCATCAAGAGTTTGATAAATTAGATATTTTTTCATTCACAAATCTTTTTCAATTTCATACACAGGAGCACCTCATGTGTGATACATCAAGGAAAATAGTGTTCCTTTGACTAATGATCACCTGGGAGTGTTTGGTGAAACACCCCATTCACCTCTTTCCCTCCCCTATTTAAGCACACTTTGGTCATTTGTTCACTAGCTACGAGTAAGCATCACAGGATGCGAAACATGTCAGCTCTTTTTTCCTAATCCACTTCTTGTTTGACTGCATGAATTTTGGCTGTTTTTTCCATTTGAATTTTTGTTGTTTTTTCATGTTTTGAATAAAGACATCGTTTTTTGAGGAGTGCGGCGATCAAGGATTTTTCTTTCATCTCATGGTAATTGAGCACAGCCAGCACCCTCTTGGTTTGTTGGGACGGAAGCAATGGGGATTGATTGTTTTTAGAGCGGTATACTTTTCTTCACCCCCTCCCAGTGCTTTCCGCCTCCCCCATGCTCTCTACTACCCCCCTAGTGCTCTCTGCCACCCCCCAGTGCTCTCCACCTCCCCATGCTTTCTGTCACCACCCCAGTGCTCTCTGCCACTCCTCAGTGCTCATTACCTCCCCTCATGCTCTCCACCACCCACCAGTGCTCTTAACCTCTCCCCATGATCTCTGCCGCCCCCCCCCCCCAATGCTCTCCACCTCCCCCCTATGCCCTCCACCGCCCTCCCTGTGCTCTCCACCTCCCCCCATGCTCTCTGCCGGAGGTGCCGGTCAGCACCTCCAAAATGCCCGGGCCTATTTTTTGTCCCAGTCCGGGCCTGGTGAGGAGTATAATGATAACCAGAAAATGCCTACTTTCTATGCATCTTTTCTATACTATAAAGTCTTTTATTGTTTTTGTATGTATACAACTGTTTTAAAAGTCCTTATTCAATATGGCCTCTAATAACTCCCCCTTCCATCGAGATGATTGTAGAAGACAGAAATGGCGGATACCCCCTTCTCCCACTCATCCTGAAATATGCGGAAGTGAAGAGAGACCAGAGGACAATCAAGCTTCAATCATCAAGTTTTTGTACTCTTCTTGTATTTCAGCCAATCAGATGTGCTTTTTAGATTCACATTAACATAGTAGTGACGCATCATGCAGTGTGTGAAAAGAGCTTGGTACTGCCTGAAATAAACATTAGATAAGAAAGTAGTTGAACTGAACAGATGTGTAAGTGCCTCACTTTCAGCGTGCACGCATATTATCTACACTTTACATTTCGGAACATCCGTAGAAATCCATCTTGAATCCCTTTGAGGTTCATAACCATTACAGTAGTAAACTTTAACTGGGCCCCCCCCCTTCAGTTAAATGCCATAATGTACTAGTATGCACTGCATACCAGCACATTATGACAGACTTACCAGTAAAAAGAAGCCCTCCAGCGCTTCACTGTCAGTGCGGGGGCGCTTCCATGTTCACCTGGTCTTCCTTTCCAGGTTCTCTCTGTTCGGGTTCTTCAATGGCTGGGTCACATTGACACCACTCCTGCAGGTGCTGTAATGTACGCTAAACTCAGTGTAGGTTACCGCTGGGAGACAGGAAAGGGTATCTTCTGCCATTAAAACACTGTCTGCCAGCATTTTCTTTACTATTTCTAAGTTTATTACCGTTTAACCAGTTACTCACCGCCCTATAGACGATATACGTCTACAAGGTGGTTTCTTAACTCTGGGAGGACGTCCATGGACGTCCTCCCAGAATCGCGCTCCCGCGCGCCCTCTGGGGCACGCACACGGGAATGTCCGTGACCTGGAATGTCCGGACCCGGCGCATCACGGATCACGGTAAATCGCCGCTGATAGCTGCGGTTTACCACGTGATTGCTCCGTCCAATGACGGAGCGATCACTTGTAAACAAACCGGCATCATGTTATGACGCCGGTTCCTCCCTCCCCTCTCAGTACCGAACGGTACAGTGTGAGAGGAGAGGGGGGGGAGAGAGCGGATGCAGCACGAGTGCTGTGGGCTGGATCTGTGACAACTGCAGTCACAGATCCAGCCATCCATCCCTGCTCAGCCATCCCTGCCCCATACTAAGACTGTGCAATACCCCACAATACTCTGCAATACCCCACAATACTCTG
Organism: Rana temporaria; assembly: GCF_905171775.1. Classification (NCBI taxonomy): domain Eukaryota; kingdom Metazoa; phylum Chordata; class Amphibia; order Anura; family Ranidae; genus Rana; species Rana temporaria. The sequence continues at coordinate 318,394,056 of NC_053490.1, read as the reverse complement.
CAACACCCCACAATACCCTGCAACGTCGCCTATGGGGATTTTTAAGTAGCGAAGTTTGGCGCCATTCCACGAGCGTGTGCAATTTTGAAGGGTGACATGTTGGGTATCTATTTAGTCGGCGTAACTTCATCTTTCACATTTATGCAAAAGAATGAAGAAAAAATACAAAATTTGCTAAATTATATAACAGAAACAAAGAAAATTTCATTTTTTTACAGAATTTTCAGTATTTTTTCTCTTATAGCGCAAAAAATAAAAAACCCAATGGTGATTAAATACCACTAAAAGAAAGCTCTATTTGTGTGAAAAAAAGGACAAAAATTTAATTTGGGTACAATGTTGTATGACTAAGTAATTGTCATTCAAATTGTGAGAGCACCGAAAGCTGAAAATTGGTCTGGTTATTAAGTGGGTTTACGTGCCTGGTGGTCAAGTGGTTAAATCCCATGGTCAATTCCAGTATGGTATGCAAAAGGAATATATCACACATCTAAAGTACCAAGCATACTTGTGAAAAATGAACTTATCGACTCCACTGATCTCTCAGATATAAGCATGCAAAAGGTTATGTAAGTGTATCCTAATTGGTTTCAATAAACGGTTGATTGCACATCTTGAGCTATGGAGTGAATCTTCTTTCCTTTTGAGTTACACAGCCCCCACTGTAGAAAAAGGGAGGAGAGGAGTGGGAGCTTTGCTTTGTGCCTTATGTGACCTCTAGTAATATACCATATAGGTCAGAATCTGAAAAATAGTGGATTAAAGAAAACCATTGGAGTTATAAGGATCACTACTGCTTCGGAGATTTGTAAAGAGGGCACCAGTGTTACTTTCTTCAACGAAAATATTTTCATGATAATTTTCGTCAGCTGCATGTTTTCAGTGACAAAAACTAAGCGAAAATAAAATGAGAATTAAGTTAACTGACAAAAACTTTGCCGAAAATCAATTCCAAATTTTGTCAACGAACGAAAACGAAACATAAAATTTGAAGGAGGGATATTTATCCACCTAAACTTCTGCTTTCCTCTGAGCTCCGCCTGCCTGTTAAAGCCCCAGTTCCCTGACGAGCGGTGTTGGCTGAGAGACGCAGGCTCCCTCTGTCTGCCTGCGACTTCTGGAAAAATGCCCGGCAAACCACTTGGTGAGTGTTTTCCTTCCCAGCAAGGTAGCAGCGCTTAGCCTCCCCAAACCAGTTCTCTGCCCTGTGCACTCCCTCACTTCCTCATTCCCACTACATGTTATTAGATTTTTACTTTAGGAGTATATAAGTTTGGAAAGTCTAGAGAAATGCTTAAATAATGCATTACAATTTACCTAAACCCATTAGATTTTAGTCGACTTAAATACAACTAAAACAGTCCAGATGACTAAAATATGGCCAAAACTAAAATGGCATTTTAGTCAAAAGACTATGGCTAAAACTAAAACTAGATTTGATGTCAAAATTAACACTGGAGAACACAGACTTTTGAGCACAACATATACAGTAGCTCACAAAAGTGAGTACATGCCTCACATTTTTGTAAATATTTTATTATATCTTGTCATGTGACAACACTGAAGAAATTACACTTTGCTACAATGTAAAGTAGTGAGTGTACAGCTTGTATAACAGTGTAAATGTGCTGTCCCCTAAAAATTGGATCCAATAAGCTCCCCGGTGTCATATGACTCGTTAGTGTTACAAGGTCTCAGGTGTGAATGGGGAGCAAGTATGTTAAATTTGGTGTTATCGCTCTCACTCTCTCATACTGGTCACTGGAAGTAAAACATGGCACCTCATGGCAAAGAACTCTCTGAGGAGACGAAAAAAAAGAATTGTTGCTCTACATAAAGCTGGCCAAGACTATAAAAAGATTGCCAAGACCCTGAAACTGAGCTGCAGCACGGTGGCCAAGACCATACAGCAGTTTAACAGGACAGGTTCCACTCAGAACAGGCCTTGCCATGGTCGACCAAAGAAGCTGAGTGCATGTGCTTAGCATCATATCCAGAGGTTGTCTTTGGGAAATAGACATACGAGCGCTGCCAGCATTGCTGGAGAGGTTGAAGGGGTGGAGGGTCAGCCTGTCAGTGCTCAGACCGTACGCCACACACTGCATCAAATTGGTCTGCATGGGTTTCGTCCTAGAACAGGGGTCTCCAAACTTTCTAAACAAAGGTCCAGTTTATTGTCCTTCAGACTTTAGGGGGGCCGGACTGTGGCCAGCAGGAGAGGAAATTTTTCTGGCATCAGTGGGAGCAAACATCGCCCCATTTGGTATCAGAAGGAGGAATAGTGCCCTAGACCTATTGTGAACGGAATAGGTTCTGTCACAGCTAGGATTGGTCAATATCTAGACCATTTTATGCAAAGTAGCGTTGTCACCACAAAAGCCTTCTTGAAAGATACCACCAGCTTTATTCAAAAAGTTAAGGAAGTTACATTCCCTGTAGGATCAGAAGTGTTTTTGGTTACTGCTGACGTTTCAGCATTATACACTAACATCCAACACGATGACGCCCTCTTAGCTCTCAATTGGGCACTAAGCAAGAGGGACGAGCTACCATTCATCCAGAAAAAATTCCTCAAAATGGCATTAGACTACTGTCTTACCCATAACTATTTCTGGTATGGGGGTCAGTACTACACCCAGAAGATTGGTGTAGCTATGGGCGCAAAGTTTGCGCCAAGTCTAGCCAATCTATTCATGAGTGAATGGGAGGATAAGTGGATCTATAATAACAAGAAAAAGGAGCTCATTTTTTACCAACGCTACATAGATGATATGTTTATGATATGGCAAGGCCCGGAGGAATCCCTTATAGCATTTTCAGACTGGTTGAATAGTAATAAGAACAGCATCAAATTAGACTTTAATTGGAATCAATTACAAATTCATTTCCTTGACGTTACAGTAATTAAGGGCCTTGGACAACTGTACACTAAAGCTTATTTCAAGGAAACAGACAGGAACAGCTACATACCAATACAAAGTGGGCACCACCCACTATGGCTCAAAAATATACCTAAGGGCCAATTCACACGTATTAGGCGTAACTGTACTAAAGATGATGACTACTGGGCCCAAGCCTCCATTATTAAACAACGATTCGTGGAAAAAGGATACAATTTGGAGCATTTAGACAATTGGATGAAAGAGGTGGGACAGACCACACAACAAAATATGTTGGAACCAAAAGATCGAGCACCAAATCAAGCCCATGAATGGGGCTTCATTTCTACCTATCATGAACAATATCATGAAATAGAAGCTATATTCAGGAAACATTGGAACATTCTGACCTTGGACAGAACACTAAAATCGTCATTGCCCGAAAATCCACGCTTCATATACAGAAGAACGTCTTCTTTTGGAGACCAAATAGTAAAAAAGGTACTGGATCCACCCAAAAAAATCAAGATGTTTTGGGACAGAGCGGGCTTTACAGCATGTAGGAGATGTAAATCATGCCAACAAGTATCAACACACCTGAGAGGACTTACCAGATTTACATCTACTGCAAATGGAAAAGAATTCGAGATTAAGGAATGTATCACATGCAAAACCACACATGTGGTATATGCTCTAGAATGCCCTTGTGGCCTAATGTATATTGGACGCACAAAAAGAACTCTAACCAAGAGGGTATCGGAGCACATCTATAATATTACCATTGGTTACAAAGATCACAGCGTCTCCCTCCATTTCAGGGACAAACACGATAAAAATCCCATCGGATTGAAATTTTGGGGTATAGACCGTGTAGATCGTAACTGGAGGGGGGCTAATATGGTCCGTGAGATATCTAAACGTGAGACTCAGTGGCTATATTGGACCAATACCTTAAGTCCGAATGGCCTAAACATAGAGGTAGACCTCAATTGTTTCATTAGTGACCACTAGGTGAATAAGGAGAGCTCTACTACTGTAAATATTATTATTTCTGTGCGCGTGATATATGATACAACTAATATCCTCACAGTTTTGAGATGTATATCACACACACAATAGGATGTGCATAATAAATTTAAGTCGATCACACTGGTCATGTTTTTGACCTTTCAGGCCATTGAGATCCCTTAACAAAGGTCCAAACTTGCCTAATGGTGTCAACAAATAGGTTTGGACACAATTAATATATATAGCTGTCACTGCTAAGAAAATGACACCCTAGTTTACCTACCTTAATAATGTATGAGGAGGTTAATTAATCAGTATGTGGTTTCTACTATGTATATTTATACAATATAGTAATCAATTTTAATGAATATTTTATTTTGATTATTTTAATAAATATAAGGTACATAGAGACTTTTTATAATATATATGTTGGATTTTAAATGTATATGTTTTTATTGTTAAATTAAAAACTATTTTTTAGCTGAACAATATCAGCCAGATGACGTGCAGTATATGGCACGTCAGTTTGGCTGCGAGTGTATAACATTGAGACTTTGTACAAAGGGATGTCAGTCATGACTATGTATTGGCGTTAGAAGCAATTTCCTCTGTTAATGCATTTTTAGTTCATTTTCCCGTTTTAGCGTATGGTACAATGGTGCCGGCGGATCTGTATTAAAGTATGGACCCGCTGTAGCATCGAAGGTTACCATCTGCTATAGATGAATTGCACGTCCCAGCTGATCTAGCCTTCCAAGCATTGACATATGCAAATATCTGGATTACCCGCGATTGGCCATTCCAGCCAGTGACGAGGGTATGAGGAGATGGAGCGGATTGGCCGGGACATATGATGCTGCCGACGAGCCTGAGACGCTCGGGATTGGCGGCGGCAACTAGTGACGAGTCCAACAGAGGCGGAGCTGACTATGTTGGGACGTATCACACATAGGGAGGGGCGGGCAATTAGACCTGAGCATTCCCTTAAATAAGGAGCAGTCGTATCGTGTAGCCACGCCCTCTGAAGACGTGAGCCAATCACGAAACGCGTCAGGGCGTGACTACACGACAAGCTTTCTTGCACTGAGACTGGTATTTACCCGGGACTTACAAAACAGGGGATAGAGATTTGTGAACATCCTCCCTGCGTGAGCTGATACCATAGTTTTGAGTGACAAGCCTTTTATGATTTTAAACCGTGTAAGCATATGTGGGCAGCAGGGGATTATTACTAACAATAAAAGGGTTTTACACTATCTAGTCTCCCTTTTTCTCCCTGCATGACCGTTGTGCTGCACCAATGTTCCAAGGAAACACCTCTTTACAACTGCAGAGAGATAAATTGTAGCAAGAGTGATTCCACACCAGGATCTCATCACAGCTGACATCCATCCAGAGTTTTGAGGAAACAAGCAGAGATCCAGGATTTCTTATGCTGTCTTTCACCTAATATGTGGTGAGTACATTACCTAGAGGGGGAAGATATCAGTGTGAAGCATACAGTCCTGTAGTGCTTTGAGAAGTTTTTCATCTACAATTCCTGCTTTGGCAGCAATATGTGAATGGACACTTCATCACACATACAGCTTTTTGACCGAGCTATCTATATAAAGAGACTGATAGGAGCTGCCAAACAAATGTTTTGACTCTGAGAGCTTTTTTATCATCTCATTTAAGGTTATGAGATTCTTTTGAACTCATAAGTCACGCTAGTGACTTGAAAGCGCTGTTAATGTTTTATTAAGTTTTTTCCTCTGATAACACATATTTTTTAATAAGTGCCCTATGGTTGGTATCATTGGGAAGAAAAGTGACCCATTGTTAATGTCAGTGGGAGAAATGGTTGTTGTTGATGTCAATTGGAAGAATAGTGGGGGAAATAGTGCTCCAAGGGCCGGGTTCAGCAAGCAAGGGGCCGCATCTGGCCCCCAGGCCGCAGTTTGGAGACCACTGTCCTAGAAGATGATGCACAAGAAAGCCTGCAAACAGTTTGCTGAAGACAAGCAGACTAAGGCCATTGATTACTGGAACCATGTCCTGTGGTCTGATGAGACCAAGATAAACGTATCTGGTTCAGAAGGTGTCAATTGTGTGTGGCGGCAACCAGGTGTCTTGCCTACAGTCAAGCATGGTGGTGGGAGTGTCATGGTCTGGGGCTGCATGAGTGCTGCTGGCACTGGGAAGCTACAGTTAATTGAGTAAACCATGAATGCCAACATGTACTGTGACATACTGACATTCTCCTCCCTTTGGAGACTGGGCCACAGGGCAGTATTCCATTCCAGTCCAAAATGAATAAAGTTGATACCCGCCATTCCAAGTCCCATGTCTCCCCCAAAGTGTAAATTAACCAACTGCAAAAATTTGCATACAAAATTCTAGTAATGTGGATTACACAAGCATTTCGACAAACAACGTTCAAAGACCAGAAACACATTACCCTAGAAATTTCTCCATGACAAGTTCCACGGGGACCAGTCCAGGAATATCTAACCATCCACCCCATACTTTTTCAAATTTCAACTGGCATCCTCTATGTTGGTAGATAAGCCATTCATAGCTGAGAATGGTGCCCAGTGAGGGCTAGGGTTCCATTTTTTGGGAGGCATCAAACAAACCCCCCCCCCCCCCCCCGCCAGGTCCCATTTCAACCCATCCAGGTTGCGACTTCTCCTCCTTCTCCTCCCGGGTAATAAAGTCTTAAAATCCGCCTCCTGTCCTGATTAGCCAGGAGGAGAAGCCGGAAGACAATAGCGAATATTGTTTCGCTAACCTCACAATGCACAGTGCTCTGCCCCCCGAGCCCAACCTTTATGAAGCCAATTAGAGCCTCAGGCTAGGAATCATGTGCTTAAAAAAAAAAAAAACTCATAGAAACCTGAGTCTGGCACCCCACATGTAGATTAGGGGGACGGCACATTAAAATTAGGGGAGCGGCTCCCTGGGCCCCTTATGGACCAGTCAACGCTGGTGGTGCCCATATGGGTTACCCATTCTGAATGGGTGGGAAGGGAAGCACCTTTCCAGTGAAGCAAGATGACTCTGTGGGCCTGAAACAGGGCCTTTGAAGATAGGTGCTGTGCAAGGAAGCAATCTCCAACTTGATGCTTTATTAGTGTGGAAACATGTGGTGTAAGCAAGCAGCGGACAATAATTATAATAAAACTATACTCACTTTCTTCTGATACCAAGATATTGAATCTCTGTTCTCAGCAGCCATTCCTCTATCCTTTCATTGGAACCTGTATCTGTAGAATGTAGAACACAAATCATAACATGGCGCAGTTTGGTTTAGAAACTGTAAAAAAGTAAATTAGTGTATTTATCTTATTGTTTAATAAACACTGCAGCAATTTACAGAGGGCAGTAAAGTAACAAAAAGTGATGCTAATCAATGAGTAAACACCAACAATCAAGAATTTCACTCAATTTATCATATATTAACCACTTAAGACCCGGACAAAAATGCAGGTAAAAGACCAGGCCCCTTTTTGCGATTCAGCACTGCGTCGCTTTAACTGACAATTGCGCGGTCGTGCGACGTGGCTCCCAAACAAAATTGGTGTCCTTTTTTTCCCTACAAATAGAGCTTTCTTTTGGTGGTATTTGATCACCTCTGCGGTTTTTATTTTTTGCCCTATAAACAAAAGTAGAGCAACAATTTTGAAAAAAATTCAATATCTTTTACTTTTTGCTATAATAAATATCCCCCAAAAACATATAATTTTTTTCCCCTCAGTTTAGGCCGATACGTATTCTTCTACCTATTTTTGGTAAAAAAAAAAACGCAATAAGCGTTTATCGATTGGTTTGCGCAAAATTTATAGCGTTTACAAAATTTATAGCGTTTACAAAATAGGGGATAGTTTTATTGCATTTTTATTAATTATTTTTTTTTTACTACTAATGGCGGCGATCAGCAATTTTTTTCGTGACTGCGACATTATGGCGGACACTTTGGACAATTTTGACACATTTTTGGGACCATTGTCATTTTCACAGCAAAAAATGCATTTAAAATGCATTGTTTATTGTGAAAATGACAGTTGCAGTTTGGGAGTTAACCACAGGGGGGCGCTGAAGGGGTTATGTGTTCCCTGAAGTGTGTTTACAACTGTAGGGGGGTGTGGCTGTAGCTCTGATGTCATCGATTGTGTGTTCCCTAATATAGGGACGCACAATCGATGACAGCGCCACAGTGAAGAACGGGGAAGCTGTGTTTACACGCGGCTCTCCCCGTTCTTCAGCTCCGGGGACCGATCGCGGGACTGTAGCGGCGATCAGGTCCGCGAGTCCCGCGGCCGAGGTCACGGAGCTTCGGACCGGGTCGCGGGAGCGCGCCGCGACCCACCGCTGGGCTTTATACAATCACGTACAGGTACGTGATTGTGCCCAGCGGTGCCATTCTGCCAACGTATATCGTCGTTAGGCGGTCCTTGAGTGGTTAAACAACATTTTGCAAGCCCCTTGACTTTTCCAAAATAATAAAACAATGCAGACCTCAGATCGGAAGCTTCTATGCTAGCACTGGGCAGACCATAGCATACTCTTACAAAACAGATTATAGCGCACACATTCAAGAATGACATTTATCCTGCAAGGCTAGATAAAAACACCTGAACATATTAAAAAAAAAATACGGGGGTTTGGTCACACTATATGGTCATATAGTGCTAAGCCCACTTACTGCGACAAAGTACCCCGAATTAGCGGGTCCTAACCTAGTAATAGAATACTCGCTTGGTTTACTGCATCCAATTCTGCACACGTGTTAATCACCTGGACTTCTATGAGCTGGATTTCACCCAGCCAACTCAGGGAAAGTATAGGAAAGTGGATCAGCTTACTGCAACCATAGACGCTTCCGACCTCGGGTGTGAGTTTTTATTTATTTCAAGTGTTGGCGAAAGTGTCGGGGGAAGGGGCTTTAAAAAAACATAGCCTAGCATTCCATTTTCAATATAAATCGGAGCTTTATATAATTCCCTTTAGCTTGAATCCACATACAATCTCACAGGGTCACTTCCTAGAATGTGTGCCAAGTAACTACCATTTCATGTTTGAACTTAATTAGTGGCTGAAAGAAACCTCTTTAAGGGCCCTTTCACACGGAGCGGATCCGTATTGATCCGCCCCGTGTGTGTCCGTCGGCTCAGCGGGGATCATCCGTAAATCCCCGCTAAACTGTCGGCGGACAGGGCGGTCCCCGCACACTGTGCAGAGACCGCCCTGTCTTTCCTCCGCTCTCCCCTATGGGGAATCGGATGAATACGGACCGTGTGTCCGTATTCATCCGATCCGTTCCGCCGGACGGAAGAAAAAATAGGATTTTTTGTACTCACCGTAAAATCCTTTTCTTTGTCGTCCATGGACGGACACAGCCTCTTCATTCATGACAAAGTGGGTTATGTTCCCTGTTTACAGGAGAGGACTAGGCAGAACATGTTAGATACATATACATGTCATTTTAAAAACAGAGCTGAACAGCCCCGCCCAGGGGGCGGTCCCTCCGGACATAACCCTCCTCCCAGCAGCATGCAGCCTCAGTTCGTAACAAGCAGTACAAACCCAAAAAAAGGAGGGGTGGGTGCTGTGTCCGTCCATGGACGACAAAGAAAAGGATTTTACGGTGAGTACAAAAAATCCTATTTTCTCTTGTCGTCCATGGACGGACACAGCCTCTTCATTCATGACAAAGTGGGACGTCCCCAAGCAGTGTCAAAAAAATGAGGGGTGGGAACAGTATCAGTCAATAAAAACACACACAACTTCACCCCAAACAGGCAGAGCTCCTCAACGGAGGAGATGCAACTTTAAACAGCCGCCTGTAAAATCTTGCGGCCGAAGGAAGCATCTGAAGATGCACTCACATCAACCTTGTAAAATTTTGAGAAAGTGTGAACGGACGACCAAGTCGCCGCCTTACACACCTGTGAGACAGACGCCTGATGTCGGAAAGCCCAGGAAGCACCAATTGCCCTGGTGGAATGTGCCGTGACCGGAAACGGGGGCGCCCGCCCCCTAAGAGCATAAGCCTGTATGACAATCTGTCTGATCCACCGAGAAATGGTGGCTGACGAGACCGCCAGGCCCCTTTGTGGACCAGATACCGACACAAAAAGTGAGTCCGACCTCCGAAACGGAGCCGTAGCTGACAGGTACACCCGCAGGGCGCGTACCACATCCAAGGAATGAAGTGCAACCTCCCTAGGATGCACCGGCTTAGGGCACAAGGACGGAAGTACAATGTCCTCGTTAAGGTGAAAAGATGAAATCACCTTCGGAAGAAAGGAAGGTCGCGGACGTAACACCGCCTTGTCCCTATGGAGAACTAAGTATGGTGACTTGCAGGACAAGGCCGCCAGCTCAGAAACCCTTCTGACAGATGTAATCGGCACCAAGAAGGCCACCTTCTGAGAAAGCGTCAAGAGAGGGATCTCTCTGATGTCCTCGAAGGGAGATTTCTAAAGAACCGAGAGCACCAGATTCAAATCCCATGGGGGAAGAGGTGGTCTCAAAGGGGGAAGAATATGACGAACCCCCTGCACAAAAGTACCCACCAGCGAATGGGCCGCCAAAGGCCGCTGAAAGAACACAGCCAGGGCTGAAATCTGACCCTTAATGGTGCTTAAGGCGAGCTTTTGATCCACGCCACGCTGTAAAAACAGCAGGATTCTGGATACCAAATACGTCCGTGGACGCCAACCCATCTCCTCGCACATAGAGATGTAGGCCTTCCAAGTGCGATGGTAAATCTTCCTAGAGGAAGACTTCCTAGCCCGCAGCATAGTTGGAATGACCGAGTCGGAAAGACCTCGGTCCCTTAAAACCTGGCTTTCAATAGCCATGCCGTTAAAGCCAGCGACTGTAAAGCAGGATGGAGTATAGGACCTTGGGACAGTAGGTCCTCCCGCACTGGCAGCCGCCAGGGCGTATCCGCCACTAGGCGCACGAGATCGGCGTACCACGGACGCCGGGGCCAATCCGGGGCGATTAGGATCATCGGGATCCCCTCGGCCTCCACTCTGCGGAGCAGTCGAGGCAGCAACTTCAGTGGGGGAAATGCATAGATCAATCGATACTGACCCCATGGAGCTACCAACGCGTCTGACGCGTCTGCCCAGGGATCCCTGGACCTGGCCACGAACCTCGACACCTTGCGGTTGAGACGAGAGGCCAGGAGATCCACATCCGGATATCCCCATCTCCTGCAAATGAGTTGAAACACCTCCTGATGCAACGACCATTCTCCCTGGTCCAACATCTGGCGACTCAGGTAGTCTGCCTGCCAGTTCTCCACGCCTGGGATGTAGACCGCCGACAGAGCCGGCACGCTTCTTTCTGCCCACCTTAGGATGTGAGCGACCTCGGACGCTGCAGTCGAGCTTCGGGTTCCCCCCTGATGGTTGATATAAGCCACCGCCGTAGCGTTGTCCGACTGAATCCTGATCGGGCGGCCCTGTAACCTCCTTGACCACGAGGAGAGGCATAGCCTGATTGCCCGAAGTTCCAAGACATTGATCGGTAGACGGGACTTTGCTAGGGTCCAACGACCCTGGGCCGACTGGACCCCCCAGACGCCCCCCCAGCCCGAGAGGCTGGCATCCGTCGTAACCACGGTCCACTGGAGGGGGAGAAAAGACTTCCCTGCTCGAAGAGCCGGGGACCTCAACCACCAATTCAGAGAAGTCCTGACCAGATTGCTGACCTGAATCTGACGATCCAGAGACAATGGGGATCTGTTCCACTTGGACAGGATCTCCCTCTGTAGTACTCGGGTATGGAACTGGGCGTACGGTACCGCCTCGAACGAGGCTACCATGAGGCCCAGAACCCGCATACAAAACCGAAGAGACGACCACTTTCGGGATGTCAAAACTCTCACAGCAGACTGGAGCGTCTGCAATTTTTCCAGGGGTAGAAAAACCCTCGCCATTGAGGAGTCCAGAATCAGTCCCAGGTATTCCAAGCGCTGAGTCGGAACCAGGACCGATTTCTGAATGTTCAAGACCCACCCGAACTCTTGGAGGGTCTGGCTGGTTATAGACACGTCCTCCCTTAATTCCGAGGCAGAAGCTGCTCTCAGAAGGAGGTCGTCTAAGTAGCCCATGATGGCAATGCCTCGCTGTCTCAGCAAAGCTAGGATCGGCGCGAGCACCTTGGTGAAAACTCTTGGCGCTGACACCAGGCCAAAAGGGAGGGCCACAAACTGATAGTGATCCTCCCCGATAGCAAAACGCAGAAACCTTTGGTGACTTGCGCAGATTGGGACATGCAAGTATGCGTCCTTGATGTCCAAGGATGCCAGAAAGTCCCCCGAGTGGAGCGCACCTACCACCGAGCGAATCGATTCCATGCGGAACTTTCTGACCTTCACAAAGACGTTCAAAGCCTTGAGGTCCAGGATCGGACGGAACCCGTCCTTCTTCGGGACCACAAACAGATTTGAGTAAAAACCCTGAAACCTCTCGTCCTGCGGAACAGGTAAAATTACTCCGCAACCTAGCAGGTCCCTTACTGCCCCTAACAGGGCAGCCCGACGAGCTGGTAGGAGAGGGAGACTTGAGGGAAAGAATCTGTTTGGGGGATAGGAAAGAAACTCTATTTGTACCCCGAAGAGACCACCTCGCAGACCCATCGGTCGGAGAGCAGAGAGGTCCACCGAGCTGTGAACCTGCGAAGCCGTCCCCCCACCCATGAGTCGGGCGGGGGCAGGCCTTCATGCAGTTGCGGGCTTGGGTGCCGGCTTGTTTGGCTTACGCACCCAGGGACGTTTCTGTCCCCCAGCTGGGCCCCTGTCGGGCTGGGAGGGTTTACCCGCGGGCCCTGACTGACGAAAAAAGCGCTTCTGTGCGGGAAAAGAAGGACCCGGCTTGCGGCGGGGTTCCTTCCCCTTGGAGGACTGAGGGAGGAAAGTGCTTTTCCCTCCTGTGACATCTTTGATAATGTCGTCCAGAGAAGACCCAAAAAGCCTCTCACCCTTGAAGGGCAAATCCGCCAGGGCCTTCTTAGAGGCCTGGTCCGCAGACCAGCATTTTAGCCAAAGGAGGCGGCGTAAAACCACCGCCGAGACAGAGGCCCTGGATACCAAGGGTGCTGCATCTAGTGAAGCGTCACAAACATAGACAAGGCCCTGGACCAGTTGGTCAGCCAGTCTAATTACCTCGGATGGGAGCTGGTGCTCCTCCGCAGCCTGGCGCAAAATCTTTGCCCACTCAGTAAGTGTCTGAGACACCAGGGCAGTGGCCACAATAGGCCGCAAGGCAGACCCCAGCATGGTAAACATGGAGCGGGTCAGTGCTTCAGATCTTCTATCAGTCTGATCCTTAAAAGCAGGAACTCCCTCTACAGGGAGAGTGGTCACTTTGTTTAACCGGGCGACCGGAGGGTCCACCACCGGAGGAGAAGCCCACTTCTTTAAGACGTTCTCCTCAAAGGGGTATCGAACCGCCAGGCGGTGAGGGACTACAAAAGCCTTCTGCGGCTTTTCCCATTCCGCATCAATGAATTTATCAAAGAAGGGCACATAAGGAAAAACCTTAACAGAGCGGTCTAATTTGTGAGAACCAAAAGAGACCGAGCCCTCAGCGGATACCTCAGCTGTACTATCTAGCTTAAGGGAGTCCCTTACAGCATTGATAAGCTCCCTGACAAGTGCCTTATCATGCCCAGACCCAGTTACAGTGTCTTCCTCAGGAAGGTCCTGGTCCACGTCTTCAGATACAACAGAACCAGGCACCTGCGCAGCCAGGTCCTGGTCTGAGTCTGAACATTCCCCTGGGGATAGCGGAGGGAGGGGGCGCTTTTTACCCCCTTTACTGCCACATGCCGCTTCCACCCTGGCCACAAATGTCTCCAGGACTGCCGACAAGGAGTCTATAGTGAGTGCAGAAGCAGAGGTACCAGCTGCCTCTGCCATGCTGGGGGGGAAGTAGGACTAGATACTGACTCCTTTAAACCTGAGGAAAAAAGCTCCCAGGGCCCAGTTCAGAATGAACACAAAAGCCACCCACCACTCCTGCTGCGCTGACCGGGGGGGGGGAGGTGTACAGGGGACTCACCACCGGAGAAGAACTGCTCCGCGCCGCTGCCCGTGTCCTGCACACAGCGTGTGTGATGTGTGGAGAAGTCGTGAGGTAGTGGAATGCTGTGAGGAGAACGGCGTTGCGCGCCGTGAAAACCACCGCTAGAGGCCGATAGACTCAAGCAAGATGGCCGCCGAGCGTCCACGTGGAGCCTGGTGCGGCTACAGCAAAATGGCCGCCAATGGGATTTTCAATGTTAATTGAAAACCCACTAAAAAATGGCTCCAGCGCCGCCAGAACGCGGCAAACACAGCATTTAAAAAGGGGAGAAAGCCAGGAAAGGCTGCTCAGCCCCCAAACCTTAAAAAAAGTGACACTCCAAAGTAAAAAAAAAAAAAAAAGAAAAAAGAGACACATAGGCCAGGCGCACAGTACACTCCACCAGGTGTCCCCACCCCCGCCCCATCCCGACAGCATGCACAGCAGAGGGAAAAAAGGGGGAGCAGGGAAGGGAGGATACCCAAACCCCAGGAATGCCCAGCCGTACCACCCCACCTCAGAGGAAGGGACTGTACTTACCCGTCCTTGCGATGACTCACTGGTGCATTCCAGACAGGCATACAACCGCAATGGAGGTAGCCGTCAGCCCGGTCCACTGTGAGTGAGACAACACTACAGCTCAGTCATGTGCGGACCTCGGAGCAAAGCTCACTGGCCACCCCAGGAGTCATGGGGCATGTCGTGGCAGACCCAGCCTCTTTGCAAGGGTGTGCCCACGCTCGCTGGCCGAACTGAGAAGACTACAAGGATCTATAATATCCAGCCTGTCTCTCAGCCGACGGTTGTAGAAAAATAAAAATAAATAGAAAAATAAAACAAAATCCTTCTTCGGGCGTTGGGCCCAAAGGGAGCCATACGTCCTTCTCCTTTGCTAGGCAGAACGAAACTGAGGCTGCATGCTGCTGGGAGGAGGGTTATGTCCGGAGGGACCGCCCCCTGGGCGGGGCTGTTCAGCTCTGTTTTTAAAATGACATGTATATGTATCTAACATGTTCTGCCTAGTCCTCTCCTGTAAACAGGGAACATAACCCACTTTGTCATGAATGAAGAGGCTGTGTCCGTCCATGGACGACAAGAGAAATAGGGTTTTCTTCAGTCCGCAAAAGCGGATTTTTGCGGACCCGGATGTTTGCGGATGCATCATCCGCTAACGTCTGCAATCCCATAGGGATACATTACAAGTCCGTAAGCGGACTTGTAAAAAACGGACCGTTTGTCCGTACGTGTGAAAGGGCCCTAATATTTGTATTTGCTGTTTCTCACATGACCAAAAAACAAAGAACTTGTAGTGGGTGTGTTTTGGAAATCCTCCAGTAATTCACAAGCTAGTGTTCTCAGCTCATCGGATCAATGACAAAAGGGAGTAGGGTGGTGTGGTGCACCACAGCAGAACTTAGATTAAAAGTTCTGACTCTGTCATCAGGAAGGTACTGCAATGCTGGCTGTTGGAAAACAAAGCCGAAATAGTTGCCTGGCTTTAAATATGCTGTCAAAAAATGTCCGAAATGTACTAGCATTCCTGATCTCTATACTATTCCCAGGTAGTTTAGCCATTCAAAAAGCACTGAAGCCAAAGTTTCAGCATCACAGCCAGGGAACAAACATTCTCAAAAGGAGAGTTTAGCAATGGCAGCTTCCATGACTCCTTATGCCCCGTACACACGATCGATTTTTGACCGGCCAAACTCACATCGGAATTCCGACGGAATTCCATCGGAGTAAAAGAGAACATGTTCTCTAAACTTCGATGGAATTCCTCAGAAAAAAGTCTGATGGGGCATAAACGCGGTCGGAATTACCGATGGATTAAGTCATTCTGACTTTTTCCATCGGAAATTCTGATCGTGTGTACGAGGCTTAACAGGATTGACTCTCTTTAAGTTTTAATTGTTGGTCCTGACTGAAGCATTCATAAATCCCTGTCCCAGTAGGACGTGACGTTTCTATCACAGTCATACAGAAAACACATAAGTGCACACACAGTTACGTATTTAGTTTGAAACAAACACAAGCCATCGAGTTCAACCAATACAATAGAGATCAGTCATACTCAAATATGGATCTTCTATTCTTGCTAGGGGTTCCTGATGGTGTTTGCATAGTTCCAAGTCCAACGACACTGGCAGCATGACACCAGTGATCTTTTTAGCTGTCGATGAGTGAGGGCAGCATTCTGACCTGTACTGTAAAGAGGGATATTCTTCCCACTGCCCATCAATGTAAAAAGCATTTTCCTAATGACCCCAACATAATTGATTTAAAAAGGGGTTCCCTGATACCTGAAAATTTTAAAGGTGCCACTGGGGTAACGCATACGTGAGCAGTGAACGCATATGAAAGTGGTGTTCAAATCACACATGTGAGCAACCTGTAGAATTTTTTAAATGTCGCCTATGGAGATTTTAAAGGGTAAAAGTTTGTCGCCATTCCACGAGCGGACGCAATTTTGAAACGTGACATGTTGGGTATCAATTTACTCAGCATAACATTTTTTTTCACAATATAAAAAAAAAATTGGCTAACTTTACTGGTATCTTATTTTTTAATAAAAAAAAAGTGTATTTTTTCCCCAAAAAGTGCGCTTGTAGTAAGACCGCTGCGCAAATACGGTGTGACAGAAAGTATTGCAATGACCGCCATTTTATTCCCTAGGGTGTTAGAATAAAATATATATATATATATATATATAATGTTTGGGGGTTCTAGTTAGAGGGAAGGAGATGGCAGTGAAAACAGACAGGGAAAAATAAATAAAATAAACAAAGAAAGAAAGAAATGGGGGTGAGAGTTAGAGAGAGAAGATAGAAAGAGTGAGTTGGAGAGAGAAGAAAGAAAAAGAAAGAAAGATAAAATGTAAGAGGGGGTGAGAGAGAGCGCGAGTAGATAGATCAAATGAAAGAGAGAGCAGGGTGAGAGAGAGGATAGATAGATAGATAGATAGATAGATAGATAGATAGATAGATAGATAGATAGATAGATAGATAGATAGATAGATAGATAGATAGATAGATAGAATGAAAGAGAGAGAGAGAGGGGTGAGAAGAGAGAGAGACAGACAATGAAAGAGAGAGGGGGGGAGGATAGATAGAATGAGAAGAGAGCAGAAAGATAGAATGAAAGAGAGCGTGCGTGCGAGAGAGAGAGAGAGAGAGAGAGAGAGAGAGAGAGAGAGAGAGAGAAAAAATGAAAGAGAGATGGGGGTGAGAGATAAGAAAGAAAGAAAGAAAGAAAGAAAGAAAGAGTGAGTTGAAGAGACGAAAGAAAGAAAGAAAGAAAGAAAGAAAGAGTGAGTTGAAGAGACGAAAGGAAGAAAGAAAGAAAGAAAGAAAGAAAGAAAGAAAGAAAGAAAGAAAGTAAGAAAGAAAGAGAAGAAAGAAAGAAAGAGTGAGTTGAAGAGACGAAAGAAAGAAAGAAAGAAAGAAAGAAAGAAAGAAAGAGTGAGTTGAAGAGACGAAAGAAAGAAAGAGTGAGTTGAAGAGACGAAAGAAAGAAAGAAAGAAAGAAAGAAAGAAAGAAAGAAAGAAAGAAAGAAAGAGTGAGTTGAAGAGACGAAAGAAAGAAAGAGTGAGTTGAAGAGACGAACGAAAGAAAGAAAGAAAGAAAGAAAGAGTGAGTTGAAGAGACGAAAGAAAGAAAGAGTGAGTTGAAGAGACGAAAGAAAGAAAGAGTGAGTTGAAGAGACGAAAGAAAGAAAGAAAGAAAGAAAGAAAGAAAGAAAGAAAGAAAGAAAGAAAGAAAGAAAGAAAGAGACGAAAGAAAGAAAGAGTGAGTTGAAGAGACGAACGAAAGAAAGAAAGAAAGAAAGAAAGAAAGAAAGAAAGAAAGAAAGAAAGAAAGAAAGAAAGAAAGAAAGAAAGAAAGAAAGAAAGAGTGAGTTGAAGAGACGAAAGAAAGAAAGAGTGAGTTGAAGAGACGAAAGAAAGAAAGAGTGAGTTGAAGAGACGAACGAAAGAAAGAAAGAAAGAAAGAAAGAAAGAAAGAAAGAAAGAAAGAAGTGAGTTGAAGAGACAAAAGAAAGAAAGAAAGAAAGAAAAAAAGAAAGAAAGAAAGAAAGAAAGAGTGAGTTGAAGAGACGAACGAAAGAAAGAAAGAAAGAAAGAAAGAAGTGAGTTGAAGAGACGAAAGAAAAAAAGAGTGAGTTGTAGAGATGTACAGAACAGTTCGCCGGCGAACAGTTCCCGGCGAACATCGCTTGTTCGGGTTCTCCGCCGTTGGCGAACATATGCGATGTTCGGTCCGCCCCCTATTCATCATCATTGAGCAAACTTTGACCCTGTACCTCACAGTCAGCAGACACATTCCAGCCAATCAGCAGCATATCCTCCCTCCCTGACCCTCCCACCTCCTGGACAGCATCCATTTTAGATTCATTCTGAAGCTGCAGTCTTAGTGAGAGGAGGGAGAGTGTAGCTGCTGCTGATTTAATAGGGAAATCTATAGCTAGGCCAGTGTATTCAGTGTCCACTCCAGTCCTGAAAGACTCATCTGATCTCTGCTGTAAGGACAGCGTCCTGACAGCACCCCAAACAGTCCTTTTTAGGGCTAGTCCATCAGTCTGCTTTTTTTTCCTTTTTTTTCCTCATTTTTTGGAGTTAGATAGAGCAGGCAGGCAGGCTAGTCAGTTAGAGTTACAGTGTGTAGAGGATATATATGCATCCCAGGTTTTGTATATATATTTATACACTGTATTGAGTTTAGCTAGACTAGATCCGCTCTTTCTAATATACTGACAGGTGACAGTGTATACTGACAATGTAAAGGGGTCCAGAAAAGCAGGGTGCTGTGTAATGTAAAGGGGTCCAGATGTGCAGGGTGCTGTGTAATATAAAGGGGCCCAGTGGTGCAGGGTGCTGTGTAATAAAAAGGGGCCCAGAGGTGCAGGGTGCTGTGTAATAAAAAGGGGCCCAGAGGTGCAGGGTGCTGTGTAATATAAAGGGGTCCAGTGGTGCAGGGTGCTGTGTAATATAAATGGGTCCAGTGGTGCAGGGTGCTGTGTAATATAAAGGGGTCCAGTGGTGCAGGGTGCTGTGTAATATAAATAGGTCCAGTGGTGCAGGGTGCTGTGTAATGTAAAGGGGTCCAGAGGTGCAGGGGGCTGTGTAATGTAAAGGGGTCCAGAAGTGAAGGGTGCTGTGTAATATAAAGGGGTCCAGAGGTGCAGGGTGCTGTGTAATGTAAAGGGGTCCAGAGGTGCAGGGTGCTGTGAAATGTAAAGGGGTCCAGAGGTGCAGGGTGCTGTGTAATGTAAAGGGGTCCAGAGGTGCAGGGTGCTGTGTAATGTAAAGGGGCAATGCAGAGAGAGGAGTCTGAAGAAGAGGAGTCAGAGGAGGAAGGTGGATTTGAGGAGGTGGAGGACCAACCACAGCAGGCATCCCAGGGGGCCTGTTGTCACCTTTCAGGGACCCTTGGTGTTGTACGTGGCTGGGTGAAGGAAGAGACATTCAATGACGTCAGTGAGGACAAGGAACGGGACATGGCTAGCTTTGTATCCAACCTTGTGTAAATGGGGAGTTTGCGGTTGTTTGCGGTGCATTAAACGGGGAGTTTGGTCTGTCACTGTGAAGCGGGCGTAACCCTTACACTACCTGATCGATTCAACATCATACCTGATGTTTTAAAGCACGTTATTCCAAACAATTTAGGAAGGTCAGGTGATTTATGCCCTTTATGGATTAAAACCAGACTCTGCGTCAACTACGTGATTTTCCATGGGAGTTTTGCCATGGATCCCCCTCCGGCATGCCACAGTCCAGGTGTTAGTCCCCTTAATTCAACTTTTCCATCACTATTGTGGCCAGAAAGAGTCCCTGTGGGTTTTAAAATGTGCCTGCCTATTGAAGTCTATGAGGTTCGCCGGGTTCGCCTGGTTCGCGAACATTTGTGGAAGTTCGCGTTCGCTGTTCGCGAGCAGTAAATTTTATGTTCGCGACATCACTAGTGAGTTGGAGAGAAGAAAGAAAGAAAGAAAGAAAGAGTGAGTTGAAGAGACGAAAGAAAGAAAGAGTGAGTTGAAGAGACGAAAGAAAGAAAGAAAGAAAGAAAGAAAGAAAGAAAGAAAGAGTGAGTTGAAGAGACGAAAGAAAGCAAAGAGTGAGTTGGAGAGACGAAAGAAAGCAAAGAGTGAGTTGGAGAGAAGAAAGAAAGAAAAAAAGAAAGAAAAAAAAATGGTAAAGAGAGAGAATGAATAGATAGAAAAAAAAGAGAGAGCGAGAGAGAGAGAAGATAGAGTGGGGGAGAGGGGTAGAGAATGAAAGAGAGATGGGGTGAGAGAATTAGAGGAGAGAGAGGGAATATATAGTAAATAGAATGGGAGAAGAGAATGGGAGAAGAGAGAGAAGAGAGTAAATAGATAGAATGAGAGAGGATGACAGAGAGAGAATGAGAGAGAGAGGGGTAGAGAATGAAAGAGAGAGGGGGAGAGAGAGAAATTATTTAGTAACCAATAAAAGCTGTAAACAATCCCCAATAGAATGTGTGTGTGTGTGTGTGTGTGGGGGGGGTTGGTCCCGTGTCTGGCGATTACCGTACATAGACAATTGCCTGAATAGTTTGTCCCTCAGAGAGCCCCTAGTGATAGAAGAGCCGGGTGTATGAGGAGTTGTGTACACACAATGTATACACACACAATAAGGTGTACACACAGGCACAGCTCACCTGCACAGCTCCCAGTTGCAGTGTGTCGTACAGAAGACATGTAATGGACTACTCCCAGTCAGGTCCCTCAGCCTGCTCTCCCATTCAATGACTAAGCACATAGTAAAAGGCAGTTCCCGGGGTGTGTGATAGTCCGGAGCTCCTCATGTGATGGACCCATAGCTAGGTGCCCGCTCAGTGCACACACACACTCACACACACTCACACACTCCCAGCTACAATCACTTCCTTTTTCCGGATCTGTGATGAAATCCATTGTACACACAGTGCATTTAAAGTGATAGCACAAACCCTGCCCTATCATTTCACATGGGCAGGTATATTCTGTGGCAGTTAGTATCTTTATTACATTATCAGTCCTTTACCAGACTTGCAGGATTCCTAGCCGAGTCCTAGTCATTGTTCTCAGCACTTTCTGCTTTACAGGGACACTTTTTGAGGCATTGTCCTTGGAAATCTTCCTTCAGAACAAGATCCATGTTTATTTGGAAATTCATTTTCAACATCATTCAATACAACCTTTTTTCTCCTTGCTCCTCCCCTATCCCTTTCCCACAATTGAATAAACATTCTGCATTTTTTAAATGTTTTCTGATCTTTTTGGTGCTGGCAATGGCCGTATTACACATCCGAGCACAGGGGCGGACTGACAACTCATGGGGCCCCCGGGCAATAGGAGATTATGGCCCCCCTGGGCAATAGGAGATTATGGGGCCACACAGTATACACATACATACAGTATACATGCACACACAGAATACACATATACACACACTATAAAAAGGGTAATGGAGAGGCGGGGCAGATAAAATCTTGGGATTTTTTTAAAAAAACACAGATTTTTACATACTGTTCCTGGTTTTACTGAGGCTGGCAACCCTGATGGGGCCCCCTAGTGACATGGGGACCTCGGGCAGTGCCCGAGAGCCCAAATGGTCAGTCCGCCCCTGTCCGAGCAACATATCAGTGGATGGTGGTTTGGAGGACTCCAGAGCGGGAGCATAGACCTATATTGGGTGACAGGTGGTCTGTGTAATATTGTCAGGGTTCAAGGCTTCGTCTGGATGTCCTGGTAATAATGGTAGAGGGGCGGGAGGTATCCACTATTGAACCTCTGGTGACTGACACATTCATAGCTCATGAACTAGGACAGATTCTTTGAAAACCACCTCATAGGCCTTACTGTGGCAGTGGGTCTCAATGTGTGGAGCATGTGGTGTAGACATTTCGGTTGTACTTGAGTTCCTGCTTTCTGGTTATCATAAACTGGCACACCTGGAATAAGCTGTTGTAGGATAGGGTGACCAGACATCCCCAGTTTCAGGGGACAGTCCCCCGATTGAGGACACTGTCCCCGGACCAAGTCTGTCCCTGGTTTTGTCCCCAGATTGGATTTAATAGGGGGCAGGGGTAATTTCAAAGACAGTCAGTGCAGAATTAAAATAGAAAAATTAAAATTACACACCCCCGCTCTGCCGTGCCTACTAGCATAGGGGGGTTGTATTTTTCCATTATCTGTGCCCCTTTCTGATGATCATGTGCTGGTCGGAGCGGAGGGAATATTTCTTCAGCTTCGCTCGTATGTTCTTCTGCCTTGGCTCAAATCCTGGCCAGCCACCTGTCTATCTCCTTGCCTTCCCTGGCGGAGTGATCTTCCTCCGCTCCCCATCCGGTAGTAGCCGGGGCCCGAAGAGTAAGACTTGAGAGGCTGTGAGGCGGGCGGCGACGGGCAGAGAGTCGCTGATTGTTGCCATTACTAGTAAAGAAAAAATATGTCCCCAGATTTCATTTTAAAAATCTGGTCACCTTATTATAGGACAACTTCAGGAACTTCCTTCCATGGTATTAGCATTTTTTTTGTGCTTGTGTGTAGCGCCCATGTACTTTATAGTGCTAGTCAGGTTTAAGTATAGATCAGAGTATAGTTAGACTCTTATCCAGATTGTTAGTAGCAAGTTGCGGTCTCTGTCTCGGCTTGGCTGTGAGCCCACTGCTGTGCTGGGGTGTTCTTCCGGCCCCGGCGCTGCGGGGGGCGGCGGTGGAGTCGAGGTTTGAGTGCTCTTCCCAGCGGCCATTCGCGAGTGTTTGTCCATGCTGTGCTTGCTGGGGAGGGGTATTTGTGGGACAGACTCCATTGGTTCTGGGTTCTTCTTCGTCCAGTGTGGCACCCATCTTTAGGGTGGCCACATCACGAGGGGCCCTGGTGTTATGGCCTACCTGGCCAGGGCGTGCGTGCCACGCGGTGTTCCTGTTTCTGGGACCATGTTGGCCCGGAGCATCTGAACCAGCGATGGGGATCCAGTGAGAGACTGGGTTCCCTCTTTTGAAGATCCCAAGCTGGGTGCTGTTCGGTGGGGAGTTGGTCTGAGGAGCGCCATTAAGAGGCTTGGATGAAACCACCGGGGATCACAGGTAGCCGGACACTGCAGGACTGATCACCTGTCAGTCGGTACCTGGGCGACAAGTTGAAGGAGATCCAGACGTAACTCAAGTAAGGAGGCATATCTCTAAGAATCCAACCCAGAGGGGACCTGTGGCTGAGGTATCTTCTGAGGCTCATTGAGAGGGGTCTGTGGCAGAGACTTTCTCTCAAGTTCACCAAGGAGGGTCTGTGGCAGAGACTTATTCCTATAATTGTCCGAGTGATACTCCGGCTGCCAGGTCAGTGAGAGAGGCCTGTCCGGGTACACTGAACCCACTCCGGCGGGAGTGGCGCAGAGAAGTGTTACGTTAACTAATGTTGTATGTAGTTAGTGGTGGCTGGTGCTCAAATTTTTTTGGGGGGGGCGCAAACAAATGGAAAAATACTGAAAAAAACAAACATCAATTGCAGCCTCACTGTGCCTAGCAAATGCAGCCATTAGGCCCATCAAATGCAACCACTGTGCCATTAATTGCAGCCAATGTGCCCATAAAATGCAGCCACTGTGTCCATCATATGCAGCCCATCAAATGCAGCCACTGTGTCCATCATATGCAGCCACTTGTGCCTATCATATGTAGTAACTTGTGCCTGTCATATACAGCCACATGTGCCCATCAAATGTAGCCATATGTGCCCATTAAATGCAGCCACTTGTGCCCACCATTTGCAGCTGCTGTGCCCACCATTTGCATCCAATGTGCCCATCATATGCAGCCACTTGTGCCCATCAAATGCAGCCACTTGTGCCCATCAAATGCAGCCACTTGTGCCCATCGTATGCAGCCACTTGTGCCCATCATTTGCATCCAATGTGCCTATCATATGCAACCACTTGTGCCCCATCAAATGTAGCCACTGTGCCTATCATATGCAGCCACTTGTGCCTGTCAAATGCCGCCACTTGTGCCCGTCATATGCAGCCACTTGTGCCCATCAAATGCAGCCACTTGTGCCCGTCATATGCAGCCACTTGTGCCCATCATATGCAGCCACTTGTGCATATCCTATGCAGCCACTTGTGCCCATCATATGCAGCCACTTGTTCCCAGGGCTGGACTGGGACAGAAATTTGGCCCTGGACTTTATCCAGACTGGCCCACTTTGACAGGTCTCTCCCATGGCGGCCAGACAACTCCCGCACCCCCCCCCCCCCCCCCGGCCACCCAAGCCCCCTCTCCCCCTTCACTAGCCATTCTATTTATTAGAGTAGAACGACTGGTACTGGTACTCTTATAGACAGTACCAGTGGGGAAGCTAGACATTATTTCACCCGGGACAAAGAATCAGTTCGGTGCCCCCCATTATGGGACAAGATTAGGCAGAAGTGAGAAACTCCCAGGCCATAGCTGTTGAGTCAGCTGTCATGCTCCTCTGTCGTCCCCCTGCTTCTTTGTTCCCCCCAGGTGAGTGCTGTGGGGAGGGAGAGGAGGTGAGCGCTGCGGGGAGGGAGAGACAGAGGAGCGGAGGCTGGCCCACTGAGCCATCGGCCCACCGGGAAACTCCCTGTAGTCCCAATGGCCAGTCCATCCCTGCTTGTTCCTGTCATATGCAGTCACTTGTGCCCATCATATGCAGCCACTTGTGCCCATCATATGCAGCCACTTGTGCCCCATCAAATGCAGCCACTCCTGCCCATCAAATGCAGCCACTTGTGCTCATCAAATTTCACCACTGTGACCCCCGCCCGCCCACTGTCTGCCCAGCACTTACCTCATTTTAGTGGCGGGTCAGGCAGCGAGTGACGGCGGCGAGCTGGGGGGGCGACTCCTATGTCCTCCATGCTTCCCCCTCCTCTCTTCTTCAGTCTGCTAGGCGTCCAATGTGCCTTCAGCCAATCAGGTGACGGATATTAGACATGATTGGTGGAGAGGCGGTTCAGTGTTAGAAAAGAAAATATTTGCTTTTCTAACACATCTGGGTGGACTGCGAGTGCAATGCTACGCTCCAAGTCCACCTTTTTTAAGCCTACGGCTCTAATCGGGTGCTTAAAAAAAAAAAAAAACACGCTGCTGGAAATCAGGGGCCGGACTACTGAATAGGGGTGGCTACAGTGGCCATGGATAGATTCATGCTATGCATGAATCTATCTATCAGTCATAGAGGGGTTGGCTGGAGAGAAGCGGCAGCACCCTTTAACCCTTAATGGACGGCCGCCCCTGTATGTAGTCCTGAGCTCCACACTCTATACGTTATTCACTACTAACCTCTTCATTCTATATGCTGTGTTATACAGTATGTTGCACAATGAAGGTGGCACACTGATTGCTATAGTGCTGAAGGTTAATTACTGTGCCATGCTAGGGGCTAATAATTTTGACATGCTAAGGGTTAACTATTGTGCATTGTTGGGGGTTAATTTTTGTGCTGTTCTTATAAATAAATAATCAAAGAAATGTAATCAATATTATACCTGGTCCACACAGGTTATCACAGTATTGGTAACATGATACAGTTTGGTAAAAAAAAAAAACTCAAAAGTGTACAATCAAAAATATAACTGTAGAATGTATAACCAGGTGGTGGGTCCAGAGCAAAGGAGGGCCCACAAAAAAAAACACAGATTCTGTTTCTTTAAAGCATGTTACACAACACAGTGCTTCTGCTGTGTAATTTAGCACCCTGTGACACCTATAATACCTGGCTGATTATGCCTGGCTATACCCTACCCTCAGCAAACAGACCACGATAATCATGGCTGCTGATTCCCTAACATCGTGGTCTGTTTGCATGCCTCTTTCATCTGCAGCCTGCCCTTCTGTGTCTGCTCTCTCCGCCTCACCCTGCCCTCTCTGCGTGTCAGCAACCACCCATCCCCCCCCTCCCCTCCTGCTGCTCTCATATTTCTTAAAAAAACATCCCATCTGCGCTCTAATATACCAATAAGGCCCCTTTCACACTACTACGACTTCAAAGTAGCGCATGTTTACCGTGATTTTGCCGCGATTTCAGGGAATGCTTGTGTAAGTGGCATCAAAATCGGACCAAAGTAGTGCAGGTACTACTTTGAAGTCGGAACGACTTGAAGTCATACTAATATGAATGGTTATCATCGGAAATCATGGGAAACAACTTGTCATGCTACTTTGCCATCACAAATCGTGGGACAAGTAGTATAAGTGTGAAAGGGGCCTTAATGTCCCTGAGCCTGTGTTAGATAAAAAATATGCTTATCTGTATCTATAACTGCGCGGCTCCCTGGCACTCAGCTGACACGGCGCTCACTCTCTCCTCTCCTCCCCGGCTGACGTCAGCAGTGAGTGCTCGGCCCCGCCCACTGGAACTGTAAGTCGGAAAGTGAGGAGACCCAAAGAGGCAGCTGAGCGCCAGGGAAACGTGCTGTTATAAATACAGATAGGAATATTTTTATACCTAACACATGCCAAGAGTCATTTATTGGTATATTACGGTGCAGATGTGATGTTTCTATATAAGTGGGTTAACAACCAGTTTAATAATATGATGCAATGCCAAGCTACGGTTTCAAAAGCAAGCAAAGTCCTTTCTTGTATTAAAAGAGGTGTGGACTCCAGAGAGAGAGATATAATTTTGTCCCTGTACAAATCATTAGTAAGACCTCATCTGGAATATGCAGTTCAATTTTGGGCACCAGTTCCCAAAAAGAATATCAGGGAACCAGAGAATGTGCAGAGAAGGGCAACCAAACTGATAAGAGGCATGGAGGAGCTCAGCTATGAGGAAAGATTAGAGGAACTGAATTTATTGTCTCTTGAGTAGAGGAGATTAAGGGGGGATATGATCAACATGCATAAATACATACAGTAAGTGGTCCATATAGTAAACTTGGGGTTGAGTTATTCACTTTAAGGTCATCACAGAGGACAAGGGGGCACTCCTTATGTCTGGAGGAAAAGATATTTCATCTCCAAATACGGAAAGGTTTCTTCACAGTAAGAGCTGTGAAAATGTGAAATAGACTCCCTTAATAGATTGCTTTATAAAAGAACTGGACTCTTTCCTAACTGTACATAATATAACTGGATACTAACATTTATTGGTAAAGTTGATCCAGGGAATATCCGATTGCCCCTTGGGGGATCAGGAAATATTTTTTTTCCCTTGCAGGAGCAAATTGGATCATGCTTTGCTAGGGTTTTTTATTTTGCCTTCCTCTGGATCAACTCTGGGTACAGCATTGTAAAGTTTTTTTTTTTCTTCCCCTTTTTTCAACCAGACTAACTATGTAACCCACTTTCTAGCCACCCCCACATGAAGGCCACGCCCACAATTGCATGGTAGGCAGTGCACTAAGTGTGCCGCATTAGCACCCCCACTCATACTTACAGCACCCCCTAAAAAATTGTCTGGAGCCATCCAGGGGTCAAGTGCTGGGGAAAAAAGTGTGGGAACTCCCACCCAAGATCCACTTCCCCACCAAAAAAAAAAAAAGATACGCTCATATGCATAATTACTAAACCGCATGTCTAGTAATCCTTTATGTTACTAGGGTACATAAAGAAAGATCTTTCTAAATCCCACGATAACTCGCGGCAGACCTCTGCAATGTCTCTTGGGAACAATGACAAATGACAAAAGCTCCCAGGAGACATTGCGGCATCGAGGAAGTGACGGAATACCCGTATCCATATACAGGGAGTGGCCAGTAACATAAAGGATTACTAAGGTTCGCCTGCCCCTGACAGTGACCCGAGCTGGGCATCGCCGCTTAGTGAAGGATTGGCTCGGGTGGCTCGGCTGCTCTCAGCTGCTCTAGTCCTGCAAAGGGAACGGAGTTCCTGCTGTGAAAAAAGTGCAGGAACTCCATCCCACGCATTCCCGCAGGACTGGAGCCATCCCTGCGTTAGCTCCAGCATAGAGATGGTGACCTTGACTGCTTTGGCCACCTCCGAGGCAGTGCTCACCTTTTTTTACCAGAGAGTGTTCCCTCCTTGCCCCTCAAAGTATTCCTGTCTCTGCATGAATATGGATAGCTCTGTCTGTTGCTCGGTAATTCCTTCTGTCAGTTTCCAGATGGCCATCTCCTAAGGAACTGTCTGCTCAGTTGCAGACCTATTAGTTTGCTGCTTATGATGGCCAATACTATTCTGCTTCTAACAGTTCTTGTGTAGTGCTACCCCCGCAAGGGCCGCTGTTATATACGGGTCTTCTGTCCTACACCAGTGATGGCTCACCCTCACCTGGATCCAAGTAACGCCAAAACACAGTTTAAACTTTTAGCTGGGCTTTATTAGAACTAGCAATAAGCCCTGAAAACAGATAAACTGATTAACAGAATACCAATATTAAATGCAATTATATAATACAACTGCTCAGTAAATGAAAACAGGATTGGTGTTCATTCACTTTAACCGCCAGTGGGAGGCCTTGCCTGAAATGCACTGAACGAGTGGTGAACAAAACTGTACAATAAAATACAAAAATAATGTTCAGCAATTTCCCAAAAGTGATGTTACTGACTATAAGATCCTATCTAGGCTTTGTAGGTTCTAGCTAACCACTGGTTAGTGGGAATTCTATTCACACAAACACACACAGGCCCGGATTCAGAAAGGAGATACGACGGCGTATCTCCAGATACGCCGTTGTATCTCTGAGTCTGAGCGGTCGTATCTATGCGTCAATCACGTCGGGTCACATAACATTTACATAAAACACGCCCCCCTGTTCCACATTTGAATTAGGCGGGCTTACGCCGGCCTATTTACGCTACGCCGCCGCAACTAACGGAGCAAGTGCTTTGAGAAAACTGCACTTGCTCGTCTAAGTTGCGGAGGCGTAAGGTAAATAGGATACGTTACGCCCGCTCAAAGATGCACAGATCTACGTGAATCTGGGCCACAGAGTTTACAAGCCTTGGGGCCCTTTAAATTCTGTGTTTGAGTACTCAGACTTTTGTGAAATAATATTTGTAATCCACAGAATGGCAAGGGGTATCTTCGCAAAGTGTCACAGGGTAACAAAGATTAACAGATATGATGATCCACCTTCAGATAGAGCTTCATTAGCGGTAAATAGGACCTAGCAGGATTAAGCAAGATCCACTTAAACAAGGATGGCAGAAGATCTCTCACCATTAGAGGCACTTGATATATCTTCCTTCCAGCAATTGGTAGATTGGTAGATTGATCGACTGGATGGCGATGGGAGCAACACATGCCACAGAAACCTCCAAACAGGATAGTGATGATGATTGCTGCAGCACTGAAATTTGTCTCTAGATTTCACTGCACAGTTAGCACATCTTCAGTAATCAGGCAGAATATCACACTGCAAACTCACTTCCCTTTAGGAGAGTCGCAGACAGCAACACAGGCTCTGGAAGTGCTCAGGAGACAAGCACATGGAATCCCTTTTTTTTCTGGCTGACACCATGCCAGTCTGTCTCTCCTCCTCTCTCTTCTCCAATCACAGCTCTCCTGGGCTGCTATCCAATCCTGTCCTTCCTTGTTTTTGTTGTTGGGGGTGGGCTTCCTTCTTAGCTACAGCAGGATCCAATCTGCCTTCAATCTTGCAGCTGTACCCAATAGAGTCTCTCCTCCTGCTATCAGTTTAGCCAGAAAATGCAATGCAATGTTTCAGAGAGCAATACTCTCTATATATTACAGAGGCAACACTAAGCCGGGGCTACATACACCCCCTTCTAAAAAATCTTTGGTCCTCCAAAGAGAGAAATGAGTGCAGTTAATAATAACATAGCATTTGTACAGTAACCTTAAACATGGACCAACAACTTAGGCCTATGATCTTAGGCTGATTTTATGATATTTGCTAACAAATGCATTAGGTAATGGGAACTGCCACCAAAGAGTGTTGGGAGATAGGTTGGGGACATTAGTCACTGGTACCACCATAGAATGTGCCTGAGAATCAGGAAGTATACAAACAGTGGGAATAGCTTCTTCTGAGCTTGTTTCAGGGGTGTCATATGTTATTCTGAGTGGGGGTCTCACTGTTCTCTTAACTCTCTGTTCTTTTCAAGATTAGTCTCTTTACAGGATTCTCCATCATGTTCAAGGTGGCTTTTTTCAAATAGTTCTTCTTCAAGTGCAGAGGAACTCCCAGCCGGAAACCTTTTTATCAGGTTCATGGACTAACTGGTAGGCTTGCTCTACTAGCTCTGAATTGCCTTGCACCTGGGGCACAAATTCTGATGCATCAGGCCAGAGCACACTTGAGGGCTGATTAGCAGTTGATGTGGAGGGAGTGGCATCCATGGGCTCAGATGGCCACAACCATTCTACCTCCAGATCATCATCACTGTCATCTTCTATTGTTGTCATCTGGCAGTAGAGGTTGAGATCTAGTAACTGGAACTTGCCTGGAAGAAGATGGTTTGGGTAATGAAGTCTCAGTTCTCACAGGTACCCTGAGGGTTTCCACTCAGAGGCAGTAAATGATTCTGATGCCAGGTCTTCAGGGGACCTGTTTTCACATCAGGTCGGATTTGGTATACAGGAAGACCAGGCAGTTGCTTACAGATGACATATTGTTGAGAACTCCACCTGTCAGCTAACTTATGCTTTCCAGAGAGACCCAGATTTCTCAGCAACATCTTGTCACCTGGCTGTAAATCATGAATCTTAACTTTCAAATCATAATTCTTCCAGTTCCGCTGACCTCTAACACCAGAAGCTTCTTGTGCCTTCTCATAGGCTGTCTTTAGGTTCTTTCTGAGCCTTTCCACATAGCCCCTGTAGGATGTAGTGGAAGTTCTGTCTATTGAGACACCGAAGGCTAAGTCCACTGGCAGATGAGCTTCTCTTCCAAACATCAGTCTACATGGTGAGTAACCAGTTGCGTCATTTTCAGTACTATTATAGGCATGAACCACAGTGGAAATGTTCCTGCTCCAATGCTGTTTTCTGTCAGACGGAAGGGTTCCAAGCATGTCAAGGAGGGTACGATTAAACCTCTCTGGTTGAGGATTCCCTTGAGGGTGGTAAGGCGTCGTTCTTGATTTCTTGAATCTCAGAAGATCCAATAGCTGTTTATTGAGCCTGCTTTTAAAATCTCTCCCTTGGTCAGAGTGAATTCTCTGAGGTAATCCATAATGAACAAAGAATTTCTCCACTAACACTTTGGCGACTGTGGCAGCTTGTTGATCTCTTGTTGGATAAGCCTGGGCATAACGGGTGAAATGATCAGTCACTACCAGCACATTCCCTTGACCACTTGTGTCGGGTTCCAGACACAAGAAATCGATGCACACCAGATCCATAGGACTTTGACTCTGTAGATGGTCCACTGGGGCATCTCTGGAAGGCAAAGTTTTTCTCTGGATGCAGCGAAGAGAGGAGTGACAGTAACTTTCGATTTCAGTTTGCATACACAGCCAGTAGAAACGATCCCTAACTAACTTAAATGCTCTATCAGGTCCCAAGTGTCTAAGTTGATTGTGTAATGCATTCAGCACTGTCCCCTATGCTTCTTCGGGAGAAACAGCTGCCAACTCTCTTCTGGATCATCTGATGGGGCTCCTTCGGTAGACCATCCCATCTGAGAGCTGCAGTTGATTCCACTCCTTGTGAACCAATCAAGCCTCCTTTGAGGAGTCTGCAGTGAGTAGAATTTCTGGGCGACCACTCTCTAAGGCTTTCAAAGTCAAAGAACAAAGGGGATCTTCTGTTTGATCCTTTCTCAAGTCTTTCTTGGAAAGGGTAGGCAGTCCCTCATCCCTCACTTGGGTCAAGTCACAGTAGAGCTTTGGGACCCCAACAGTGGTGACTCCAATGGCTTCGCCCCCTGTGGCTCCTCTGGCTTGGTACTCAATCCCTTAACACAAAGCTTAAATGCCTTCTGTCGTCAGTTGAGTCCACCCTTCCTTATGAGTTAGGGTCTCCTTGACAGAGCATCAGCATCCCTATTTCCAACTCCAGGTCGGTACTTCAAGCTGAAACGGAAACTATAAAGTGCTGCCAACCATCGATGTTCTGTGGAATCCAGCTTGGCCGTGGTAAGGACATATGTGAGCGGTTTGTTATCCATTTTTACTTTAAATTCTGCACCATACAGGTATTCTTTAAGCTTGTCCATGACAGCCCATTTTAACGGCAAAAATTCCAACTTGTGGGTAGGGTAATTTCTCTCAGATAGCGTAAGGCTTCGACTCACATAAGCAACAGGTCTCAGACGTCCATCATGTTCTTGGTACAACACACCACCTAGTCCTTCTCTGCTGGCATCAACATGGAGCTCATAGGGCTTGCGGTGGTCAGCGTAGGCTAAAACTGGTACATTGGTCAAGCTTTGTTTTAATTGAAGGAAAGCTTGTTCGCATTGATCAGACCGCTTGCTCTCCTTCATTGTCTCCAACCCGCAAAAGTTCAGTGAGAGGTCTGGCTATTTTGGCAAATGCCTCCACAAACCTCCTGTAGTAGGAGCAGAACCCAAGAAAAGATCTCAGCTCTTGCACATTTCTGGGCCATGTGGTAACAGCTTCCAACTTCTTGGGGTCAGTGGCCACTCACTCCGCTGAGTCAACATGCCCAAGGTAGGTGACTGATGACTGGTATAACTGGCACTTCTCAAGGGACAGCTTCAACCCCTCTTCATAGAGTCACTTCAGAACCTCCTTTAGACGCTCCTCATGTTCTTCCAAAGTCCGTCCAAAGACAATTATGTAATCTAGGTACACTAACACTTCAATTAAGTTCAAGTCACCAACAGTCCGTTCCATCAAGCAGGGTAGCAGGGGCTCCAGACAGACCCTGTGGCAGCCGTTCAAGCTCAAAGAACCCAACTGGGCAGATGAAAGCAGTTTTCTCCCGGTTATCTGGATGCATGGGGATCTGATGATACCCACTTCTCAGGTCCAACACGCTGAACCATTTGACTCCTGAAAGGCATTGCAGGGCATCTTCTATTCATGGAGTGGTGTATTGGTCTGGGATGCTTCTTTTGTTGAGAGTACGATAATCGATACAGAGCCATAAAGACCCTTTTTTTTCCCTCGCCACCACAATGGGAGAAGCATAGGGACTTTGGGACTCCCGAATAATTCCCTTCCTCTTCAACTCCGCAATATGTTCTCTAAGGTCATCTAAATCAGCTAATGGGATTTGTTGAGACCTTTCTCAAAATGGCCTATCCTCTTGTAGACAAATATGATGCTGTGCACTCTGCGCATCCCACGTCAAACTCATTTTTAGAGATTTTTTTCCTCCACTTTAAGTGTTGTGTTTTTGCTCGTTCTTTCCATTCAGATGTCATAGGAGAGCCTTTTGGATAGAAATACTCCTCTGGTAACTCTTCCTTGGCCTCCCCCACTAAACTGTGTTGTATGATGGGTGTGCCTGGGAAAGCTTTCAGGGAAGTGCACCCAGGGCTTTCAGGGAAAGCTGCACAGCCTAGCGCCATCCCTGGCGTAGAAAGGAAGGGAGTCACTGCCAGAATACAGCTCTACCCAGTGGAGTCACCACGGGCAATTTAAAATGAGCTGACTCCTGATCAGAGGAACCGTTGCTGTTGTATCGCTGGGTCAGATGAGAGGGCTGATCAGCCTTTATCTACTACTGTCCATAGGAACTGCAGTCTCTGACCATCTCCTGTAGAATGTCTGCAGTCCGACCATCTCCTGTATTATATCTGCAGTCTCTGACCATCTCCTCTATTATATCTGCAGTCTCTGATTATCTCCAGTACTATGTCTGCAGTCTCTAAACATCTCCTGTATTGTATCTGCAGTCTCTGACTGTCTCCTGTATTATATCTGCAGTCTCTGACCATCTCCTGTAGTATGTCTGCATTCTCTGACCATCTCTTGCAATATGTCTGCAGTCTCTGACCATCTCCTGTATTATATCTGCAGTCTCTGACCATCTCCTGTACTATGTCTGCAGTCTCTGACCATCTCTTGTATCGTGTCTGCAGTCTCTGACTATCTCTTGTATCATGTCTGCAGTCTCTGACCATCTCCTGTACTAAGTCTGCAGTCTCTGACCATCTTCTGTATCATGTCTGCAGTCTCTGACCATCTCCTTTACTATGTCTGGGGGCTCTTTCTAACAGACTTTCTAACAGAAGCCTTCTCTGTGTGCATCAGAGAGACCCCCCTCCAGGTCTCATTAGTGTCCAGAAAAAAAGAGACGTTGCGCTATTAATATAAATTAAACTAAACAATCAGTTGATAATGGAAAAAGTATGATGAAATATAAAATTAAAATTAAAAAGACCCCAAAATTAAAAGGAGATAGAACACATGAATGAAAGTTCAGTCTTTGTATCTATGGAAATGGTTAAAGATAAGTTCATCAATGTTGAATAAAAGTTCATAAGTTGAAATCATGTGTGGTGGCCGACACCACTAAATAAAAAAGGATGGAGGCTTACCGGATGGCAAGCAATAAAAACTTGCGGCTGCAAACCCCAGCCAGGGCCTTTTGATGATCCTCGCAGGGGGATGAGAAGGGATGGATGCTGAGACTTCCCAAAAACGGATCCACAGGATTGCAGCGTGTCACAAGAAAAACTTAATAGTGAAGTACAACAGGACCAGCACATATAGGATATTTGTGACTCAAGGGACCACCACCACCAAACACCCTATGGATGGGAGGCTTACCAGAGCATAAAGCAATACAAGCATGCGGCTAAACCCCTAGCCAGGGCCTTTGAGATCCTGAGCGGTGGTGATATATCCTGAAGTCCTCCGGTGTAATGTGGTCAGTGGATACATAGAAAGAATGATATTGCCCACATGGTGAAGTATGTTGACTAAGTTGTTTTAATAATTAGTGTACACTCTTCCTGTATTTTCTTTATTGTTAAAAGATCATGGGAGGATCCCAGGGTAATGAAGACTTCTTAGGAGAGCATCTCTGTGTTTGGGAAAGAATAAAAGTCGCTCTAAACTATGTGGGAAACTATTCAAACGAACATGTGCAGAATCCATAGACAATTTGAAAAAACTATCAAATGTTAATTCCTAAATAGTAACCATTATCATATATAAACGTGAACAAATTCTGTGAAATTAATCATTGCAACTGTTCCAAAATATAAAAAGTCTGTGATGATCAAAAAACCAAGAGTGAAAAGTCCTTGAACAGTCCACATAAAAGTATTCATCCACCCGTGCTTAAGACCTTAAGTGATATAATCCATGCTTTCCAATAGTGGAAGTTGTAACCAATTAAGTGATGTCCACCACCAATATGCCAAATAGATCTGCTTACCAGAACCCCGTGGTCCCTTATTATGAGGGACCCAGTGAGACGTATAGGTGTAAGAGCTGCTGGGCTAATTGACTCCAGAGACCATACTAATAATCATCGGCACACTCCATGACGGTGGATACCAAATGTCATGAAAAAGATATGAAAAACAAAAGTGCCTCGAATAGTGTAAAACCTCTTAGCTTTAATGAAATAAAAAACACATACATTGCACTTACAATTTTGCAGTGACAGAAAGGCCTTGAGCCTGCTGCGCTGGCCGCAGGGGCACTGGAAGACGTGACCTATCACGAAACTAGTAGGGCGGAACAAGCGGCGTGCTGACATCACCTTCCTGGACTGCTCGTATCTCCTAGACGGATGGGTCTGCCTGCTTGCGTCCGGACGGCGCAGCAGGCTCAAGGCATTTCTGTCAATGCAAAATTGTAAGTGCAATGTATGTGTTTTTTTTATATATTAAAGCTAAGAGGTTTTACACTATTCGAGGCACTTTTGTTTTTCATATCTTTTTAACGACATTTGGTATCCACTGTCATGGAGTGTGCCGATGATTATTAGTATGGTCTCTGGAGTCAATTAGCCCAGCAGCTCTTACACCTATACGTCTCCCTGGGTCCCTCATAATAAGGAACCACAGGGTTCTGGGACCCTAGGATCGCCCCTGGACAGCAGCTTTATTCATATGTACTAGGTAGAAGATCTAAGTTTCCTTCATATAAAGTTTTTACTTATCAACCTACTGTATGTCTTTCTATATTTGCCTTGTTTTGTTCAGCACACCCAGGATGAAAACAAGGTGTGTAATTGAGAGGTAACTGAAGTGCATATTGGAGAGACTTCTAATTCAGTTATAAGTGCACCTATAGTGTTGGGAAAAGAATACGTCATAAATAGGGCAGGAAAAAATCTCCCTCCACCCTTTTTCAGGCTATAAAGGGCTCGGGATTTATTTGAAGAAGGTGTAATGTATCTGCTGTACAAATGTTGTTTTTATTAGTACCGGTATATGCACTAGCAGGAAGACAGTCTTTTAATGATCATTGTCAAAGTAGTTAAAGTTTAACTTTTAAAGGCAAAACTTTTTTTTTTGTTTTGGACAAAGTAGAGGTGGATTACAACACCTGGTTTTTATTGCTACCTTTGCCCCCATTATAGAAAACCACCCTATTTGTCTTATTTACCGTTATCATCAAAAGAGAAAGAAAATCCCAAATTTTGTGTTGTCCCAAGAACAAAAATAGAGGGTGAATCTTCCAATGAGGACATTAGTTCTGGTGACCTGGGGGCCCCAATAAATTCCCTAAATTTGCAGGAATTTCCTCTCACTTCCTGTTTTGCCTATTGAAGAGGCAGTATACATTTGTTTTAGAGTTTACAACCCTGTTGGCTAAAGGGACACTAGACCATATCCTTATTCTTAAAAAACAATCCATACACATCCGCCTACAGCATTAAGCCCTTCAAGACTGGACACTTCCACCCCCTTCCTGCCCAGACCATTTTTCAGTGCAATCACACTTTAGGCCCATACACACGATCAGACTTTTTGACAACAAATGTCCAACAGACCTGTTTGATGGGACAATCCGACCGTGTGTACGCTCCATCGGACAAACTTTTTAGCCTCGTACACACGATCAGTCCATCCGATGAGAACGGTCTGATGGACCGTTGTCATAGGTTAACCGATGAAGCTGACTGATGGTCCGTTGTGCCTACACACCATCGGTTAAAAAAACGATTGTGTCAGAACGCAGTGATGTAAAACACAACGACGTGCTGAAAAAAACGAAGTTCAATGCTTCAAAGCGACTTTTAATGGTTGTGCCTACTAACGATCGTTTTTTTGCCATCGGTTAGGAACCCATAGGTTAAATTTAAAGCAAGTTGGCTTTTTTTTAACCTATGGTTCAATAACCTATGGGGCCCACACACGATCAGTTTGGACCGATGCAAACGGTCCATCAGACCGTTGTCTTCTGGTTAACCTATCGTGTGTACGAGGCCTTAGTGTTTTTCATCGGACAAATGTTCTCTGTGCAAACAGACAAACTTTTCGGCAACAAATTTCCTACGTCGGCTAATCCAATTGTGTGTACACAAGTCCATCAGACTTAAGTCCAAAGTACAAACACGCATGCTCAGAACCAATGCTAACGATCAGACAACAATAGCAGAAGTTGCACAAAGGGTGGCAGTAAAGAGCTGAAAAACCACGTGATTTGGTGAAAGTTGGCTGAAAAAGTCCTGCCGTGTGTATGCATACCAAGTTCACGGCCAACACCTATTCGGAGCAAAATCCACGGAAAAGTCAGATGAAAGTCCGATCGTGTGTATGAGGCTTGCAAAACTGTACCCAGATAAAATTGTTATTTTTTTGAGACAGATAGAGATTTCTTTTGGTGGTATGTAATCACCACTATGTTTTTATGTTTTGCTATATAAAGAAAAATAAAAGTTTGGAAAAATAGCATTTTGCAAATAAATTATCTTTTTTCATAAATTTAGGCCAAACTGGATTCTGCTACATTTTCCTTGGTAGCCATACCCCAAATCACTATATTATTTAGTCTGTGTAAAAGTCAAAGAGTCTATAAATATATACACTATATATACTATATCTCTTTAAAGGAAACATGAATGCTTTGTTTATTGGATAAAAGAATTCCAGAACACTTACATTCCATATAGACCAATCTGTGAAATTTATAGCAGGGCCAGAATCAAGAGATGGCTTAGTCCAAAAACTGCTCTGCTTGACAGAAAGGAGTAATTCAAAAGTGACTTAGACAAAAAGAAGCAGGACCTAGGCACCTGTCACCTTATCATTGCAGACCTCGAAATGTACATACATCTCTGAACAATTCATATTCTTTACAATCATAACCATGTAGCGATAACCCCACAAGAACTGCTTGGTAATTGGGGTTCTCTTTTCTGCGCCTCAACTCAAAGAACAACCCTAGCCCCTCTGACACACCTGGTTCAATAAAAGTTACTGCAAGCTTTAACTTGTTAGTGAATTAGTGTCAGAAAATAGACACAAGACCTTTTAGTGGTAAATAAACTCAATAAGGTCAGGGTTATAATAAATGGTGGTTTAAGCATAAATGAGCACACAGAAGGTAAGTTCAGACACAGTTCACTAGACAGTATATTCACTATGCTGTGGTACTATTTCATACACTTACCTAGGTACCATACTGACGAGTCCAGGATTCCGGTGTAACTACAAGAGCCCAAAGGTGGTTCATATGTGTGTTTTGACTGCGCTTAATTGCAAAGTCACACGCTCCGAGGTGAGCATTAAATACCTAAGGGGAGCACCATAGTGAGGAACAATACAGCATGTTCTGGATCACCTAGCAGTTTTATAATCGCAGGAACTTTATTACACCTGGATAGACTTTTTGGATACCATACACTTGCACAGGAGCACTTCTTTGAACAACCCAGCAATGCAATATTGATAAACTACTGTATATAATACTGGATGCTTTGCACATACACAGGAGCACTTTCTTTATGCATCAGTGGGCCACTGATAATCTATACAGGATCAAAAGTGGAAATTGCACTTCTTTGCACAGTAGCACTGTATATTAATTATAATCATTGTTTATGCTTTTATATACACACGTCTTTTATATATTTATTTTTTTATATTTAATATATGTGTTCATTTATTGCACTATTGTCACTTTCCACTGTTAGGAAAGACATTCTCCTCCCCCCCCCCACCCCCCACTATTGGAGGTTTTTATATGTTTCTTTTTACACTGGTATAGTGTATGACTTTGCAAAGCGCAGGCGTATATATTTATTTATTCACATTTGCATGATATATGAGGCATGTTTAAGGCTTGCAGCTGATTTTAGATAATTAAGGCAGTTTGGATTAGTGGAGGCTCACAGGACTCTTTATATTTTAGCTCTCATTTAATTCTTAATACCTGGAAAGCTCGCCATGAATTTGAATGCCCAGGTACTTTTAACCACTTAAAGACCGCAGGTGTTTTTCAGATTTGGTGTTTGCAAGACTAAAACATTTTTTTCTGCTAGAAAATTACTTAAAACCCCCAAACATTATATATTTTTTTTTTCTAACACCCTAGAGAATAAAATGGCGGTCATTGCAATACTTTTTGTCACACCGTATTTGCGCAGCAGTCTTACAAGCGCACTTTTTTTGGAAAAAATTCACTTTTTTGAATTAAAAAATAAGACAACAATAAATTTCGCCCAATTTTTTTATATATTGTGAAAGATAATGTTACGCCGAGTAAAATGATACCCAACATGTCACGCTTTAAAATTGCGCCCGCTCGTGGCATGGCGTCAAACTTTTACCCTTAAAAATCTAGATAGGCGACGTTTAAAAAATTCTATAAGTTGCATTTTTTGAGCTACAGAGTAGCTCTAGCGCTATAATTATTGCTCTCGCTCTAACGATCGCGGCGATACCTCACTTGTGTGATTTGAACACCGTTTTCATATGCGGGCGCTACTTGCGTATGCGTTCGCTTCTGCGCGCGAGCTCGTCAGGACGGGGCGCTTTAAAAAATTTTTTTTTTTGTTTTCTTATTTAATTTTATTGATTTTATTATTTTTTACACTAAAATATAAAAAAAAAAAAAATGATCACTTTTATTCCTATTACAAGGAATGTAAACATCCCTTGTAATAGAAAAAAGCATGACAGGTCCTCTTAAATATGAGATCTGGGGTCAAAAAGACCTCAGATCTCATATTTAGGCTTAAATGCAAAAAAAAAAAAAAAAAAAGGAAAATTTGTCATTTAAAAAAATGACAGAAAAAAAATTGTCTCTTTAAGAGGCTGGGCGGGACTGACGTTTTGACGTCACTTCCGCCCAGCAGAGCTATGAGGACGGGTGGGGGCCATCTTGCCCTCACTCAAGTCCTCACACACAAGGCGGCAGCATCGGATCTCCTCCGCCGCTACCGACGGCTCCGGTAAGCGGCGGAGGGCGCGGAAAAGCGGCGGGAGGGGGGGGGGGGCGGGCCGCGGAGACCGCCGTTATCGTTTACACGGCCGCCAGCTGAAAACATGGATATCTCAGTTGTGGCAGCAGCTGCTGCCGTTACTGAGATATCCATGTTTAAAAAGAGGACGTATATATACAGTGGGTGGTCCTTAAGTGGTTAAGGACAGTGTGATTTTCAGGTTGGACCTCTGTATATAAGCAATAGGTATGTGAGGGCTTATAAGAAAGGCCTGGGATTCCCCCCCCCCCCTGTAAACCAGAGACTCCTCCAACTGCAACAGTTTAGTAAAGGAGCTCTCCTTACCATCTAGATAGACAAGGGCATCATCCGTGTAAAGAGATATCTTCTCCTCCAAGCGGCCATAGCAGATGCCCCCAATCTCCAAAGTTTGATGCACCGCCAGAGCCAAAGGCTCAATAGCAAGTGCAAACAGAAGTGGAGAGAGGGGGCAGCTCTGTCTGATACCTCTCTTCAAGGAGAACGGCAGAGAGACATCTTTATTGGTGCGGACTCTGGCCCGTACATACAACAGACAAACCCACTGAACAAAGTGTGGGCCAAAGCCCATCTGCGACAGCGTACAGTGTCAATAGCTTTTAAAACATCTAATGAAAGAACAAACCCACTACATTTCGTGACCGATGCATTATGGATATGTAGGAACAAAAGTGCTCCTGCCAGACATGAATCCTGATTGGTCAAGTGGTATAGGAGAGAAAAATAACCTTCAACAATATGAGGGCACAAAGCTTTGCTAGTATTTTGGCATCATTATTTAGGAGAGATATGGGACGATAGGAAGGTTTTTGAGGAGTTTGGGAGCCAATTCTTCTATATATGCCTGATTCCACTCGGAAGGAAGACCATCCAAGCCTGG
Organism: Rana temporaria; assembly: GCF_905171775.1. NCBI lineage: Eukaryota > Metazoa > Chordata > Amphibia > Anura > Ranidae > Rana > Rana temporaria. The sequence goes on along the minus strand of NC_053490.1, from coordinate 318,352,969 downwards.
AGTTTTACTCAATGGTAATAAGCGAATGGCTACCTCTTCTATCGTTAAGAATTTATCTAGCAGGAGTTGCTGGGAAGTACTAGGTATGGGAAAATCCATTTGGGCCAAAAAAAACCTGCAAAGGTAGTTTCAGTAGGAGCCACCACATCCACATACAACTTCCCATAAAATGATGAAAACGCCTGGTTAATAGTTAATGCATCTGAGGTAAGGGACCAATCAGGGAGTTGAAGTTCAGGAATCAAACTGTCCTGAAAGTCTGTATGGGTGAGATACACAAGCCTACAATTTTTAACCAGGACAGGTAGTCAGAACAAGCCATAGAAACAGGAGTCCAGAGATCAGTGAAGTCGGTGCAGCAAACAGGATCAGGAACAAGAAGGGAAGTCAGCCAAGCAAAAAGTCTTTCACAGGAAAAAACACAGCAGAGAGTCCGGATATGTTGACCAAGGAAAAGGCACAGAAGATCTAATCCAAGGAGTAAATTAAGACCAGGTGAGGCACTGTGGAAGGAAGAGTCTTTGCCAATTAACCATCAGCTCAGTACAGAGGTCTGAGAAGGAAGGGGTGAGCCCAGCCCTGACAAAGAACTACTTAAAGCGGGGGTTCACCCTAAAAACTATTTTCTAAGATTACTATTTTCGACAATGACAGTATGGCATTTTTTTTTTTTTGCTGTACATACCTCGTACAGCTATTTTCTTACCTGGCTTCCGGGTAGTGAATCCCGCGGGAGTAGGCATTCCTATCCAGCAGGTGATTGACGGGATGACAAAAACTACCTCCCCCCGTCGCATAAGGAGCGTCACGAGTTGCGTCGCGCACCGCCGTTCGGCTTCTTTCAGCAACTTGTGACGCTCCTTATGCGACGGGGGGAGGTAGTTTTTGTCATCACGTCAATCACCTGCTGGATAGGAACGCCCACTCCCGCGTGATTCACTACCCGGAAGCCGTGGGGAAAAATAGCTGTATGTAGGTACAGCGGAAAAAAAAAACTGCATACTGTCATTGTTGCAAGCGAGCACAATGTAAAGGTAGAAAAATGTTTTAGGGTGAACCTCCGCTTTAACATGTATTTCTTCGGTTTACTTCGGTCCCCTCCAACACTCTAAAGCCTCGTACACACGATCGGATTTTCCGGCTTTTCTTGCTCTCCAGCATGGCTTCCTTGCTCGCATAATCCTGATTAATTCAGTGAACTTCAAAATTCCACCATCTCCTCGAAGTTTAACTGCATCACAATAGGATTTAAAGGATGAGCTCCCCTTAAAAATATGTGTCTGAACCGTCTACTAAGCTGTGATCTATACATTTCTTTGGCAACACCTGATGCATTATCTTGTCAAGACATCATATAATCAGATAGCTTCTCCCCCTCATTCTAGTAGCTTCTCCCCCTTATTCTAGTAGGTATATGTTAAAACTGGTGAGGTTGGAGGCCTTTTTTGTTCTCTCGAATACATCTTCCAGGATACTTAAGAAGTCATAGGTAGCACAGTTCTGTTTGAAAGTTTCTGGTTGCAAATAGCTTCTGAGGCATGCCCCCTTAAGCTCTCGTGATCCTCTTTTTTTTCTGGGCCTTGGGAATGTCCCATTTATTCAAGGTTTGCATAGCTTGCTCCAGCCATTTCTCAAAACTCTCTCCAGCGGCAGGCACTTGCCATTTCCCTGAAACAACTCCATTTCTGGTACCCAGACCCAGTATATGCTGGATTATTCCTTGAGCATTAAGTCTCCCAAAGCAGTAATTAGTTCAGGTCCTATCATGGCTAAATTTGCTGGCAGAGAGGCTCCTTCTGATGAGTTGCCCGACTTCTTGTTAGTGATCTGCAGACTAGCCCCTTGAAAGCAGGCAAGCATTCCCTTTCTCCACTCTATACTGGACTTAAAACCAGATCAAGGAACTACTTGCATCCTACTAAAGACTCAGATCAGGAACGAATGGCATTACTGCTTGGCGGATCTGTTTTTCTATCCAATTGTCTCTGGGAATATTGGCCACCGCACTTGCCTCCAGCCAGTCATTTTGCACTTGGCACCACTAGGTGGTTGCAGTAGGGTTTATGGTGGCGGTCCCTGGCTTATTGTCCTGGTAACTTGCTTGCAGAACAGAGATATTCCAGACAAGAAACCCCCATCTGCAGCTCTACTTTCAAAAAGACCCGCTTGGTAATTTGGGCTCTATTCTGCACCTTGACTCCAAGAACAACCTCAGCCCCTCTGATACAATGGATTGAATAAAAATTACTACAAGCACTTGTATGAATACGGGTAAATATACCTTTAACTTGGCTGTGAAATAACACTAAGAAATAGAAACAAGACCGTTTAGTGGTAAATTGTATTGATAGGGGTCAGAATGAAGGGCGGTTTCACCATAAATGAGCATACAGAAGATAGGTTCTAATACAGTCTGCTAGACAATATAATCACTATGCCTTAGTAACTTGTAATAGAGTTCTGTACCACTAGCCCAGAATCAACCCATAAATCTTGAGTCAGCAACAGTGCATACAAGCATTAACTACTGTGGATAACATCAGAAATAGTTGAGAGAGAACTTTAGAATGGCTAGGATAGTTACATAGTTAGTCAGGTTGAAAAAAGACACAAGTCCATCCAGTTCAAACACAAAAAAAAATAAACAAACAAAATAAAAAACGAAGTACAATCCCATACACCCAACTCCATACCCACAGTTGATCCAGAGGAAGGCAAAAAAAAAAAAAAAAAAACAACAGAGCATGAGATCCAATTTGCTACAGCAGGGGAAAAAAATTCCTTCTTGATCCCCCGAGAGGCAATCAGATTTACCCTGGATCAACTTTACCTACAAATCTTAGTACTCAGTTATATTCTGTACATTTAGGAAATAATCCAGGCCTTTCTTAAAGCAATCTACTGAGCTGGCCAGAACCACGTTTGGAGGGAGTCTGTTCCACATTTTCACAGCTCTTACTGTGAAAAAACCTTTCCGTATTTGGAGGTGAAATCTCTTTTCCTCTAGACATAAAGAGTGCCCTCTTGTCCTCAGTGTTGACCGTAAAGTGAATAACTCAACACCAAGTTCACTGTATGGACCGCTTATATATTTGTACATGTTGATCATATCCCCCCTTATTCTTCTCTTCTCAAGAGTGAATAAATTCAGTTCCTCTAATCTTTCCTCATAGCTGAGCTCCTCCATGCCTCTTATCAGTTTGGTTGCTCTTCTCTGCACTTTCTCCGATATCCTTTTTGAGAACTGGGGCCCAAAACTAAACTGCATATTCCAAATGAGGTCTTACTAATGATTTGTACAGGGGCAAAATGATATCTCTTTCTCTGGAGTCCATACCTCTCTTAATACAAGAAAGGACTTTGCTTGCTTTGGAAACCGCAGCTTGGCATTGCATGCCATTATTGAGCTTATGATCAACTAAAACCCCCAGATCCTTCTCCACTACAGATCCCCCCACTTGTACTCCCCTAGCATGTATGATGCATGCATATTCTTAGTCCCTAAGTGCATAACTTTACATTTATCAACATTAAACCTCATCTGCCACTTAGTCGCCCAATTAGACAGAGCATTGAGGTTGGCTTGTAAATTGGAGACATCCTGTAAAGACGATATTCCACTGCATAGCTTGGTGTCATCTGCAAAGACAGAAATGTTACTTTTGATCTCAGACCCAATATCATTTATAAATATATTGAAAAGTAAGGGTCCCAGACATGAAACTTTGCGGTACACCACTGATAACCTTAGACCATTCAGAGTAAGAATCATTAACCACTACTCTCTGAATTCTGTCTTTCAGCCAGTTTTCTATCCATTTACAAACTGCTATATCCAATCCTGTACACCTTACCTTACACATGAGCCGTGTGTGCGGAACTGTATCGAATGCTTTTGCAAAATCCAAATATACCACGTCCACGGCTCTGTCCAGGGTTTTACTTACCTCTTCATAAAAGGAAATCAGGTTTGTCTGACAACTTCTGTCTTTCATGAATCCATGCTGTCTGCTGCTTAAATAGTTTGTTTCCAGCAAGCACTCATCCATGTGGTATTTTATTATTCGTTCCAGTATCTTCCCAACTATAGAAGTTAAACTAACAGGTCTATAGTTACTTGGTAAAGACTTTATTCCCTTTTTAAATATAGGCACCAATGCCAATGGTGCAATGTTCGCTGAGAGGTACCTCTTGTCATAAGTAATAGGTAAAGGTCTCTGTGTAGCAGCTATAAAGTGGCAGTCTTTAGTACTAATGCTTCAGCTGGCTAGCATTGGGGCCCATTTGTGGTGCACATGAGAATAGTACCAGTCAAGCCTGCAGGCAGCATTAATGCTACTAGATGGCTGTATTGTCAGCTCCTAAAAGTTATTAGTCTCTCTAGCAGCCGATAATAAATCTCCACAGCACCAGCTCACCATCCAGTCACACACAACGATTAGTCCACTCTCTACTCTGCACTAAGGTGATGGTCTGTTGGCAACCCTAAACTCAGCACTCTAAATCTCTCTCAGGATACTGATATGCAGTAGGGATGGTACACACTGGGATAGTGATGTGCACTCTCTGGTTTCCCTCATGGCAAGAAAAGTTATATTCTGTACAGCCCGAGAAAATTCAGCTCTTCCCCATCCTCCTGGGAATCTCTCTCTGGGCAATGTAGTTCAAAAGCTTTTGATTACATAGTAGAGTCCCTGGAATGGGCACAATTAGCTGCGAAAGCTGGCAGCCTCGAAAGTATTTAGAGATGTGGTCCTTAGAGACTTAGATCTGTTACCCATTAAGAGGGTGCATACTGATAAGGCCTTATTAGTCGGGCTGGACTCCCTATGTGAGAACAAGGGGTTAGTTATCAGGTCAGCAGATATGGGAGGGGGGATTATAGTTTTGGACAAGAAAGATTATCTCACAGAAATGTATAGGATCCTGAGTGATCGGGATACCTACACCCCCCCTCCCCACAGATCCTAAAGCTCTGTATAAAAAATAACTATTAGATCTGGTTCAAAAGGGGGCTGATTTAGGGATATTAAATAAAAAAAGAAAGGGAGTACTTGGTGCCTGTAGCACCTCCCTAAAATACATAAGCATCCGACCTGCCCCCTGGGACGTCCGATAATTAGTGGTATCGATTCCATCACTTCCCAGGTGGGCAGATATATCGACTTCTTCCTACAGCCGCTGATCTGTAAGATGCCTTCGCATCTTAGAGGCTCCCACCACGTCATTATTATTCTTACTGAACAAACTCCAAGAGCCAAATATGTGGTTGGCGACGGCTGATGTCACATCTTTATACACTGTCATCTCACATAATCTGGGTTTGTTTGCTGTGGAATATTTTATAAAACGAGACTAAGCACCGTTTGATGAACAGATTACTTACATCCTGGAGTTGCTTTCCTTCGCAGCTTCTCAGTTATTTCTGGTTCAACAATTAGTTCTTCAGGCAGGACAGGGGAGTCGCTATGGGGGCCAAGTATGCCCCCAGTTTGGCGAACTTGTTCATGGCCCTGTGGGAGGAGGACATCATCTATGCCCAACGGAGACCTCAGGTAGTCTTATGGGCCAGGTATATAGACAACGTCCTCCTCCTATGGGATGGCAACCGTAGTGATTTAGACCTCTTCATGGAAGAGCATAATGCTAATACTAGGGGGATTTTTTTTTCAACTTTGAGGCCAGTCAAGAAGAGATCCATTTCTTAGACCTGAAGATTACCATTAAAGATGGCTCCTTTGTAACATCTACTTTCTACAAGGAAACGGATATGGGTATGCACATCTGCAAGCTTTTATATATATATATATATATATATATATATATATATACACACACACACACACATTGCGTGTATAGATGTGCTTTTAGCCGCATCGGTTTTTATGCCTGGATAGCCAATCACCGGCTCTAAACAACGGTACCAGGATGATGCCTGCAGCTGTGGGCATCATCCCAGTATAACCCCCAAAAGCTGAGGATGCATACGCTCGGTGTGAAAGGGTATATTATAGTCATACCCATGATGTAATTTGGGCAAACCCCAACAAGCATGAGTATGCATGAAGAAAGATTATATTATGTTTTTGCTTATAAACAATAAGTTGCTAAAATTTGTATAAATTAACCACCTGCCGACTATTTACAGCCAGAAGGTGGTTCTAATCTGCCTGGAGGCCATCAATATACGGCCTCTGGCAACGCGCCGCTGGGGGGCGCGCGTGCATGCCAGCCACATCACACAGGTGCCGATGCGCGTGCCTGGCGGACGTGATGTCCGCCTGGCACCCGCGATCGGCAGTCACAGACGTGGATCTCTGTGTGTAAACACAAAGATCCACGTCCTGTTAGGGAGAAGAGACCAATGGTGTGTCCCTTGTATATAGGGACAACCATCAGTCACCTCCCCCAGTCAGTCCCCCACAGTAAGAATCACCTAGCAGGGAACATATTTAACCCCTTGATCGCCCCCTAGTGTTAACCCCTTCCCTACCAGTCACATTTATACAGTAATCAGTGCATTTTTATAGCACTGTTCGCTGTATAAATGTGAATGGTCCCAAAAATGTGTCAAAAGTGTCCGATGTGTCTGCCGTAATATTGCAGTCGTGACAAAAATCGCTGATCGCTGCCATTGGTAGTAAAACAAATAATTATTTACAATTTTTTTTTACCAAAAATAGGTAGAAGAAGAATACGTATCAGCCTAAACTGAGGAAAAAAAATAGTTTTTTTATATATTTTGGGGGATATTTATTATAGCAAAAAGTAAAAAATGATAAAATATGGATAGAGGGCGCTAGGCCCATACAAAGTAAGTATAGTGCCGTGAATAGATATCTAGTTAACAATAAAATTGCAACATAAATAACAAAAAATAAAATGAAAAATGAAAGTCCCAACAAATTGCAGTCAGCGCTGCACTTGAAACCACACACAGAGAATTCAAATATGATCAGATGCAAAATAAAATAAAACGATGAACAAAGTCCAATTGTTAATTAACAGTGATTCTGTGAAAGAAAAAATGCCACCACCGCTTCTGAATAATTTTCAATTCCACCCAAGGTGCTTTAGAAAACGATTTGCTCTTACCAGAGCTCGTTGACCCCTTTAGTGAAAAAGATGGTCAACTGAGCTTATGCAGGATTGTGCCTGCACACATGTAGATACGGACAGACCGCTTTGCAGATTCAGGAACCTCAAGCGGGATTATATGCAAGAGAAGAGAAGCCAGGAAGCCCAATAGCGTGATACCGTTTAATTTAAAATTTTAAAACATACATAAAAAACAGCCAAATGGCTCCTTACATTGGGGGGTGCCCATCCGGCACTGAGGCTGCGGACTTGTCACCGCTCAAAGCGGTTCCTATACTGGGATTCGCTGGGGGATGAAAGCCGCCGCTAACATACCATCCAAACGATCTCTCCGACAGTCCAAAGCACGGGGGGTACGTCACGTGACCAAGCTGCCTCCGACGTACGTTTCGTTATGTTAACGTCATCAGGGGGGCGTCCCCCTGATGACGTTAACATAACGAAACGTACGTCGGAGGCAGCTTGGTCACGTGACGTACCCCCCGTGCTTTGGACTGTCGGAGAGATCGTTTGGATGGTATGTTAGCGGCGGCTTTCATCCCCCAGCGAATCCCAGTATAGGAACCGCTTTGAGCGGTGACAAGTCTGCAGCCTCAGTGCCGGGTGGGCACCCCCCAATGTAAGGAGCCATTTGGCTGTTTTTTATGTATGTTTTAAAATTTTAAATTAAACGGTATCACGCTATTGGGCTTCCTGGCTTCTCTTCTCCTGCATATAATCCCGTTTGAGGTTCCTGAATCTGCAAAGCGGTCTGTCCGTATCTACATGTGTGCAGGCACAATCCTGCATAAGCTCAGTTGACCATCTTTTTCACTAAAGGGGTCAACGAGCTCTGGTAAGAGCAAATCGTTTTCTAAAGCACCTTGGGTGGAATTGAAAATTATTCAGAAGCGGTGGTGGCATTTTTTCTTTCACAGAATCACTGTTAATTAACAATTGGACTTTGTTCATCGTTTTATTTTATTTTGCATCTGATCATATTTGAATTCACTGTGTGTGGTTTCAAGTGCAGCGCTGACTGCAATTTGTTGGGACTTTCATTTTTCATTTTATTTTTTGTTATTTATGTTGCAATTTTATTGTTAACTAGATATCTATTCACGGCACTATACTTACTTTGTATGGGCCTAGCGCCCTCTATCCATATTTTATCATGTCCACATACCACTTGTGTTTTTGAGGAGCAGCTTATAACACGTTACATATTTATATACATTTAAAAATATTTTTATCTTTATTTTATATATGTTTTTAGTTAGGCGCGGAATTTCACCATACACAAAAAGTAAAAAATATTGCATTTTTTTCAAAATTGTCACTCTATTTTTGTTTATAGCGCAAAAAAATAAAACCGCAGAGGTGATCAAATACCACCAAAAGAAAGCTCTATTTGTGGGAAAAAAAAAAAGACGCCAATTTTGTTTAGGAGGAGCCACGTCGCACGACCGCGCAATTGTCAGTTAAAGCGACACATTCCCGATTTGCAAAAAGGGGCCTGGTCCTTTACCTGCATTTTGGTCCAGGTCTTAAGTGGTTAAATATCGTACCTGCTGGGTGTCTATAGTATGCCTGTGAAGTGGCACGTGTTTAGAACTGTCCCATGCACAAAATTAGATTACTAAAGGAAAAAAAGTAATTTAAAACTGCTTGCGGCTTCAATGTAATGTCTGGTCCCTGCAATATGGATGAAAATCATTGAGGAAAAATAGCACACAGTACAAACACTACGTAGCTTTAGGTGCACACTGCAGCGGACACGGGCAGTACACACTACGTAGCTTTAGGTGCAATCTGCAGAGGACACGGGCAGTACACACCAAGTAGCTTTAGGTGCAAACTACAGAGGACAAAGGCAGTACACACTCCGCCGAATCCTCAAGTTTTTGAGTATCCCGCACCGCAGTGATAAGAGCTCCAACAAGCGCCCTATTATGCACTGACCCTGAAGCAGAGTCATCCTTACTGTCCGTGTGGACTAGGCCTGCATCTTCTGACATTACGGAACCAGGGCCGGACGCAGTAGCAGGGCCGATTCCATGTCAGAGACATCCCCAGAAGAAGGCGGGGGGAAGGGGGGTGCTTTTTACCCCCCTCTGGCCACTCACCGCTTCGATCCTGGCAACAAACGCCTCAAGGACTGCCGTCATAGCATCCACAGAGGCCACAGGAACAGGGGCACTAAGGGTTAACTATGGCATGTCTGGGGGGGGAAGCCTCCGGTTCGGACGCCATGCTGACCCATTCTAATGCCACCCTTGTACTGCAAGGCAAGACCCACAGGCCACCCTCCCGGTTGCAGCAGAGAGCAGGGGACCCCCCCAGAGGACTCACCACCTGACCAGGCTGTACTGCTGCTGTGACTGCCCAGAACACTGTGCCGTCCCTCAGGAAGTGTGCTGGAGCCGTTCGCGCGGTTATTCTGGCCACTAGAAGCAAAACCCCTGCCAAAATGGCCACCAACATGCAAAAAAAAAAAAACAGCATGCGGGCTACAAGAAAATGGCCGCCAATCGTTAATAAAGGCGCCTGTCACCGGCAAAATGGTGGCCGTGCACAGTACAAAAAAAAAACACACAGTGAAACACTGCATACACAGCAAAACATACAGGGCCCTCGGACAGGTCCCCCCCCCTGCACACACGGCATCAATAAAAAGCACCAGCACCCCCTACAGCAGCCGGAGCCCCCCAGGCGGACCCCTCACCTCAAGGCCGACCACCCAGAATGCGGGGAAGGAGGGAGAGAGGAAAGTAGGGCGGACCCCCGATCGACCTCCCCAGGAATACACCAGCCGAACCACCATGCCAAGGCAAGGGGACTGCTACTTACCCGTCCTGCGACCACCGGATGGAGGCATCCCAGACAGAACCATTGTCCACGCAGTTACGGCATGGCTGTCGGCCCGGCACACTGACACGGACATTGAGATCGGTCATATGTGTGCCCCGGAGCGTATAGCTCACCGGTCACCCCTGGAGCAATGAAGCATGTCGTGGACGGCCCAGCGCGTAGCTAAAGGCCGGCACACGCTCGATGGCCGAACATGGCGGGACTAAAAGGATCGAGGATCCAGCCTGTCACCCAGTCGGCAGTTGATTGTAGATCCCAGGATCCAAAAAAGCAGGAAAAAAAGAAAAGAAAAGCGAGAAAATTGCAAAAAATCTCCAGAGCACATGGGCCCAGTGGAGCCATGCCATCTCCTTTCGCTAGGCAGAAAAAAAAAACTGAGGCTGCATGAGGCAGAGAGGGATGTACCCCTGGGAGGTACTGTACTGGTGGAGTGTTTTAACACTTAACGTGCTGTTTTCTGCCTAGTCAATCTCCTAAAAGGAAGGATAATACCCTAAGGTCAATTGCTGCTGTGTCCGTCCATGAACGGAAGAGAAAATTAACCACATCCTACAAATGCTGTCAGGGGTATGTAAACGTGTAAGTCCAACTGTAGTTTGCTTTAAAGCTTAGTCCAGGGGTTGCAGAACAGTCTGTTTTACTTACCCGACTCCCTGCTTCAGCAGGCTCCCTCAATTTATGAGACCGGTCAAGCACAGCTTCCTCTAAGCCATTCTTGCATATGGATGTACCTGCACAGCCACCACACACAATAACCCTGCACTGTATGATAAGACCAAGGCTCCACACAGACCTGATCTTTGGGGGAAAATGAGAAGCGTACCAGAGCAGGAAGGAAGGGCTGCAATCTTTTCAATTCCCCATTTAAACTTTTTTTCTCCAATTCTATACCCCTTTTTCAGATGTCTTCTGCCAGGTACATGTGACACTGGGGTCCTCTTATTCTGTATTGGTCTCAAAGCAGTGGATAGTCCTGGATAATGCAGAGCAGGCTGTCTTTTCAATCAGTACATTGCAGAGCGTCATGCTGAAGCAGAACAAGGACATTCAGCATTCATAGCTTTTTGTCCATCTTCCAGGTTGCGGAACCTGGCTTTCTTTAAAATCGCAAGACTAAGGACATCTTGTGGCAAAGAAAAAATACTGCACAGGGCAGCCCAGGATTTAAGACAAGTATTGCAGAGCTGCTTTTTAAACCTCCATTTAGCCTGAAGATGGGTTTTAAGTCCGTTTGTAACCAATCAAGTAATAAAAAGGTCGGTTTATGAACAGCACATGCATAGGAGAAAACAAAAAAAGTCAGACACCAAAAGTATGTACAATAATCCATTTAATTCTAAAATGAAAATAAAGATAATTTGAGAACCATATGCTTAAAATCTATTTGGCGTCATCTGGTATACAATCATATCAACTTTCCAGTGAATGCCACTGGCAACTTAAAATGATACAGCAGAGTGGCTCACTTGACTTGCATTGTATTGCAAGAGGTTTTTGACATGTATGCTTACAATTTAGAGTTTGTCGTCAGCCCTTCCAAAACTGCTGGAAGTTTATTGTTTCAAGATTCCCAAGCATTTGGACTTTTAAGTGCATACAGCAGGCCAATTTATCAGAAAGATCATGGTATTTGTAGTGATTCATAGTTCTTAAGCGGTGAAACAGAAGTGCAACTTGAAAAAAAAAAAAAAAAAAAAAAGAAGAACACACAAGAGTAAGTAACACTAAAATATGGGTATTTCTTGCACTTTTTATTGCATTTTTTTAGTTTGTGTATTAATGCAATACAAGTAAGTTTGTTTCTTTTTAACATTCTGCAAGGTCTTTCTGTATGGAGACATTAATCTGTGCTTGGTTTTTAACGGAGTATCTGTTAACAGATTTAAAATTCTACCCCATTTGAGGGAATCCTATTGTTTAATCTCCCAAAACCTGGCAAGGTCAAACAATATTCATCATTATATCATTTAAAATAAACCTATCACCAACTTGAACTTCCACTGCACTGCGTGCTTAAAAAGGAGACTAACCGAAACCTAGATTTAGGTTTGGCAGGTTTCAGAACCCTAGAGATAACATTACCCCACTGCATTATATAATGTCACACAGGAGACTCAATGGAGCCAAAAGTGGACCCACTGCATTACATGATAACAATACAAATGACTCCGTGAAGCTAAAAGACCCCTCCACATTACATGCCGGTGACTCTGGAGCCAAACTGATGTCACTGCTTACATAATGTCACAGAGTTGACTCACTGTATTACATATTGCCAATAAAAACCCTGTGTCAAAATACAGAGGAATTATAGACTACTAGCAGATAGTAATAGTGGTATCTGGTAATAGCGGTACCAAGTGTCTTCTTTCATACACACCACTTGGTTTTACTTTCATATCGGTGCACTGTAAACTCACAAGCAGGGGTGCTGACATTCTAGCATTAAAAATAAAATCTCTGCAAGTTTAACAAGCATTAATTCTGAATTTACAGATTGCCCCATATGTAACTAAAATGAAGGACAGTTGGTCAATCTGTTACTCAAAGTAACTAATCACTCCTTTACTTTCTAGACAAGGTTTAAAATTAAAAGAGAGACTTCCTATGTATAAGGCAATACTGACACTTCTTTAAGTTTTAGAAGTATGGGCCTAATGTCAGTTTTGGAGAGGTCAGGGATTGTTTAGAACCATCTAGAGGACTAAAATGATGCCTCGTGGTCTTCCATTACTCAGAACTTCTATTTGATTTGCTCAGGCAATATGGCCTCAGTAAGACCCATATATGACCCACATTGAAATCAATTGGTGTGATTCAAAACCACCCATTTCCTGAGGACTGTAAAACTGCAGACATCACATTTTATTGGTTAGTAGACATTGCCAATTCTAAATATATGAAAATTCTGGCCATCAGGTAGAGAATTTCTTCTTAACCACCAATCTGCACACATTCACACTAACCATACAACAATCTTAATTAAAAAAAAAAATGCTTAAAATATTATGGAATCATTTTGTTAATTAAGAAGCATAACATTAAAGCAAGTCCAGAAACCATTTCTATCTTGGCTACAGTCATCATGTCACTAATGACTATTAAATAACTATTAAAATTTACATCAATATAGTAAAAAATCTGATAAATCTCCTATTTAACTTCAGCACATGAACGGATTTACCTGACTTTGAATGAAAAACACTGCACTGAGCAAATTGTTGCCTGAAGCAGGATTAAGTAAATCCTGGTTTGAAAATATTCATTCAAACTAACAAGTGAAAAAAAAAGGGGTGGGGTGGTGTGAATGCCTTAAGTGCTGGAAATCTACTAGTGTGTCCTTGATTCATTTGATGATCATCATAAATTAAAAACTGCAGGCATATAAAAATAAATACATACAAAAATAAAAAGTAAAAATACAGGATTATGGTTTTGTGCCAACCAGTATTTTCCTAAAGGGGGAACAAAAAAAAGCTGGGACAGTTACATGTGTTGGAAACTATAGTACCAAATAAAATCTGCATAAAAAATAAACCTATACAAACAAAGCCTGTTACTCTGGCAAGCAGTCTATTGGATGTTGCCTGTGTATGAAATTCAAACGAGTTGTGTCAATTACAAAGAAGGAAAAAAAAAACAGACACACACACATAGGAAACACAGGCTCAATCAAAAGTCTCACAAGTCATGAATTCAATCTCACCGCAAATTTGGAAGGAAACCATGTACATCCAAGTCTGTTATGAAAGTAATACAGCTATAAAATAAATGATAGGTAAAAGTGCTTCTCATTTAAGCCCATGCCTTTGAAAAGGATCACAAGATTGAAAGACCTGCCATTGCGACTCTCCAAGGTTATAACCTTTACAAAGGTAACATTGCTCTTCTTAACATCAAGCCATCTCACTTATGGTTTGCTGCTGTTCGTATTGAAAGTTATGAAACTAGTATGGAGTATTTGGAAATTACAGGAATGAAGTCAGTCCGTTATAAAACTATAACTTCACATCAAAATTTTAAAAATAGGCTTAAGAAACAAAATAGAATACAAAATAAAAAATTTCCAAATATTATATCTACAAATCCGACTGGTGAGTGTTAAGGGTTTGTGTGGAAGGAGTTGGTGCTACAAAAGGTCCTTGTGTAAGAGAGGGGAGTCTCCTCTGGCTCTATTTTTATACTGGTGGACTGAGTTTCTGGAAGAGCCTCAGTGGAGTTGTGGTCCATTTCTGCAGGCTGTCCCCCTTCTTTATTGTAGCTGTACTGCTTCAGTCTTATGTGCCATGCCAAACTGCACACTGCCGATACGGTTTTGAACTGGTGAATAACATTGCGAGGGATAAAATAGATGTCGTTGTCACACAACTGAATGCGTGCATACCGGATTCCTTCCCGCCGCAGTTGGTTTAGCTTTGCTTCATCCACCCACTGAACACACTAAAAAAAAAAAAAAAAAAAAAAAAGGAAAAAAGTTTTATTAAAAAAAAAAAAAAAAAAAACAACAACAACAGTCTAAAGCTGGATTCATATGATGCGTTTTCCATTAAAAACCATAGAAACATATTAAAACGTATAGGTCTAGACACAGACACACATTAACACATGCTGATAGTGAATACAAAGTGCACTGCAATGGTCACAACAATGCAAAGTACACATCAGCAAGTATTTTAATGTGCTTCTACTGTTTTTATAGGAAAACATGTCAGAGGGAAACCAGGTGTGCGAATGGACCTTCATTTGTATACACAGAGTTTAAAAACAGATTAAAAAGCACTCCTGACAAGAAGGGAGGTAGATAGAAAAAAATCTAACACAAATGGCAATAAAACCTTGACCAACAGCCCAATGCCCAATCGTTCCCCACTCAAAAAAAACAAAAAAAAAACACACCACCACACACATACACACGTTATACTTGCCTGCTCTTGCACCGAGCAGCCCCAATCCTCCTTTTTGGGTCCCTTGCCAATGGTCCTGGCCCCTCCCCCCTGCAGAGTGTCCCCCATAGCAAGCGTCCGTTCACACACAAATCGCAGCTCGGCCCCACCCTCGCTTTCTCCTCACTGGCTCCCGCTGCGGTGTAAGCCAATGAGCAGAGACAGACCCGGGAAAGCCACTGCTCGCATGCACATTGCTTGATCAAGATAGGGCTCATGTAAAGGTCAGGGGTTGGCTGGGCCTGCCCCAAGAGGGTTTTTTTTACCTTCATGCATAGAATGCATGTAGATAAAAAACCTTGAGCTATTAGAACCACTTTAAACTGGCAATACAGTAATTTTCTTATTTTAGTTTTTCATTTCTTTCTGCAGTGGTGAAGCTGGGCAGGAGACAGGAAGACACTTATTGAGATGAGGTGAAAAGATAAAACTACCTTCTTGAGGAAGGAGGACCTAGGTCTTATCACTTATGTGTTTGTTAAAAATACAAAGACAAATTACAAGGAAAGGCTGCAAGATTAGAAAAATGCCTTGCAGAGGTAATGGCAACAAAGAATGCAACTTAGTTTATGTACAAGTGTGGAAAGAGCAATGTCCCTGAAAGTTTCAAAAGGCATTCTTTGAAGAGCCAACAGAACCAGAACCAAATCCAAATGCCACCAGTGGTTGCATATTAAACCAAGCAATAGCAGATGAACGGTCTTTAGAATAGAATCTCAAGGGCCAAGATTTGTCCTTTGATGGTTTGGGCCGATTCAAAAAAAAAAAAAAATTCCTTTCTTTGCACAAGGCAAAGTATGCAAAGGCAAAATATGCTTTTCACATGCAATGGTAGACTTCCTAGCTTTTAACAGCATGAGAATTACCGAATCAAAAGGAGGGCTGTCCCTCCAAATCTGGGCTTTGACAGCCATGTCAAGTCAGTGACTGAAGCAAGGTGATAAACAGCCTTTGGGCGCTTGATGAAATCTGAAGAGTCCACAAGATATTTTCAGTTTAATCATGGGTCCAAACATTATCGGCTGAAGCAACTTGTCAGCCACTGTAGAGACAACCAAATAGAGTTCCAGAGTGTTGAACAGAAGACAGGATTAGTATGACGGCCAAGTCCCAAGACAAAGGGCACTCCTCTTCAGCCCTACAGGATCTTCCAAGGCATTGGGAGGAAGAATTTTCCCCAACCGCAGCTGAGCTACCAGATCAAAGATAACTTGGCTCTCTGTGTCAGGTGGGTCCATTTGTCTAAATAGTGACCAGACTTTTCCTACAATGACAAAATGTTGAGTTTTAGAGGTCTGTAGTAGAACTTGGTCTCCTCTTGAAACACTGCGTGCAGAAGACAGACCAAAAGGTAGAGCTCTAATTTGAATTGGGCACGCTTACGCCAGCCCCATTTACGATACGCCACCGTAGGTTAGGAGGCAAGTACTTTGTGAATACAGTACTTACCTCTCTGACTTAAGGCGGCGTAGCGTAATTACGGTACGTTACGCCGCCTTAAAGATGCAGCGCTCTACATGAATCTAGCTATTTGTATTAAAAAGATAGATAGGCTCCAGGCTTCCACAGCCACACTGCTAAAGTCAGCAAGCGTGGAAAACAGTTCCTTGGACAAAAGATTTGGGCAATATGGCAGAGCCCATAAGTCTGCTAGGAGTCTGAGGTCCAAGTACCACATCTACTTTGGATAGTACAGTGTGGTAAGAAATCACTAGAATGCTCAAAATCTTGATCCCAAAAAGCAGAGGCTGTAGTTTCAGAGAAGGATGACCAAGTGCTAATTTTTGTGCGACACACATCTACCTCTGTCTCCTGCTCCATCTGTCAACCACCTGTCATATGAAGCTTTAATAAAAGGATTATTGGATGTGCAGCCGTTCTAAAACCATTTCCTCATATTACACAGCATGCGAGCTGGGCTAGCACCAGACAAATGGGTGTGGGGGATCAACTACAGACTCACTCACCTGGAGCGTTTTTTTTTGTTTCATACAGGCACTGGGAGGGGATGGCATAGAAGTACTTTACATCTGAGTCTGCGATCACTGAAGTGATCTTTTGCATAAAATCAGACATGACCACAGACTTCCCTGGATAATGCAGGGGTAGGGATCAGGTTGGAGGAGCCTGAAGACTCAATCAGGAGACAATGATCCAGGCTGTCGGCATTAGGTCCTTTATCAGGGACACTGCAAACCATCCCGAAGCGGTCAGTGGATTGTGACCTGGAAAGGCCCACAGAACCACTTACTGTGTTCTTATGATCCGACATACTGCAGTATGTAAACAGTTCAAACGCTCACTATATGGGTATTAAAAACCCCACTATGGGTTGGGTTGGGATGGTTTTACAGCTGACTATCACTGTAAAGCAGCAGCAAGGAAAAACCTGTCAGGTTTGCGGAGGTTGTGGGAATCTGCATAATTATGCGAGCCCTTTCAACTGCTACAGATTGTGGGGCCTAGGTCAGAATAGTACAGGAATATCTATTGTTCAAGCACCAGACTGTCTCAAGTGGCAGCAGGCTGGGCATGTGCACATAGGCCCAAGTGACGCAGTGGCATTCCAACAGCTGCAAGGTAGAACTGGGCTGGTTGTATGCGACAGAAGTTAAAAACAGTACCAGCCCTGTAACAATGAAGAGTCAAAGCACCAGTCTCCAAGCATTAACCCCTATGGGGGAAATAACAGGAGGACCAATCACAGGCCCAGCTCCATGAAAAGGTGGAACAAGGCCCAATAACTTGCTGCCGTGGTGGTCAGGAGAGCACCATGTGGTAGCAAAACATCAACTACAGGAGAGTGTTAGTACAGGACTCCGTAATGTACATCACATTTCAAAGTCTTTCCCGCAGGTGGACATACTCCTCAGGGAGTCTTCAGGGATAGGATATGCTGGCAGACCTGTAAAGCACTCTGTGGCCTACACACCACACTGCAAAAAAATAAAAATCTAGTAAAATGGGTTTGCTTTGTTTAAAAGGAGATAAGACATGCCATTCACATAGGATTAGGAAGAATGTAAAGCATGATGAGAGTGGGTAATATCTGGCTGACTAACAACTTTTGTCTGTCAGTGCTCAATCTCCTGTATGTCAAAACCTAACCCACTTGACTTGGAATTCCTTCTGAACCTTAATGAAAGATGAAGAAAAAAGGTTTTGCCTGCATTTCCACTTCATATTTTACATCAAGTGTGTGAACAAACATCTATACCCCTAAAATCACCACCCCTGGGAAGCAGGAGAAACAGCAGCAGCAGTAAAAAAATCAGTCAGGGAAAGAAACCAACTGACTGATATCCAGAGAATGAACATCCATAAGGTTTCCTCAAATTGCATGGTCACCATTGTCCAGCTTACGCATTTCTAAAATTTTCTCCCCAAAATTTTAAGGAAAGGAACCACTTTTAGATAACAGTACTATCCACGGAAAAGCATCATGTACAGTTCTTAATACTTTACCTGGGACACAGGAGGCTCATGGAGATCTAGCTGTAGCCTCTGCACAACTTGAGAGAAGTCTTCTGCATGAAAGCAAATCACATCTTTGGTTTTGCGGGGTTGATCAGTCCTGGCAATAAAAAAAAAAAAAGTCAAAGTCACCAAGACTGTTCTGCAGGTTTGTTTTTTTACTATGGTGTAGCCGAGTCCATATCAGACACATACATTGTTAACAATTACAGTTAATAACATACAGAATGGGTATAACAAAGTCTTTACTTATTCAAAATGAATATGTTCATGCAGATTTTTCAAAGTTTTTATTTTTTATAACCATTTATGCAGAACAGCAGCCTGTTATTGAGCATATGTTTTATACAACTCAAATGCTGTGTTGGAAGAACAGTTGATACTTTTTTGGATAATGACAGAATATGCATAATATCCAAATATGCAGCTTTCAAGGTCTAAATGATCTTACCATTCTCCAAACTGCACGGCCTTCAAAACCCCTACAGCTGCTGTACTCTCCCAGTCAAAACCTTGGCCAACATGATCTGCATGTGCTCTTGTTCTGTCTTCAAAAAGGACCTCTCTAGGCTCACTAGTACGAGGCAGATATTGCAAGTTCTTTATCTCATTCATCGATCTGCAACAACAACAACAAAAAAAGACATAAGTTGAATGCAACCTACTCACCTGTAAACTCAATGTAGGACTCTGAATTAAATATTAATCTTCCCTTTTTACACAAATATAGGCTAGGGGATTAAAATGGAAAACAATTTGCCAGGAGTAGTAGCATTTATTTTGAATATTACCACAGTCTGAGTCAGCTACCCATATTATGAATATTACCACAGTTGGCTACCCCCACACTTTGGGTAGCTGACTGTGGTAATATTCATAATATATTATAAGGTACAGTGCCAGTGGTTGCCGGTATTTTAAGTCCACTCCTCACATGCCCCTCTTTAATAGCCTGTCTGACCACTTAAGGACCGCCTCCTGCACATATACGTTGGCAGAATGGCACGGCTGGGCACAAGCACGTACCTGTACGTCCTCTTTAAGTGCCCAGCTGTGGGTCACATGACCGTGGTCGCGGGACCCGATCGCCGCCGGAGTCCCGCGATCGGTCCCCGGAGCTGAGGAACGGAGAGAGCTGTGTGTAAACACAGCTTCCCCGCTCTTCACTGTGGCGCTGTCATTGATCGCCTGTTCCCTGATATAGGGAAAGGCGATCAATGATGTCACATGTCCAGCCCCACCGCCCTACAGTTAGAAACACATGAGGTCACACTTAACCACTGGGGGCGCTGAAGGGGTTAACTCCCAAACTGCAACTGTCATTTTCACAATGAACAATGCAATTTAAATGCATTTTTTGCTGTGAAAATGACAATGGTCCCAAAAATGTGTCAAAATTGTCCAAAGTGTCTGCCATAATGTCACAGTCACGAAAGAAAAAAAAAAAACACTGATCGCCGCCAATAGTAGTAAGAAAAAAAATTATTAATAAAAATGCAATAAAACTATCCCCTATTTTGTAAACGCTATACATTTTGCGCAAACCAATCGTTAAACGCTTATTGCGATTTTTTTTACCAAAAATATGTACAAGAATACGTATCAGCCTAAACTGAGAAAAAAAAATTGTTTTTGTTTTTTTAATATCTTTTTTTGGGGATATTTATTATAGCAAAAAGTAAATATTGTTTTTTTTTTTTCAAAATTGACGCTCTATTTTTGTATATAGCGCAAAAAATTAAAACCGCAGAGGTGATCAAATGCCACCAAAAGAAAGCTCTATTTGTGGGGAAAAAAGGATGCCAATTTTGTTTGAGAGCCACATCGCACGACCGCGCAATTGTCAGTTAAAGCGACGCAGTGCCAAATCGCAAAAACTGGCCAGGTCCTTTACCTGGCGTAATGGTCCGGGTCTTAAGTGGTTAAAGGGGGGCATGTGAGGAGTGGACTTAAAAAATACCGGCAACCACTGTCTCTTATAATATATTATGAATATTATCACAGTCTGAGTCAGCTACCCATATTATCAATATTACCACAGTCAGCTACCCCAGACTCTGGGTAGCTGACTGTGGTAAGATTGATAATATGGGTAGCTGACTCAGACTGTGGTTATATTCACAATAAGGGACAGTGATTGCCCGTATTTTAAGTCCACTCCTCGGCTCACATGCCCCCCTTTATGTTGCTGGTGTGCACACTTACACAGTGCGCACTCACTGCTGTGTATGTTTAGTTTCCCGGCCAAAAAACGTGGTGGTACCGCCCACGCATCACCGACATATAGCGGCGCTGCACCGCATCATGCTCTCTAATGACCGACATCAGTTCCGATATCCGCCATTTGCATTCCACGCTGGTTCCGTGGATCCAGCGGGGAGATCAGAAAATCACACGAATCCAGCGTGGAGATCACGGGCGGGTGGGGTGAATCGAGATTGCGATCTTATAATGATTAATCGTGCAGCTCTAACACACATACACACACACACACACACACACACACACACACGAATAGGGGAAGTCAAACTTAAATATTATACTGTGGGCATAGTAAATCTAAGGGAGGTACACATTCATCCAACTGTTATGAAGCGGGATTGCATTCCTAAGACCCCTTTCACACAAAAGCGCTTTTCAGGCATTTTAGCGCTAAAAATAGCACCTAAAAAAAAAAGTGCCTCTCATGCCTCAGTGTGAAAGCCTGCGTGCTTTTACACTGGAGCAGTGCGCTTGCGGGACGGGAGAAAAAGTCCTGCAACCAGCATCTTTGGGGCGGTTTGGGAGCGGTGTATACACTGGCGAATAGGCATCGCTGCAGAAGCAACTGCAAAGGGCATCGGCAGCACTGCTACCAAGATAGACAAGGGAAAGGAATCACCGCTTCAGGTGGATCTAAGCAGACAATTTGAGGAACCTCTCAGAAGTCCAAGGTGCTGGCAATGCACAAGGCAAACATGGAAAAAGTGGAAATGGATGGACAGCCGCACTCCAAAAGGAACTTGAAGTAGTCTTTATTAATAAAACTGGACATGTAAACCCATGACTAAGCACTAACAGTGTGCGAAACGCGTCGGCTGTCCCCTTATGTGACTGTATTTTTGGATTTACATGTCCAGTTTTATTAATAAAGACTACTTCTTCAAGTTCCTTTGGAGTGCGGCTGTCCATCCATTTCCACCTTTTCCATGGCAGCGCTGCTACACGGGCACATTTAACCCTTTCCTTGGCTGCTAGTGGGGGTTAAAAAGCACCTCGCTAGCAGCAGCAAAGACGGCGGAAAAGCACCACTAAAACTAGCGGCGATTTATCGCCAACACATCCCCGTCCCAGTGTGAAAGCAGCCTAATCTATTAAAATCTATATTCAATCTAGAAAGCCCTTTAACAGAATTGATGATCACAAAACACGCACCCCCTTACCTTCGACGTTTAAATGGGGATTTTGGCATGTCTGCCGTGGGGATCATTTGCTCTCCTGGCCTCACCCACAGAATTGGGCCATCATCGCTTTGTGATCTGCACTGAAGTTTAAGTGTAGACATTGTGCCCCATGGTAAAGTCATCTGAAAAACAAAGATGACATTGCAACATTTTTAATTCTCACAAGCAGCTTTAAAAAAAAAAAAAAAAAAAAAAAAAAAGTGGTGTCAATACATGGGACATTTTAAAAAGCTTTGAAGTTTTCTACCATGTAAATGATTCATCACACAGTAGTTCAAAATACTGTGTGGGATGCCTAAATATAATATTTGCACCAAATAAAATCTCATCCACTGTTTCACGTAAGATTTCAGCCCAAGTTACCCAGCAATACATTTTTCTCATTTTGATTATTTTATTGAAAAGTACTCTTCGGCACATTTATACCAGTATCATACTTAGCTACATGTTTTTATGACGGCTTTTGCTACCGTTTGGTATTACTCGCACCATGTTTACAGTTTATGTAGCTACATCGATTTTATCTCCAGTGCAATATTTATTTGGTTACCTACTTGAAGACTATAAAAGTTTTAATGCTATTCCCATCGAGCGCTGCCTTTGTGTGTGTTTTTGTATCCTGCTATCCATTTTTCCAGTGGTTGGTAGCTGCACTGGGAATCGGCCTGCAAGGAGATCAGCTAAAAGTAGTTGGATCTGTATGTGCGTTATAATTAATCGAAATTAGTCAATAAAAACAAAAAAACGATTTATCGAACACAAAAGTTTTGATCAGTAACGGCCCTAAAAAAAAAAAAACTTCAATTGCATCATAATAAAGCAGAACAGTTATTTGGAAAGATGCCGAGTGCATCTTGTGTGTCTGTTCCCTATTGCAGTAGTTATTAATTCGGAACCACTAATCAATATGAGGATAGGAGTTGCCCATCTATAAAATGTCCAGCTCAATGACAACAGCAAAGTCTGCCATATGTGGTGGTCTAATGGCAAAAACAGTATATAGTTGAAGGGTTAGTTTACCTTTTCACAAAATAGAAAGGTCAACTCACCCACCCCCTTGGTCCCAATCTCCTTATCCAGTACAACAGTCCAACACTTTAAAACATCACCATACAGTGCCACGATCTTGCGGACCAATGTAGAAACTTTGTTCAGGGACCGCGTCCCAGAATAAAGGAGCTTCAAAGAGGCTGGTCATTGCTCAACAGGGTCACCGACTAATGAGCATTTTGTATGGCACGCATTAGTAGTTACACTGGGTTGACAGATACTGTATGTTGAGGGTAACCAGCAATTTAAAAAGAGCAGGTAAGGGAAAAAAAGTCTAAAGCAGGCCATAGACTGAATTTCTTGATCGATCAACTTGGTACATTCAACCTGCCCATACATGGTTTGAATCTCAGCCAGCTCCTGCTTAACCGGCCGAGATTTAAACGGACTCTGGTCAGTCTTAAAAGGAGATGTGGGCAACAAAAGTCCAACCACTGCTTAGTTTAATGTTTGCATCGAAGAGTCAGAGGGTAGAACTATGGCTTAACCACTTGCCGACCAGGCCATAGTCGAAAGACGGCTACAGCGCAGTCAGCTAGTTTTGGGAGGGCGTCCAGGGACATCCTCCCGAAGTAACGCACACCGGGAGTGTCCGAAATGGCCAGTTTCTCCGGACCCGGCGCATCACAGATCGGGGGTAAAAGGCCAAGGAGAGCGTCCCTTTATCACGTGATCAACGACGGAGCGGTCACTTGTCAACAAACCGGAGCATGCCTGGTTCAGCTTCTCCCCTTTCCTCACACTGATCGGTACAGCAGCGCTGTGGGCTGGATGTGTGCCCATACATGCCCAATTCGTGCTCACCCGTGCAAACTCAGTGCTCATCCTTATTTGCTAAATTGTAACAGAAACAAAAATTTTCTGTCTTTAATGTATAGCGCAAAAAATCAAAACCCAGTGGTGATTAACCACTTAAGGACCGCCTAACGACAATATACGTCGGCAGAATGGCACCGCTGGGCACAATCACGTACCTGTACGTGACTGTATAAAGCCCAGCGGTGGGTCGCTGCTTCCCCGTTCTTCATTGTGGCGCTGTCATCGATTGATTGTGCGTCCCTATATTAGGGAACACACAATGACGTCAGACCTACAGCCACACCCCCCTACAGTTGTAAACACACTTCAGGGAACACAACCCCTTCAGCGCCCCCTTGTGGTTAACTCCCAAATGGCAACTGTCATTTTCACAATAAACAATGCATTTTAAATGCATTTTTTGCTGTGAAAATGACAATGGTCCCAAAAATGTGTCAAAATTGTCCGAAGTGTCCGCCATAATGTCGCAGTCACGGAAAAAAAAAAAAAAAAAATCATTGATCGCCGCCATTAGTAGTAAAAAAATAAATAATTAATTAATAAAAATGCAATAAAACTATCCCCCGTTTTGTAAACGCTATAAATGTCGCGCAAACCAATCGATAAACGCTTATTGCGATTTTTTTTACCAAAAATAGGTAGAAGAATACGTAATCGGACAAAACTTGAGTAAAAAAAAAATTCATATATGTTTTTGGGGGATATTTATTATAGCAAAAAGTAAAAAAATAGATATTTTTTCAAAATTGTCACTCTATTTTTGTTTATAGCGCAAAAAATAAAAACCGCAGAGGTGATCAAATACCACCAAAAGAAAGCTCTATTTGTGTGAAAAAAAGGACGCCAATTTTGTTTGGGAGCCACGTCGCACGACCGCGCAATTGTCAGTTAAAGTGACGCAGTGCCGAATCGCAAAAAGGGGCCTGGTCTTTTACCTGCATTTTGATCCGGGTTTTAAGTGGTTAAATACCACCAAAAGAAAGCTCTTTGTGAAAAAGGGACACAAATATCATAAAGGTACATTGTGACTGAGTAATGGTCATTCAATATGTGAGAGAGCATTGAAAGCTGAAAATTGGTCGAGTTAGGAAGGGGTATAAGTGCCCAGTGGGCACGTGGTTCAAATATTGTAAATGAGCCAAATTCAAGGTAACAATATCTAAATATGTAATGTAAAGTAAACTTTCCAGAAATGTTAAACCACGGAGCCGGGAAAACAAAAAAAATAAAAAAGATAAATAAAATATTAGTGTGCAGTAGTTTTAGAAATTGAATTGGTTTGAAACACTTCCTTACTTGAAGATGCTACTGGTGAAGAAACACTTTGTAATGATCCAGAAGCAGCAGAAAGTGTTTCTGGAATAAGAACTCATTCAGGAGGGAAAAAGCTACTCACATTTTCATTCTGGTCCCCCTCATTTAACAGCATAAAGTATTTGTATAATGTCTTTAGGGCACTTCTGGCACGCAAGGATGTGTTTTGTTATTGTAGCATTTGTAAAATAAATATTTCTTCTAACAATATTTGTAAATTGCAGCAGGGGAGGAAAATCAATACCAATTTACTGATCAGACTATAGGTACACAATTATGCGGTGATGGTGGGGAAGGTTATAAAGATAACATTTATTTTTCAAACAAATTCACCCTCTAGCCATCAATTAAAGCCTGAGAGGACAGAAAACTATCATCCTCTGTATACCAAAAAAAAATAAAAATCACTCAACTGTAGGAGGTACAAGATGAAACCCACAAGAAAACTAAACCATTTCCCCTGCAGTGCCCCCTAGTGGCATAAATTCATATTTCAATTGTTTGAGAAGTGCATTGAGAACTACAGTGTAACATGAACCGTATTCCAGGAATTGCTGGTCTTCAGCTGAGATAACGTGCAATTTAAGACTTTACATAAAGTCTCAGAAATCTTTCACGATATATAAAAAGATTTAATATATTTGTAAAAAAACATATTCCACACACTTTTTCCCCCACCTTCAGCAATAATCAGATAAAAGCATATGGAAAACCTTAGAGTAACTCCATTTTTGTTGAGAAAAAAAGCAATTACACAAGCAGGAAATGTTTCTAGGGGTGGGCAGTACACACTCTGTACAGAACAACTCCAGGTGGCCATATTGCAATGCATTCGCAGAAAATTACAGCGGCTGCAGATTGAAAAGGAAAGGTAATTTTTAATAACATTCATTTACAAATATGACTTGTGTCGCAATTGTATACGCTATATTATTTTTTCTTTGCCATTTTTTCCCCCCTCAAAAATGGAGTTACCCTCTAAAAATATAAGGCAATCAATCGGGTTAAATCAGATATGAGGTGCATATCAAACTAACCTTTAAAAATGGAGACTCTTCCAACATGTCTAGGAACTCTGGAAAAAAATCTCCAACTTCTTCATCAACTGCTCCAACCAGGCTGATTTGTCTCATTGGACCTGCTCTGTATGTGCCACAGCAGTAGGTTCTGCTGACCTAGGAGGAATGGATAACCGAATCAATAAACATTGTAAATATGTATTTTTATTTTTTTATCTGTCAAGGAAAAAACTTCTGTTCTCATGCTATTGCTTAGTCACAATTAACACTTATAGAGGTTCCCTATAACAGTACAATAATTCACTTTGACTTTAGTTCCACTTTAAAAGTTCAATAATACTTCAGTTGCTTACACATACCAGCAGTAACTTTTATAGTTTCTTGTATGACAAGAATTTCAGCTTAGAAAAATTAAATATATTCACTTTTTCAAAAACGTATATAACCACTAGGAATTATTAAAAATAGGAAGACTTGCATGGTTCATAAAAACAGTTCTCCTGGTCTATTGGGACAACAGCTTACAGGTAACAGTTTGTATTAAGTAAAGTACAATGACCGGAGGTGTTTTTTGCACATTGCAAGTATATATAACCTTGAATAATTTTAGCCCACTGTTGGCTGAAAATGGGTAACAGGAGTTCAGAATGAACTGCAGTTCTGTGACCTACAGGAGTAGAGCCAAAATACCGGTGAACAGAACTGCACAGGTGTGAACCCAGCTTTAGGTCCCTTTCACACAAGGTGAACTCATCAATCAAGTGGATCCGCTCCGCTGATGCAGAGCGGACACAGCCCGTCTTTCTCTATGGGGCAGACCAATGAAAAACGGATTGCCTGTCCATTTCCATCCAACTGTCATGTGATCGCCAGATGGGAAACGTCCCCATTCGTATGTTTTTGGTGGAACAGATCGGATCAGATACAGGCGGCTGTAACCGGACACGTCCGTTTACATTCGGTTCCCCAGAGAGAACAATGGGTAGTCCGATCGGGTCCACCTCAAAAACGGACAGGTCATCCCAATTGATCCGCTTCCAGTGCATGAAAATCTATTTCCACCTTTGCAGAGAAAATTCAGAGAACCCCTACTTTATATTAGTTGCATGTTTGAGAATATTTCAAAATGGCTGCATACACTGTATTTGTGGATAATTCTATGAAATCACTTCGCTTTCCCCTTCCATGTAATGTTAAAAAAAAAAGGTGGGGGAGTCATGTTTACCACAAGTAACCCTGTATGTCCTACTAGCAGATGTTCATTATCAGTTGTAAACCAAATGTGCACACTGTCTGACGGCCGAAAGCGGTAAAGATAGCAAAGCTTGGGTTGTACATTGTACAGTATATGTTAATGCACCTTTTAGACTTCATGCACATGTGGAGGGTTGCAATTTGTGCACTTAGGAATGACAGATGTTCCATGCAGCCAGTCTGACAAAATAAACACGCAGAGATGCAGCAGCTATAGTGATCCTACTGACATGTGCCTGAAGCTGCTGTGCCTAGCTTTGACAGGCTGGCGGCACAGAAATCCTGTCATTACAAAGAAAACAAACAGGTCAACCCAATTGACCCGCTTCCAGTGCATGGAAGTCTATTTCCACCTTTGCAGAGAAAATTCAGAGAACACCTACTTTATATTGGTTGCATGTTTGAGAATCTTTAAAAATGGCTGCATACACTGTATTTGTGGATAAATTCTATGAAATCGCTTTGCTTTCCCCTTCCATGTAATAACACGACGGGCTGTGACCGCTCTGCAACAGCGGAGCGGATCCACTTGATTGAGTTCACCCTGTGTGAAAGGGACCTAAAGCTGGGTTCATACATATGCGGCTGCGGTTTCAGTGCAGTTCTGTTCACGGGTTTAGGTGCAAATTTTTACCTCAGATCCGATCCGATCCGATTCCTGTCAGAATTGGTCTATTCACCTGTGTGAATGAAGCCTTAAAGCGGTTCTCCACCCTAAAGTAGAGTCCCGCTGATCGGAACCCTCCCCCCTCCTGTGTCACATTTGACACCTTTCAGGGGGGAGGGGGGTGCAGATACCTGTCTAAAGACAGGTATTTGCACCCACTTCTGGCCCGGCAAATGAATGCCGGGCAAAAGACAAGCATTCCATCACATCCCGTCGCCCCCCCGTTGTGTGCTGGGAACACTCGGCACACAGCGGGAGCCAATCGGCAGGCGCGGCGCGACTCGCACATGCGCCGTAGGGAACCGGGCAGTGAAGCCGCAGCGCTTCACTTCCTGGTTCCCTCAGCGTGGATGGCGGGGGGAGCAGCAGAGAGACGAGCGATCGCTCGTCCTCTGCTGCGATCGGCGCTGGACTCCAGGACAGGTAAGTGTCCTAATATTAAAAGTCAGCAGCTGCAGTATTTGTAGCTGCTGGCTTTTAATATTTTTTTCCCATGGCACATCCGCTTTAAGAAGGTGAAATTTACTAAGACTGGAGCACTCCCGAATCTGGTGCAGTTGTGCATTGAAGCCAATCAGCTTCTGACTTCAGCTTTTTCAATAAAACTTGGAAGCAGATTGGTTTCTATGCAGAGCTGCAACAGATGCCATGTTCCATGTTTAGTAAACTTCCAATCTGTTCCTTTAGTGCCGGTTCACACTACAGCGACTTGGGATCCGACGTGCCCCAAGTTGTGTGACATGAGAAATTCCATTGAAGTAAATGAGAGCGGTCATAATACACACTACTGAAGTTGCTCCGACTTCAGAAAAGGTTCCTGTACTACTTCAAGGCGACTTCTAGGCAACTTGTACCCATTGATTTCAATGGAAGTTGCCTCCAAAGTCAGATCACTGTCTTAACTGAAGCAACTTTACAGGAAAAGAAAATAGTAGGGCTGCAACTAACGACTATTTTCATAATCGATTTAGGTGGCCGATTGTTTCGAGTAATCAATAATAGCCTTAAACAAAAAAATTATAATTATATATATATATATATATATATATATATATATTATATATATATATATATATATATACACATACACATACATACATACATACATACACACACATACACAGTGATGAAAATAAGTATTTGAACACCCTGCTATTTTGCAAGTTCTCCCACTTGGAAATCATGGAGGGGTCTGAAATTGTTATCGTAGGTGCATGTCCACTGTAAGAGACATAATAAAAAAATAAAAAAAATACAGAAATCACAATGTATGATTTTTTTAACTATTTATTTGTATGATACAGCTGCAAATAAGTATTTGAACACCTGAGAAAATCAATGTTAATATTTGGTACAGTAGCCTTTGTTTGCAATTACAGAGGTCAAACGTTTCTTGTAGTTTTTCACCAGGTTTGCACACACTGGAGGAGGGATTTTGGCCCACTCCTCCACACAGATCTTCTCTAGATCAGTCAGGTTTCTGGGCTGTCGCTGAGAAACACGGAGTTTGAGCTCCCTCCAAAGATTCTCTATTGGGTTTAGGTCTGGAGACTGGCTAGGCCACGCCAGAACCTTGATATGCTTCTTACAGAGCCACTCCTTGGTTATCCTGGCTGTGTGCTTCGGGTCATTGTCATGTTGGAAGACCCAGCCTCGACCCATCTTCAAAGCTCTAACTGAGGGAAGGAGGTTGTTGCCCAAAATCTTGCAATACATGGCCCCGGTCATCCTCTCCTTAATACAGTGCAGTCGCCCTGTCCCATGTGCAGAAAAACACCCCCAAAGCATGATGCTACCACCCCCATGCTTCACAGTAGGGATGGTGTTCTTGGGATGGTACTCATCATTCTTCTTCCTCCAAACACGGTTAGTGGAATTATGACCAAAATGTTCTATTTTGGTCTCATCTGACCACATGACTTTCTCCCATGACTCCTCTGGATCATCCAAATGGTCATTGGCAAACTTAAGACGGGCCTTGACATGTGCTGGTTTAAGCAGGGGAACCTTCCGTGCCATGCATGATTTCAAACCATGACGTCTTAGTGTATTACCAACAGTAACCTTGGAAACGGTGGTCCCAGCTCTTTTCAGGTCATTGACCAGCTCCTCCCGTGTAGTCCTGGGCTGATTTCTCACCTTTCTTATGATCATTGAGACCCCACGAGGTGAGATTTTGCATGGAGCCCCAGTCCGAGGGAGATTGACAGTCATGTTTAGCTTCTTCCATTTTCTAATGATTGCTCCAACAGTGGACCTTTTTTCACCAAGCTGCTTGGCAATTTCCCCCGTAGCCCTTTCCAGCCTTGTGGAGGTGTACAATTTTGTCTCTAGTGTCTTTGGACAGCTCTTTCGTCTTGGCCATGTTAGTAGTTGGATTCTTACTGATTGTATAGGGTGGACAGGTGTCTTTATGCAGCTAATGACCTCAAACAGGTGCATCTAATTTAGGATAATAAATGGAGTGGAGGTGGACATTTTAAAGGCAGACTAACAGGTCTTTGAGGGTCAGAATTCTAGCTGATAGACAGGTGTTCAAATACTTATTTGCAGCTGTATCATACAAATAAATAGTTAAAAAATCATGATTTCTGGAATTTTTTTTTTGATTATGTCTCTCACAGTGGACATGCACCTACGATGACAATTTCAGACCCCTCCATGATTTCCAAGTGGGAGAACTTGCAAAATAGCAGGGTGTTCAAATACTTATTTTTATATATATATATATAAAAAAAAATTTGGGGCCAATTTGTTGTTGGGCAGATTACAAAACACAAATTGCCGCAAAAACACATTACATGCTTTTCTGCAGCTTCTCCATTGAAGTATATTGAGCCAAAAAAAATAGCACCGTTTTGCGTTAAAAAGTCCTTGCCCATGGATGTGAACGTATGCCATAGGAAAACATGTAAATGAACTGTAGTGTGTTTCTGCAAAAAGCACCAAAAAAACAGAGATGTGACCCCGGCCTGAGAAGTTTAGTAACATAATGGGTTTAAACTAGCAAAAATAAGTATAAAAATCGCTACTGTAAGGGTCCTTTCACATGTACGGACCATATGTTCGCATTTTCATCCGTCCGTTTGCGGATGAAAACGGGACATACATGGGTCCCTATGTGATTACGGTGTCAGCGGATGAACATCCGCTGACACCCGTAATTTGTCCGCCTCCGCAAAGATCCGCATTTGCAGACGGAAGAAATCCTATTTTTCTTCCGTCTGCCGGATCGGATGAACACAGACATACAGTCCGTGTTCGTCCGATCCCCCATAAGGGAGAGCGGAGGAAACACAGGGCGGTCCCTGCACAGTGTGCGGGGACCGCCCTGTCAGCTGCCAGCTCAGCGGGGATTTTACAGAGGATCCCCGCTGAGCTTTGCGGACACACGGAGCGGATCATTACTGATCTGCTCCGTGTGAAAGGGCCCTAAGGGGGTTAATTTTTTTACTGTGGGACAGTGAAAGTAATATTTACAGGAGCGATTTGCTTTTTTGTACTATAAAGGGCTAATTTTAGTTTCTTTAACCCCATTATGTTACTGGCCGATTAATCGATTATGAAAATTGTAATTGATTAGTTGTCGATCGATTAGTTGTTTACTTAGGCAAACCCCTCCTTCCCACAGAGCTGATTATTCTGTGATTGGCCACAGCCAAAGTCGCCTGCCCTGAAGGCAACTTTAAGTCACGCAAGTCGCTTCAAGTTGCGCTGAAGTCGCCTTGCAAAGTCGCGCTGTAAGTCGGGTTGCCCCTGTGTGAACTGGCACCAAGTGTTCTTTGCAAGATATTTTGAACAAAACAAGCTGCTTAGAGTTTTGTGTATAATCCTGGTCCAAGGAATAAAACTACAAAAAGGTTTTTTCTTTTTTTAGGTATGCTGTTTGAATAGAACAAACCACAAAGCAAGCGAAAGCAAAGCAAGTGATTGAAGCTGTGGGTGGCCCTATTGGTACCACCCAGCTCAACAAAAGTAGATTTTTCAAAAACTGTCCTTTTCAAAAGAACCAGATGGAAAATTGGCAGCAGAACAGTGACTGCAATCAATCAAGTGCAGAAACCATTCTGACAACCACAGGTGATCTGTGAGCAGGGAAGATTTTCCTATTCATGCCATTATCCTGGAAAAGGAGAATCTATTGGGATTTCTCATGTTTCGCTTGCAGGTAAAGCTATAGTGTATGGCTAGTATTTGTCAAGTTAAAGAAATAATATACAGGCGGTCCCCTAGTTACAAACATCCGACTCCTACTTACAAATGGAGGAAGACAACAGAAAGTGAGAGGAAATCTACCCCTAGAAAGTCAAATTCACTCCTGTAAGATTTATTGGAAAAAAGGTGTCTCCACTGAAGCTTTATCACCAATCCTTGGTTCCCCAACAACCCAAAATTAATATTGTCATTGGGGACAGAAAGTGAGATGAAAGCTTAAAAGGAATTTTTTTTTTTTTATTATTGAAATGACCGTTTACAGGGTATAGAGACATAATAGTTAACTGATTCCTTTTAAAAATGATTAAAAATAGATACAAATCAATCATATAATGTGCCTGTAGTTTCAGTTTAGTTTTTGCATCTAGTTTCATGCTTCTGTGAAGTACAGAGACACAGAGCCAATAGAGGGCAGTGATGGTTTGTAAAATGAAAGTGATTGGTTCTGAGGGGTTTAAGACACACAGTAATCACACCTCCTTGATTAGTGAAAGCTCCCATGACTTTTTTCCATCAGGAAACAGATAAGGATTACAGCAACATCATAGCAAAAACGAACAATGAGGACATAAAAATAGGACTGCAGTAAGGTAAAGGAAGCTATTAAGCTAAAAAAAAAAAAAAAAAAAAAAAATAAAATACCTTTATTGACCTTTTAACAGGCAGCAAAACAAATGTTATAAGAGATAGATATCTATCAAACACACATTTTTTTTGTATTACACACATACATACATATACTGGTTGTACTGTGGTTTTAAACA
Organism: Rana temporaria; assembly: GCF_905171775.1. Classification (NCBI taxonomy): domain Eukaryota; kingdom Metazoa; phylum Chordata; class Amphibia; order Anura; family Ranidae; genus Rana; species Rana temporaria. The sequence goes on along the minus strand of NC_053490.1, from coordinate 318,320,059 downwards.
CTTATACAAGAAGTTAATGTAGGAAATATTGCATTTTTTTCAATTTTATTTATTGGCGTTTTATAGAACAATTTTATAGGATATATAGCGCTGCACTATAAGGATACAATTGTTACAGGGGTGTTAACCCTTCTCTATGCCATCCAAAAAGCTTAAAAAAAATCATTTGAATTAGAGCTACACTTACATTTCATTTTTTTATTTTATTTTTAAACAGATTCAACTTAAAGCGATTGTTATTTAAAAAAAAAAGAAAACACAAATGTTTACAAACATGTCATACTTACCTCCACTGTGCTGCTCGTTTTGCACAGAGTGGCCCCAATCGTCCTCTTCTGGGGTCCCTCGGCGGCTCTTCCTCGTATCACATAACCCCCAAGGAGAAGCGCTCTCCGGGGGGGGGGGGGGGTTTACCTTGCAGGTGCGCTCCTGAGTCCAGCATTTGCATCCATAGACATGAATGCCGGACTCGGCCCTGCAACCACGTCATTGGATTTGAATGACAGCAGTGGGAGCTAGACAAAAACAAATCAGTGACCAATATAGCCACCTTTCTTTGCAAGGACACTCAAAAGCCTGCCATCCATGGATTCTGTCAGTGTTTTGATCTGTTCACCATCAACATTGCGTGCAGCAGCAACCACAGCCTCCCAGACACTGTTCAGAGAGGTGTACTGTTTTCCCTCCTTGTAAATCTCACATTTGATGATGGACCACAGGTTCTCAATGGGGTTCAGATCAGGTGAACAAGGAGGCCATGTCATTAGTTTTTCTTCTTTGATACCCTTTCTTGCCAGCCACGCTGTGGAGTACTTGGACGCGTGTGATGGAGCATTGTCCTGCATGAAAATCATGTTTTTCTTGAAGGATGCAGACTTCTTCCTGTACCACTGCTTGAAGAAGGTGTCTTCCAGAAACTGGCAGTAGGACTGGGAGTTGAGCTTGACTCCATCCTCAACCCGAAAAGGCCCCACAAGCTCATCTTTGATGATACCAGCCCAAACCAGTACTCCACCTCCACCTTGCTGGAGTCTGAGTCGGACTGGAGCTCTCTGCCCTTTACCAATCCAGCCACGGGCCCATCCATCTGGCCCATCAAGACTCACTCTCATTTCATCAGTCCATAAAACCTTAGAAAAATCAGTCTTGAGATATTTCTTGGCCCAGTCTTGACGTTTCAGCTTGTGTGTCTTGTTCAGTGGTGGTCGTCTTTCAGCCTTTCTTACCTTGGCCATGTCTCTGAGTATTGCACACCTTGTGCTTTTGGGCACTCCAGTGATGTTGCAGCTCTGAAATATGGCCAAACTGGTGGCAAGTGGCATCTTGGCAGCTGCACGCTTGACTTTTCTCAGTTCATGGGCAGTTATTTTGCGCCTTGGTTTTTCCACACGCTTCTTGCGACCCTGTTGACTATTTTGAATGAAACGCTTGATTGTTCGATGATCACGCTTCAGAAGCTTTGCAATTTTAAGAGTGCTGCATCCCTCTGCAAGATATCTCACTATTTTTGACTTTTCTGAGCCTGTCAAGTCCTTCTTTTGACCCATTTTGCCAAAGGAAAGGAAGTTGACTAATAATTCTGCACACCTGATATAGGGTGTTGATGTCATTAGACCACACCCCTTCTCATTACAGAGATGCACATCACCTAATATGCTTAATTGGTAGTAGGCTTTCGAGCCTATACAGCTTGGAGTAAGACAACATGCATAAAGAGGATGATGTGGTCAAAATACTAATTTGCCTAATAATTCTGCACTCCCTGTATGTATAACTCTTGCTCAGGCCCCCAGGTAGTACAATGGTTCTCTCGCAGGCTCTGGGTTGCACGGAACCCCTCCGCCGGCCCTCACCTTGGTGCCCCCCGTCTTCTGCCTCCTCCAGCGGTAAAGCTCCGGCCGGGCTCCCCCAGCACCTGCCCTCATCTCCCCGGCTCCAGTCAGCATTCTCCGCTCCGCGTCTGGAACCAGGCCCGCTAGGAATCCTGGGATTGGTAGTTCTACAAGGAGACCTCCCTCTTCACTAACAACAGAGGCAGGAATACATATCCCGGCATGCCATCTGGCGCAACGGAAGCGTTATGCGGTATCTAAGGTAACAGAACCTGATTACTGGCAGCGGATGATGACGTTCCTGCTGCGGATTGGAGGATGGTGGTGATGGGGAATGTGAGCGACTTCCGGGACACATGCACATGGGCGAGAATAATTCAGTGTGTTTCCTATGGCCGCACCCGAAAATCGCGGGTCATCCCGCAGGGAGATCGCGGGCAGGGAGAAACGAGATCGCGATTCTCTCCACAATTAATCGTGCAGCTCTAGTGGGAGCCAATGGCTGCACTGATATCAATCTATCCAATCAAGAGCCGGGACCCCATGCAGAGAGGGTGACCGCATCTCCGAGGGAAATATGGGGCTCAAGTAAGTAAAACAGGAGGGCCTGTCACTGCCAAAAGTTTCACCATAATGCATAGGCCAGGTATCTGACAGGAATCTTGTCCCCACTTCTGGGAGTCCGGGCCACAGTGTATTACATCAGCGGCTCAACTCCCTCCTCCTCCCGCTGCTGGGCCAGTGAGAGCGCATCTGTGCCTTGCGCATGCGCAGTAGAGGCCTGGCATGAAGGCATAATGCTACACTGCTGGGTTCCCTTACCCGCAATAGTGGGTTCCCTTACCAGCATCAGACAGCTGATGGAAACAGATGCTGTGCAGACATGGCTGGAATCCAGGAAAGGCAAGTATCCCATTAAAAGTCAGCAGCTGCAGTATGTGTATCTGCTGGCTTTTAATTTTTTGCAGGGGTGGGCGGTCCTCCTCTTTAACCACTTAAGGACAGACTCTTGAGAATTGGTGTTTACAAGTTAAAATCATTTTTGCTAGAGAATTACTTTAAAAAAACAATATATAATGTTTGGGGGTTCTAACACCCTAGAGAATAAAATGGCAGTCGTTGCAATACTTTATCACACCGTATTTGCACAAGCGCACTTTTTTGGGAAAAAAAAAATTTTTGAATAAAAAAACAACATAAGACACTTGTAAAGTTAGCCCAATTTTTTATTTTTTTTAGATTAAGATGATGTTTAGCCAAGTAAATGCATACCCAACATGTCACGCTTTAAAATTGCGCCCGCTCGTGGAATGGCGACCAACTTTTACCCTTTAAAATCTCCATAGGCAATGTTTAAAAAAATTCTACAGATTGCATGTTTTGAGTTAGAGGAGGTCTAGGGCTAGAATTATTGCTCTCGCTCTACCGATCACAGCCATACCTCACATGTGTGGTTTGAACACCGTTATATGCGGATGCTACTCACGTATGCGTTCGCTTCTGCACGCAAGCTCGGCATGACGGGGGGGGGGGGGGCTGCAAGGTGGTCCCTTTAAGCGGCATAGCATGTGTGTGTGTGTGTGTGTGTGTGTGTGTGTGTGTGTGTGTGTATAATAAACACGCATCTCTGTTTTGTGAGGAAAGACATCGCAAGTTCCTAATAGCTAGGAACCACGATCTGTAATTTCCTCTAGGTCAGTCCCATCCCCCTAAAGTTAGAAACAAACACACTAGGGAAAGCAATTAACTCTCTGATCACCCCCCAGTAATCAGTTCATTTTTATAGCACTGATCACTGTATAAATGCCAATGGTCCCAAAAATGTCAAAAGTGTCCGCTATATCCGCCATAATGTCACAGTCGCGATATAAAAAAAATAAAAAAAAAAAAAAAAATAAAAAAAAAATCGCCGCCATTACTAGTAAAAAAATTACGCTAATAATAAAAGTTAGCCCAATTTTTTTGTATAATGTGAAAGATGTAATGCCGTGAGAATCGTGATGTTTATTCTAAGCAAAAAAAAATAAAAATAAATTGTGATTCTCATTTTAGCCAGAATCATGCAGCTCTATTGAATATTATATAAATGAGCACCAAAATTAGCAAGCAGTCAATAATTCAGTTAATCTAAGCATTGTTCATGTGGGGACTGCCCACCACTGTAATCCAAGTTTATACTATTCTATTACCTACTAATCTGATCACATGCCTGCTGGGCTACAATGACTAGTACATGAAGCAAGTTTCAGCAGGGTCATCAGAAACCAGATGAAATATGCTTTGTGAATAGCCCTGTTGGCACCTTCCCACTTAACATCCTTAGACGGAATTGAAAAAGCCGGGCAAAATGATGCATGCTTATGGTATTTTCACAGCCGGCTGTCAGAATACAATATCTGCAGTGGGAGATTTGTGCTGTTAAGCATTGATGGAGGAAGCCTGTTATATGCATTTCCCTCCTTTAGCCCGAGTATGGTTTATGGCCAAAAGCTCCTCTCCTGAACATGACTTTATCCACTTGACCTCCGAAAAATGTACCCCCCTTCATGACCAGGCCATTTTTTTTTTACGATTTGGCATGGTGTTAACTTTAAAGTACACTTGCATGGTCATGCAACATTGTACCCAAATACAATTTGTGGCTTTTCCCCCCACAAATAGAGCTTTCATTTGATCAGCACTGGATTTTTTATATTTTTGCACTATAAAAACAAAAAAAAAGTTAACAATTTTGAAAAAAATGTAATCATAATATTTTTTGCTTTCTGCTATAAAAACATTGTGAGCTACATATATTTACACACACACACACACACACTTCATAAAATTTAGACCAATATACAGTAGCTCACAAAAGTGGGTACACCCCCCCACATCTTTTGTAAATATTTTATTATATCTTTTCATATGAAAACGCTGAAGAAATGGCACAGTGCTACGATGTAAAGTAGTGAGTGTACAGCTTGGATAACAATGAAAATGTTCAACGCACAGTTATTAATGTCTAAACTGCTGGCAACAAAGGTGAGTACACCCCCTGAGTGAAAATGTCCAAATTGGGCCCAATTAGCCATTTCATTCCTGGTGTCATGTGACTTGTTAATGTTGTTACAAAGTCTCAGGTGTGAATGGGGAGCAGGTGTGTTAAATTTGGTGTATTATCGCTCTCACTCGCTGGTCACTGGAAGTTCAACATGGCACTTCATGGCAAAGAACTCTGAGGACTTTAAAAATAAATAAATTGTTGCTCTACATAAAGATGGCCTAGGCTATAAGAAGATTGCCAAGACCCTGAAACTGAGCTGCAGCATGGTGGCCAAGACCATACAGCCAATAGGACAGGTTCCACTCGGAACAGGCTATGGTCACCCAAAAAGGTTGAGTGCACATGCTCAGCATCATATCCAGAGGTTGTCTTTGGGAAATGGACGTATGAGTGCTGCCAGCATTGCTGCAAAGGTTGAAGGGGTGGGGGGGGGGTCAGCCTGTCAGTGCTCAGACCATATGCTGCATCTAATTGGTCTGCATGGCTGTCATCCCAGAAGAAAGCCTCTTCTAAAGATGCACAAGAAAGACCGCAAACAGTTTGCTGAAGACAAGCAGACTAAGGACATGGATTACTGGAACTGTGATCTAAGGAGACCAAATTTTACTTATTTGGTTCAGATGGTCTCAAGCATGTGTGGTGCCAACCAGGTGAGGAGTAAAAAAAAAAAAAAAAACACAACTGTGTCTTGCCTACAGTCAAGTATGGTGGTGGGAGTGTCATGGTCTGGGGCTGCATTAGTGCTGCCAGCACTAGGGAGCTACAGTTCATTGAGGGAACCATGAATAGCAACATGTACTGTGGCATACTGAAGCAGAGAGCATGATCCCCCCTCCAAGATGATCACTGCCTTGCTAAAGAAGCAGAGGGTAAAGGTGATCGACTGGCCAAGCATGGCTCCAGACCTAAACCCTATTGAGCATCTGTGGGGCATCCTTAAAATGGAAGGTGGAGGAGCGCAAGGTCTTCAACATCCACCAGCTTTGCAATTTCATCATGGAGGAGTGGAAGAGGACTTCAATGACAAACCTGTGAAGCTCTGGTGAACTGTGCCCAAGAGGAGGTTAAGGCAGTGCTGCAAAATAATGGTGGCCACACAAAATATTGACACTTTGGGCCCAATTTTGAAATTTTTATTGTATTTTCTTCAGTGTTACATGAAAAGATATAATAAAATATTTACAAAAATGTGGAGGGGGTACTCCCAAATCCCAATAAGTGTATATTGATTGCACAAAAGTGAGAGTCTACCAACTATAGTATATATTAGTGGTGCACCGAATGGACATTTTGGTGCAGAAACCAAAAATGCAGGATGCACTTTGCCTGAAAATTACAGTTTAAAAAAATGGTCCGTTTCGCTTTTGTTTTTGTTGTGGTGTTAACATTTTTTTTGTGTGATGCAGTTTGAGTCACATGGCCTATGAAAATACACCATAAAGCACAGTAAATGGGTAGTAAAATCGAAGCAAAAACTGATATTTAAAATGTATTTCTTTTTTTGTAATGTCAGCAATCAGCCAATTATAGCAAAACTGATTATTGCAGTGGCTATTCTGACATGTGACACTTTGTGGAAACCAGTGATTAGTGCTAAGAGTAAGCAATGTACTAATGACACTGGCTAGGAAGAGGGTTAAACCAAAGGCAATTAAAGGGTTAAATGTGTGCCTCAACCAGAGTTTGTGTACTGTGCTTGGTGTTTTTACTAATGGAAAAGTGATGGATTTTATTCCTTTCATTCCTTTTGCAGGGAAAGAAAGTTCATCTCTTTCCTGAATAGAGATCTGCCTTGTTAACATAGACAGAGCTCTGTCCTGTGTCACTTCCACATGACCGGCGGATGCTGGCAGACATCTATTTGCCAGACACCCGCTCATCGACAAATTACAGCCGAAGTGTTGCATATGTGATCCTGCACAGCGCGGCCGATTTGCAGCAGTAAATCTGCTCTGGGGCATCAGCAAGTGGTTGCAGTACTATACATGCACAGACACATAGGCCAACATGGAGGAAGGTTTATAGAGGTGGCAAAAGGAGGTAGAAGTTTAAAAAGGAAAAAATATATATCAGGCATTTGAGATGCGGTGTGCATGAGCCCAAACTGATACAATGGATGGAACAATGGATGGAATAGCGACTCCTTTAGGTTAGGAAGTTATTTAGAGTTGCAACAATGGTTGCAGAACAGGACGACGCATTTTTTTACAAAAATGCTCCTGCATATCCATATGCCAGGGCAGAGTTATAATTTGAGTTAGGGGCCGATATGAGAACAAATGTACCAGAAACATCACTAAATTAATTCTAGGAATGTAGGCTCAATGTACACAGGATGTTTTACAACCTTTCGTGAACGATTTAACGAGAGATAGTAACAAACGTTTAAAAACAAATAATCAAAAATTTAAAAAACGCCTGTACAACAAAACATGGCTAAATGCGATTTACCGTGCTTACAAGCTGTTACAGGCATTTCAAAGGCCTCTGAACATCCGTCCTGAACGCATTTTTTTGCTTACCCCAACTGCCTAGAAACAAATAAACGACCATGTGTACATGTACTCATAAGATAACAGAGGAGATTTCAGGAGTAGCTGAAAAAAAATGCTCAACTGCTCCTAAACATCCATTTACCAGCTGAAGTGTACATGAAGCCTAATGCCTCGTACACACGTATGGGATTTCCGACGGGAAAAGTTCCCGTCGGAAAGCCGAGAACATGCTCGGTTCAGTCTTTCCCCTACACACGGCCAGTTTTCCCGACGGGAAAACTACGATGGAAATCCCGGCCGTGTGCATGCTCCATCGCAGTTTTTCCCACCGGGCAAAAGTCCTGGTTCTCTTTTTTTTGTCCGGCGGTTTTTGGGCAGTTTTCCCGTCGGAAAAAACTGCGAGGAGCATACACACGGCTGGGATTCCTGGCCAAAAGCTCTCCTCACAGTTTTCCCATCGGGAAAACTGACCGTGTGTACGAGGCATTGTCACTTCTATTAACCACTTCCCGACCGCCGCATGTAGATATACGTTGGCAGAATGGCACGGACAGGCACATCAACGTACCTGTACGTGCCTGCCTAGACGTGGGTCGGGGGTCCGATCGGGACCCCCCCACTACACGCCACGGTCAGGTTCCCTCGGAGAGCGATCCGGGGACGACGGCGCGGCTGTTTATAGCCGCTCCGTCGCGATCGCTCCCCGGAGCTGAAGAACGGGGAGAGCCGTATGTAAACACGGCTTCCCCGTGCTTCACTATGGCGCTGCATCGATCGAGTGATCCCCATTATAGGGGAGACTCGATCGATGACGTCATTCCTACAGCCACACCACCCTACAGTTGTAAACACACACTAAGTGTACACTAAATCCTACAGCGCCACCTGTGGTTAACTCCCAAACTGCAACTGTCATTTTCACAATAAAGAATGCAATTTAAATGCATTTTTTGCTGTGAAAATGACAATGGTCCCAAAAATGTGTCAAAATTGTCCGAAGAGTCCGCCATAATGTCGCAGTCACGAAAAGAAGAAGAAAAAAAAAAAATCGCTGATCGCCGCCATTGGTAGTAAAAAAAAATAATAATAATGCAATAAAACTATCCCCTATTTTGTAAACGCTATAAATGTTGCGCAAACCAAATCGATAAACGCTTATTGCGATTTTTTTTTACCAAAAATAGGTAGAAGAATACGTATCGGCCTAAACTGAGGGAAAAAAAAAAAATGTATATATATGTTTTTGGGGGATATTTATTATAGCAAAAAGTAAAAAATATTGCATTTTTTTCAAAATTGTCGCTCTATTTTTGTTTATAGCGCAAAAAATAAAAACCGCAGAGGTGATCAAATACCACCAAAAGAAAGCTCTATTTGTGGGGAAAAAAGGACGCCAAATTTTGTTTGGGAGCCACGTCACACGACCGCGCAATGGTCTGTTAAAGCGACGCAGTCCCGAACTGTAAAAACACATTGGGTCTTTAGGCAGCATATTGGTCCGGTCCTTAAGTGGTTAAAGAATCACAATATAGAACACTGACAATTAGTAAATGCAGATTCCTGAACTAGTTTATCTAGTAGCTCTTAAATAAAAACCCTTTTGAAGCCAATCAGAACAGGATCCAAAATCTCTTGCTTTTACCAATAGAATCATCTCAAAAATGGCTCCAGCTGCTTTTCCTTCAGGCACACTGTCTACTCTCCCAGGACATGAACCATCCTGTCCTGCAGACTAACCAAATAACCAGACAGATGTGCAACAAGCAATTCAAATTATGATCCTCACACTTAAATAAGCTTTTAACAGTTTAAATGACATATTTCAACAGCAATTAAACATTTCAAAATTATATTTTTTTTAACACACCTGTGCATGAAAGTTTGCAATTGTTGTTGTTTCGATGTCTTTCTTGCCAATGATCTCCATTTTAACCGGTGTATTTGGAAAGTTAAAAGCAAAGTAGTCCAGAAAGTCAGGCAAGTAAGCAGCTGCACCATGCACTATGGCCAATGCATAGTAAGATGCATTCTTGTCATTTTCATTAAATGTCTTTTCCAGGAACTCCTCTGCAAATCTCTCCATCTCCATAGGAGACAAAAAGGAAAGTTCATCCATGTAAGCATGTAAAACTGGGGCTCCACCATTTGACTGGTTCTCTTCATGCATCAGTCTGCTGAAGCGAGATTCTGTTTTTATGATACTGGTACGGATACAGTGCTCTTGATGAGATGCAAAGGGCATCTGGACCTCCTGAGGAACTCTGTATTCTTCAGTTCCAAGGTCTGATCGGCAAAGCTGTTCATCTTTTAGGTATCTGCAGGACTCCTGCTTCGTTTCTACTCCCACACTGGCTTGGTCTAGGGCTTCCTTATTAATGCGGGTCAGTCCAGCACACAGAGTCTGCACCTCTTTGTTGTACATTTTCAGTCGCCTTACTCTTAAATCATCTCTATGCTTCTTTTTCTTCTTTTTCTTGAGCTTTTTAAGGAGGAAAGCTGTATCATCATTTAGTATTTTCTGCGATTTGCCATTCTCATCTGGAATTTCTGTGAAAGAGGTAAAAAGTGATTAAAAACACTTTACAGAAAAGTTAATTTACAGCAGCTTATGTTAAAGGATTGTAAACCTAGACATGATTCGCTGCCAGCCCCCCTATTTAAGTTGCCATCCTGGACTATGTAATTGTTTGTTAGAAACAAAGCATCTTAATACCTTTTAGTCATGTAACTTCAAGCCGGTCACATGACTCCCAGCCGCTCTAATACTCCGATCTAGGGCTACAGCGGGAGGGGCCGAGATCTGCCTCTGACATCAGCCTGGAGGTCACATGACCACCATGCTGGCCACTTGGCCCCTCCCGCTGTAGCCCTGAATCGGACTCCTATGGCCTGTACACACAAGCCAAAAATCAGACAACAGATCGTCCGCCTTTTTTCGATTTATAGTTGCAAGTAGAAATTGAATAGGTTACTAAATTCACGAAATTTCTCATACGACAGAAAACAAAAAAACAAAAATCAGAAGTGATGTCATGCGTTCCAATGTATTTGTATTTTCGGATGACAACTGTACTGACTAAAAACGAAAATCGGACGATCTGGCATCGTACGAGGAAAACTTCCTAGCTTGACCGATCGAATAATAAATCGGATGAATTGTAGTGATCGGCTCTTGAAAGCTCTGTACCAACGATCCGATTATCGTACGGTTCTTCCTCGGACAACAGTTTTCGTACGATGTTTGGATCGTGTGTGCGGGTGATTAGAGCCACCTGGAGTCTGAAGCTAAATGACACAAAAAGATATTTAGAGGCTTTGTTTCTAACAATTACAAGCACTGTGCCGTTTAACCTGCTATAAGGACCATTTTAAGAACTATACCTAAAAAAAAAAAAAAAAAAAAAAGTACAATAATGTGTCCTAGAGATGCTCAAATGCATCAACCAACTGTTTCAATCATGCATTATCACTAGGAAACGGGTATAAAAAGGTTTTTTTTTTTTTAATTTCTTCAGTTATTTCCTGGCTTCCAGACCTAGGCAAATGATTGTATACATCCCATGTGTCTTCAGGAGAGTATTGGTTTTCTCCATTCAGCAAACTTTCCTGCATGGGCCAAGGACAGATGGATTTTAGGAAGTAAATGCCATGTCATCTGCCCTGGCCACAGCCAGAAATGCTGGGGGTGTTCTGCATTTAAATATAAAAAATTTGTTAAATTGCATTTTTGGTTTGTGCTCAGATGCAGCGTAGTTCTCCTTTAAACTGTTCCTAGACTAAAACACACCTAAAATAAGTCCTCATGGACCTGTGGAAAACTCCCCTCTTCAAAACAGAGATCTCCCCCAGTTCTTTCACTTAGGCCTTCACACGGGGCATATAAATCCATACACTGAGGGTCTTTTTACCTGCACAAGGATGCAAAGGCGTTCTGTGCATCCTCGTGCAGGCAGTCCCATTGCTGTCAATTGGAATGCAGCAGCTGCACCCAAGAATATATATATTATATATCTATATATTTTTTTTTTTTTTATATAATAAAAAAAAAAAAAAAAAAAGAAAAGAAAAGAATACGAAAAGGCAGTCCTTGCAATATTTTGTCACGCTGAAACGATCGCCGTGATACTGGTATTTGGTCACCTCTGCAGTTTAATTTTGTTTGCGCTATAAACAATAGAGCGACAAAAAAAAGAAATACTTTTTACTATAATACCCCCCCCCCCCCCCAAAAATGTTTATATATATTCCTCCGTTTAGGCCGATATGCATTCTAAAATATTACTAAAAATATTATATATTATATCTCTCTCTCTATAAGCATTTATCGATTGGTTTGCGCAAAAGTTAGTGACTACAAAATAGACAAATTTTTTACTAGTGACTAGTAATGGTGGCGATCAGCGATTTTTATCGTGACTGCGACATTATGGTGGACACATTTGACGATATTTTGGGACCATTCACAATTATACAGCAATCAGTGCTATAAAAATGCACAGATTACCATATAAATATGACTGGCATGGAAGGGGGTTAACCACTATGGGGCGAGGAAGGGGTTAAGTGTTTCCTAGGGAGTAATTCTAACTGTGTGGGGGCTGGGCTTACTTTGACACGACACTGATCGCTGCTCCCGATTACAGAGAGCAGATGATCAGTGTCCCGTCACTAGACAGAACAGGGAAATGCCTTGTTTAAACAGGCGTCCCCGTTCTGCCTCTGACACGATTGTGGGATATCTGCGGATATCAAGTCCACGGGCACCGTCACAGGGATTGTGGTGCCCGCCACACGCATTCTTAAAAGGGGGACGTACAGGTACACCCATTTTCCCACCACTGCCATTCTGCCAGTGTATATTGGCATGCAGCAGTCGGCAAGTGGTTAAAGAGAAGTCATTTTGACTTTAATAAAAAAAAAATCCCATCAATCTGCCTGAGGACCGGAAATGCAACATCAGAGGTTGCCCCAGCCCTCCAAGGGCTTAGGAGGTGTGAGCTGCATGATTAATTATCAAGGCTCCTTTCACACGGTCGGACCGTTCAGGTCCCCCTGTCAGTTTTGCCAGCGGACCTGAATGGCCACTCCATGCATCTCTATGGGGCGTCGGATGTCAATGGAGACATGTCCGCTGACACCCGATCCGATAAAATCAGACAGATGGCGATGCGGCTCGACAAGCCCCACCCCGCTCAGTGAGCAGAGAGGGACCCATCATCTGCCGGCTCAGCAGAGATCCACGGAGAGATCTCCCACGATTCCACCTAGTGTGAAAGGGGCCTAAGAATCAAAATCACAATCTTTTTCCCTTCCGGATCTTCAAAACGACAATTCTCTCTAACAAGCAGAGTTCTCAAAGCTGGAATTTAATAAATAATATATATATATATTATATATATATATATATATATATATATATATATATATATATATATATATATATATATATAAATATAAATATCACACACACACACACACACACACACACACACACACACACACACCATAAATATATCCCTCCCCCCATTTTGTAGATGCTATAACTTTTGCCCAAACCAATATACGCATATTGCGATTTTTTACCAAAAATATGTAAAAGAATATATATTGGCCTAAACTGATGAAGATTTTTTTTTCTTTATTTATAATAGCAAAAAAGTATAAAATATTATTTATTTTATGCATTCTATGCATTAATGGCAGGGAAAGGTCAGGATTTCCTCAACCTCCTCGTTTAGCAGCGAGACTTTGGAGGGCAAGACTGCTGGTCCTAAGGTTTTGCCATGGATTACTAGGGTACCAGGACCAAAAAATAAAAATTGACAAACTGGTTGGGATTGTGTGGGAGAGTGAAAACACAGGATCTAGGCCAAGCAAAAATGCTGGTATGACTAATGCCAAAGGGCCGATATGTAACATGGGTCAGAGGTATGTTCTATGTATTCTTCTATGTGGCAAAGCATAGAGGGGTCATAGCCAAACAAAACATGCCCGAATGATGTTACCAAGTTTGGAAGGAGGTAGAAGCCAAAGGTTTTCACTATAAACATACCAACAAAATAACAGCACATACCGTAATTCAGTTTGCAACCAGCCTGAACAGCAAGAGACAGACCCATTGTTAGACTGTTTTTTTGGACACTCAAACGCAGATTTAAAGATCAAATTCACACCTCTCTCCCACACAGGCAAGTTGAGCTTCTGGAGAGGCTTGTGGAACACCAACCGTTTCACAGGGAAAACAAGGGAGGCCAAAGAGATGCTACAGATAGAGGTTATTCATAAACCCCACAGTACCTGGGCAACACCAGTAGTTCTGGTTTGTAAAATGGATCAGAGGACTAGATTCATGACTACAGAAAGTGGACACATACACCACCCCATAAGTTGCTGGAATAAACCGACAACCACCTGCTATCAAACAAAGGACCTAAAGGCAATATGACGATTGCATTAATGTATTACATATAGTTGGCAGTAATGGTGTTCTGTTAAAAAAAACTTTCCTGCCCCTTCAGCAGATTTCTCAGACCCTTAGAGAGTTCATTACAGAATCCAAACACACCGATTTGGATTGATTCTGTAATGAATTCTCCAAGGACCAGAGCTGCATTTGCAGCTCTGAAATTCTCAGCTGAAATCAAAACTATTAAAATGTAGGGCTGCAACTAACGATTATTTTCATAATCGATAATCGAAAAAAAAAAAAAAAAAAAATTGCATTTTTATACTTTTTTGGGGGCAATTTGTTGTTGGGCAGATTACAACACACAAATTTACGCAAAAAAACACATTACATGCTTTTCTGCAGCTTCTCCATTGAAGTATATTGAACAAAAAAAACAAAATGGCACCGTTTTGCGTTAAAAAGTTCAGCAGCTGAAAAAAAAAAAAAAAAATCATGGATGTGAACGTGTCCCATAGGAAACCATGTAAATGAACTGTAGTGCGTTTCTGAAAAAAAAAAAAAAAAAAAAAAGTGTGTGTAAACCCCGGCCTGAGAGGTTTAGTAACATAATGGGTTTAAAAAAAAAAAAAAAAATAATTACAAAAAGAGGAAATAATCGCTACTGTAAGGGGTTAATTGTTTTTACTGTGGGACAGTGAAAGTAATATTTACAGTAGAGATTTGCTTTTTTGTACTATAAAGGGCTAATTTTAGTTTATTTTATCCCATTATGTTACTGGCCTATTAATCAATTAATTTCATAATCGATTAGTTGTTTCGGCCCTATTAAAAAGTTACCAAACCCAGGACCCTGCAATTACTATATCTGGTCTCCAAGAGTACACAGAACATGGAAATGCAATTTTAGTAAATATAAACTGCTTAACACATCAGCAGTATAAAGTAGAGGACGATATTTGGCCGTTTTGGCGAAATCGGGCGATTTTTATCCAAATTAGGCCGATATTTTACACGGCCGCTAGCGGTGCCACGGATCCGGAGCTAGGCCGAAGCCGCGGCCTTTCCTGATGCTGTGACCGCGGCGGCAATCCGCGGATTGCCGCCGCGGCCACAGCATCAGGAAAGACCACGGCTTCGGCCTAGCTCCAGAGCAGCAGCCACACCCAGCGCCGCGGCCCTCCTCTCTGTTTACGCCCACAGAGGAGGAGGGGCCCGCGCTCGTGGGACAAACACTGCTCTCTGGTGTCTGAAGCGGGGGGGGGGGGGGTCTATACTGGAGGGAGAGGGGGTCTGTACTGACACCAATTTTTTTTTGCGCCAGTGCCAGTTAGTGCCACTTGCCATCCAGTGCCATCTGCCAGTGGTAATACCAGTGCCACCATCCAGTGCCAATTAGTGCCACCTTCCAGTGCCAATACCAGTGGCACCATCCAGTGCCACCTTCCATCCAGTGCCGCCTAAAGCCATCGGTGCCACCTGTGAATGCCAACCAGTGCCAACTATTGCCACCCAGTGCCACCTGCCAGTGTCACCTGTTAGTTCCACGTGCCATCTGCCAATCAGTGCCACCTGCCAATCAGTGCCATCTGCTAGTAACATCTTTTAGTGCCATTCAGTGCAACCTGCCAGTGCCAATAAGTGTCTTTTGCTAGTGCCACAAAAAAATAAATCGGCCTAATAAATCGGCCTAAAATATCGGCCTAAAATATCGGCCATCGGCCACCCAGATTTCTAAATATCGGCCAGAGAAAAACCCATAATCGGTCGACCTCTAGTAAGCAGTCTTGTGACTTCTATTAGTGTCCAGCCAAGCACTAGTTAACCTCTGGAAGATTTACCCCCCAGGCCATTTTATTGCAATACAGCACTGCATTACTTTAACCGACAATTGTGTAGCCAAATAAAATGTATATTTCCCCCCCCCCCCCCACAAATAGGTGGTATTTAATTACCACTGCATCTTATTTATTTGCGCTACCACAACAATATTTTTTACTTACTGCTCTAAAACTTATAGCGGGACTGCAATATTGCAGCAGAAAATTGGACACTGGCACTTTTGATACTTTGCAGGAACCAGCCAAACTAATACAGTGATTTGTGCCAAAGATATGCATGGTCAATGTATTAATGGCACTTGCTGGGAAGGGGTTAAACATCTATGACAATTAAAGGGTAACAGTGTGCCTAGCCAATGTTTATTTATACTGTATTCGGTGCTTTTACTAAGGAAAGCGATGGATTTTGTTCCCTGCTTTGTGGGAACACAAAATGAATCCCTTCTCCCGGTCAGAACTGAGATGTGCCTTGTTTACATAGGCAGTTCTCAGTTTTGGGCGTTTTACAGACATACAGCAGGTGCTGGAGGACATCGAGTGCCCGGTCTTGCAGATCAGCTTCTGTCGCGAGTAAGGATGATCTCAGGCGTGTTCGCAACCCCCACGTGCACAGCACGCCAGGAAGTCGGCACTGCACAGCGCTAATCACAGGCAGCAAGACATTTTCCTGATCCACAGCTGCAGATTGAGAAATCTCTCACTACCTGCAAATAGCACTGCAGTGTCGACTTCCTGGCATGCTCTGCACGTGCGGGTTGCAAACACGCCTGCGCTCATCCTTAGTTGTGAATAATCACAGCAGCAGGCACGACCCCTGCAGGCGAAAGTGCAGAAACACACACACCACAGCGGTTAAAGCTTGTAGAAATGTTTGAAATTCTCCTCTGACCATCCTAGGAGACGGTCTTGCCCTGTGCCGATTACATCCACCCTCACAGGGGGGGACCTCTCTAGCAATACACAAACTGAGCATGTGCAGAGTGCCTCCTATGGCTCTGTTCTATCAGCAGATGGATTGGGGACAGTAAAAGGGGAGGATCAGAGATGACAAGATCAAACAGCCTTTTTACACAATGGAGAAAATGAACTCCTTAGGTTCCACAGTGAATATAACAAGCATGCTTTACTGCATATACTGACCGATTTTACCATTGTGGGTTTAGTAACACGTTAAGGATACAGAGACTGAGGTTTCTGAAAGCCAGTGATTTAGACTTTGCACAGAACCTAGGGCGGCGATTCTTAACCCCGGTCCTTAAAAGAGGAACTGCAGTCGGCTCACATAATTTGTAATAAAAACATCTTTGCCATTCTGAAGCTTCCCTCCAACCACTTTGCATATTTTATATATACTGTGATTTTGTACTTGCCAAATATGCTGCAGAAATCTCCCCCCACTGAGTCTGGCTGCATTAATTTTAACTGTGGGAAGCTGAAACTGCCAGTTCACTTCCTGGATTCACACACAGAGGCACACCTCCAGCTCGCATTGGCCCTCTTAAGACAGAGAGAGCCATGATGTCATGAGCTTAGGCTTTTTTACCAGGACAAGAAACGGGAAGTGGGCTGTATAAGGCATTTACTGGCAGAAAGAAAGGTTTTACTATTCAAACTTAAAACAAGGCTAGAGGATTTAATAGATGGAAAAATGACTAGGGATGCACCGAAATGGAAATTTCAGAACCGAAACCAAAATAGAAATAGAAAAAAAATAATTAGTCCGAAACCGAAAATGACTTCTTTTTTTTCCCCTATTTCAATTTTTTGACGGCAATCAATGTGGCAATAATAATTGATGGTTACAGTGGCTGCGTTTGATGGGCACAGTGGCTGCGTTTGATGGGCACAGTGAGGCTGCAATTAATGTTTTTTTTGGTAGTCAGAGAAGGCAAGCATGGCTCAATAACACACAAACGTTTTTAAAAAAAAATATCTTTGTGTGTGTTATTGAGCAATGCTTGCCTTCTCTGACTACCAAAAAAAAATATCAATTGCAGCCTCACTGTGCCACTGTGAAAAAATGGCAGATACATTTTTTTTATCTGCCGTTTTTTCATTAAAGTGGAGGTTCATCCAAAAAATCTGTTTTTAACAGTAGATTGGGCCTAATTACAGGAAGCAGAATCGGGTGTTTTGATTAAAATCAATGCAGTACTTACCTTTTTTGAGATAGATCTTCTCCCGCCGCTTCCGGGTATGGGCTGCAGGACTGGGCATTATTATTTGATTGACAGCCTTCCGACCGTCGCATACAGCGCGTCACCAGTTTCCGAAAGTAGCCGAACGTCGGTGAGCAGGCGCCGTATCAAAGTTCGCTGTATGCGTCCGTCGGAAGGCTGTCAATCAATTAGGAACGCCCAGTCCCGAAGACCATACCCGGAAGAGGCGGAGAACATCTCTCTCAAAAAAGGTAAGTACTGCATTGATTTTAATCAAAACACCCGATTCTGCTTCCCGTAATTAGGCCCAATCTAATGTTAAAAAAAAAAAATTCGGGGGAACTCCCGCTTTAAGAAAGTGCTGGTCACCTCAGTTAACCACTAACACCCCCCCCCCCCGCATCCAGCAATTTAACATGAACAAAGTTCAAACTTCATTTCTTATAGGTTCTGTGCGGTTAGTGCTTACTTTTTTAGCATTCATTAGGTTCCTCCTAGGCAGGCAGGGTGATTAGTCTAACTGTGTTACAGGCTCCGACACAGCTCCATGCCCAGCGCGCCGAGTCCTCCCTCGCCTCCGGCCGTGACGTCACACGGCTCACGCCCCTGGACTAAACCAAGGTGATTTAAATCAGAGTCAATGGTTTGGTATTTTGGACAGCTATTTTATCTAAGAAAAATTCCCAAAACATGCCTGTTGGGGGTACTTGAGGACTGAGGTTGAGAACCACTGGTCTAGGCAAACCTTGCATGTTTCATTCTATTTTACTGTTGCAATTTTCAGTTTTCTATTTTTTTTGCAACAATATTTACAAAATCATTAAAATGAATCTATAAAACGCCCTTTAAAATAATAAAATTAAAAAGGTTTCCCTTTATAGGGAGCTACCACTTTGTAAACTTCTTTATATCCTTGTCTGGGCACAGCAGCCAGCGATAAAGACCTTTTTTTGTCAGAACTGCAGGAACTGAAAGGTGAAATTACCCGTAAAACATGGTGGAAGCTACTGTGTGTATAAAGGGTTAATCTGCTCCAGTGACTCTCAATCTGCTGATGCTTAGATGGTTGCCCCAGAGCAGGAAAAAGGCTGCGTAGGATGGGATTTGGAGTGTAAACATCACATTCGAGTCATAGAGCTGGGATCCGAGAGTGTAATTGTCACAGTAAAAAACAAAGCAATCCACTCAAAGAGCTAGACATTATCAGCACCATTTGAGTTGGAAAAAGTAAAACATTACCAAAAGAACAACCAAAGTCTTTATCTCATATTTATCCAAGTACAGCTGAAAAACCTGAAATTATTAAACACTTTGCTGGAATAGAAAGCCAAGTGTATCGGATCAATATGAAGGACACAGACACACACACACACACACACACACACACACACACACAATACCAGGTGGCTCTGAGCTCAATCTCATTATGGCCCTTTTATCACACCAGAAAGTCATAACCAATGCTTCTAATTTCTGTATACATAAAATAACACTGTTATAACAGATGCTTTATTTGGCATCCTTACAAACCAAGAAAGTGTGGTCCAAATGACATACACAGTCAAGAGTGAACATGTCAAATATCAAAATATGACAGAATATGAAAGTAACCATCATCAGTGCAGACAGTTCTAGCATTTAAACTCAATGGCCATCTACAAATAGGAATAATCCAAGAAGGTATTAAAGGGTCACCAAAAAACACCCCACACCCCATCAATAAATAGTATAAACAGCATGTAACACACTGACTGTCACTAGGAGGTACATTTTTTGCAAAAAACCTGGCTGATCCTGCTACTCTCCATCTCCCCCTTCTGTCAAAGTTCCCAGTTCAGCTAGAGATTTTTTAGCTGTGGTGGCAAATCTGCACATGCTCAGTTTTCAGTGAGTTTCTATGCAGAGCATTTCCTCCTCATCACATCTGAGCAGCCCATGTGACCATAAAGTCACATGTGAGCATATACACAGTGGTAAAAGGACAGCCCACTCCCTCCCTCTTCCTCCATGCCTACTAACCAGCTAAACACAACAGGGCAGGATATTACATGTAGATTGGTGGAGGTGTCACCTCCCTCTAATACTAAGACAGCAGGCTGCAGGGGTGTGACAGCCTTTGACTGGCAGAAATCCACCCAATCCATGTTATTGCCACAAAATAAAGATATACATTTCAAATCTATAATTTGTATGACAATTTAAAACGGTTTTATATTTGATTCATTTTTACTCTGTATTCCAAAGGCCGTTTTATTGAACACGTGACCAACAGCAGAAGACTAGAAGCTCCTTATGCTTAGGTTTCCCCGCAGACAAGCTGGAAAAGATCTAGGTCGTATGAGAGCTGTATATCGATAAGGGGGAGGGGGGGGGGGTTTAATTAAAATAATTAGTGCCATAATCCACATACAGAAAAAAAAACACAATAGAAATTAAACTGTTTAGTATCACTTTATCCACTTCAGCCATGGAAGGATTTACTCCCTAAGGCTCCATTCACAATAATGCTTTTTTTGATGCATTTTGCAGAAATGCAGGGACATTTTTTAACATGGTTTCCTATGGAACGTGTTCACATCAATGCTTTTTTGTGCCTCTGCGTTTTTGGAAAGAGTCAGGGACTTTTTTTTCCCCTGCAAAAAGCAGCGTTTTGCATGCAATAGAATTCAATGGACCTGCATCCAAAACGCAAGTACCGCGACTTGCGTTTTTTTTAACCTGTTTATAGCTGGTTGTTAAAGGAAATGTAAAAAATAAAAATTACTGGGTTAAAAAAATAAAAAACGCAAAATGCAAATTGCGGTAAAAACGCAGCAAGCACCGCAAAAACACTCAAAAGCAACATGCATAGGTGTGAATCGAGCCTAAGACTCCTTTCACACTGAGGAGTTTTTCCAGGCGGTACAGCAATTAAAAATAGCGCTGCTATACTGCCTGAAAAACTCCTGCATTGCATACTCAATGTGAAAGCCCGAGGGCTTTCACACTGAGGCGATGCGCTGGCGGGAGAGAAAATCTCCTGCCAGCAGCATCTTTGAAACGGTGAGAGAAGCGGCGTGTATACTGCTCCTTCCCATTTAAAACAATGGGAAACTGCGGCAATACCGCCCGCAATGCGCCTCTGCAGAGGCGCATTGCGGGCGGTATTAACCCTTTATCGGCCGCTAGCAGGGGTTAATACCGCACCGCTAGCAGGCGAATCCCGCGGCAAATTCGACGGTATAGCGCCGCTATACCGCCACCGCTGCTCCCGCCCCAGTCTGAAAGGGGCCTTAATGACCAGGCCATTTTTTGCAATACGGCACTGCATTACATTAACTGACAGACAATTGCATGTTCATGCAAAGCTGTACACAAATAAATCCAGGGCTGTGGAGTCGGTAGATAAATGTTCCGACTCCTCTGTATTATTATGCAAATGTATTTTATTAGAGGTAGACCGATGCCGATATTTGGAAATCGGGGCGGCCGATATGTGTGGCCGATATGTGTGGCCGATTTTTTTATTTTTTTTCCCCTCATCTCAAAAAACCTAGGGTGGAGAGGAGATAATTTTTTAGGGTGGAGAGGTGGGGTGCACCCTGTCAGTGTCACATCAGTGCCCACCAGTGCAGCCCATCAGTGCCACCTCATTAGTGCCCACCAGTGTCCATCAGTGCCACCTCATCAGTGCCCAACAGTGCAGCCCATCAGTGCCACCTCATCAATGCCCACCAATTCACCAGTGCATCCCATCATTGCCCACCAGTGCATCTCACCAGCGCATCGCCACATCAGTGCCAACCAGCACATCGCCACATCAGTGCCTCACATCAGTGCCCACTAGGGGTGTAACGGATCAAAAAACTCACGGATCGGATCGATCCTCGGATCAGGAGTCACGGATCGGATCATTTTCGGATCAGTGCAAAAAAAAATAAAAAATGTGTGTGTGTGTGTAATATATACATATATGTATGTATGTATATATATATATATACACACACACACATACATTTCACGGGTGGATTAAAGAGGAAGCAGGTGAGGCTGTTTGGGACTTGTTAAAAGTACAATCTTGATGTTTTTACAGCTCTATATATATATACATACACACACACATTATATATATATATATATATATATATATATATATATATATATATATATATATATATATATATATATATATATATATATATATATATATATATATATATATATATATATATATATATATATATATATATATATATATAGCTGTAAAAACATCAAGATTGTACTTTTAACAAGTCCCAAACAGCCTCACCTGCTTCCTCTTTAATCCACCTGTGAAATGTGCTCTCCCCCCCCCCCCCCCCTCCTCCTCTCACACTAGTGCTTCTCTGCTACTATTCCCTCTCCATGTCAGCTCACGCTGGGCTCTGGCAAGCAGACTGGGTGGAGCAAGATCGCTCCGGAGCTAGGCCGAAGCCGGGGACTTTCCTAGGCCTAGGCTCCGGAGCGCTCCGCGGATCGCGGGGTGTGCCGATCCGAACGGGGTGGCCCGTTCGGATCACGGATCGGTGACGATCCGTTACACCCCTAGTGCCCACCAGTACAGCATAATGTCATTTACTGCCACAGTGCCACCTCATCAATGCCCACCAGCGGAGCGCTCCAGGCATCTCCTAGCACAAGAAAGCTCCATTGTCCCTGGCCCTGAGTGCTGCCCCGTCTCTGACTACAATCCCCAGAATGCAGAGCGGGCATGTAATAGCCAATCGGAGGCGGCCGCTGCAGACATCCTCACTCTGAAAAAAAAAAAAAGGTCCCCTGTCGTGCTGCGCGCCCTGCCTCTGCCTACAAAGTCCAGAATGCAGCGCGGGCCGGCAGCACGTCAGGGGAAGGGTTTTTTTTTACAGTGGAGGATGTCAGCGGCGGCGGCCGCCGATTGGCTGTTACGGGCCTTCTGGTTGGCTGCCGCGCTGGGTGTACCAAGATGGCCGCGGCTCCGGAGCTAGGCCGAAGCCGCGGCCTTTCCTGATGCTGTGACCGCAGCGGAAATCCGCGGATTGCCGCCGCGGTCACAGCATCGGGAAAGGCCGGGGCTTCGGCCTAGCTCCGGAGCCGTGGCACCGCTAACGGCCATGTTAAATATCGGCCTAATTTTGGATAAAAAAAATCGGCCGATGCCGATTTCTCCAAAACGGCCAAATATCGGCCGATATATCGGTCGACCTCTATATTTTATGAATTCCTTGAAGGAAAGAAAGGCAAAATACATGTCATTACCACAGGAGTTTTTATAGCCTTAGCTGAATGACAGCAGTTTTTCCAATGGTTTACAGCTTCAGTCTTGGAACTACTGACCCTCCACTTATACAAGCGTCTCTAGTCCTGCAAAAAACATATTTACTTAATCCCTTATCAGTGAGAGGCTAGGTTACCCATGGGCGCTGCGTTCCCTGTAACAGCAGAACACAACACTATGGAAAGTATAAGTATTGCCGCTCCTAATTGTGCGGTGCGTGCCATATAGTTTGTTTTGCGGTTATGTGAGGCACTGCATGCATTGGTCTTTATTCTTACAGTAGAGAAGTCATTAATTCTAACTTTTTGTGAATTGGGACATTTAAACTTGCTTTTTTAATTCCAATCTGAATTTAGTAGTTTTTTGCGCTATAAACAAAAAAGCAAACAATTTTGAAATATACACACTCTCCTTAACCCTGCATTCTGAGCGCAGCGCACGCCTTAACCCTGCATCATGGTAAAAAAAAAATCATGTCTCATCCACCACAGTTCCCAGGCTTTCACAGAGAAATCAGGCTCTCCAGCTGCTGCCAAAATTCTGTGATGAGGGAGCGGAGATGTGGCAATTATGGACGGACACACACACACACACACACACACACAGGTGCCTCCTGTCCTCGTCTAGGTGCATGTAGCATTGTTCCAGAATCGTTTCAGAGCCTTGACCGGCTGGCTCTGTGACGTCAGCTGACAGATACATACACACAGCGTTGCAATAAAAAAGTATGTGAACCCTTTTGGAACGATATGGATTTCTGCACAAATTGGTCATAAAATGTGACCTGATCATCTAAGGCCCCTTTCAGACGTGCAGACCGTATGTCCGCTTTTTCATCCATCTGTTTGTGGATGAAAAAGGGACATACATTGGTCCCTATGTGATTGCGGGTGTCAGCAGATAAACATCCTCTGACACCCGTAATCATCTGCCTCCGCAAACATCCGATTTTGCAGACGGAAGAAAACCCTATTTTTTCTTCCATCTGCGGATCGGATCATATGAACACGGACACACGGTCCGTGTTCATCCGATCCCCCATAGGGGAGAGCGGAGAAAAGACAGGGCGGTCCCTGCACAGTGTGCAGAGACCGCCCTGTCATCCGACGGCTCAGCGGGGATTTACGGAGCGATCCCCGCCCGCTGGGCTTACGGACACACGGAGGCGGATCATTACTGATCCGCCCTGTGTGAAAGGGCCCTTAGTCACCACAAGAGACAATAACAGTCTGCTTAAACATAACACACAAAGAATTAAAGGTTACCATGTTTTTATTGAACACACCATGTAAACATCCACAGTGCAGGTGGAAAAAGTATGTGAACCCCTAGACTAATGACATCTCCAAGAGCTAATTGGAATGAGGTGTCAACCAACTGGAGTCCAATTAATGAGATGAGATTGGAGGTGTGTGTTGCAGCTGCCCTGCCCTATAAAAAACACACACCAGTTCTGTGTTTGCTTTTCACAAAAAGCATTGCCTGATGTGAATGATGCCTTGCACAAAAGAGCTCTCAGAAGACCTACGATTAAGAATTGTTGGCTTGCATGAAGCTGGAAAGGGTTATAAAAGTATCTCCAAATACCTTGCTATTCATCAGTCCACGGTAAGACAAATTGTGTATAAATAGAGAAAGTTCAGCACTGCTGCTACTCTCCCTTGGAGTGGCCGTCCTGTAAAGATGACTGCAAGAGCACAGCGCAGACTGCTCAATGAGGTGAAGAAGAATCCCAGAGTGTCAGCTAAAGACTTACAAAAGTCTCTGGCATATGCCAACATCCTTTTTAGCAAATCTATGATACGTAAAACACTAAACAAGAATGGATTTCATGGGAGGATACCACAGAGGAAGCCACTGCTGTCCAAAAAAAAAAAAAAAAAAAACACACATTGCTGCACGTTTATAGTTTGCACAAGAGCACCTGGATGTTCCACAGCAGTACTGGCAAAATATTCTGTGGACAGATGAAACCAAAGTTGAGTTGTTTGGAAGAAACACACAACACTATGTGTGGAGAAAAAGAGGCACAGCACACCAACATCAAAACCTCATCCCAACTGTGAACAAACTATCAACAACAGAATGGCTTAAACAGAAGAAAACAGTGTTCAGAGACATAAAAGTTAACCGATTCCTTTTAAAAATGATTAAAAGTAGATACAAATCAATCATATAATGTGCCTCTAGTTTCACTTTCACTTTTAAACTGGTTTCATGTTCCTGTGAAGTAGAGAGACACACAGAACAAAAACAAACAAATCCAGGGCAGTGTTTTGTTTTTAAAATGAATCCGATTGGTTCTGGGAAGTTTTAGACACACAGTAATGACAGCTTAGACCACCGTGAAAAGCTCCCAGCTGCAGAATTACAGCTACTTCAAAGCAAAAACGAACAATGAGGACATGAAACCAGTACTGCAGTAAGGTAAAGGAAGCTTTTTAGATAAAAAAAAAAAAAATCCTTTAGTGACCCTTTAAGAAAGCGATTCACACCAGACATTCCAAGAATATTGCTGAACTGAAACAGTTCTGTAAAGAGGAATGGTCAAGAATTACTCCTGACCGTTGTGCACGTCTGATCTGCAACTACAGGAAACGTTTGGTTGAAGTTATTGCTGCCAAAGGAGGTTCAAACAATTATTAAATCCCAAGGGTTCACATACTTTTCCCACCTGCACTGTGAATGTTTACATGGTGTGTTCAATAAAAACATGGCAACATTTAATTCTTTGTGTGTTATTAGTTTAAGCAGACTGTGATTGTCTATTGTTGTGACTTAGATGAAGATCAGATCACATTTTATGACCAATTTGTGCAGAAATCCATATCATTCCAAAAGGGTTCACATACTGTGTTTGTGTGACAGAGATAGATATAGATATATCTATAACTCCCCACTTCATTACTGGGCACTTAAACCCCCTTCGTGCCCAGACCAATTTTCAGCTTTCAAACGCTGACGCATTTTGAATGACAATTGAAAAAAAAAAAAACGCAATAAGCGTATATTGATTGGTTTGCGCAAAAGTTATAGCGCCTACAAAATAGGGTATAGATTTAAGATTTTTTTTTTTTACTAGTAATCGCGGCGATCTGCGATTTTTTTTTGTCAGGCCTGCGATATTGCAGCGGACGTATCGGACACTTTTGACACAATTTTGGGACCATTCACATTTATACAGCGATCAGTGCTATAAAAATGCACTAATTACTGTATAAATGACTGGCAGTGAAGGGGTTAACACTAGGGGGTGAGGAAGGTGTTAAATGTGTATCCTGGGTGTTTTCTAACTGTGTGGGGGAGGAGACTGACTGGGGGAGGTGACCGATGCTGTGTCCCTATGTACAAGGGACACAGATCGGTCTCCTCTCTCCCTGACAGCACGTGGAGCTCTGTGTTTACACACAGAGCTCCACGTCCCTGCTGTCACCGCCGATCGCGGGTACCTGCCGGACATCACGGCCGCCAGGCACACGCATCGGCTTCCCAGCGATGCGCCGGGCACGTTGTTTCCCCGCTGCGCGTCCCCAGGGAATGACAACAAGACGACGTCCAAAGACGTCCACTCGGCACTTGAGAGCCACGCTGTGCCTGCTAGTGCCAACCGGCCAGTGCCATCCAGTGCCACCTGCCAGTGCCACCTACTTCCACCCAGTGCCACCTGCCAGTGCCAATTAGTGCCATCTGCCAATCAGGGACATCTGCCAGTGCAAACAAGTGGCACCTGCCAAAAAAAAAAAAAATCAAGCCTAAAATATCGGCCACCCCGGTTTCTAAATATCGGCATCGGCCAGAGAAAAACCCATAACGGTCGGCCTCTAGTTCTTTTTAAACAAATTGTGTTTGAAAGTCTGCTGCGCAAACACAGTGTGGCATAATATATTGCAAAAACCGCCATTTTATTCTCTAGGGCAGGTGCCGCAATGCCTGTTTTGTCAGCATTCTACTCCCTCCCCATCAGCAGAGCAGCACAGGGAAGTATCAGTGAGACACTGCATTCCAATTTTAGAATTCTGCACATCACACCTGCACTGGTGGGGGGGGGGGGGATCGGCACTGTGCCCCCACACATTGTAAAAGATGGGAAACATTGTTTGGTGTAGCTGCTATCATCAGCTTTTGTGATGGGGAAGAGATTGGGTGCAGTTCTGCTGGGGGGGCCCCCGTTTCCAGGAGGACTAACTTGGCCCCTGCTAAAGCCAATCACAGTCCTGCTAGCCCCGTCCACCATCTGGAGGAAGAGGACTCGCTTGGTTGCTACTACCAATCTCAGAAAGAAGGGATTTCACTGTGATTGAAAAAAACACAATCAGGTGAGTTTGTGGAATTACTGCTACTGGGAACTTTGTTGAAATTATTCCTAAACTTTTGCGTCACTCATTACTGAACCCCTGTACTCTGTGTCCCTTTAAGCCACAGCCAGTATTCAGCACAATGAGAATCAAACCATACCACTGTATTGTAAAACCATACCACCATGTATTGTAAAATCTTGGATGAGAACCTTCTTCCCTCAGCCAGAACACTGAAGATGGATCATGGATGGGTCTTACAGCATGACAATGACCCAAAACATACCGCCAAGGCAACAGAGGAGATACTCAAGAAGAAGCACATTAAAGTCATGAAGTGGCCTAGCCAGTCTCCAGACCTTAATCCTATAGAAAATGTATGAAGGGAGCTGAAACTTTGAGTTGCTAAGCCACAGCCAAGAAACTTTAAAAGAGATGTATGGGGGGCTTTTTTTTTTTGGCATCAAACTTACCCAGGTAGATGCAGCATCAGTCCGATGCCAAGTCTGTCCCCGGTACCTCTAACACTGAGAGCCGAGCGATCGAACACTGCCAATCGATCGGTTCTCACAGCTTCGTGAGCAGAGAACTTCTGTCAGTCAGCAGCTCTCTGCTCTGTCCCCCCGCGCTCACTGGATTCCTGGGATGTGGAGGGGGCGGGAGTGGCTCACTGAGAGACAGAGCCGTGTGCTGGTCCAGGGATCTGGGCGGATCCCGACTCTGGGTCGTTATGACACCTAAGCCTGGACCGACTCCGACGTCGGGAAAGAGAGGGCTTCAGCCCGCTCTCTGCTGAAAATGGGTCACAGGAGTGCAAAACGGACTGCACTCCAGTGATCCACAGGCAGGCATGGACTGGCCATCAGGACTACCAGGAGATTCCAGGTGGGCTAATGGCTCAGTGGGCCGGTCGGAGGTCTGCGGCGATCTACCCGTCAAGCGCCGACAGCTGGCGCCTGACGGGTAGATCGAGATTAGCCAGCATGTTTACACACACAGCTTCCGGTCCCCGCTCTGTAACGAGCGATCGCGTGTGCCCGGGTCAGCTCCGTGCCACACAGAGATCGCTGGGAGGAGGAGAGGCACTTCAGAACGACACCCCCGTAATGGGCGGCGCCATTTTCCGCATTTTGTTTTCTTTCGGCAATGTGCCTAAAACACAAATTTCAGCCAATATGTTTATTTTGGTGCATCCCTAGGTACAGCGTTACATGCCTGCGCAATTATCATTTAAAATGTGACAGCGCTGAAAGCTGAAAATTTAACTGGGCAGGAAGGGCGGGGGTTTATGCCTAGTATTGAAGTGGTTAAAATTGACATCTTTTTTACAGTTGCACGGGTGTGTGCAATTTTAAAGAATGACACGTTGGATATCTATTCACTTGACGCAACATCATCTTTTATATTTTACAAAGGAAAAAAAAATAAAAGGGAAAGAAGTGTATTTAAAAAAAAATGTAAATAAAATTAAATGTTTGAAAAACCGTGACAAGTATATATTTTGTTTTTTGGGTTCCAAGTAATTTTCTACCAAAAAAAAAAAAAAAAAAAAAACCTTACTTTTTACATGTAAACAAAAAGTGCCAGTAAGGCTGGATTCAAACATGTGCAATGACAGACATCACATGCGATTCGCACTGCATGTAGAACACATGCGATGTCTGAGATGAGGTTTTAGCCGTACATGCTGTATGGCTAAAATCGCATCGCATTTGCACCAAAATGGTGCGGGACCCTTTTTTTGGTCCACACCGGAATCGGATCACATGGGCGCTCACACCTATGCGACCTGATTCACGCACCATTTGACAGTTTGCACCGCGATCTGATGGGGTCATCAACATTGAGTGCGCAAGTCAGGTGTCGGCACTGAATCGCAGGGTTTCACGCATCGCACCAGTGTGAACTGGGAATAAAAGGCCTGGAGCTGAAATGGTGTAAGACGGTTTGTTCTAACATCTGGAAACACCTGTAATACACAGTGCCTGGCTTGGCATAATCCTGCCCCTCTCTCTCTACAAAAGTAACACCCCCTTCTCACAAACAGCACCCCAACTTTTTATATACACCCCTTCAAAAAAAACTATATAAAAACACACATCAATTTTACAAAACACACAGCACACTAAGTTTATGTACACATTCTCTTCACACACACCTGGTACCCAAACCATACACCCCCCAATATATACACACACATCCCCCAACACCCTATATGTTTACACATATAAAGAATATAAGACACGCCCCCTGTCTATCTCAGCACACATGTACACAGACCTCCCCTCCCCCTCTCACCTTTCTTGACAACCCTTAAGGGGGTCTCCCCGCCGCCATTCTCCTTCTTCTTGGTGCGGTGCTTCTTCTTGCTCTTGTCCCGGGGCCTGTCCATGTGGGTGAGGGTGAGGAGGGCCGGGTTGATGGCAGGGACCGGGGTGGTGGTGGTGGTGTGTGTGAGGCCGGGGGGAGGCAGTTCCTCCTTGACATGGTGGTGATGGTGGTGTTTGTGGTGATGATGATGGTGGTGGTGATGACAGCTGTGGTGGGACTCATTGGCCAGCTTCCTCTTCTTGGCCTCCTTCTCATTCGGCCCGTCCCCGCCATCTGACTCGCTCTTCTTCTTCCTCTTCTTCTCCGAACAAGGCGACCCTTCCCTCCGCTTCTTCTTACGGGCTGCCTTGGCTTTGTCCCTCTCTTCAGCGAACGTACCAAGCTGCGCGGCCATTTCCCCTAACGACGACTTTTAAATGGCCCGACCTGTGCCAGGGCGCATGAGCGCGGCGCTAAGCCTTGTGGGAGTTGTAGTATCTCCTGTCACTGCTGGTTGAGGAGCTCGGTTGAGGCGCATGCGCAGTGCCCGGCCTGTTCATGGGAGTTGTAGTTGTCGGGCGAAGAGAGCTGTAGTCCGAGGACGGAGATCGTGCCTGGGTGCACGCAGCCTCTGACGTCCCTGTTTAACCATTGAGCAGCCGCTTGTTTACATTCCAAAGAAAAGCTTTCGTTTCCGGATACTTGTTGGGGCTCTGCAACGTGTGTGTGCGGTGCTAACGGCATTGCTTGTATGGTCAATGGAACTTGGCTACATAGACTGCCTGGTCTGTCAGAGGGGAAAAAAAACATTAATTTGGCTGGTTCACATCTATCTCCAAGCTTTATTTAGCGATCACATTGTTACAGTGCTATGCAGGACCCCTGTGACACCAGCCTGATGAAGGGGTCCTGCGTGGTTCCAAAACATTGCTATTCGCCGCAACGATGTGATCGCTGAATTAAGCTTTGGACTCATCTGGAGATCTGTGTTGTGCTGGTGACAGGGGAGGACTGACAACTCATGGGGCCCGTGCAATAGGAGATTATGGGGCCACACAGTATACACACATAGAATACATATACACACACTGGAAAGGTACTGAAGAGGCGGGGCAGCTATAATCTTGCGATTTTTAGACCGAAAGGATGTCGGTCAGGGACAGATGTAAAAAAAAAAAAAAAGATTTTTACATACTGTGCCTGGTTTTACTGAGGCTGGCAATCCTGATGGGGGGGGGGGGCCCTAGTGGCATGGGGCCCTCAGGCAGTGCCCAAGTGCCCTGAATGGTCAGTCCACCCCTGGCTGGGGAAAGTTCTGACTATTTACAGTTCCAGCCAATGGTCGCTTTATCTCCTGCTTCTATAACAGCCATTTCTACAGGAACGTGTGCGTGGGGATGCCTTTTTGCATGTGTGTTTAGATGTATTTTGTCTTTTTTATTACGCAATTTCAAAGTGTTCGTGCGTGTTCGACAAATAAAATAAAAATCTTAGGATAGTGAATTCTAAAGGCTCGTACACATTTTAAGAAAATCAGGGACAAACATTTTCATCTGAGGAATGATCAAACGGTTTTCTGTGCATAGACAACTTTAAACAGTCAATTCCAACCTTCCTAAGGGGCAAACGCCCACATTTTTCTCGTATGGGACCAGAACAAATGATTTTTGTTTAATCTGTACGATTTTTGTATGAAAAAAAAAAAATCCAGAACCTAAAGAATGCGCATGATCAGAAACAATAAGCAATGGGAAAAAAATAAGCCTCTGCCATACGAGAATTTTCATATATTATTTCCTTCCTCAGTTCTGACTTGTTGTGAAACAACGGGGAAAATTGTACGATCGTTCGTTGTACGATGTTACGGCTGACAGCAGGACCTTTGTGCGATCCTCTCTAGAGATGTGTGAACCGGCTCCATAGCGAGCCGGTCACAATGGTCCGACATGCTAATTGGATGCAGGGAGACACACATCAAATTCACACAAGTGTGAACCCAGCCTAAGTGCATTTTTATGTCTATACTCACATTTAGATACATTATAACACTTTCTGCAGTAGGTTGTACTTTTGCTGATGGCACTGAAGCTGACTGCACTGGTATGAACTGGGGCCCATTGGAATAGATGGCAAACCTTGTGCATGCATTCTGGATGCTTTTTAACCACTTCAATGCTGAACATTTTCACCCCCTTCCTGCCCAGGCCATTTTTCAGATTGCAGCACTGTCACACTTTGAATGACAATTAGTCATGCAATACTGTACCTAAATAAAATGATAATTTTTTCACACAAATAGACTTTTGGTAATATTTATTCACCTGTGAGGTTTTTATTTATTTTTTTGCTATTAAAATGGCAAAAAGAAAATGTGAATAATAAAAAAAAAAATTCTTAGGTTATAAAATTTTGCAAATAAATAATCTTTCTTCATATGTTTAGGGCAACATGTATTCTGATACATTTCCTTGGTAAAAATAACCCAAATCAGGTGTATATTATTTAGTCTGTAGGAAAGTTAGAGAGTCTATGGTCTATATCTGAAAAAAAATCAATAAAAAAAAAAAATCGATCAATCCTGATCTACTGACATTCGATCTAATTTCTTGAGGCCCAAGACAGTACAAATACCCCCCCCCCCCCAAATGATAACTTTTTAAAAAGTACAGCGTGAGGTATTTAATAAGAGGAATGGCGAGTTTTTTGAAGTTGTAATTTGTTTTGACAATTTTTGGGGAAAAAAGTTTTATTTGTCACAATTATTTTTTTTTTTTAAATACTGTCACCAGTGCAGTATAGCAGCAATATATGACTGGTGTGGTGGTGATACAGTACATAAACATATTTTTTTTTAACTGGAAATGGATGATGTGGATATTTTGGCAGAGCCATACACAGTCATGCCTGTTCACACCAGTGCATTGTAAAACACCAGGTGTTGTATCAGGTTTTTAATCCATTGTGTTAACATTTAACACAACACAGAATGCTTTTTATCCATAGTCACCTGGCAAAAATTGAAATGAGACTCAAAAGATGCACTTAAAGCGGTTGTAAACCGCATAAACTTTTTTTTTTTTTTCCCAAACCTGCAATGGAAAAGGCATAATAGGCTAGTATGCACCGCATACTAGCCTATTATGAAATACTTACCTCGGAACGAGGTGTGTACCACTTACCTCAGGGGTCCTCAAACTACGGCCCTCCAGTTGTTCAGGAACTACAATTCCCATCATGCCATGTCATGTCAGTGAATGTCAGAGTCTTGCAATGCCTCATGGGATGTGTAGTTCCGCAACAGCTGGAGGGCCGTAGTTTGAAGATCCCTGACTTACCTGGTCCACGCCGAGCAGGATGTCATCTTGCTCCGGCGTGTCTTCCGGGTATCGCCGCTCCAGCGCTGCGATTCGCTGGAGCGGCGATGACGTCACTGCCGCGCGTGCGCGCGGGAGATTTAAAATCGGCAGGGTCCGGCGGATGCCGGTCCTTCAGCCGTGGATTCCCCCCTGCGCATGCGCCGCCCGCATTGCGGGGGGAATATCTCCTAAACCGTGCAGGTTTAGGAGATATTCTCCTTACCTACAGGTAAGCCTTATTATAGGCTTACCTGTAGGTAAAAGTCCAAATAGTGGGTTTACAACCACTTTAAAGAAAAAGTGAAAATGTTTAGTTTTGACCTCATATTATATGCTTTTGGTAAATCTAAAGGAAAAAATCTAAAGAAAAATTGTATAGTGTGTATTCAGCTTTACTCATGGGAATGGTCTCCTATAGCCCCGATCTGGGGGAAAAGCAGCTACTAACCATCCCATCACTTTCCAACCCATACTGCTAGGCTTTTTCTCCTTACCCGGTGAAGCCAGCTATATTTACATAAGTCGTCCCCCCCCCCCCCCCCTCCAGGTACCTCAATACTGTTGGATGCAAGAGATTGCTATTCCAGTGCTGTGATGGTGCCCAAGACCACTAGACCCCTTGAGCCTAGGTTCACACTAGTGCGATGCGGGAACCAGCGCAATTTCAGCAACGGTTCCTGCACCGCATCTCTCCCGCAGGCAGTTCACACTGCTATCTGCGAACAGCTGCGGGTGTCAATAACAATGTTAAGGACACCTCCAGATTGGTTCACAGATCGCAGTGCGAACTCGCACAGGAATCAGATCGCATAGATGAGAACACCCATGCGATGCAATTTCAGTGCGGGGGGAAAAAAAGTCTCTGTGAATCTAATGCGAGTTCAGCCATACAACTATATGGCTGATCTTGCATCGCACACCCCCTTGCAGGATGTTAGAAAAAGTCCTGCAAGCATCAATTTTTCTCAGCAAGGTCTCTTATAAAAGATCAGAAAAAAAGCATAAACGAGTAAAAAGATGGACAACACAGAAAAATAAATGGACTGCATGTGGCCAGTGGGCTGAAGCTTGGTCACCAGAATTCTGAAGATTTAAAAGTCTGACATCAAAGAGGAAGTAAACTTCCATGGATTGTTATTATAGGTACTGTAAATATATTTTAAACATGCACCGTTTAGGAGATACTTACTTTATATGTAGCCGATTACATCATCTGTGCATGCGCTCTGAAAAAAATGGTCACCCGTGCCGTTTCTTCAGAGCCCTGTGCCATGACCAACATGCACGGGAGTGACGTTATGTGGCTCCGGCCAGTCACATAGCCGGAGTCCGCGGTCCCGGAAGGAAGACGGGCAAAGATGGATGTGGCCTCCAGCGGTGACAAGGAACGCTTCATTTGCAGGTAAGTTTCACATAATGTGCTAGTATGTGATGCATGCTAGCACATTTTGCCTTTGCAGGTCAGGAAAAACAAAACAAAAAAATAGAAGCTTCCCCTTTAACTTACTATCAAGATTGCTGAAGTACAGAATTTGTTTTAACATCTCCATGGGCCACCATTGAGTCTGGAACCCCATCAGCCTCTTAGGTTACCCTTGTTGTATCTCTCTTACTAATCCTGTAGGTGAAGTGACTGGCTTAGATACATTTTAACTGGTGGGGCAACATTCCGCAGTAAACTATTTTGGAAAAATTCTTATCCCAGCACTTGCATTTTACAACTTTCAATACTCCTTCTCTAAACTTCTGGTCTTCACAGGAAAGAGTTAACAGCGCAGTCTCGAGTCAGTCTATTAGCGTGGAGAATGGAGCGCCTTGCCATCCTAGGCTATGGGGCTTTGCGTTTCTTTTCACTTTAAGGCTTCATTTCCACTGGCGTTTTTACAGTCACTGTTGTTAGCCTTTTTTACAGCTTAAAAACGCCTGTCCATGTTTATTTTGTAAAAAAAAAAAAAAAAATTTTGTGAGCTGCAGCTTTAAAAATGTCGCGTTTTTGAGCGTTTAACGTCTGGCGTTTTTACAGCTCTACTCTGGAGCTTCAAAACGCCCTGGTCCTGCGTTTTTTTTACAGCTCAAAAACGCCTATGCCATTTGCAGCTCAAAAACGCCTATGTGGGCATGATGCCATAGAATAACATGGACAGGCGTTTTTAAGCTGTAAAAAACGCTCAGAAAAGTGGCTGTAAAAACGCCAGTGGAAATGAAGCCTAATTATCAATAGCTATAACCTTTTCCTGAAGTGTCCCTGGTAGACAAATGCAGACCCTCAGTACTTTATTCCAGTCAATCTGGCACACTGCTTTGAGTTTGACATGTCTGCTTTACAGGAATTTCCTATGTAGCAGGTGTAATGCTCCCTGACTTGAGCAAGAATTTAGGCACATATACCAGTCCGGTAACGTATTGGCAAACAGTAGTGAGTTTATTTAGGCAATTTACAGGTGATGTATAGTGCTTCAGAGATAAATAACTGCAACTGACAATATCTGCTCTTACTACACATCACTAATCCCATCTAACAGGCTGCCCAAACCCAATACTTGTCCGCCTACACATACAGTTCTTCAGTTTTCACCAACCTTTAGCTGTCTGATGCCCAGCTGAAAAGCAATCATTGTGTCCCTCAGCCTAAATTGCCAAAAAGGGAGAAGTGCAAAACCCTGAGTGGATCAGAGGTTTTGAAAGGTGCAAGACAGGAGTCTGGGACATGTGTAAATCCCAAACTGGACTTTTCCAGGATTCCCGGCTGGACACTCATGCTAGACATGTGACAGTCAAATGTGATATATCAGCTCTTCTTTCAAACCAATTCACTGTAGCATATTCCATCTTAGATTGTATTTCTAAATTCTTCTTCTGTTTTGCTTGGACATATTGTATAATTAGGATTAACCACTTCAATACTTGGAACTTTCACCCCCTTCCTGCTCAGGCCATTTTTCAGCTTTCAGTGCTGTTGCACTTTGAATGAACATTACGCGGTCATGCAACACTGTACCCACATTTTTATAAAAAAAAGTTTTAGACAAATAGAGCTTTCTTTTGTTTGTATTTAATAATCACTGGGGTATCTATTTTTGCTAAGCAAACAAAAAAAAGTAACGAAAGATCTGGAAAACAAACAAACAATTTTCAGTTATAAAAATGTGCACTGATGAAGCTGCACTGATGGGAGCTGATGAGGCGACACAGATACGCTGCACTGATGAGGATGCACTGATGAAGCTGCACTGATGGGCACTGATGTGTCCAGTGCCGATCCTGACCTCCCTGGGGCCCTAAGTAAAATTACATGTCACATTAAAGTTGAGAGGCGGGGGGAGGGGGGGCTGACGAAAATGACATCTCACATTAAAGTTGAGAAGCGGGGGTGCTGGCTTTTTACCTCTTCTCCCATGCAGCCAGCGAGTTGAGAAGCAGGGTGAGGGGCCGAAAATTACTTCTCACCAGGCGGGGCCTCTAGTAATTTAGGGGACCCTCCGCAGCTTTGCGGGGCCCTAAGCGGCTTGCATAGTGAGCCTATAGGGCGGATCAGCCCTGGATGTGTCCAAAAGACACAGCAATTACAGAGTGCACCCCAGGGGGTATTTTAGATAAATCCAGATTTAAAGAGCTCAGTAGCTCATGATGAAATTTACACACACAAGTGAATTAGTGCAGTGACTGATTTCCCTCACTCCTTTCAGATTGTTCAGCATGCAGTATTGAACAGACACTGAGGGGCAAATCCACAAAGGAATTATGCCGGCGTATCTATTGATACGCCGGCGTAATTTCAAAATTCCTGTGTCATATCTTTGTTTTGAATCCTCAAAACAAGATACAACGGCATCTCGGCTAGATCCGACAGGCGTACGTCTTCGTACGCCTTCGGATCTAAGATGCAATTTTTCGGCGGCCGCTAGGTGGCGTTCCTGTCAAAATCCGCGTCGAGTATGCAAATTAGCTATTTACGGCGATCCACGAACGTACGTCGGCCCGTCGCTTTTTTTCCATCATTTGCGTTCGGCTTTTTCCGGCGTATAGTTAAAGCTGCTATACTGAGGCGTACTCAATGTTAAGTATGGTCATCCTTCCCGCGTACAATTTAGAATTTTTTACGTTGTTTGCGTAAGTCGTTCGCGAATAGGAATTTGCGTAGAATGACGTCACCGTCTTAAGCATTGGCGGGTTCCGGTTTAATTTCGAACATGCGCACTGGGATACCCTCAGGGACGGCGCATGCGAGTCACGACGTATTAACATAAAACACGTCCCCATCACAGCCATTTGAATTAGGCGCCCTTACGCTGCGAGAGATACACTACGCCGCCGTAACTTATGGCGCGGATTCGTTGTGGTTTCAAACCAAAGCAAAGTAAGTTACAGCGGCGTAGTGTATCTTAGATACGCTGCAACTGGCGCAGATGTACCAGGATCTGCCCCAGAATGTCTGAAAGGAAACAGCTTCTGTTGTACTCTCTTATCTAAAAAAAACTTAAAAAATGTAGTGCTTTGGGAGGCATTGGATTACACCAGAAATGCAGAAGTGGAAGAATTAACAAAGTTAACACAAACAAAGCTACATAAACTGGCAAAATGATACAACCTCCAAGTGCTCTACTTTTCACCCACCCTCCAAAGACATTCTGGTAGGGTAACTGGCTAATGTCTAAGTTGGCCCTAATAAGTGTATATGTATGCATATGAGATAGAGACCTCAGATTGTGAGCTCCTTGAGGTCAGGTACTGAGAATGTATAGCATTTAATCTGCCGCCTGTTCACAGTAAATATATTGCGAGCAGGCAGCAGGTACAGACACCATTACGTACCTGTACGTGATCAGCCTTCTTTCGGGTTTGGGCGCACACATGGACACAGCACAAGTTTGCCAACTGACTTTAGCCAATGGTTTCAGCTGAAATCAGCTAATTGGCTGTGTCCAATCACACACAGAACTCTGTGTACTGTGAACAGCAATCTGGCTGTTTCCTCTCCCTAGAAAGCAGGGAGAAAAAACAGCCAGATAGTAAAGTAAAAGCAGCACACATTACCAACATTACACATTGCTAAGCACATAGTTAACTCTTGATTGCCCCTAGATGTTAACTCTTTCCCAGCCAGTGTCAGTGTACAGTATTATCACTGATCACTGTATTCGTGTCACTAGCGACGTCAGTGTCAGTTAGTGACCCTCCCAGATAGCGTCTGTTAGGGCCAGATTGGCCACCACCATATAGCAGTCCCGCTATAAGTTTCTGGTCACTGCCATTACCAATATAGCGTCATAGCTGTGTAAATTCATGTATATACTGTATACCATAGTTTGTATACGCTATACATTTTGAAAAAAAATATTAATATACATTTATTGGGATTTTTATTTTACCAAAGACATGCAGCAGAATACATTTTGTCCTAAATTTATGAAGAAATTATTATTTTTTATTTTTTTATTGGATATGATTTAACATAAAGTAGAAAATATCAGTTTTTTTTCTCCAAATTTTCAGTCTTTTTTCATATATAATAAAAAATAAAAAAACCCAGTGGTGACCAAATACTACAAAAATAAAAAGATAAAAAATTAAATTTATGTACATTGTTGCATGACTGCTCAATTGCCAGTTAAAGTAGCAGAGTGCTGAGTTCTAAAAAATGGTCTGGTCATGAAGGGGGTAAAACCTGCCAGTGGTTCAGTGGTTAAAGTGCTGCATAAATTGTTGGTGCTATTTGACCAGTTGTAGTATATATATATATATATATATATATATATATATATATATATATATATATATATATAATAGGATTTTTGTACTCACCGTAAAATCCATTTCTCTGAGTTCATAGACGGACACAGCCTTCATTGACATTAGGGTTATGCTTCTAAATCTCCTGGTAGGAAGAAGCATAACCAACCCTAAGGTCAATGAAGGCTGTGTCCGTCTATGAACGAAAGAGAAAAAAGGATTTTTGTACTCACCGTAAAATCCATTTCTCTGAGTTCATAGACGGACACAGCCTTCATTGACCTTAGGGTTATGCTTCTTCCTACCAGGAGATTTAGAAGCATAACCCTAATGTCAATGAAGGCTGTGTCCGTCTATGAACGGAAGAAAAAAAAAAATATATATATATATATATATATATTGTGACAGGAAGTCAGGTAAATCTGTGGGTGGTGTCACAGATGGGAGATACATTTCTGCCTTGTTTAGACAGTACACCAATTGTTATTAGGCGTCGGCTGCAGATGTAGCCAGAAAAGGTCTAAGGGCGTTAAAAAACTTCAGCTGTTCAGAATGAGGCAATTAAGGCCTCTATAAGTAATCCAGAGGATTACCACAAATTGCTGCATCCTGAGGCTTTCTGAGTGAAATAGAGCAGTAACTGAAAAGACTTCTGAGGAGGTGAGGAAGTGATTGATTTTTCTGTGTGATAAAAATCAAAAGACTATTGTTTTTCTGCTGTATGACCAGCAATGTCTGCTCAGCACTAGGCTGTGCCAGACTCCATAGATAGGTTGCTGTGTGGTGTAGGTAGACTCCCCAAGTGGCCAGGGTTTATTTTATGTTTGATTTTGTTTATGCTGTTTGGTTGCTTGCACTTGTTTCCAGCAAGATGGAAGAATAAACCAACATCTTTGTTTTCAACTGTCTTTGACTGCCTGTCTGTATAAATTCAGTGTGTAGTGAACCCATCCAGGGGGTCACACACCCCG
Organism: Rana temporaria; assembly: GCF_905171775.1. Taxonomy (NCBI): domain Eukaryota; kingdom Metazoa; phylum Chordata; class Amphibia; order Anura; family Ranidae; genus Rana; species Rana temporaria. Next base: position 318,280,346 of record NC_053490.1, on the reverse strand, counting down.
CGGGCGGGCCAGTCGAATAGCGCTGCAAAAAAACACAGCAAAGCGCCTCTGCAGAGATGCTTTGCTGGTGGTATAGCCATGGTGCCCCATTGATTTCAATGGGCAAGAGTGGTGGAGGAGCGGTATACACACCGCTCCTTCAACGCTCCAAAGATGCTGCTAGCAGGACTTTTTTTTACTTTCCTGCTAGTGCACCGCTCCAGTGTGAAAGCCAAAACAGTCCAAAAGTGTAGAAAACACTGCAAGGTTGAAATGAAGAAATCCACATGGATATGACCCACTTTGTGAAAGGATAGAGACACCACCACCGATATATGGAGGAGACTTACCAGATGGTGTTGACTTGGTGAGGTATATACCACCCAAGTCAAAACTCATACGTCTATTTCCCAAAGACAACCTCTGGATATGACACTGAGCATGTGCACTAAACCTCTTTGGTCGACCATGGCGAGGCCTGTTCTGAGTGGAACCTGTCCTGTTAAACCGCTGTATGGTCTTGGCCACCATGCTGAAGCTCAGTTTCAGGGTCTTGGCAATCTTCCAATAGCCTAGGTTATCTTTATGTCAAGCAACAATTCTTTTTTCAGATCCTCAGAGAGTTCTTTGCCATGAGGTGACATGTTGAACTTCCAGTGACCAGTATGAGAGAGTGAGAGCGATAACACCGAATTTAACACACCTGCTTCCCATTCACACCTGAGACCTTGTAACTCTAACGAGTCACATGACATTGGGGAGGGGAAATAGCTAATTGGGCCCAATTTGGAAATTTTTACTTACGGGTGTGCTCACTTTTGTTGCCAGCGGTTTAGACATTAATGGCTGTGTGTTGAGTTATTTTGAGGGGACAGCAAATTTACACTGTTATACAAGCTGTACACTCACTACTTTACATTGTAGCAAAGTGTAATTTCTTCAGTGTTATGAAAAGATACAATACAATATTTGCAAAACTGTATTTATTATTTTTAATGAATATATTAAAACAGAAGCACAAAATGAGCTGGGAGAGGAAGGGGCCACTCATCCCCGCCACTCTACATCGCTCCAAATTTTGTACACGGGGCAGGGGTGACCGGGGACAGGCTGACTGGGACAGGGGGTCTTCCCGGGCCTGGGGTCGCAGGTTTCTGCAGGGGGCCAGGAGGAGCGGGGAAGAGAGCGCACAGGCAGCTGCTGCTGGCTGCAACACACAATTGAAAAATGTTTGTATGTTGGTGTGTCCCAGAGAGCTGCTCACTCACCGCTCTGTGACCAATCAGGAACAATGTAAGTACTGTAAGTACGCAGTCGGCAGGGGCATCGGACCCAGCACACTCAGGACTAATTCCTGCCCCCCTCCTTGCGCACAGGGCGACTTCACCGTTTGCCCCTCCACGCTACGCCACTTTAATCACATGGTATATCATGCATATACATTTTAGTACTAATAACTTATTTCTCCCACAACCTCCAATCATACCCATGAAACCTAAAATCAAGTTATTGTTCTTTTAACTGCTGTACTGGCGGTTGAACATTATATAATTTAGGTATGACCATATAGTGAAATAACAAAGAAACAAAATTAAAAAGATAAAGAGTTTTATATTTAAAATATGTATAATCAACATAAATAATCTTACATTTACCATTATAACGATAGTATATAGTCAATAGGAACATTTGTATTCTTTTCTCAATCTTTATTGAACTGTAAGCAAACAGTCACATTTGAAATACATATGTGTAAAGTATCTTATCTGCCTAATGACATATTTTTCTACTGAGCCAATTTTGTGAACTAGGGACCCCTGCTGGATAATTTGGCCTGGTCCCTGCCCTGCAGTTAAGTAATACTGCTTGGTCACCGGCCCATCCTTGCCCATTATTGGGCAATGAAGGAGCAGCAGCTCACTAATGAATTCCTCCCTGTACCCTCTCCTCCTATCAGCACACTTCCAGTGTTAGGGCTCTTTCACACGGAGCGGACCGTTTCCGGGTCCGCTCCGTGTGTCTCCGTCAGCTCAGCGGGGATCCCCGCTCAGCTGTCGGCGGATAGGGCGGTCCCCGCACACAGTGCAGGGACCGCCCTGTCTCTGCTCCGCTGTCCCCTATGGGGAACCTGATGCAGACGAACCGTCTGTCCGTCTGCATCAGTTCCGCTCCGCCGAACGGAAGAAAAATAGGGTTTCTTCCGTTCGGAAAAGCGGATCCCGACGGACGCGGACGCTAGCGGATGCTCCATCCGCTAACGGACGCGTCCCCATAGGGATTCATTACAAATCCGTTAACGGACTTGTAATGAACGGACAGATGGAGCGGACGTCTGAAAGGGGCCTTAGATTGTCAGCACAGTGCGATGCGTTATAAGTGGCTTACAATGCTCTCCCGTCCTTCCTCGGCCCAACTGTACACATGATTGCAGAAGACCAATAAAGACATAAATTATGATACTATTTAAAACTATACTGTATGTCATTATTTTAATAAATACATAACTGGACTAAACGGATTTCTTTTATATCTACTTACAGTTCTGCTTTAAGCAAAACTCAAGCCAACAAGATGAAATAATTAGCTTATTAAAACAAAAATAAAATGACCAACTTGTGCTCCAGTATGCACCTTCAGTGCAGAGATATCTCTGTATTACCTTTTCTGTCGCTAGATCTCTTCAGTGTGATGACCAGCATCATTCAACTCACTACCTTTGAGCCCAGGTTGTCCTGGATGCGCCCCAACCTTTGTCCTGGAAGCGCCCCAACCTTTTACTGGACAGTGAAAGGAGAAGCAGCACAGTGATGATCTCATCTCTCTGTCACTCTGTTTTCTTTTACTATTAACAAGTTTCTGGTCATCACTTGAACAGATTACCTGCTAGAGCCATTCACAGGAATCCACGTATTTTATCAATGAATACAATACTTCTTCTAACTGGCTGAGGCTAAGATAGTAAGAGGTCATAGGCATATTGTGATTTGTCCTTGTACGTATCGCTGTAATCCTCATCTGTCTGGGGGAGAGAGAGAGAGCTGTCCTGCAACCGTCAGGCCCTGTACACACGGTCGGACCTAACCGATGAGAATGAACCGAAGTTCAGTTTCATCGGACCAAACCGACCGTGTGTATAGGCCATCGGTCTGTTTTCCTTCGGTCCAAAATTTTAAAACACGCTTCAAAACCGAACCGATGGACCGTTGCCCGATCGGACCAAACCGATGGTTAGTAAAGAATAGCATTGGTTCAAAACCCGCGCATGCTCAGAATCAAGTCGACGCATGCTTGGAAGCATTGAACTTCGTTTTATTCAGCACGTCGTGTGTTTGACATCACCGCGTTCTGACCCGATCGAATTTTGGACTGACGGTGTGTACACATATCAGAGGTGAACCGTACGGCCACTTCAGAGGTGAACCGATGAAAACGGTCCAACGGACCAGTCACATCGGTTTGGTCCGACCGTGTGTACAAGGCCTCAGAGTTCCTGGTGACATGGATTGGCGAGGAGGTGAAGATGCGATGAGGCGGTCTTAGCTCCTGGAACCAAGCTGGAACGCACGCAGCCAATGTGACATCAGGTGAAGTTGGTGGACGGTAACGCATTTCGGATCATGCACAGCTCCTTCATCAGACCCACGTCACCAGGGACTCTGACAGCTGCAGGATGGCTCTCTTTCTCCCCCTGACAGATGAGGATTACAGCGATCTGCATGAGGCCAAATTACTATATGGCTTTGACCAATTACTAACTTAGACACCTTTCTCTTTCCTTTATGACCCTCTAGAGCTGCTTCTTCTCTACAAAGTGCTGCCTTCAGTGCCATCTCTCCACTGCTATTAAGGACCGGATACCCAGCCTCACCAGAGCGCCCTCATCTCTCCCTCCTATGTGATCATTGATAAAGTATGCTTACTGTGAATGATTGAGCAGCACTCAGCCTGACTCAATTTTGTTCTGGGAGTGGGACAGGAAGTCCCCGTACCGCTGCTGGAATACAGAGCTACAGTATGTACTGTATGTAGCTGATGCTATGTACAAATTATACAGCACTTCTAACTCGTACATCTTTTAGTGAAGCAAATCATTTTTTTGAACCAAACTATTTAAAGTCACAAGAAACCTGGAGTTAAGCTGCTCAAAGATGGATCGAATTTTGGTGCACGTCTAGCCACTCCCGCATGACAGAGGTTGATCTAACGATCAGCTTCTGTTGAACGGGCTTGTTGGAAATTTTCCAATCATCGGCTATAGCCTCTGATCAGTGTATTCTGACTGTGGAGAGTCCCTGCTGTCAGAATACATCTCAGCGGAGAGAAAATCTTTCTCTGCCTTGACTGTGTGGATGGAGGAATCCACTTTTTTTTTTTCTCAGTCAGCATGCTAACTGAGCTAAAAAAACTATCCAGTGTTGGGCTTAATAATATTCAGTCACAATTGTTCACTGCAGGATACAGTATAAGGAAATTCATTTATCATCTCCAGTTAACAGGAAGTGCTTTACACTAGGAGGTATTAGCTATTTACACCAACTGACCAAGACATTGTAGCAGTTGGATACAGGACTGCAAAATGTAAAGGCCAAAAGATATTAATATGGATTATTTTTATACAAACATCTAGATGTCATGCCAGTTCCTTCTCATCTTCAGCAAACACGGAAGATATGCATAGAAACCTTATATGTACACAACTACTTGAGTCCTCTTGACAATAAGGCACTCCTAAGTTGGGAACTGTATTATAAATTTCTGCATGCCATGACCTCTGCACATTTTACATTTAGGATAATAAAATACATTCAGTATCTAAGAACAGAGGGCCAAATCCTCAGCCAGGCGGCGTAACTTAACTTTCAGCAGTTAAGTTACACTGACTTAAAGTTTTTACCTAAGTGCCTGATCCTCAAAGCACTTACGTAAAAATTTCAAGCAGTGTAAGTTAAGTGCCGCCGTCGTAAGGCGTTCCTCCTCTCCGGGGGGCGTTTACAATTTAAATGAGGCGCGCTCCCGCGCCGGCCGTACTGCGCATGCGTGTGACGTCATTTTCCCGACGTGCATCGCGCGAACGTAATTGACGCCGGGCGGCTTTGTGGATTGCGACGGGACACTAAAGTTACGACGGGTGAAAAAAAGACGCGCCGGGAAAACAAATAATTATAAAAAAAAATGACAGCGTCGCTCGGCATGCATTCCTGAGGGAGAACTCCATGCCAATTTTCAATGAAAAAAACGGCATGGGTTCCCCCTCAGGAGCATACCAGGCCCTTAGGTCTGTTATGGGTTGTAAGGAGACCCCCCTCCGCCGCAAAATTGACGTAGGGGGTCCCCCTACAATCCATACCAGACCCGTATCCAAAGCACGCTACCCGGCCAGCCAGGAAGGGAGGGGGGACGAGCGGGCGCCCCCCCCCCCTCCTGAGCCGTGCCAGGCCGCATGCCCTCAACATGGGGGGGTTGGGTGCTCTGGGGCAGGGGGGCGCACTGCGGGCCCCCCCACCCCAGAGCACCCTGTCCCCATGTTGATGAGGACAGGACCTCTTCCCGACAACCCTTGCCATTGGTTGTCGGGGTCTGCGGGCGGAGGCTTATCGGAATCTGGGAGTCCCCTTTAATAAGGGGGCCCCCAGATACCGGCCCCCCACCCTAAGTGAATGGATATGGGGTACATCGTACCCCTATCCATTCACCTGTAGGCAAAAAGTAAAAGTTAATAAACACACAACACAAGGCTTTTTAAAATATTTTATTATTCTGCTCCGGACGCCCCCCCTGTCTTCGTTATTAGCTCAATTACCAGGGGGGGCTTCTTCTTCCGCTCTCCGGGGGTCTTCTCCGCTCTCCGGGGGTGTTCCGCTCTCCGGGGGGGGCTTCTCCGGACTCCGGGGGGCTTCTTCCATCTTCTCCCCTCTTCCGCTCTTGACTCGGCGAACCCCGGTTCTTCTGCAGCTCTCCGGTGCCTTCTTCTTCAGCGCTGGCTGCCTGCTATGTTTGTGTGTTAGCTCGATTTCAAACAGGCAGCCGGCGCGGTCTTCTGTGACGTCAGGGTCTTCTGGTCTTCTGTTCTTCCTATGTTGCCTCGTCGCCTGTTGTCGCTGTAATGATGGAAGCGCGCCTTGCATCACATTTATATAGGCATCGCCGTCCCATCATGCTCCGGTAGGTACCCACGTGGTGGGTGCCTACCCACGTGCACCCACCACGTGGGTACCTACCGGAGCATGATGGGACGGCGATGCCTATATAAATGTGATGCAAGGCGCGCTTCCATCATTACAGCGACAACAGGCGACGAGGCAACATAGGAAGAACAGAAGACCAGAAGACCCTGACGTCACAGAAGACCGCGCCGGCTGCCTGTTTGAAATCGAGCTAACACACAAACATAGCAGGCAGCCAGCGCTGAAGAAGAAGGCACCGGAGAGCTGCAGAAGAACCGGGGTTCGCCGAGTCAAGAGCGGAAGAGGGGAGAAGATGGAAGAAGCCCCCCGGAGTCCGGAGAAGCCCCCCCCGGAGAGCGGAACACCCCCGGAGAGCGGAGAAGACCCCCGGAGAGCGGAAGAAGAAGCCCCCCCTGGTAATTGAGCTAATAACGAAGACAGGGGGGGCGTCCGGAGCAGAATAATAAAATATTTTAAAAAGCCTTGTGTTGTGTGTTTATTAACTTTTACTTTTTGCCTACAGGTGAATGGATAGGGGTACGATGTACCCCATATCCATTCACTTAGGGTGGGGGGCCGGTATCTGGGGGCCCCCTTATTAAAGGGGACTCCCAGATTCCGATAAGCCTCCGCCCGCAGACCCCGACAACCAATGGCAAGGGTTGTCGGGAAGAGGTCCTGTCCTCATCAACATGGGGACAGGGTGCTCTGGGGTGGGGGGGCCCGCAGTGCGCCCCCCTGCCCCAGAGCACCCAACCCCCCCATGTTGAGGGCATGCGGCCTGGCACGGCTCAGGAGGGGGGGGGGCGCTCGCTCGTCCCCACTCCCTTCCTGGCTGGCCGGGTAGCGTGCTTTGGATACGGGTCTGGTATGGATTGTAGGGGGACCCCCTACGTCAATTTTGCGGCGGAGGGGGGTCTCCTTACAACCCATAACAGACCTAAGGGCCTGGTATGCTCCTGAGGGGGAACCCATGCCGTTTTTTTCATTGAAAATTGGCATGGAGTTCTCCCTCGGGAATGCATACCAAATGCCGTCGCTTGAATGGGCCTTTACAAGGTGTGACTAACTTTACACCTTGTAAAAGCAGCCCTAGTTTTACACCAGGCAAACTAACACTTACGGCGAAAAAACTAGGGACAAAAGCTTTGAGGATCGCCCTAAGTGCTAATTTGCATACTAACAGAGGCATTTCGACTCGAAATGCCCCCAGTGGCGGATGCGGTACTGCATCCTAAGATCCGGCAGTGTAAGTCCCTTACAGATGTCGGATCTTCTGCCTAACTTAGGAAAACTGCTTCTGAGGATCAGTTCCAAAGTTAGAACCAGAGATACGACGGCTTACGCCGGAGTATCTCTTTTGTGGATTTGCCCCAGAGTCTTTCCAATTTTCAAAGAAGTGCATGGCAGTAGGTGCACTCTTTCTAGGTGTATCATAAATGTAAATGCTTTGCAAACATTAAATTCTACATATTAGCCCAAATGTAGGAAAGGAACAACTCAAAGTTGTAATATTTTACAATTAAAATGCAGCATGGAATAGGAGGTGACAGCTGTTCCAAAGTACACGTTGTGAGGTTGCATTAAATCTTCCACGTTGGTGGTGGATTTCTAGGACCCTTTGGTTTAGCAAATCGATTCCCAAATCCTAGCGATAGAAAGAAAAACAATAGAAACCAAAATTATATTTTTTGTGTATTTTTCAATGTAATTAAAACCCAACTCTAGCCAAAACTTTTTTTTTTTTTGAATATGGTTGAAAAGGATTAGAACTAGGGATGTCCCGATACCGATACTAGTATCAGTATCGGGACCGATACCAAGCATTTCCCCGGGTACTTGTACTCGGGGGAAATGCTCCGATGCCTCAGCCGATACCTGGGTAGGCAGGGGAGTTGCAAGTCTTCTCCCCCCCGTGCTATCTTTCCCCCGTGCTGTGTTGTCTTTCCCCTGTGTTCCGTGCTGTGCTCTTTCCCCCGTGTTCCGTGCTGTGCTCTTTCCCCCGTGTTCCGTGCTGTGCTCTTTCCCCCATGTTCCGTGCTGTGCTCTTTCCCCCGTGTTCCGTGCTGTGCTCTTTCCCCCGTGTTCCGTGCTGTGCTCTTTCCCCCGTGTTCCGTGCTGTGCTCTTTCCCCCGTGTTCCGTGCTGTGCTCTTCCCCCCCGTGTTCAGCTCTGTCCTCACTCCCCCCTGTGTTCAGTGCTGTCCTCTCTCCCCCCTCAATCTGTCAGGATGGAGCGCGGAGGTAGGAGACTGACTCTGTCCATTCATATAACTGAGCATCGAACCTGTGTTTACGATGCTTCCGTTTATGAATGGAGAGGAGCTTCCCTCCATTCATTTCAGCTGAGGCTGCAGAGAAAGGGACTGGGGAATATGTGTCCTTAGTCCCTTTCTCTGTCTTAAAGGGGAGATGTTGGAGTTCTGTTAAGACCCCTGATATCTCTCCAAAGACCCCCAACAGGGCTGATTAAAAAAAAAAAAATTGCAATAAATATATATTTTTTTAAATAAATAAAAATAAAATGTAAATAAATAAATAAATAAAAAAACACACTGATACCCCCCCCCCTAAAAAACACAAAACAAAATGTAAAAAAAATAAATACTGTCACATGACATTTAAAGAAAGTATCGGTAATCGGTATCGGCGAGTACTTGAAAAAAAGTATCGGTACTTGTACTCGGTCTCAAAAAAGTGGTATCGGGACAACCCTAATTAGAACCCCCATTTTTATTGCCATCTTTTATCCTTGTTGGTAGAGATTTACCCTGTATCAGTGATAGGGTGTCACAAAGATGGGATATTATTGGATATAATAAAATAATATTTATGTAGTAGAATGAGTAGGGGTTAGAACAGTTGGCGTATTTTTTTTGTATGCGTGTATTGCTGTGGTACTGACACCTGCACACTCATTTACTGTTTTGGTGTCACTGTGAGAGTTAATGAAAGAAGATTTCCCCACTGAGGGCACAGACAAAAAAAAAAACCTGACAGATGTTCTGCATCTTACCCAATCTATTGAAAACTTTTAAAAGGTTTTGGCTAAAGCTTGGCTTTAAAAAAAAAAGTTTCACATTAATAGTATAATTGTTTTGATTGTATTTTAATGCAGATATTTTTTCTTTTCTTGCTTTTATTTATTTCAGTCACCCTTCTAATCTTTTGTTGATGGGCATTTGTTAACTTCAGATTTACAGGTTTAGAACATACATGTCCACAGGATTGCAATAGCCAATTAAAACAGGTCACATGCAAGTTAGAAGGTCAACTGCAAGTCAAATGCACCTATCAATGAATTCTGAATGATCACAGAAACATCTCAAACTGATGTCAAACATGCAATTGACGCAAGCCAGAGGCGGCATCGACACAGGCACATTGACAGCATTTCGGCAGCTGCGCTTTTCGAGGGCTATTAACCCTTTCTTCGGACGCTAGCAGGGGTTGAAGTGTAAAGGGCTCTAAATGTATGTCATAAAAGATTTTAACAACAATGAATTTCAATGAGGGCGTTAAAAATAAACACCTACAGTGCCTTGAAAAAGTATTCATATCCCTTGAAATTTTCGAAATTTTGTCACGTTACAACCAAAAACTTAAATGTATTTTATTGGGATTTAATGTAACAGACCAACACAAAGTGGCACATAATTGTGAAGTAGAAGGAAAATGATAAATGTTTTTTATTTATTTTTTACAAATAAATATGTGAAAAGTGTGGCGTGCATTTATATTCAGCCCCCCTGAGTCAATACTTTGTAGAACCACCTTTCGTTGCAATTACAGCTGCAAGTCTTTTTGGGTATGTCTCTACCAGCTTTGCACATCTAGAGAGTGACATTTTTGCCCATTCTTCTTTGCAAAATAGCTCAACCTCTGTCAGGTTGGATGAAGAGAGTCTGAGAACAGCAATTTTCAAGTCTTGCCACAGATTCTCTATTGGATGCAGGGGAGATGTTTTCAGGTGCTTTAAAGGCGCTATTGTTAGCCCAAAAGGGCCTGAAAAACACCCCAGTGTGAAAGGAGTCTCAAGCCCTGTACACACGGGCAAGAATCTCGTCAGGAAAAAAACATTGTTTTCCCTGACGAGATTCTTGGCAAGAATATCTTGCCGCCCGAGTGTACAGACTCACGTTTCAAAAAAAACGAGGTTCTCTTGAAAGGAAAGAATGCAGTGACGTCATCGCGTACGACGAGCATGCGTCAAAGTCATTTTGAGCATGTGCGGGTTTCCACCGTGACAGGTAAGTATACAGACTCTCAGGTTTCTCGGCAAGAAAACTGCAGAAAATCTCACAACGAGAAAAATAGAGAACATGTTCTCTATTTTTTTCGTCTAGATTCTGGGCAGTTTTCTTGTCGAGAAACCTGAAGCCTCGTACACACGCTCCGTTTACTCGGCAAAGCTCTGCCAGCAAATTTCTTGCTGGTTCTTGCCGAGAAAAACGAGCGTGTGTACGAGGCTTTAGATTTAGAAGCAGTTCTGTGCTGTATCTTCAGGAAATGGAAACTAACATCTGTGTCTAATAGGCACATGTATTAAGAGAGCATGGGGGTTACTACTTTCACATAGTGCAAGTTGCCAAATACATTGTTTGGGAAGATTTACTAAAACTGCAGCACTCAGAATCTGGTGCAGCTGTGCATGGTAGCTAATCAGCTTCTAAATTCAGCTTGTTCAGTTAAGCTTTGGTAATAAAATCTGGAAGCTGATTGGTTTCTATGCAGAGCTGCACCAGATTTTGCACTCTTAACCTCCTGAGCGGTGTTCCCGAGTCTGACTCGGGGTGAGATTTTTGGGCTAGGATCGGTAACCCCGAGTCAGACTCGGGCTCGCCTCGCTGGATGTACAGGGAGTTTTACTTACCTTATCCCTGGATCCAGCGATGCCACCGCGCTGTGTGAGCGAGCGGGACTTTGCTCGATTCACACAGTGCCTCCGTGTGACGCCGATCTCCGTTCCCTGCGACGTTACGACGCACGGGGACGGAGAACGGCGCCAAATTCAAAAAAGTAAACAAACACTATACATACAGTATACTGTAATCTTATAGATTACAGTACTGTATGTAAAAAAAACACACCCCCCTTGTCCCTAGTGGTCTGTCCTGTGTCATGCATGTCATTTTATATAATAAAAACGTTTCTTTCTCCCTGCAAACTGTAGATTGTCCATAGCAACCAAAAGTGTCCCTTTATGTCAAAAATAGTTTTAGATCAGCTAAAAAACAGCGATAATAAATTATAATCACTTGCAGAATTGTGCGATAGCGATTTGTGGGGAAATTCGTCATAAAAAAAAAAAATAATGACAGCAACAATTCTGCAACTGAGCAAATTTCAGTGATTTTGATTTGATTACATTATTGAATAATTTTTATTATAATTATATTATTATTTGTTATAATTATTTATAATTATTTATTATATTATAATTTATAATTTTGTTTTTAAAAAATGTCATACCCGGGATGCCTATTAGAAGCTTGTTTGGTCAGATTTAAGTGAGTTATTTCTAAAAATGACAGACCTACAATATAAAACGCCAAATTTCCTTGCAAATAATGGTACCGCTTTCAGCATGTTTTTTCTGAAAGAATCATACCGCCAGGGAGGTTACAGAGGAGTTCCACCCAAAAATGGAACTTCCTCTTAACCCACTCCTCTCCCCCTTACATGCCACATTTGGCATGTCATTTTTTTTGGGGGGGGGGGGGGGGGGGGGGGCTTCAGGAGAAGGGGACTTCCTGTCCCACTTCCTCCTTCCGCCGAGGGGCTGCAAAGGCGATACGTCATATCGCCTTTTGGCAGCCCCTCCCTGTAGGTGTTAGCCTGGGACACGTGACAGGTCCCAGGCGATCGCCTGTCCAATCAAACAGCGCAGCGCCAGGCCGCGCGCGCATGCGCAGTGCCGCTCGCGCATGTGCAGTGCCGCTCGCGCATGCGCAGTGGGTGCCCGGCCGTGAAGCCGAAAGCTGTCATGGCTGGGTGCCCACAGTGACAATGAAGACCCCGGCCGGGGAGGGGGGGGAGAGGAGCGGACCCCCGGCCGGCGCGTCGCTGGAACGCTGGAGCAGGTAAGTGTCAGTTTATTAAAAGCCAGCAGCTACACTTTTTGTAGCTGCTGACTTTTAATAAACTTAAAAAATGGGTGGAAAACCCCTTTAAGTTTTAGTAAAGAAGCCCCCCATGCGAGTACCTGATACAAAACTTGTATGTAGTTCTCAATATCTGACTTCAGTCTGACCTTCTAATTGGCATGCTTTTTCCAGATCATTGGTTCAGAAGGCAATGAATGCAGAAACAAGTAGGAAACCAGTATTTTTAGGAGGAGGTTGGCAATGGCAGCCACCAGGGATGGACTGGCCATTGGGACTACAGGGAGTTTCCCGGTGGGCCGATGGCTCAGTGGGCTGGCTTCAGTGACAGCGGAATGCCGCCCCCTCTGCTCCTATGTCTCTCCCTCCCCGCAGCGCTCACCTGGGGGGAACAAAGAAGCAGGGGGAGGACCAGAGGAGCAGGGGGGGGGCGACAGAGGAACATGGGGGACGACAGAGGAGCATGGGGGGGCAGACAGCTGACTCAACAGCTATGACATGGGAGTTTCTCACTTCTGCCTAATCTTGTCCCCTAAGGGGGGGAGGGGGGGGCACCAAACTGATTCTTTGCCCCGGGTGAAATAATGTCTACTTTCCCCACTGGTACTGCCTATAAGAGTACTAGTACCAACTGTTCCACTCTAATAAAAGTAGAACGGCTAGTGGCTAGTGAAGGGGGAGAGGGGGCTTGGGTGGCCGGGGGGGTGCGGGAGTTGTCCGGCCGCCATGGGAGAGACCTGTCAAAGTGGGCCAGTCTGGATGAAGTCCAGGGCCAAATTTCTGTCCCAGTCCAGCCCTGGCAGCCACTGTATTTTTCTCAACACAGGTTTCATTGTCCTTGTAAAAAATGCAGGAGGCCAAGGAAGCATAGCTGTTTGTTCATATTTTTTTATTAGAAGAAAGAACAATGTTGTAATAGAAATAACTCCTGTGGACTGATCAATTTTGTAGACTGAATTGTGCTGGCTATGCTAAACTGAAAATAACTAAAAGCATGTTGGTTACTGAGCTTACTATACAAGGTCAACAAACAAGGCCATGAACAAAATCCTTACCAAAGTTTAGGAATGAAAATGGACCACTTGACTGTGAAGAATCCGATTCTGATTTTGCCAAACTGCAAACATCTTTGAAATAATTAAAAGAATAATTCTTAATATTTAATACAATTTTATTTGTTAACTATCAGTTTTTAAATATTTTATTATGTGATGTATTTGTCTACAAGAGGACAATAGGACAGCTGTCTATAGTAGGATTGGACATTGGCAAAAAAAAAGTAGGCCAACCCTAGATGACCCTTCCACCGCTAGTATGCCTCAGTTTTGGAGCAAAGCATTACCAAGGGCATGATCATAAACACAGAGGGTGGGGCTTGTGCCCCTCAATGAACTCCAAGAAAACAATTCCAACAACAAACAAACATTTACAGGAAGAATAGAAACATAAACTGGGCCCCCCCTGCAGCTTTAAAAAGCCACCTAAAAGGACCTTATGCCTAAAGCTGGCATCAGACAAGACAAACATCCACCCAGTAGAACTTAAAGGGGTTGTAAAGGTAAAAAAAAAAAATCCCTAAATAGCTTCCTTTACCTTAGTGCAGTCCTCCTTCACTTACCTCATCCTTCCATTTTGCTTTTAAATGTCCTTATTTCTTCTGAGAAATCCTCACTTCCTGTTCTTCTGTCTGTAACTACACACCATAATGCGAGGCTCTCTCCCTGGTGTGGAGAAAGCCTCTTGAGGGGGGAGGGGGGCGAGCAGGCAAGTCAGGACACTCTCTACTTTGCAGATAGAGAAAGGAGCTGTGTACTAGTGGGCGTCCTGACACTCCTGCTCGCCCCCTCAAGAGGCTTTCTCCACACCAGGGAGAAAGCCTCGCATTACGGTGTGTATTTACAGACAGAAGAACAGGAAGTGAGTATTTCTCAGAAGAAATAAGGACATTTAAAAGCAAAATCGAAAGAATGAGGTAAGTGAAGGAAGACTGCACTAAGGTAAAGGAAGTTTTATGTTTTTTTAGAACATTTTAGAATGTCTCCCCGCAGGGATGTAGTCCCAAGGGAGGGGGCGAGCATGCTGACTAACCCCCAGCCAGAACGGCTCGGATGATGGTGGAAAGCTTACTGAGGAGAAACAGGAAGTGAGAAATTCAGACAAAGAAAAAAAACATTTAGAAAGGAAATCGAAGGAAAAGATAAGTGAACCAACAATGCACTAGCTTAAAGGAACCTATTTCGAAAATAAAAAAAAACAAACCTTTACAACCCCTTTAAAGGGCTGTTCCGGGCAAAAAAAATAAACTGCAGCTGCTGGCTTTTAATGAATGGAGACTTACCTGTCCTGGTGTCCCTCGATGGGAAACATCAGCTGTCGGGTGATGCCGTTGCCATTGCGGGTAAGGGAACCCGGCAGTGTAGCCTTTCGGCTTCACGCCGGGAACCCTACAGTGCATGCGTGAGGCCCGCTCCTCTCTCCTATTAGCCCAGCGGCCAGGGGAGGAGGAGGGAGCCCCGCAGTGACGTCACGGCTGCGTCATGGCCACGGCCGGACTCCCGGAAGTGGGGAAGGATACCTGTTTTTGAATACGATGAGTGGAAGTTCCACTTTAGGGTGGAACTCTGCTTTAACTACCGTAAGTCTGCAAAGTGCTCCGCACAGAACCCAATGACTGAAGCTCACTGTCAGGCTACCCCTGCAAAATCACCAGCAGTGGTGTAGAGTCATAATAGATGAAAAAATCTAACATAAATACAGGTTAGTCTTTATAACAGCAGAGAGGAACAACAAAACATCCACCATACTAGGGCACTAGATTAAAATTGATACATGCTGTTAGTGGAAGGTGTTTTACCTTCTTACCATAAATTTATTTTCTAATTTATAAAAAAATAACAAATCGAATGATAATTGGAACTGTTATACTTTATATTGCATTAGCGCATGTATATTTGTATAGTTCATTCCAGACTCCAAACATTAAGAAGAAACACTTACTTTTCTTTACATTCTTTAGTATCTTTAAACTCTAAATGGAAATGGAAAAATTGATCTTAGAAACAACGTTGGCATAATTACCTTTTAACAATAATAAGCATAGTCAAATACTGCTTTCTCAATTTACAGAACTGCTTGAATGCCAAATAAGTTTTGATATCTGTATGTCATGGTTACAGTGAAGACTTAGAAGGAAAACAACTGAAACTGCTTCAAGCTTTCCTAGACCAAAGTGCAGTTTTTACTTGTCAAACTGGCACTTGTATTTATTCCTCACTGAATAAAGACCTAGGCTGCAGTACTACTGCTTGTTCCTACATGTATTTTTCTCTCACGTTTTTACATATAGATATTTTTAACATACTTTTATCAAGGTAGTTCAGTCACCAAGGACACTGTACTACTCGGGGGGATGGGTGATTGGGGATTTTTTCTTGTTTTGATACTGTTACAGTGATGAACATCGGTTACTGTCACAACAGCTGTGATGTACTAGATGGTGGATGAATCGAGCTGAGGCTGATTTTACCTGCTAACCACTCAGGCCGGGTGAGGTGGCCAGGCTATCCCTTCCTATTTCTACAGCCTGCTTTGGGCCTAGACAAACCTTTCCCCTGTCTGCTTCCTTAATAGTCAGTGACATCCAACTCATTGGACCTGTCAGCCTGAGCGGGGGTCCCTGATCATTTGTCGTGGATCACAGCTGTGATTAACTATTATTTGCTGTGATTGGCCCACAACTATCACATGGTACAGGGTGCTGTGATTGGCCCAGGTACCATATGATAGCTGTGGGCCAATCACAGCATCACTATACGAATCACAGCTGTTATGAATGAAATTGGCGTGCCGCCTTGCCGCATTAAATGTACTGTGGCCAGGTGGCAACTACTTAAGGAAAAACAAAAATTATTTCAAGGCAATTAGAAAAGTAAACAAACTGCTGTTTGTGTGCAACTGAACCAATATCATGTAGATAGCAATATGGTGAGTTTAATAGGGTTCTCACCCAAAGATATAACTGTTGTGCTTGTGGAGGAATATCTTATATACCTTGTGAGAAGCCTGCCGTGCAGTGTCAAAGGGCAATGTATAATGAAATAAAAAGAACTAGTAATGTGTTAACATTACTAGAATTAGGCATTCCAGTTTGGCTGAACTGTAGATCTGTGGCGAGTGGTGAGCACTGTCCTGCTGGTTACAATATCTCTATAAAATTTGTAGTTATGAGCCATGTCTGTGCAACTTTCTTCCAGTTACAATGTTTCCTCACAAACATACTGGTAGATAAAGAGATGACTAATCACATAAGCCTTAGATTGTATACAGAGGCGTGAGTAGAGTGTGGGACTGTAAGCTACCTTCTAGGGCATGGGTGCTCAACCTATGGCTCTCCAGCTGTTGCGGAACTACAATTCCCATGAGGCATTGCAAGCCGCTGACAGGTACAAGCATGTCTCCCAAAGGCTGAGGCATTATGGGAATTGTAGTTTTGCAACAGCTGGAGAACCACAGGTTGAGCACCCATGTTCTAGGGTGAGACTAATGTTAATGGTTGTACTGTATGTCCCTATGTAATAGGATAGGGCAGAATACATGTTGAAAATAATTAAAGGTACTCCAGTATACCTTCAATATTGCACTGTAATGCTGGCACTTTTCATGTACTTAAAGTGGAGTTCCACCCAAAAATAGAACTTCCGCTTTTTGTAACCCTCCCCCCCTCCAGTGTCAAATTTGGCACCTTTCAGGGGGGAGGGGGGTGCAGATACCTGTATAATACTGGTATTTGCACCACCTTTCGGGAGAGACTCCCACGGGAGTAACTCCACTCCCCCCCCACTGCCTTCTGGGAAACACGCTGGTACCAGGAGACAGCTGGGACCATTGGGAATGAGCCGCGCTGCTCACGCATGCGCAGTAGGGAACCGGGCAGTGAAGCCGCAAGGCTTCATTTCCTGATTCCCTCACCAAGGATGTCGGCGGGGGCAGCAGAGAGACGAGCGATTGCTCACCTTCTGCTGCCGACATTGCGGGTGCGCTGGACAGGTAAGTGTCCATTTATTAAAAGTCAGCAGCTGCAGTATTTGTAGCTGCTTGCTTTTTAATATTTTTATTTTTTTCGCAGGACCTCCCCTCCAAAGCTCAAACACACGCGCGTGTGTGTGTGTGCGTGTAATATACACACACATACTTTTATAAATAAATGTAAAAAACATTTTAAAATGTAATAACACATGGACAGTGTTAGTAGGGCAAAGGTTGGTGTCAGTAATTTTTATTATTTTATTTTTATATTCGTTGAAAAACAAAATGTAGGATCTCCACTGGGGGGCATTGGTGAAATATTAGCAGGAGGAATCTGAGCCACATGGGGTGATAAGGGTGTGCCAAGGCACACCCAGTACACCCCCTGTGCACGCCTTTGACTTAAAGGGGTTGTAAGTTTTTTTTTTTAAATAACAAACATGTCATACTTACCTCCACTGTGTAGTTCGTTTTGCACAGAGTGGCCCCGATCCTCGTCTTCTGGGGTCCATCAGTGGCTGTCTCGGCTCCTCCCTGCAAGACCTAACCCCCAAAGGCGTCCCTAGGGGGGGGCCAGAGGGGGCCCTGACCCCCCCAACATCATGCTGTGCCCCACCATGTGCCCTCCCCAAAAAAAAAATTTTTTTTGCAATTTTTGTATTTTGCTCCCCGAGAGGGAGAGCGTCCCCAGTCAGCTCTGCGGGGGATTCCTCCCCCTCCCTCTGCTCGCCGACACTGCATAATGCGAGCGCTCACACAACCAGATATTCTAGCCTGGACCGTGTTTAAGTGTGTGCACTGCAGACTGCAGTACACTGTAATCACTGAACTACATTATCTCCATCCCTTCTCTCCCCCCCCCCCCATCTGTCTCCCTCCCCTCTCCTGTTCTTTCAAAACATTCACAATTTACTTTCACTTTCAGTTAGGCAGATAATATACTGTGCAAATTTATTTCCTGCATCCACAGATTGCAGGAAAGAAACTTGCATGATTCCCCCATCAACAGACAGTGGTGACAGGGGAATGTCCCTTCTGCCCAGCAATTATATTCTCCCGACAAACAGTGATTATTACCAGTGGCTATACAGCAACCACTAGTGATAATTATAAGAGAATCTGCTCATTAATGGTTCAAATCTCAGACAGTTTCTGCTGAACTTTATGGGGCTGATGTACAGGAGGGCCAGCACAATATGTTGTTAGAGATGGGCTGGGCATGTTCAAAATTCCACATGCCAGAGCCCGCTAGGAAGCCCACACTGCACAGCGCTAATCACAGGCAGTGAGACATTTGCCGGTCCGCAGCTGCACAGATCAGGAAATGTCTCACTGCCTGTGATTAGCACTGTGGAGTGTCGGCTTCCTGGCGGGATCGGGCATGTGGGATTTCAAACACACCCAAGCCCATCTCTATTGGTTGTAGACAGTTGAGCTCCCTGCATGTTGCTTAGCAGCAGTGGACCCTTCTCTGACATGCTGATCGGGATGCAATCCAGGTGATGCTCTTAGTCAAATCCTAGTCAAAAATATCAGTGATTTTATTGATCAAAGCCCACACTTTACAGGCATAGAGCCCACATGGCTGCTGATCATACGGTTGATTATATTTATGTGGTTGTACTCTTGATGCTAATAAATACTATGTTTATTAGATCTGACTGGGAGCATCACCTGGATCACATGCCGATCAGCATGTCAACAGAAAAGGTTATACAGCATTACTGCTGCTAGGTGACCAGCTGGGGGCTCGGCTCTCTATAACCAATAGTGCCAGCCTTCCCCTGCATGCACCCATAATGTCACCAGCACTAGATCCTAATAAACTGCCGCCGCTACCAAGGAGACAGATGCCAGACCAGCGCTGTAAATAGCAGGGACAGGACAGCTGGGGATCCCCACTGTGGCAGAACACCAGGGCCCGGTGGCAAGACAACCTTTGCAACAATGATAGTTCTCCCACTGCTTTGGACCCTTATATTTTCTTGGTGTGCTGGTGACATATATCTCTTGTTTTTTTCCACCCTGGGGGGCCCCAGTATAGTAGGAAGGGAGCTCACTGCAGAACATGTGAAAGGACCCAAAGTGGGATCGTAGTAAAGGGCCCCAGGATATATATATATATATATAATTGCATTTTATAGTTGGCCCCCCTACTTTTGTCCCTGTCCCCCCATGTGCCCCCCCTAAATATGAAAGCTGGAGACGCCACTGCTAACCCCCTCCATGGGACGCACTCTCCCAAGGGGGTTAGCTTGCGGGCGCACTCCCGTGATATAGTCGGTGGCTATAACCGCCGACTGTATCACTCGGCCCACCCCCCGGCGTGCGGCGTCATTGAATGTGATTGACAGCAGCGAGAGCCAATGGCTGCGCTGCTATCAATCTATCCAATCTAGTCAATTAACAGCCAGACTCTGTGGAGAAGAGGACATCGGACATGCGCACAGCAGGTAAAATGGGGGAGCTGGGGGGCCGTCATTGCCAGGTGTTTTTACATCTTAATGCATAGGATGCATTAAGGTGAAAAAACATGAACCTTTTCAACCCCTTTAAATAGGTTACTATGATTATACTGCAGCTTCTCACAGTGTGCCTTAGAAAATGCAACAAACCAGACTTGCCCTCTTCATTTATAGGCAGGAGGGTGTCCAGCATCATCTAGTCTAGCCAATTCTGAACCAGAGAGTCCTAGGGTTCTTCCAGAGGCTGCTATGAGTTCCTTGAGCTTTAACTAATAGACCTCCCATTTGATTGTGCCCACATAGTTCCACGGCTAATGACACTTGGCAGTATCAATGGTATGACACCAATGATATTTGTAGCTATCTCTAAGGGTGGCATATGTACCACCACTGTAAGGGCCCTTTCACACAGGCTTCTCAGCTAAGGAACGATCTGCTGATCCCGGCTTAGCAGGTGGATGACAGGTCTGTCATCGCTCACTGTGCTTAGACGGACCTGTCAGATCTCCGCTCTCCTTTATGTGGAGATCGGATGAAAACAGACCGCCTGTACTTTTTCATCGGATCCAATGTTCTAGACCAGGGGTATTGAATTAAAATTTACTGAGGTCCGATTAGTAAAATTTTCTTCAAGCGGAGGTCCGAATCGCAGTTTTGTGCAATTACTCTGATTCTTTACATCACAGCCCAGGGGTGCAGACGCGACACACAATTCGTTTGAATGGGTTGCTGTGCCTGAGTTTTCTGCTGGAAAAAGGTCCTGGCATCTTTTTTAAAAATGCAGCCGCATGGAAACTGCATGCTGCGTTTATGTGCGGGAAATTGCACCTTGCATTTCAGTGCATTTAGGAGTCAATGGTACCCCTTCACGTTTACTGTGCAGCACCACATTTTGTGCACAGCTGCTTGTCCCCTTCACATCTTCCCCACCACAGCCCTGCCCCCCTTCACATATCCCCCCACACAGTATTACCCCCTTCACATATCACCCCACACAGTATTGTCCTATCACACATCCCCCCACACACAGAACTGCCCCCCCACACACAGCACTACCCCCCCCCACACACAGCACTGCCCCCACACACAGCATTGCCCCCACACACACAGCACTGTCCCCCCCCACAGCACTGCCCCCGCACACACAGCACTGCCCCCACACACACAGCACTGTCCCCACACACACACAGCACTGCCCCCACACACACAGCACTGTCCCCCCCACAGCACTGCCCCCACACACACAGCACTGCCCCCACACACACAGCACTGCCCCCACACACACAGCACTGTCCCCCCCACAGCACTGCCCCCGCACACACAGCACTGCCCCCACACACACACAGCACTGCCTCCACACACACACAGCACTGCCCCCACACACACACAGCACTGCCCCCACACACACACAGCACTGTCCCCCCCCACAGCACTGCCCCCACACACACAGCACTGCCCCCACACACAGCACTGTCCCCCCCACAGCACTGTCCCCCCCACACACAGCACTGTCCCCCCACACACAGCACTGCCCCCGCACACACAGCACTGCCCCCGCACACACAGCACTGCCCCCGCACACACAGCACTGCCCCCACACACACAGCACTGCCCCCCCCCCACACACAGCACTGCCCCCCCCACACACAGCACTGCCCCCACACACACAGCACTGTCCCCCCACACACAGCACTGTCCCCCCACACACAGCACTGTCCCCCCACACAGCACGGCCCCCGCACACACAGCACTGCCCCCCCCCCCCACACACACAGCACTGCCCCCGCACACACAGCACTGCCCCCACACACACAGCACTGCCCCCACACACACACAGCACTGCCCCCCCCCACACACAGCACTGCCCCCCCCCCCACACACAGCACTGCCCCCCCACACAGCACGGCCCCCGCACACACAGCACTGCCCCCCCCCACACACACAGCACTGCCCCCGCACACACAGCACTGCCCCCGCACACACAGCACTGCCCCCACACACACAGCACTGCCCCCGCACACACAGCACTGCCCCCACACACACAGCACTGCCCCCCCCACACACACAGCACTGCCCCCCCCACACACACAGCACTGCCCCCACACACACACAGCACTGCCCCCACACACACAGCACTGCCCCCGCACACACAGCACTGCCCCCACACACACAGCACTGCCCCCCCCCCACACACAGCACTGCCCCCACACACACAGCACTGCCCCCACACACACAGCACTGTCCCCCCACACACAGCACTGTCCCCCCACACAGCACGGCCCCCGCACACACAGCACTGCCCCCCCCCCCACACACACAGCACTGCCCCCGCACACACAGCACTGCCCCCGCACACACAGCACTGCCCCCGCACACACAGCACTGCCCCCACACACACAGCACTGCCCCCCCCCCACACACACACAGCACTGCCCCCACACACACAGCACTGTCCCCCCCACAGCACTGCCCCCACACACACAGCACTGCCCCCACACACAGCACTGTCCCCCCCACAGCACTGTCCCCCCACACACAGCACTGTCCCCCCACACACAGCACTGCCCCCGCACACACAGCACTGCCCCCGCACACACAGCACTGCCCCCACACACACAGCACTGCCCCCACACACACAGCACTGCCCCCCCCCCACACACAGCACTGCCCCCCCCACACACAGCACTGCCCCCACACACACAGCACTGTCCCCCCACACACAGCACTGTCCCCCCACACACAGCACTGTCCCCCCACACAGCACGGCCCCCGCACACACAGCACTGCCCCCCCCCCCACACACACAGCACTGCCCCCGCACACACAGCACTGCCCCCACACACACAGCACTGCCCCCACACACACACAGCACTGCCCCCACACACACAGCACTGTCCCCCCACACACAGCACTGTCCCCCCACACAGCACGGCCCCCGCACACACAGCACTGCCCCCACACACACAGCACTGCCCCCGCACACACAGCACTGCCCCCGCACACACAGCACTGCCCCCACACACACAGCACTGCCCCCGCACACACAGCACTGCCCCCACACACACAGCACTGCCCCCCCCACACACACAGCACTGCCCCCACACACACACAGCACTGCCCCCGCACACACAGCACTGCCCCCGCACACACAGCACTGCCCCCACACACACAGCACTGCCCCCCCCCACACACAGCACTGCCCCCCCCCCACACACAGCACTGCCCCCACACACACAGCACTGTCCCCCCACACACAGCACTGTCCCCCCACACAGCACGGCCCCCACACACAGCACTGCCCCCCCCCCCACACACACAGCACTGCCCCCGCACACACAGCACTGCCCCCGCACACACAGCACTGCCCCCGCACACACAGCACTGCCCCCACACACACAGCACTGCCCCCCCCCCCCCACACACACACAGCACTGCCCCCGCACACACAGCACTGCCCCCACACACACAGCACTGCCCCCACACACACAGCACTGCCCCCCCCCCCCACACACAGCACTGCCCCCCCCCCCACACACAGCACTGCCCCCCCCACACACACAGCACTGCCCCCCCCATCCATCCATCACATTTAGATATATTTTCCTCCCTTCCCTCTCCACCCCTACCTTTCACAGAGCGGAGAGCAGGAGGCGGGACAATCGCGAACTGAAGGCACAGCAGCACTGGGAGGGGCGCGGGAGCTGCCGGGTTGAATTTTCAGTGAACTGGTGATTGGCTGCTAGGACTGCCTCCTAGCAGCCAATCAAATCCTGATTAACGTGACAGGCGGCTACCTCTCTGGTCTCGCCCCCAGTCCAGAATTGTCCCGCCTCCCGCTCCTCTACTCTGCTAATGATAGCGGAGGAGGCTGGGGACAAAAGCGTCGACTAGATGGCGCGATCGCCGCGGTCCGTGAAGAGCAGCAGCTCGGGCCGGACGCGGACCGCGGGCCGCCATTTAGTGATGCCCGTTCTAGACGGACGGAAAATAGGGTCACCATTTGTCTGGATTTCACGGACAGGATCGGATATCGGCGGATGTCAGCGGACATGTCACCACTGACATCCGCCGCTCCATAGAGGTGAATGGAGTGTCCAATCAGGTCCGCCTGAATAACTAACAGGCAGACCTGATTGGAAAGCCAGTGTGAAAGGGACCTCAGAGGTGTTCATCCTCTCAGACCCCCAATTAATTGGTTTTAGCAAGGGTTCTCAGAGACCTGATAATTTTCTAAGGGTTCCTCTAAGGCAGTGGTTCTCAACCTTCTAATGCCGTGGCCCCTTGATAACATTTTTCAAGTTGTGGGGACCCCTAACAGTAAAATTTATTTTCATAACTTGGGTTGTCAGCAAGTAATTTGCACCCCTAACCCACAGGCATTTAGTGCTCCCTGAGTCCCTTCCACTCGTAGTGTTAAAATCCCTTATGGTACATTTTAGGATATACCTCTTTCTTTTTGTTCTCCTTTCTTTGCCTTTTAGCTCTTTCTATCCTAATTTCTTGTCCCCCATCCCTCTCTCTAGTCATCTTTCTTGTTCTTTCTCTTATTCTTTCTCTCCCTTTTTCTTTGTTCCTCCCCCTCTTTTTTCTTTTCTCTTCCATGTATTCTCTATTTTATTCCTTCTCTTACTCCTTGGTGGGGGGAATGGAACATCCCAGGATTCGGTGACCCCTGACAAATCATCATTCGACCCCCAGGTTGAGAACCACTGCTCTAAGGTATAAAAGTTTGAGAAAGGCTGATCTAGTTCAGAAAGCATGAATGGCTTAGGAGTACTAAGGCAGGCAGTTATGTCCCTGCATTGCAGAGAGCAATGGAGAGACCTTGTGATCGCACCAAAGTCAGACCAAAGTAGTGCAGGGACTACTTTGAAGTCGCTGTGACTTGAAGTTACACATATATGAATGGTACTCATTGAAAATCATAGGGTACAGCTTTTCATGCAACTTTTTAGTCCCAAGTCGCAGGACAAATCGCACAAAAAAAAAAGTGGGAGTATGATGTTGTGCTGTTTGATGCCAACACATTTAAATAGACAGCTCCCTAAAAAAAAAACATTCAATGGTTGGGTCATGCACAATCATTTAAAAGCCTATGATTGACTGTAAGTTTCCAAACTGCCATCTTAAATACTTTACCTTTTTCCTGGTAATTTGTTTAGCAGGCTCTGAAGTTGAGACAGAACCAGAGATTTCTGTTTCAGTGGGATGTGCAGGGCGAGGATTATCAGAAACAATGTATTCCATATCTGTAACACAAAAGCTTTGTCATTTGGGTCTATTCAACCATTATAAATATTTTGTCTTCATAGACGATTTCTACTTTTTTGTTTTACTTTCTTAACTTCTTAAAGCTGACCAAATTTTGCCCAGCCAAAACTGTTCCTTTTTGTTGACTCTTTACAGAATAATACTTTGGTTTATTTTTTACTATGCTATTATCCATACTTACTGATAGCTCCATCTGCAATAATGTAGGAATCCTCCGTTCTTTCTGGTATAGGGGGTGGAGAAGCAGATCTATCACGTGCTTTTCCTAAAACATAATTTTTTTTTCATTAGCAGGTGCATGTCACAAGATATTTAAGATAAACACATGGGGCCAGATCCAGAGAAAATTACATCCGTGCAGCGTATCAGAGACCTTACCTGGCGGAATTTCAAATGCTCAACGATTTCACGCCGCAAGTTACGGCGGCGTAGTGTATTTGTGGCGGCGGAATTCAAATCGGCGATTAGGTGGCGTGATTCATTTACATGAATCGCGTCCCCGCGCCGAATGAGCTGCGCATGCGTCGTCCCAAAATTTTCCGCCGTGCATTGCGCTAAATGATGTCGCTAGGACGTCATTTTTTTAACTTAGCTGTGAGTTACGTCCATCCCTATTCACGAACGACTTACGCAAAAAAAAAAAATTCAAATTTTGACGTGGGAACGACGGCCATACTTAACATGGCAAGTCTATCTATACGACGCAAAATACCAGTTTTAACTATACGCCGGAAAAAGCCGACTACAGACGACGTTAGAAAATGCAACGGCCGCGCGTACGTTCTGTATTGAAGTCAATGCAAGTCACCCCGAGTCGCCCCCAAAGTCGTGCAAGAACCTTTTTCTAAGTCGGAGCGACTTGAGTCGCTCCTATTTTAACGGTTCCATTAAATAGAGCAAAGCGCGACTTGTCAGCTGCCTAACTAGTCGCCCCAGTGTGAATCGGCTCTTAATGTACACAAATCCTTAATTTAAGGTATAACTAAAGGCAAAACCTTTTTTTTGTTTTTTTTTAAGTTTTGGGTAGAGGAGTGATGGAGTTTTTAATTGCTGTTTGTGTCCTCGTTTGGGAGATTATATTTGTCCTGTTTACCCTAATCATTGAAAGTGAAAGTATAGGAAATCCTACATGTTGGATTGTTCCCAAAAAAGTAATAGAGGGGAAATCTTCGATTGGTTCTGGTGACCTGGGAATCCCCAAGAGATTCCCTTCATTTTCAA
Organism: Rana temporaria; assembly: GCF_905171775.1. Classification (NCBI taxonomy): domain Eukaryota; kingdom Metazoa; phylum Chordata; class Amphibia; order Anura; family Ranidae; genus Rana; species Rana temporaria. The sequence goes on along the minus strand of NC_053490.1, from coordinate 318,254,119 downwards.
GGATTTCCTTTCACTTTCTGTTTGGTTATAGGACAGGAAGTGAAGGGAAATCTTCCCAAATGGTTAAAAGATGGCAAAAATAAACCTTAGAAGGTTTATTGTAAGATGAGAACAAGGAAGAAGTAAAGGAATCTCTGCAGCTGGAAGGTATAAGTGTTAGAGGAGAGTAGCAAGAAAAATTCAGTACTGTCTGTGATAATTTTTTAATTTTCTCTAATATCCCAATTTTTAGGACATTCTTTTGGAATGCACCTGCTTCTTCAAGGTTCAAACAGTGCTTAAGTAAAATAAAAGTAATAGAGAGGAAATCTTTGAATGGGGACACTAGTTCTGGTGGCCTGGGAGTCCCCAAGAGATTCCCTTAATTTTCAGGGATTTCCTTTCACTTCCTTTTTGGTTATGGGACAGGAAGTAAAAGATGGCAAAAATAAACCTTACAAGGTTTATTGTAACATGAGAACAAGGAAGAAGTAAAGGAATCTCTGCAGCTGGAAGGTATAAGGCCCCATTCACACCTGAGCATAGCGTTTTCAGACAGAGAGTCATGCAAATTTACCGTGATTTTGCCGTGATTTTTTAATGGGACCCCATTCACACTTGAGCGTTTTGTAGCTTGAAGCCTGAAGCTACAAAATGCTGGAGGGGAACAAATCTATTATTCTCTTTGGAGATGGTTAACATCTCCACTTCAAAACGCCTGAAGCCATACGCTCCAAAACGCCTAAAGCTCAAACAAGTTCTGGGACGTTTTTCTGCTTTTTAGATTGGCAACCTTTTGACCTGTATAAAATCGCTGCAAAAACGCGGTAAAAAACACTGTAAAAATCGCGGTAAATTTGCGTGACTTTGCGCCTGAAAACACCATGCTCGTACACACGACCGAGTTTCTCGGCAAAAACCAGCAAGAGATATTTTTTTTCCGAGGAAACCGGTCGTGTGTACATTTTTGTTGAGGAAACTGTCGAGAAACTCGACAAGCCAAAAAGAGAGCAAGTTCTCTATTTCCCCGACGGGAATGGAGAAACTTGCCTTGTCGAGTTCCTCGACAGCCTAACAAGGAACTCGATGAGGAAAACGATGTGTTTCGCCCGTCGAGTTCCTCGGTCGTGTGTACGAGGTTTTAGTGTTAGAGGAGAGTAGCAAGAAAAATTCAGTACTGTCTGTGATAATTTTTTTTATTTTCACTAATATCCCAATTTCTAGGACATTCTTTTGGAGTGCACCTGCTTCTTCAAGGCTCAAGCAGTACTTGTTGCAAGTGCACTAATCTGGGTACAATCACCTCAAAGAGGTGATTTTGGGCTGTTTCCAGAAAAGTAATAGAGGGGAAATCTTTGAATGGGAACACTAGTTCTGGTGACCTGGGAGTCCACATGAGATCCCCTTAATTTTCAGGGATTTCCTTTCACTTCCTGTTTGGTTATGGGACAGGAAGTGAAGGGAAATCTCCCCAATGGGTAAAAGATGGCAAAAATAAACCTTACCAGGGTTATAACCCTCCCTTACTATATCCAAAAAAAAAAAAAAAAAGATTTTGCCTATAGTACTACAATACATGTTTTATAAAGTGGTATAGTAGGCACCTACCTAAGGAGCTACCTAAGGAGCCTCAGACATTATGTAAATATTTCATTTATCTACTGATTTCAAGCCTGACTTGCTCTGCTTCAAATGACCACAACTAACTAGTGGTTTAAACCTCTGTTTTTAATGCTTACTGTTAGACAGGTGAATTTTGTTTTGTTCCCGATTGGTCAGTAATTTTAAGCCTGGATATTATTGGAAACATATATATATATATATATATATATATATATATATATATATATATATATATAATTATTTTTGAACTATTGCTTATTTCTAAAAAACGCATCTCATTCAAAGTCCCAAACCCCTCCATCTTCTATCCATTAACAGGGATGGAGGCGTATGTTGGTTCATCATATGCTTTATTTAAAGTCCCAAACTTATCCTCTATCCACTAAACTGCTTTACCTTTTATGGAGTTTGTAACCTCAAGTTTTTGCTGCCTCCACTTGGAAGGCTGAAAGAACTGCTTCAAAATACTTTCACATTTTCTTTATTAAAGCAAATACCAAAGGCATCTACTGTGCAGACATTCTGTTATTTTGACCAAAGATGGGAACATCTCAAGGACTGATGCATTGCAGGCTTCAAAGGGGGTCTGTGGCTTGGGACCTTTACAGCCACAGGGTCCTGGGTGGCATGACAGGGAGGCAACTGTCATGGTCTTACCTCTCTCTTGTCTCCTTCGTTTGACATGTGCTGGCGGCCATCTTGGTTTCTAGGTCTCTTGTAGCCTCCCACCCTGCGGCTCCTCCTTCCCACTGGGAGGAGCTGGATGCCTGGCTCATATATATAGGAGCTCTGTGGCTTCAGTTCCTTGCTTGGTCCTCCTGTGTTCACATGCTTCTAAGACTGCTGCTGCTGCTTCTGGTTCTGATCCTGGCTTCGTCTGACTTCCCTGCTGGTTCCTGATCCTGGTTTCGTCTGACTTCCCTGCTGGTTCCTGATCCTGGCTTCGTCTGACTTCCCTGCTGGTTCCTGATCCTGGCTTCGTCTGACTACCCTTCTGGTTCCTGACCTCTGGTTTCACCATCCGTTTGGACTTTTGCTTTACAGCTTGATTTTCAATAAAGCCTTCTTATTTTCACTTATCTCTTGTTGTACGTCTGGTTCATGGTTCCGTAACATTAGGACCAAGCCATGAATTTTGATGGTACAGGGCCATCCTCGCTACCCACGCTGGTTGCCAGACTTGATCAGCAGGATTACCTGTTGGGTCAGTTCGCAGTGGCGTTGCAAACCCTGCTTGAACGCACGGTTCATTTCGCTTCCGTTGCCGATGGGTCGGTTGTCGCTCCTGGGCCCGCTCCTACTGCCACTCCGGTTGTTGCGCCAGAGTCTACCCCGACACCTGTTGTTGCGCCTGCAGTGTTTCGGGGTATGACCGGTTCTGCCCCCCTTCCACAGCGATTTGGGGGAGAGCCAACTCAGTGCCGAGGTTTCCTTAACCAAGTGGGCATTTATTTCGAGTTGCTGCCACATGCCTTTCCCACCGAGAGATCAAAGGTGGGCTTCTTGATCTCGCTGCTCTCGGACAAGGCCTTGGCCTGGGCCAGCCCTTTATGGGAGAACAACAATCCGGTGGTTGCCGAGTTTTCCGGTTTTGTTGCTTCTCTTCGGAAGGTATTCGATGTGCCGGCTCGCGCCGCCTCTGCTGCGAAGCTCCTTATGTCCGTCAGACAGGGATTACGATCCGTAGCCGAATACGCCATTGAGTTTCGTACCCTGGCAGCAGAGGTGGGCTGGAATAATGAGGCTCTGGTCGCTGCTTTCTCTCATGGTCTCTCGGATGCCTTGAAGGATGAGGTTGCAGCTAAGGACCTACCAGTGGAGCTTGAGGCTCTTATTTCTTTCCTGATTTTGATTGACACCAGACTCAGGGAGAGACCTTCCTTTAAGGAGAGCCTGCGGAGGCCTCCTAACAGTTTGGCGCCTACGTTTGCTGTCCCACCCGTGCCTCCCTCTCCTCCCACGCCTCCTGGGGTTGACTTGTCTGGGGGTGAACCCATGCAGCTGGGGTTTGCTCGCCTGTCCGAGGGGGAGAGGGTACTCCGGAGACGCGAGGGCCGATGCATGTACTGTGGTCTCGGTGGGCATTTTCGGTTGGCATGTCCGAACCGTCCGGGAAACGCTTGCACCTGAGATCCTGTCGGGGGCAGATCTTGGGTGGAGTCTCCTCGTCCCCGGTTTCCCGTGTTGATAAACCACTGATCACTGTTGTCCTCTCCTGGGTCGGAGGCTCGGTGACGACCCAGGCGTTGGTGGACTCTGGTGCTGGTGGTTTTTTCATTGATAGTGCGTTCGCTGCCGCCAATTCCATTCCTCTGCAGGCTCGAGGTTCCCCGCTGGCTCTAGAGACGATAGACGGCAGACCCCTCCAGCCGTCACACGTGACTCATGAGACCCTTCCAGTGGGGATAGCCATTGGTGCCGTTCACAGAGAGTCGGTCTGCTTCCAGGTTATTTCGTCTCCACACTACTCGGTGGTCTTGGGGTACCCCTGGCTCCAGAAGCATAATCCGACTTTCGACTGGAGATCGGCCGAGATCCTCTCATGGTCACCACAGTGTGGGGCTAGTTGCATCCATGGGCCTGTCAAGTTGCTGTGTACTTCCTCGGACTCTCTGTTGCCTCCTGAATATGAGGAGTACCGGGATGTATTCGATAAGGTGCGCGCAGTTGCCCTACCTCCGCACCGCCCATACGATTGTGCCATAGAGTTACAACCTGGTGCCGTTCCTCCTCGCGGCAGGGTCTATCCACTGTCGGTTGCGGAGAATGAGGCCATGGAGGAGTACGTGATGGAGGCGCTGTCCCGTGGTCACATTCGCAAATCCTCGTCCCCGGCAGGGGCTGGATTTTTCTTTGTGAAAAAGAAGGGCGGTGAGTTGAGGCCTTGCATCGATTACAGGGGCCTTAATCGCATCACGATCAAGAACGCTTACCCGATACCCTTGATTTCCGAGCTGTTCGATCGCCTTAAGGGGGCCACGGTCTTTACCAAACTCGACCTGAGGGCGGCATATAACCTGGTAAGGATCAAGGCGGGCGATGAGTGGAAGACCGCGTTTAACACCAGGACTGGGCATTATGAATCCTTGGTTATGCCCTTTGGGTTGTGCAATGCGCCCGCAGTCTTTCAGGAATTCATCAACGATGTTTTCCGTGACCTGTTGCAGCAGTGTGTGGTGGTCTATTTGGATGACATCTTGGTATACTCTGAATCCATGGAGGCCCACATTCTGGATGTCAAGCGAGTGTTGCAACGGTTACGAGAGAACAAGCTGTTCGGTAAGCTTGAGAAATGCGAATTTCACCGATCCCAGGTAACCTTCTTAGGTTACATCATTTCCGCTGAGGGGTTCTCCATGGACCCTGAGAAGGTTTCGGCTGTCTTACAGTGGCCTCAGCCCAGTGGTCTTCGTTCCTTGCAGCGCTTTTTGGGCTTCGCCAATTATTATCGGAAGTTCATCAGGGACTTCTCCATGCTGGCCAAGCCTCTCACGGATCTGACCAGGAAGGGCAGTAATTCCCAGGTCTGGCCGCTTGAGGCCATCCGGGCTTTTGAGGCCCTAAAATCCGCCTTTGTGTCGGCTCCGATTCTGTCTCATCCCAACCCTGGGTTGCCCTTTGTCCTCGAGGTGGACGCGTCTGAGACGGGAGTAGGCGCCCTTCTGTCTCAGCGTAGAACACCAGAGGGTCCGCTGCTTCCTTGTGGGTTTTACTCCCGGAAACTGTCACCCGCGGACTGCAACTATCAGATTGGTGACAGGGAGTTATTGGCCATAGTGCAGGCTCTCAAAGAGTGGAGGCACTTGCTCGAGGGCTCGGTGGTTCCGGTTCTCATCCTGACGGACCACAATAATCTGACCTACCTTTCTGAGGCCAAGAGATTGACACCACGTCAGGCCAGATGGGCTCTGTTCTTGTCACGTTTTAATTACGTGGTCTCCTACCTACCTGGTTCCAAGAACATCAGGGCGGATGCCTTATCACGGCAGTACTCCGAGCTGTCCAGGGAGGAATCTATACCGACTTCGGTCATACCTCCGAATCAGATCCTGGCCGCCATTCGCACCAGCCTGACCTCTCCCCTTGGTGAGCAGATTTTGGCGGCTCAGTCTGGTGCTCCCTCTGGGAGACCCAACGGCAGATGTTTTGTGCCTGAGGAGTTGCGCACTCGGTTGTTGCGAACCTACCATAACCCCAAGACCGCGGGGCATCCTGGTAAGAATCAGGTGTCCTGGGCTGTTTCACGTCTGTTCTGGTGGCCTTCCCTACGTTCCGACATCGCCGCATATGTAGCGGCATGCTCCGTTTGTGCCCAAAGTAAGTCCCCTCGGCACCTTCCGTTGGGCCTGCTGCAACCCATAGCCACCGGGGAGCGCCCATGGTCACACCTGGGGATGGATTTCATTGTGGACCTCCCTGCATCCCGAGGCCATACGGTCATTCTCATGATTGTGGATCGGTTTTCCAAAATGTGCCACTGTGTTCCTCTCAAGAAGTTACACTCTGCACAAGAGTTGGCCACGATTTTTGCTCAGGAGGTCTTCCGGTTGCACGGTTTGCCCAAGGAGATAGTGTCGGATCGGGGGAGTCAGTTTGTGTCCAGGTTCTGGCGCGCCTTTTGCTCCCAGTTGGGGATTCATCTCTCCTTCTCCTCGGCCTACCACCCTCAGTCCAATGGGGCCGCAGAACGATCCAATCAGGCCTTGGAGCAATTCCTTCGTTGCTATGTCTCCGATCACCAGGACAATTGGGTTGATCTCCTGCCTTGGGCTGAGTTTGCCAGGAACACGGCTGTGAACTCTTCCTCTGGGACGTCTCCCTTCATGGCCAATTATGGGTTCCAACCTGCCGTGTTACCGGAGGCATTCTCTCCCCAGGATATTCCGGCTGTGGAGGATCACCTTTCCGTCCTACGCGCCTCTTGGGTACAGATCCAGAAGTCCCTTGAGGTCTCTGCGCAGCGCCAGAAACTCCAGGCTGATCGCAGACGAGCGCCTGCTCCTTCCTACCAGGTCGGAGACCGTGTATGGTTGTCCACTCGCAACCTCAACCTTCGAGTGCCCACTCCCAAGCTGGCTCCTCGCTTTGTTGGTCCCTTCCGAGTGCTTCGCAGGGTAAACCCGGTAGCCTATGCCCTTGCTCCTGGCATGCGGATCTCCAACGTGTTTCATGTCTCCCTGTTGAAGCCACTGGTGTGCAATCGCTTCACTTCCTCGGTTCCTCGGCCTCGTCCGGTCCAAGTGGGCAATCATGAGGAGTATGAGGTGAGCAATATCCTGGACTCACGCCTGGTCCGCGGTCGGGTGCAGTTTTTGGTCCACTGGCGTGGTTATGGTCCAGAGGAGCGTTCCTGGGTTCCCTCCGCAGATGTCCATGCTACTGCCTTGCTCCGAGCCTTCCACGCACGCTTCCCTCAGAAACCGTTTTTTGCACCGCGGAGGAGGGGCCCTTGAGGGGGAGGTACTGTCATGGTCTTACCTCTCTCCTGTCTCCTTCGTTTGACATGTGCTGGCGGCCATCTTGGTTTCTAGGTCTCTTGTAGCCTCCCACCCTGCGGCTCCTCCTTCCCACTGGGAGGAGCTGGATGCCTGGCTCATATATATAGGAGCTCTGTGGCTTCAGTTCCTTGCTTGGTCCTCCTGTGTTCTCATGCTTCTAAGACTGCTGCTGCTGCTTCTGGTTCTGATCCTGGCTTCGTCTGACTTCCCTGCTGGTTCCTGATCCTGGCTTCGTCTAACTTCCCTGCTGGTTCCTGATCCTGGCTTCGTCTGACTTCCCTGCTGGTTCCTGATCCTGGCTTCGTCTGACTACCCTTCTGGTTCCTGACCTCTGGTTTCACCATCCGTTTGGACTTTTGCTTTACAGCTTGATTTTCAATAAAGCCTTCTTATTTTCACTTATCTCTTGTTGTACGTCTGGTTCATGGTTCCGTAACAGCAACATATGCTAGATTATCCCAGCAAGCTCAATAATCATAGGAAAATCAGGAAGGGTTACAATGTCCCCACCTTTCAGCTACAGGGCACAGGGGAGGCATACAGCCAAGCAAATGGTCTCATTGCTTAACACTATAATTGGTTGCTTTGGTGGCCAACAAAAAGATAGCAGAAGGTAGAAGAAGATAGGCCTGTCCTTGACTTCCTAAGCTGAAGTTGGTATTTACACAAAATAGTTATTTTGGAGCTCTTACTTTGCTTTGAAAGGGTATTTATTGTAAGTTTATACTCATGGTATATAGTCATGCAGCCATTTACATAGACACAGATTTATTTTAAGGCAAATGGTATTGTGTTTTATGCTGTAGCATAGACTTGGGACCGGTCTGGCTGTTTGGTCCCAGGTTCCATTCCCCGATAGGCACACAGCAGCCAGACACTCTATTTCACAGTCACTCATGTCAGAGAACAGGCTAGCCATGTCTTTTTGTGTTTTTTATTTTATTAGGGAATTGGGTTAGGGTGAGCTTGAGCCTAGGCATACTCCAAAAAACTTTAGCAACTTGCAGAAGAGGGCACTAAATCCGAACTATTCCTTCAGGGTGAAGGCACCCCCTGTAGGTGAACTGGTTCTAAAACAGGGACTCCTCAACAGGAGTATAGTCCTGGATGTACAAAGAATGAGCTCTCCCAAATGAGGCCAAAGAAAATCACTATATGTCCAGAAGGCTGGTGCTCACTGTTTCCTGAATACTGCAGTATCAGGCAGTTGCTGCACTTGATTTGCCTGTGCCCTGGATCCCTAGATGAACTCTCTGCAACATTCAGGAGGCTAGGCCAGCGGTCCCCCAGCCAAAGCAAGAACCAGGACCCCAAAAAGGATTCTTTCAGTTGCAGGTGAACTCCCAGGGATGCCACAGCCCTCAGGCTGGGTCTTGCTCCCTCTGTTCTGTTCTGGGTCCCAGCCTGGTCACTCACTCCACTGACCAGGGACAGGCTGAAGAGGCAGTAATATGGCCAGAGTCTGTGTTCTTCCACTCACTATATCCCATAACTCAATAGGATGCAGGGATAAGTAACCCAAAACAGATGCTACTAAACTATTGTTGCTCTCCCTGGCTACAGGGAGGCCAACATTTTTATTTAACACTAGTACACAATGTTTGACAGCTCAACCCACTAAATGTGAAATGTGACTACATGTTATGGGTTAATATATTCTCTAAATCATCTCTTCTCTTTGCAGCTCTTTATTAAGCTAGTTCATACCTTATTAAATCATACACACTGTACTTTCCTACTTAACTTTGGCTATAATTCAATACATGTTTATGAATGTATTTTCAAATACAGATCATAACATAAGAGAACAGGTACAGGTACAACTTGTTGCAAGTGCACTAATCTGGGTACAATCACCTCAAAGAGGATAGTAAAAAAAGATGGAAGGGGGAGGAAGTGGGAAGGGAAAGAGGACATCGAGCACACCCAAGCCATAACCTTGGGGCTCAGCACCTAAAGAGAGGCATAAATCATACCTCCCAACCTGCATGGATTATGCAGGACTTTCCTGCATAGACACTGTATTCGGAAACTTTGGTGTGAGGGAAAAAAATAATCCCCCCCCCCCTCAACAACTTTGGTGTCAGGAGAAAAAAAATGTTGTTGTTCCGCGGTAGCACCAACTATATTTTAAATAGTTATTTTATTTATTTATTTCAGGTACTTGTATAGCGCCATCAATTTACGCAGGACTTTACATATACATTGTACATTCACATCAGTCCCTACTCTCAAGGAGCTTACAATGTAAGGTCCCTAACTCACATTCATACATACACATACTAGGGCCAAATTAGACAGGACCAATTAACCTACCAGCATGTCTTTGGAGTGTAAGAGGAAACTGGAGTACCTGGAGGAAACCCAAGTAGGTACAGGGAGAACATGAAAACTCCATAGAGTCGATTTGAGATATTCCTAGACATTGGATGCATACTTTTCTACACCTAAAGTTCTGACCAAGCTGAATCAAAAAGGCGGAAACCAAAAAAGACATGTACATTTTTTTTTTGCAATGCCTACATCACATTAAAATAATTTAGAATGTCAGTCTAAAATAGTTACATAGGGCCAGATTCACAAAGGAGATACGACGGAGTATCTCAGATACTCTGTCGTATCTCTCAGAGTATCTATGCGACTGATTCATAGGGCCAGATTCACGTAGCGCAGCGGATCTATAGATCCGCTCGTTCTACGTGAATTAAGATCCGCTCCCGCAAGTTTAGGAGGCAAGTGGCTAATTCACAAACCACTTACCTCCAAACTTGCGACGGCGGATCCTAAATCCCCCGGCAGAATTCAAATTCCGCGGCTAGGGGAGTGTACTATTTAAATCAGGCGCGTTCCCGCGCCGATTTAAATGCGTATGCGCCGTCCGGGGAATTTCCCGGCGTGCATTGCTCCCACTGACGTCGCTAGGACGTCAGTGGTTGCGATGCTTACGTAAACGACGTCCATCCGTATTCTAGAACGACTTACGCAAACGACGTTAAAAAATTTAAATTCGACGCGGGAACGTCGGCTATACTTAACATAGGCTGCGCCTGATGAAAGCAGGGGTAAGTATACGACGGGTACGCCGCTACGGAAACGTCGTAAGAAGACTGCGTCGGGTCCGCGTACGTTCGTGAATTTGCGTATCTCGCTGATTTACATATTATTTATCGTAAATCAGCGGGAACGCCCCCGGCGCCATTTTTAAATCGAAAAAAAGATCCGACAGTGTAACACAGTTACACCTGTCAGATCTAAGCCCTATCTATGCGTATCTGATTCTATGAATCAGGCGCATAGATAGGACCAGTTTACGTCAGAGATACGATGGTGTATCTGTAGATACACCGTCGTATCTCTTTGTGAATCTGGCCCCTTGAATCAGTTACGCATAGATAGCCCTAAGATCCGACAGGTGTAATTGTTTTACACTGTCGGATCTTAGGATGCAGTACCGCGGCCGCCGCTGGGGGGAGTTCGCGTCGTAAACCAGCGTCGGGTATGCAAATTAGGAGTTACGGCGATCCACGACGGTTTTTCGCGTTCGCTACGTCGCTGCTAGTCTAGTTTCCCGTCGCAAATTTAGTCGTCGTTTTGGGTGCTCTAACTTTACACAGCACACGTATTAAAAATTGACGTCGTTTGCGTAAGACGTCCGGGAATTCGGAAGTACGCTACGCACGTCGCCGTTTAAAAAAATGACGTCAGTTCGCGCAAAGCACGGCGGGAATTTTGAAACGGAGCATGCGCAGTAGATCCAGCGCAGGAGCGCGCCTAATTTAAATGGCACACGCCCCTTTAAATTACGCGGGCTTACGCCGGAGGCCGCCAGCGTAGGTTTTCATTGCAAGTGCTTTGTGAATCAGGCACTTGCAATGAAAACTTGTGGCGGTGTAACGTATCTACGATACGTTACGCCGCCGCACTTCTACGTGAATCTGGCCCATAGTTACATATTTAGTTACATAGGGCCAGATTCACAGAAGAGATACGACGGTGTATCTCCTGATACGCCGTCGTATCTCTGTGATCCGCCCGTCCTAACTATGCGGCTGATTCATAGAACAGTCACGCATAGATAGCCCTAAGATCCGACAGGTGTAATTGACTTACACCGTCGGATCTTAGGATGCAATTCTAGGCCGGCCGCTAGGTGGCGATTCCATAGCGGTCGGCGTAGAATATGCAAATGACTAGTTACGGCGATCCACGAAGATCCGCGCGTTAATCGCAATCTCGTACGTCGTCGCTCGTCGGTTTTTCCCGTCGCAAAGTTACACCTGCTTTAACATGGCTTATCTTTAGATCAGCCATGTTAAAGTATGGCCGTCGTTCCCGCGTCGAGTTTCTTTTTATTTGCGTAAGACGTCCGGGAATACGAAACGCCGTTACGCATGTCGCAGTTCAAAAAAAACGTTGGGGCGCCGTAATTTCGCGCAAAGCACGTCAGGAAATTTGAACACGGAGCATGCGCAGAACGTTCGGCGCGGGAACGCGCCTAATTTAAATGGTGCCCGCCCCATTTGAATTAGGCGGGTTTGCGCCGAGCGTAATTACGTTACACCGCCGCAAGTTTACAGGTAAGAGCTTTGTGAATCAGGCACTTACGCTATAAACCTGCGGCGGTGTAACGTAAATGAGATACGTTACGCCGCCACGGAGTAACGTATTTCTCTCTGAATCTGGCCCATAGTTAGGTTAAATAAAGACACAAGTTCAACCATAAGAAATAAAATAATAATAATATCGTACAATCACATATACCCAATTCTATACCCACAGTTGATCCAGAGGAAGGAAAAAAAGCATGATCCAATTAGCTACAGCAGGGGAAAAAATTTCTTCCTGATCCCCCGAGAGGCGATCGGATATTCCCCGGATCAGCTTTACCTATAAATGTCAGTACCCAGTTATATTATGTACATTTAGGAAAGTATCCATGCCTTTCTTAAAGCACTTTACTGAGCTGGCCAGAACCACCTCTGCAGGGAGTCTATTCCACATTTTCACAGCTCTTACTGTGAAGAAACCTTTCCGTATTTGGAGGTGAAATCTCTTTTCCTCTAGACGTAAAGAGTGCCCCCTTGTCCTCAGTGTTGACCGTAAAGTGAATAACTCAACACCAAGTTCACTATATGGACCTCTTATATATTTGTACATGTGGATCATATACCCCCTTATTCTCCTCTTCTCAAGAGTGAATAAATTCAGTTCCTCTAATCTTTCCTCATAGCTGAGCTCCTCCATGCCTCTTATCAGTTTGGTTGCCCTTCTCTCCACTTTCTCCAGTTCCCCAATACCCTTCTTAAGAACTGGAGCCCAGATAACCTAATTTAACCACTCAGTTAATGTATGGTCAGTACTGCTTATCTTATATGATTACTTACCCATCTTTGACCCTCTCACTTTCACACTCTGAAAAAAGCAAAAATAACCTAAAGATTATTACCCACTTAAGGACCGAGCCTCTTTGAGATTTGTTGTTTACAAGTTAAAAACATTATTTTTTTCCTAGAAAATTACTTAGATCTCCAAAACATTATACATTTTTTTTCTAACACTCTAGAGAATAACATGGAGGTCATTGTAATACTTTATGTCACACCGTATTTGCGCATCAGTCTTACACGCGCACTTTTTGGGGGGAAAAAAATGTTACGCCGAGTAAATTGATATCCAACATGTCCCGCTTCAAAATTGCGCCCACTCGTGGAATGGCAACAAGCTTTTACCATTAAAAATTCTACAGGTTGCATGTTTTGAGTTACAGAGGAGGTCTAGGGCTAGAATTATTGCTCTTGCTCTACCGATTGCGGCGATATCTCACGTGTGGTTTGAACACCGTTTTCATATGCGGACACTACTCACTACTCACTTATGCGTTCCCTTTCACACGTGAGCTCAGCGGGACGAGGCGCGTTTAAAATTATATTTATTTTTTTCTTATTTATTTTACCTTTTATTTTCTATTTTTACACTGTTCTTTAAAACAAAAATTGTGTCACTGTTATTGCTATTACAAGGAATATAAACATCCCTTGTAATAGAAAAAAAAAGCATGACAGGACCTCGTAAATAAGAAAAAGAAAAAGACCTCAGATCTCATATTTACACTAAAATAAAAAAAATATATATAAAAAATGCCACTTTAAGAGCTATGGGCAGAAGTGACGTTTTGACCCTGCTTCCGCCCTGTAATGGTATGGAGACGGTTGGGGCCATCTTCCCCTCACTCGTCTCCATACCACACACTTCGGTAAGTGGCGGAGGGCACCGGAGAGTGGCAGGAGGGGGGCCCCTCTCCCGACGCTGATAAAAGTGATCTTGTGGTGAATAGACCACAGAGACCACTATTATCGGAAACTGGACCGCCCGTTGAAGAATAGGATACTGGGGTTATGGCAGCTAGCTGCTGCCATAACAAAGATATCACTTTCACGCAGCCAACATATATCGGCGTGCGACGGTCTGGAAGTGGTTAAGCACTGGATTAACACACAAAATACTATACTATGTGCTAACCACAAATGATGTTTAGTAAAGATAGTGTCATTTTCATGATTGTTGCTTATTAAAATATTTAACCACTTCAATACAGGGCACTTTCACCCCCTTCCTGCCCAGGCCAACAGAAAAAGACCGACATTTTTCTTTCTCTGTTTCTGTTATAACATGTTTCCAATAAATACAGTTTCCCCAAAAATAAGCCCTACCCCCAAAATAAGACCTAGCGTGATTTTCGTTTCGATTTTAGTCAACGTCCTTGTAAAATCATATAGGGCCAAATCCACAGCCAGCGGCGCAAATTAAGTGTCTGTAAACTTATGTCATTTAAGTTACGGCGCCCTAAGTTGGTGTCGTAAGTGCCGTATCCACAGCGCATTTGCGCACAAAATTGCGCCAGCCGTAACCTAAATTCCGAGGCGTAAGGCGGGGTTATGGCAAGTGGGAAGGAAGTGGGCGTGCTTCATTGTAATGAGCCGTGACCCCATGCAAATGAAGGGCCGGCCGTACTGCGCATGCGCGCACGAATCTGCTGCTCACTGCGCATGTGCAGAACTTTGCTGGGCGCAATCAGTGAGATAGGTAAAAGGCCAAGTGTACTTAGTTTGAGGATCGCCCTGTGCTTAAATAGCCCCAGTCAAACACACTTCACTTGCAAAAGTATTTCCCTGTGTTCCCTTCCATGAGCAATTTGCTTCTGCTCTTAGTTTGTCAGTGTTTGTTGGTAAGTTGTGTGTGATAGAGAAGTGTTGGAGGAGTAGTAGATAGTAGTTGTTGTTTGTTTCTGATAAGTGTATTTTTTGTTTGATTGTTTCTGCTAAGTGTTTTTTTTTTTTTTCTGCTTGGATTTTGTGTTTGGTTTTTGTGTGTTTGTTTTTGACTTTTTGTGTGTTTGTTTTGTGTGTATTTTTGTGTGTTTGTCCTGTTTGTTTTCTTGTTGCTGTGTGGTGTCTATGATGGCCCCCAAACGCAGGAAGCTGAATTTTTCGCATGTTGAAAAGCAAATCCTTGCCAGGTATATCATCCAATATGGAAGATATTTACATGGGCCTGATAGCCGGAACACCTCCCCGGCCCAAAGGAAGAGGATCTATGCCAAAATTACAGATCACATAAATGCGGCGGGGGGGGGGGGAGACGAGGACCCCCGTTGGCATTAAGAAAAAGATCAATGATCTGAGGAGCGTGGTCCGCAATAAGGTGGCCAAGCTCACTGCGCATAGGAGGGGCACTGGAGGAGGGGGACCATGCCCCATCCGGCTGACTGAGGAGGAATGGGCAGTGGCCCGGTGTTTCGAGCCAGAGCAGGTGGTGGGCCTGCCTGGTTATCAGTCTGATGTTCCTGTGAGGCCAGGTAAGGTTTTTGTTTTTCTATTTGGTGATTAGCATGTGTGGGTGGGGGAAGGGAAGATGTGCCAAGTGTGTGGATCCTCAAACCTGTGATTGTTTGGTGTCCTCCACAGATGACCAGGAGATTGCTGGCCCATCAGGCCAGGCTGCTGCACCACCCCAAAGACAGGAGGCTACTGAGGAGTCCCCAGGGGAGGGGAGTGGCCAAACCTCCTCTCATGAGGAGGCTCAGGGGGAGGAGGCTGAGGGGGAGGAGGATGAGGGGGAGGAGGATGAGGGGGAGGAGGAAGAAGATCTCCAGATTGGCCGGGAAATCATTATTGCCACTGATCTCATGACATTTGAGGATACCCTTGAGGCTACCCTTGAGGCTACCCTTGAGGCTCCCCCAGAGGCTACCCCAGAGGCTACCCCAGAGGCTGGCACCAGTCAGGCCACCATCAGGGGTAGCCCCTCCCACTCCTCCCCCAACATGCCGCAACCCACAAGGGTCACTCTATCCCCTCCTCCCAGGCCACAAGCCTCAGGGGCAGGCAGGATGGCGACCCAGGAGACCAGGGGGGTGTCTGAGCATCTGCCGGCCAGTCTGCTGAGGGACAATGCCCAGCAGACCCGCAGTCTGGGTGACATCAAAAAAACTATGGCCAAGATGGAGCACAGCCTGGATGTAATAAAGGAGTCACTCAGTGATGTGGCCACCAATTCATTGGGGGTCATCACCTGTTTGTGGTCCCTGCATACCGCCACAACAGGCGTGGCCCAGAAGGTGACTGCCCTCACCCGGGCTGTGCAGGACAACACCCGGGCTGTGCAGGACAACACCCGGGCTGGCCAGGCCAATACGGCTGCCATCACTGTCTGCCTGAACAGGATAGCAGTGGCCTTGGAGGGCAGGCCAGCCGGAGGTCAGACACCAGGGGAGGCTCCTCCCTCCCCTACTCCCCCCCCCATGAAGATACTCCCTCCCCTGCTCCCCCCCCATGAAGATACTCCCTCCCCTGCTCACACCCCCCCGTGAAGATCCTCCAGGTGCCCGTGGCCGTGCCCCTGCCCGTGGGCAGCCCAGACGGAGCACTCGCCGCCGGAATTAAATTGCAGGGGTACTTTTGATTTTTTTTTTTTTTTATGATTTTGTTTATTATACTGTACTTATGATTTGGTTTATGTGTGTGAATGATGTGTGAATGTGGGGGGGGGTGGCATTCCTGACAAAATAAGGGTGTCACCCTCAGTTTTGGTGGAGAAGGGATCCCCAGGACCAGGGAGAAGTGATCCCAGGTTCCTGAATGGTGTATGAATGCACAGTGACATAATTGGAGCCGTGGCGTGGCGTTACTGCTCCCAAGTACCAAAGGGGGGGGTACTTGGATCTAATCCAATTCGATGTGCATGTGATGTGTCTGTGCTAGGGACCACAGTGGTGTGCATTCATGCATTCTCATTGTGACATAATTCATGTGCGTTTCCAGAGAAAAAAACATTCTCAATGTGACATTATTCATGTGCGTTTACTGTGCAAAGCAACATTCTCATTGTGACATAATTCATGTGCGTTTCCAGTGAAAACAAATATTATCATTGTGACATTATTCATGTGCGTTTACTGTGAAAAGATGCCTTCTGCGAGGCGTCTCCTGGCTACTGTGCCCTCAGTAGACCGGGTAGAGTGGGTTAGGGGGGGATTGCCTGGGTGGGGGGTCAGGTCAGCACATAAGTTAATCTCCAGTCCCCTTCTCATGGCAAAGTTGTGAAGAATACAACAAGCACCGATTATTTGGCACACAAAGTCTGGGGAATACAACAATGTACCCCCAGTCTTGTCCAGGCATCTGAAGCGGGACTTCAGCAGCCCAAATGTGCGTTCCACCACTGCCCGGGTGCGAATATGAGCCTCGTTGTAGCGTTGCTCTCCTGGGGTTTGGGGGTTCCTGAATGGGGTCATCAGATGTGGTCCCAGGGCATATCCAGAGTCAGATGGAAGGGAAAAGACAGGAGGATATTAGTCATGCATGTGCCCCTTGTGATGTCTGCATCATGGGGGGGGACAGTCATACCTGACACTCATGTCACTCACCAATCAGCCAGCTGTCTCCATACACGTTCAGCTCCAAATCTCGAGATATGTTGGTCTGCCGGAATATATAGCTGTCATGGCACGAACCAGGAAATTTGGCACAGACATGCCAGATGAGGCCATGGGCATCTACAATCACCTGGACATTTATGGAATGCCAGTTTTTGCGATTCCTGAACAGGTGCTCTGTCTCATGGGGGGGTGTAGTGCCACATGGGTACAGTCAATGGCCCTGATGGTCCGTGGGAATCGGGCAATCTGATAAAAGTCCGCCATGGTCTTCAATCGCTGGTCCTCCTGGGTGGGCTTTTGAAATTGATTGCCCATGCGTCTTAGTATTGCAGGGACAACTTGATGGACACACCTGCTCATCGAGGACTGTACCATCCCAGCCAGACCTCTTTGGAAAGACCCAGTGGCAAAAAAATGCAGGGTTGCCATTACTTTGATGTGAGGTGGCAGGGCATGGGATCGTTGGGTTGGGGTGTTGAGATCATCCTGCAGGATTCTGGTTAATTCCAGGATGGCTTCCTGGTTAAAGCGGAAGTTGCCATAGACCTCAGAAGCAGTCATGCCAAAGAGATCTTGGCGTGGGCGGTATACCCTCTCCTGTGCCCTCCTCCTCCTCCTCTGTGCCCTCCTCCTTCTCTGCGCCTGTAAAGTAGCGAGTGCCGTTATAATCATGGATGGGCCGGGCATTTTGGCAGTCAGATTGAAGTCCAGCAAAGATGTGTTGTCAGCTCTTCCTCAATGGTGTTGCTTCAGCAGACCTTTACAGGGCAGGTGTAAAATTAGGGCTGCTTTTATAAAGTCTAATTTTGCTCCAGGAAACTGACAGGTGCGCACAGGGCGTAATCTACGGCGCAAAGGGCGTAATCTACGGCGCACACACTTAATTTTGTGGATCGCCCTATCTCCCTCATTTGCATCTTTGCCTATCAAATAAAGCGGCGTGACTAGCGTAATTTGCGTCAGAGGATGCGCCGGTGTAATTATTTTAGGTAGGACGGAAAAACCGGATTTTTCGTTTTGAGGATCGGGCGCAAACATACGCGCGGTGTAAAATTAGAAATCTCGAGTTAAGTCGACGCATCTGCTTTGTGGATTTGGCCCATAATCTTTTTACAAAACAGTGTGTAGTGTGTCTATTTAGAGCACCGCTGGGTGCTCACGTGACCCGCCAGTGATATCCTCCCTGATGACATCAGCGGGGTTCTTGGCCCCTCCCTGCAGTATTCGGAACAGGGAAAAAGAGCTCCGGCGCTATAAATAAGGTATTTTCCACAATAAAGTTACACAAGGAGACACACTGCACATTATATAATATTTTTACAGAACAGACTACATGATTTTACAATGACTTTACCTAAGATTTTGGGATTACAGATTTTCATAATACACACAGGCTTTTTAAAAAACATTTTAATGTTTTATTCCAGGTTTTTTAGAACATAAAAAAGGGTAAATGACACAGCACAAGTACTGTGCTGTCTATCATGCTTTAACGTTTTAAGGATCAGGATATTTTTTTTCCCAGAAGAAGATGACATGACTATTTAAATAAATGTATTGTACATACCGTAAATAAAGAAGACATCCCCTGAAAATAAGCCCTAGTGTGTTTTTGTAGCCAAAATTAATATAAGACCCAGTCCTATTTTTAGGGAAAACATGTAGGCCAACATGTATTCTGGTACATGTCTTAGGTGAACATAACCCAAATCAGTGTTTACTATTTAGTTTGTAGGAAAGTTATAGCGTTACAAACTGTTATACAGTATATATCTGAAATTAAACAGTCCTGATGTACTTTACATCATGTACTGTACTCAATTCTTGAGGCCCTAAAATGCAAGGATAGTACAAATACCCCCCAAATGGCCCTTTTTTGGAAAGTAGACAGTCCAATTTATTTAGCATGAGGCATGGCGAGTTTTGAAGTTGTAATTTTTGCCACAATTATTCTTTAAAAAAAAAAAAAAATTTATTCACATACTGTCAGTACAGCGTTGTCCTATAAGGCCTCGTACACACGACAGAGTTTCTCGGCAGAATTCACCGAGAAACTCGGTCAAAACCCGGATTCTGCCGAGAAACTCTGTCGTCTGTACACTTTTGGCTCGATGGAGCCGCCGAGGAGCTCGTCGAGAAAATAGAGAACATGTTCTCTATTTTCTCGTTGTTCTATGGGAGAAGGCGGCCCGCCGAGCTCCTCGGCGGCTTCATCCCAGAACTCGACGAGGAACTCGACGTGCTTGGCACGTCGAGTTCCTCGGCCGTGTGTACGGGGCCTAACTGGTGTAATGGTGATCAGGGACACTGACTGGTGTAAAAAAAAAAATTCTAACCTTCCTAGCGGTAATCCCAATTGAGGCTCTGGGTGAATTTCCATTACCAAAAGCGGTAACCAAGAGCCACACTCAGGATTGCATCGCAGGATCCAGGCAAAGTTACTTACCTTGTCCCCTGGATCCTGTGATGTCTCCCCGCTGTGTGTGCGAGCTGTGGCCTCAAAAAGTGAAAAACACAGAACACATAAAGTACACTTTTAGAGCAGCTAGAAAACAGCGATAATAATTTAGAATCACTTGCAGAATTGAGCGACAGCAATTTGTGGGGAAATTAGTCATCAAACACTGAAAGTAATGACAGCGACAATTCTTCAACTGAGCACATTACATTATTGAATACATTTTATTATTATTTGTTATAATTATTAATAGTTGATTATTATATTATAATTTATGATTTAGTGTTTCAAACTTTATCATACCCGGGATGTCTACTAGACTCTTGTTTGGACATATTTAAGTTTGTTATTCCTAAGAATTACAGGCCTACAATATAAAATGCCAAATTTCCATGCAAAACAATTGAATCGCATTGAGCATCAAAAATCTGACATAATCATATCGCCAGGGAGGTTAATTTCTTGTTTATTTTTTTAATACATTTTAAACACACCGTGACCAGAGTGTTAGCATAATATCACTGTACTACTCTGGGGAAGTGATCAGCATTTTTTTTTTTTTTTTTACACATTGAATTTCTAGTTGCCAGTGAATTTCATTGGTATAAGCAACCATTTTTACTGAATAAAATGGATTAATTCAGTGTGTTTTGTTGTGATTAGCTGTGATTGGCCACAGCTAATCACATGGTACAGATAGGCAGTGATTGGCCCTTTCTGCGCCATGTGATTACTGTGACCAATAACAGCTACCAACAGAATGGAGTGCCTGAAAGGAAACCATCCATTGTTTACAAATGTCATGTAATCTGCTGCGATTGGTGACAGCGATCACATGGTACCAGCAGCGGGCCATTACAGTGATCAGTCATCGGCTGTGTCCAGTGGACACAGTCAGGGACAGATCATACCGCAGCTTAACCCCGCAAGAGGTGTGTTTTGGGAGAACGCCATATGACGTCCACTTGGAATGATGAAAGTTCCGCCCAGCCATCACTCATGGTCAGGAACTGGCAGTTGTGAACCTAAAACAAGAAATACAAACAGAGCATATCCCTCTAGAGCAGTGTTTCCCAACTCCAGTCCTCAAGGCACACCAACAGGTCATGTTTTCAGGCTTTCCATTATTTTGCACAGGTGATTTGATCAGTTTCACTGCCTTAGTAATTACCACAGCCGTTTCATCTGAGGGAAATCATGAAAACATGACCTGTTGGTGTGCCTTGAGGACTGGAGTTGGGAAACACTGCTCTAGAGTGTGTACTTGTATCAATTAAATGAGGCGCTTCTAGTGCGGTAATATGGTGTTCTAACTGGATACCCATCACATCACTGCATATAAAGTGCATCCAAATTGCTGAAAGCCATACTTTAGGAGCATGTTCTCGAATGATAATGCATAGATTAGCTCTGTACCAAAAATAATGTGAATGAACCCTAAAAGTTAATTTCTCCTTAAGAAAATCTACAAAATGACGAAGACTGTAGATCCCAATATTGTGCTTAATAGTCTTGTAGATAATTCCAACATATATAGAAAATATTTTTTTTAGTGCAATGCATACTAATACCTTGCTGCGTGTCTTGAGTCTGAAATCATCAACATTACACTGGGATACACCAGCCCATTCTTGTGATGTGCCAATTTTTATACTTGGAACTTTGACTTGCACTGTAGGTTGCAGTGGTGGAGGCTCCTGTGGTCGTCCATCTAGTAAAAATAATGTAATAACATCAAACGCTTAGAAAACCATAATGTATTACACATGGAAAGGATTCTTTTATACGTTAGAGAGGGTGAATCTCCCTAACGGGGACCACAGACAGCAACAAAAATGAAAAAGATGTTTTAATCCCTCTCCTCTACAAGGATAATATATAAAAAAAAATTTTTTGCTTGCACATGATTGAATGAGGGAAGTCGGCAGAGCTTTACTAAGCTAAAGGAAAATTCTCCTGCAAAGCTAACAACGCATCTGCCTTTAGTAATCTACTACTCATCTGGACACTTTAGGGTTGATTTACTATAACTGGAGAGTGCAAAATCTGGTGCAGCTCTGCATAGAAACCAATCAGCTTTCAGTGTTTTTTTTTTTGATTGATTGTAAATGCTGGAATGTTTTTTATTGAAATAACAAATAGGCATTATTTCCCTGCTCTGTGCAATGGTTTTGCACAGAGCAGCCCTGGTCCTCCTCTTCTCTGGTCCCCCCGCTGATACTCCTGGCTCCCCCCCCCCTCCGGTATGGGGGCGATGATGTGCAGGACACTTATCTGGACACTGCCGTGTCTGAGCCAATGAGGAAGGAAAGAGCTGCTGCTCTCGTACACATTGCTGAATCGAGATTGGGCTCAAGTAAGTATGAGGGGGGCTGGGGGGTGCATGCAGGAGGTTTTATACTTTAATGCAGAGAATGCCTTTAAAATCACTTTAATTGAACAAGCTGAAGTTAGAAGCTAATTGGCTACCATAGAGAGCTGCACCAGATTTTGCACTCTTCAGTTTTAGTAAATCAACCCCTTTGTGTTGAAACATATAAATGCTTTGTAATAGGGGGCAATGATAAAACTAGGTAAAAAGAAGTTTCACAGTTGAAATCTTATTGGCTGATTTGAAGAAAACAGATATCTTTATTTTCTTTCTATTATTAGGCTAGGTTCACACTGCTGCAAATTCTTTTGCGAATTTGAGCCGATGCGATCGCTCAAATTCGCAAGTCATTTAAATAACATTGTTTTACATTAGTGCCGTTCACATCAGTGTGGTGCGAATCTAAGCTGCGTGCAAAAAGGGTCCTGTGCGAGTTTGATCCGTGTGTGATGTGAATTCAGCTCCATAGACTTCAATGTAAATCGTTCTGGACTCGCATTGATGGTTCACATATGTGCGAATTCCACCACACTACTCTCCACAAAAACCAGGAAGTACACAGGAAGTTAACACCTTTTTTTTTTTACATTATGATTCCATTGGCTAGAACATCAGCTATGTCCAACTCCTGAAATTCGCGATAAATTCGCAGTAAATTCCCACCTCAACCAGGACAAAAAAACTGAACAAATTCGCAGCGCAGCAGTGTGAACCTAGCCTTAAGGGGAGCCAAACGCTGCAATACTTACCTCCACTGAGTGGTCCAACGTCCCTTGCCAGAACTGGCATCTAACACCCAGCTTCTTCTGGGTGCCATGCTGGGGCCGCTCTCATTGGCCAGCACAAAATGATGTCACTACTGTGCATGCAAGGGAGAGCAGTCATCTGTGCCAGAATGTGGATTAAGCTGTGCTTGCACAACTCAGTGCACATTCCACAGAAGACTGCGAGCAGGTAGGTAGGTTTATTTGATTGCAGAGGAGACATTGCAAATGTGTCTGCTCTCAGTTTTCAAAAGTGGGACTAAAGTCCTGCTTTAGTATATGATGTTCATATTATTTTTTTACAGTAACGTGTTGCTTTTATCTATTCATTACTTACCAAGCTCACCAGGTACAATAAAGGATTCAGGTGTGCGTTCTGGCAGAGGAGGGGGACTCTTGTCATGTGCTTTTGAAGAAGTAACTAGATACAACAAGATATTCAATTTTAGTTATTTAAATGAACATTGTATCAGTTAAAGGTATGTGTATGTTATATTTCAGTGAGCTAGCTAGTAAGAGTGTCAAGCTTATCATAGTAAAATTTGGCTTGAATTAAAAAAAAAAAAAACGTGGGGTCAAGTTAACAATCTTTTTCGACCATGGGGATGAACAAAACTCTAAGGAGCAGGATGGATTTTTTTTTTAACCACTTCCTGACTGCACTATGGCCAAATGATGGCTACAGCACAGTGTCATATGACGTCCTCCCATGATCACGCCTGCTGCGTGCCGCAGCATGCTCTGTGATCACTGTGTCCTTAGGACACAGCTGTTCACAGATCAGGGTAAAGGGCCAATCACAGCGACCCTTTACAACGTGATCAGCTGTGTCCAATCACAGCAGATCACAATGTAAACACAAGCCGGTTGTCAGCATTTCTTTCCTCACGCTGACAGCGTGAGTAGAGGAGAGCCGGTAACCGGCTAGTGTAAAAGGGACATCTACACTGATAATCAGGGCACTGTTGGGGCTTCACTGATAATCAGGACACAGGACACCAGTTCTGCCTATCAGTGGCCAACAGTGCTGCCAATCAGTGGCCATCAATGCCCACTAGGGCTGCCAATCAGTGTCCACCAGGGCTGCCAATCAGTGCTCATCAGTGCCTCCTCATCTGTGTCACCTATAGGTGCTGCCTATCAGTGCCCATCAGGATCACCAATCAGTGTAACTTTTTTGTTTATTAATAGCACAGGTTTTTTTGCCTGGTGTGGGGGAGTTTAGGTAAACTTTATTAGGAAGTGCAGAATTTTTTGGTACACAATTTGTTATTCATTCTAAGATGTAAGAATTCTGCTCTAAGTTTCTGACTTGATAGTGTAGGGCCCCTGCTTAGTTGTCTTGTTGTCCCCAACAATTTCTGCAGTATGCTGGTGGAGGCTTGGGGAGGGACAGTCTTACACCTCTGGTGGTAATGCCCCTAACTTAGGCATTTCTGGAAAGAGGTGTGAGATTCTATTGTGAACATCATGCAAAACACTCTCCCAGATGATCAACCCCCCCCCCCCTCCAGTGATTTTTTTTCAAAGCACCTATGTGTCCATTAGGTCATAAAAGATCCTCTGTACCACATTTACGGAATGCTGCAAAAAGCTTGATACCCCGATAATGAAAGAAGAGCAGGGCCCCTACGTTGAGGGAGTGGCTTAATAGAGTTCCGGTTACTTTGGAAGCAAAGAAATGGGTACATAAGGTAAAAGATCATTATGATCTTTTTTTAATAATCTTAGGCTTCTTGGGTTGAAGTCATCTCCTCTACAGCTTATAAGATGATAATGTCAACTCCCTAATGCGGTAGTCCTTGCCAATTTGAGGGTGGAGAGTTTTTTTACAGGTCTGAGCAATAGAATAGGAGATGCGTGATGACAAGAAAAATGGCTCTTTATTGCTTTTTTTTTTCTTCTTTGATATCCCTCTTTTCTGGTCTTGCTACTTGGTTTGGGATCTAAATTTGTTAGGCCTCGTACAGACGGGCCGTTTTCCGCGTACATGTCCGCCCGGAGATTTCTGTATGATGGCTGTACACACCATCATACAGAAATCCGCGCGTACACGATACGCGGCGACGAGGCCGCGCCGTCGCCGCGAAGATGACGTGGCGACGTGCGCGGCCCTGGCAGTTTAATGCTTCCATGCATGCGTCAAAGTCATTCGACGCATGCGAGGAATGGCGGCCGCTCGGACATGTACTGTAAGTCTGTACAGACGACCGAACATGTCCGACGGACAGGATTCCAGCGGGCATGTTTCTAAACAAGTTTAGAAACATTTGCCCGCTCGAAAAAGGCCCGGCGGGCAAATGTACGCTGGAATCCTGTCCGCTCGGCTGTACAGACGACCGAACATGTCTGCTGAAACTGGTCCGCGGACCAGTTTCAGCAAACATGTTCGGTCGTGTGTACGGGGCCTTAGTCTTTCTTGTCTTTCTAAATCCATATGTGAGTGCAATTATATAAAATGTTATTGTTTTTTATATGCCAGCTTTCATGTTGTGACCTTACCAGAGTGGTACTGGGTTTGTGACTAATTCCTATATTTCTGATTCAAATATGTGCTTTATCAAATATTTGTCTTATATTTGTCTTACATTTATTAATAAAATATAGATTAAAAAAAGAGCCAGTGGGAAACTATCATAGGAATTTAATAAGACTTGATCAGACAGAATCTGGAGTAGTAGTGCATGACATTCAATCAGATTCCACTTTTCAATTTCAAGGCTTAAAGTGGATGTAAACACCATTCATGAAATTTGACCTAGGCCTATCTGCATATCTGCAGTGTTTACTTATATCTCTCCAAATCCCCAAGTCCATTGTCTTTTGGTTGCTGCATTCCTGTGTTATCAGCATGATTACTTCTGACAAGTTCTCTGACACAGGAGATACAAGCAGCTGGAAATTTGTGTTGGGGAGGTAACTTAGAGAAAGATAAGCAGAGAGCTTGTCTATTCACAGCACAGCCCTGCATGTGTCTTCGTTCCTCTGCCTATGTGGAGGGTGTGCCTTTCCTCCAGTCAGCTCACAAACAGTGTATGCCAAGGCTCCACTCCCACAGGTGAAACAGGAAGAGAAATCATCTGAGGCTGTTCACTTCACTGAGTATATGTGATAATTTACATCCACTTTAACTGAACAAGCTGGAATTAGAAGCAAGTTGATTACTATGCTGAACTGCTCCAGATTCTGTCTGTTCCAGTTTTAGTAAATTTCCCCCTAACAGCCAAGTACAAATACCAAGGATCTAGCTGTCAAGTGGAAGTTTAGGGTAAGATACATATTTAGTCAGAGATATTTGCCAGATACTGTTGCCAAGGGTTAGCAAAACAAGATCCAGAACCAGAAGATAAAAGATAGAGACACCATAGGGTCATGACAGTAGGCATTTAAGCCAGGTCATGATACGTGAGAAGAAAAAGAAAGGTGAATTCAGAAAACTGCAATATTCCGACCCATGTGCTAACACACTCTGTAATTTGCAAACAGCAACATGCAAGAGAAACAAGTTACCCCTTATAAAGTAGCTCTGTCAATCAAAATGTTCATGAACTCCACTGATGATTAGATGAATTCAGTCATGTTCTTGCAGGTGGACAGGGTAACTAAGGGGGTGCCAGATGTACCCGACAATCATGTACCATACTATTCATGATTGCCCAGCTAGAGGAAAACCCATAGATAAATCTATGACAATATACAATAGGGTTATAGCATATAGATGAGTCTCTCAACCATTTACTCCTGAGGAACCCTTGAAATAATTTTCATGTCTAAAGGAACTCCTGCTAAAATACATAGGTGGTCAGTGAGACTAATGCCCCTTTATATTGGCAGCCTGTAGAAGCAACACTTCTTGTAGTGGTGGTCAGTGGAAAGCATGCCCCTTACTGTGGTAGTTAGAATGCTACCCTTGCAGGCAGCTAAAAAGATCATTGGTATCATGCAGCTGGCTCTGCCAGGTTGCATTGGACCTGGCATTATACAGTCACCACCATCAAACTATAGGTCGGGTCAGCCATAGCTCAAGGAAACCCTAGCAATCTCTGGAGGAACTGTAGGGTTCCATGGAACCCTGGTTAAGAGTGGCTAATATAGACAGTGTGTTACATATTTTAGTAAATATTCTATATTTATATACATTGTTCTTTAAAGAATATAAAACATATGTGTATTTACCCTTGGGACAACTTACCAGTGCTGTTCAAATTGTTGAAAGGTGGAATTTCTACTTCATTAAGTGGTTCTAGTTTCGAGGAATGATCAATCTGGGACAAATTATTTGAATCAGACAATGGAAAGTTAAGGTCTTGGATTTTGTTCCCGTTTGCATTGGGTACATCAGGGTAGGTGGCTTCAACACAAAAATCTGCAAACTTTGGTGACCCTGGATCAGAAGATGATGTTGGAGAAAAGTAAGGATCTTCTGTCAGACGAACATAAGGATGACTACTATGAACAGTATTTATATTACCCAGAGAACCAGTAAACATGGAGTCTTGATGATGATTACCAATAAATTTTTCTTTATCGAAACTAGATGCCAAATCCTTTTGAATATAGAGGAACGCATTTGATGCTTCAACAACCCGCTCAGACATGAAAGACTGTCTTTGAAATTCCAACGGTGTCGATTTGGTGTGTATTAATGGTGCATGTCCACTGTAACTTTTTCTGTTCTCAGTACATGATTGAGGAAAAGGATTTTTTCTGATGCTGTTTTGAGAAGTTTTGCGCATTATTGTTCGTGGAAAAGGTTGCGGCATAGGTTGTGTTTCTAATGTCTGCATGGCAAGTGCATTTAGTTCATCATAACTTTTATACATCTTTGTTACGGAAAAGGGCTTCATACAGCTATTAGAATTATTTCCACTACTGATGGCTGTTGTAGATGAGTTCCAAAGATGTGCGCTAATTTCCTCTTCCATCATGCATTCACCTGTATGACTTGAACAAAAGGATGTTAGAATTATAGGTGTGCACAATGTATAACGTTTAATGTTTAAAACTAATATTTTTAAGGTATCAAATCTGGTTCCCATAACCTTTTAGTAAATTGTCAGCTATACTTATTTAAGTCTTTTTTATGCAAATTTTAACTCTCTTCTTGCTGCGGGGTTTACTGTCAGCACACATGCAATGTAGTGGAGTCTAAATATATCCCTTTGCTGACCTTTTTTACCTACAGTACCGCTTTAAAGTTTATGTCCAGCCAAAAGGAAGTTCTTATTTTGTATAGTGTGAGAAGGTTTAGAACCCCCTACTGTTTTTTTTTTTTGTTCATTGTTTTTATTGTAGTATTTTGCAAAAATTCAGACAAGTGTACAGTCATATTGTCAGTACAATTTTGTGCATTAATTTATATTGACCGTACAATATACTGTAACAGTATTTTGCATTTCCAGTTAATAAAAGAAGAAAGAGAAAAATGGAAACAAGAAATAAAACTTAACACATCTCTAAACAGCTATGGTTCTATGTGACTTGTGTTATTTTGTTCTAATCAATAAAGAACTCTGGTCCTTATTTCACGTATTACCTGAATTTGTGATTTTATTTGGTTTATGAATGAGCTTAACACCTTCAATACAGGGCTTGTATTCCCACCTCCATACCGGGCCTATTCTGGCACTTCTCTCCTACATGTACAAATCATCATTCTTTTGCTAAAAAATTACTCAGAACCCCTAAACATTATATATGTTTTTTTAGCAGACACCCTAGGGAATAAAATGGCGGTCATTGCAACTTTTTATCTTGCACGGTATTTGCGCAATCATTTTTCAAACGCATTTTTTTGGGGGAAAAAAATGGTTTCATGAATTAAAAAATAACAAAACAGTAAAGTTAGCCCAATTTTTTTGTAAAATATGAAAGATGATGTTACCCCCGAGTAAATAGATACCTAACGTGTCATGCTTTAAAATTGAGCACGAACAGGACGGTGACGCTTGCCAATATATACGCACCAAACACACGCCGGGTTTCGTTCTTTAGAGCAATTTCGGAACTGCTTGCTTCCTTTAAAGAGGGGACTCTCTTGCTCGGGGGAGACTTCAATGTCCCACTCAACCCCACGCTTGACACTTCCACGGGCACTTCATCCCTTCAATACACCGCGCTAAGGAGAATTAAAAAGCTCCTGCAAGGCCTACTCATACATGATACATGGCGCGCCCTAAACCCGGCGGGTAGGGACTACACGTTCTTTTCAACACCGCACAACCGCTATTCCCGCCTCGACTACCTGTTTGTCAGCCAGGAAGACCTACCCCTCTTATCCGCGGTTTCGATCGACCCCATGTTCATATCGGACCACAATCCCATCTCGGCCACGATAGCTCTGCCTCCCGGTCACCCAAGGTCCAGGGTGTGGAGGTTAGACCCTTCCCTACTCACGGACCCAGTAGTGGCTAAGGACCTGGAGAAAGCGCTCAAATTATTTTTTCTTGAAAACAGGCCGGAAGACACGGCCCCCAGTATAAACTGGGAAGCCCACAAGTGCGTAGTACGGGGCCTCCTAATAGCGGCCGCGGCCAAAAGGAACAAAGAAAGACGCAAACACTACGACGACATTCTAGGCAAGATTAAGAGCTTAGAAAATGCACACAAACACTCACAAGCCCTCGCCACACTACAGGAACTAAACCAAGCTAGAGCCGAACTTCTTGAGATCATAGGTAAACGGGTTAAACGTAGCTACGTACTAGCAAAGAAGTCATTTTACGAGCACGGCAATAAGGTGAGTAGACTCTTGGCTAAAGCTCTACATTCCCAAAAAGCAAAAACAACGGTCCACTCCCTGACGGACGCCCTAGGCCACACAGTACAGTCCACCCCCGACATAGCTAAGCTTTTTGTACAGTATTACACTGGTCTGTACAACTTGCCGACCCCAGACACACCGACGGCAATAGAAACAAGGCAAGACCTGATAAACAAATTCCTGAACCAATACGGCCCAACACGGCTGTCAGAGGAGGCCAAAACAGACCTCGACAAACCCCTCAGTGACGCAGAGGTGGGACTATCCCTGAAGCAACTAAAATCGGGCAAAAGCCCGGGGCCGGACGGGCTGACAGCGGGGTATTACAAGACCTATGCAACGGTGCTTACCCCCTTCTTTAAAGCGGCCTTCAACTCTTTTGCCAATGAGGCCATCCCCCCCCGTGACCTTCTGACAGCACACATTGTCGTGATCCCCAAGCCGGACAAAGACCCTAAAGCAGTATCCAATTATAGGCCAATATCCCTTTTAAACGTGGACCTTAAGTGGTTCGCTAAAACCATAGCTAACAGGCTACTGCCCTACCTGCCCAATATGGTGGCTTTGGACCAGGCAGGCTTCGTCCCCGGGAGGGAGGCCCGGGACAACACCCTCACAGCGATAAACGTACACCATTGGCTTACATCCAACAAGTCCCCTGGGTTTTTCTTATCCCTCGACGCGGAGAAGGCGTTCGACAGGGTGGCATGGGATTTTATGCAGGCAACGCTGCAGTCCGTGAACCTCCCGCCGACCATGCTGAGTTTTATCTCGGCACTTTACGCGGACCCCACGGCGAGAGTACGAGTGAACAACCACCTGTCGGACGCCTTCTCCATCGCAAATGGGATGCGTCAGGGGTGCCCCCTTTCCCCCCTACTGTTCATTCTCACGTTAGAACCCCTTTTACAGCGCCTTAGATCTAACCCCACAATTAAAGGAATCCATATTGACAAAAGGACCTATAAAATTGCCGCCTTCGCGGATGATATTCTCCTATTTCTCAGAGACCCCCTTACGACCATCCCCAACCTGATGAAAGACTTTGAAGATTTCAAGGTACTGACCAACCTCCAAATCAACTTTTCCAAATCATCGGCCCTAAATGTATCTCTGCCTACGACTCTCTGCGACCAGTGCAAATTAAACTTCCCGTTCAAGTGGTCCGCCCGCGCCATCACATATTTGGGGATCCAACTCCCTTCCTCTCTAACAGACCTATACTCACTTAACTACACCCCACTGCTCCAAAACATACTAAAGGACTTGAAAGAATGGTCCCCAAAACCATTATCGTGGTTCGGTAGGGTAGCAGTGGTCAAGCTGAACATACTCCCCCGGGTTCTATATACCATGCAAGCCATACCCATCAGGCTCCCCCCGGCCTTCTACTGATCCTACAAATCGGCATGCACGAGGTTTGTGTGGCAGGACACCCGCCCTCGTTTAAGCTATGAGAGACTCACGGTCCCTAAATTGCAGGGAGGCCTGGGGTTGCCTGACTTACACAAGTACAACCTAGCCTGTGGGCTGTCCAGGATCGTAGACTGGACAACAAACGGGGTGAGAAAGAACTGGGTAGACCTAGAGCAGTCATTCTCCTCTCTGCCCCTAACACACCTGCCATGGATCGCAAAGTGCAACGCCCTACAAGGTTGGGGTGACCACCCCCTCATACGCCCCTCCCTACTGGCCTTCCGGACGGCCTGCGCCAAATACAAAATAGCAGACCGGACCGGTCCCATGACCCCCCTGCGACTGAATCCCAATTTCCCGCCGGGAATGAACCCTACCTTCTTAGCTGACGGCTGGCCCCACAAAACGGTAAGGGCAGGTCAATTTTATTCCGCAGACCGTCTTTTGCTGCAAACAGAACTGGCGACCAAAATGAGTAAGAGTGAATTCCCTTTCTGGACTTACCTCCAGATTAGGCACTTCCTAGACAAAAAAGAGCCTGATGTACAATGGTCCAGACCCTACACCCCCTTCGAAAACCTGTGCAACTCTACAGCGCCACTGAGACATTTAATCTCAATGATATACGGTCTAATGTTCTCTTCACAATCACCTAAACTTCACTGGGCCAACCAGCAGTGGGAAAATGACCTCTCGCTGGACCTATCGAACAGGGAATGGGAACACATATATAGACTCGCCCACAAGGGTTCGATTAACGTCCAGACGCAGGAGAACGCCTACAAACTCCTCTCCAGATGGTACAAAACCCCACTCAAGCTACACAGAATTAATCCGGCACTCCCCAAAGTGTGCTGGAGATGCCATCTGGAGACGGGCTCCTTCCTCCACGTATGGTGGACGTGCCCCAAACTACAACCCTACTGGACTGAGGTCCATAAATACATAACACGTGTAACCACCGATACTCTAGAATTCGCGCCTGCCCAATTCCTTCTCCATCATGCCAAATCGCGCCCGAGGAAATACAGCCGCTCCTTGGCTATGCACATGGTAAACGCCGCGCATATGTGCATCCCACTTTTCTGGCTCTCCCCAAAACCCCCCTCTATGTCCGATTGGTTTCAACGCCTCCAAAAGATAATGGAGATGGAAGAACTGATCCATCAGAGTAACGACACGCCGGCAAAGTTCAACGAGACTTGGGCCTGCTGGCGGCATTTTACCCTGTCGGATGACTACAAAGCCATTATCTCAGGAGATCAACACACAACGCTCTCTCAACCTCATGCGTCGACGAGCTGTGGCGGCTCGACCCCCCCCCCCCTCCCCCCTAACCCTCGAACCCTTAAGCAGGAATCAGGACTGCTCACTAGACCCACCTCAGGTTTTACCACACCCGGGGGTACACCTGTGAAGTTAAGGGCTTTCAGTTGCCCAACAGTTTCGCTACTTGCGTCAGTTGCCTAATGTTAGCAATACAGCCCACTGGCATCCGCTCTGTCCACTAGGCTTATGGTTATATTACTCCCAAGTATACTCTAATGCTTTGCTTATGTTGCATATGTGGAAGCGGCTGCGCCCGCAAGAATATTGTTTGCTTGAATGTTACATTGTTCTTGTAACCGTACTTATCCTGTCTGATGGACGAAAATAAAAAAATTTATTAAAAAAAAAAAAAAAAAAAAATTGAGCACACTCATGGAATGGCGCCAAACTTTGTTACTTAAAATCTCCAGGTTACCAGCTTTGAGTTACAGAGGAGGTCTAGTGCTAGACTTGTTGCACACGCTCTAATGCACGCGGCAATACCTCACATATGTGGTTTGAACAATGTTTACATACGTGGGCGGGACTTGCGTGTGCGTTCGCTTCTGAGCACAAGCTACCGGGGACAGGGGCTTTTTTAAAAAAATAAATAAAAATGATTTATTTTTTATTTTACTTATTTATTTATTTTTTACACTTTTTTTTTACATTTTTTTAATCACTTTTATTCCTATTACAAGGAATGTAAACATCCCTTTTAATGGGAATAGTGTGTGACAGGTCCTCTTTAAGGAGAGATGCGGGGTCAATAAGACCCCACATCTCTCCTCCAGGCTGGAAAGCATGAGATCGTGAAAAAAATGTCACGATCTCATGCTTACTAGCCGCAATTGCGGCTTTGTTTACTTCCGGGTACCCGGGCATGACGTCATCACATCGCGCCCGGGCCTCCGACGGTCATCTCTATGCTTCCTATCTGGCGCAGGGTGATCCTTTCTCCGGGCCCCCGATGGCATACCTAACGTGTCATGCTTTAAAATTGAGCACACTCATGGAATGGCGCCAAACTTTGTTACTTAAAATCTCCAGGTTACCAGTTTTGAGTTACAGAGGAGGTCTAGTGCTAGACTTGTTGCACACGCTCTAATGCACGCGGCGATACCTCACATATGTGGTTTGAACAATGTTTACATACGTGGGCGGGACTTGCGTGTGCGTTCGCTTCTGAGCACAAGCTACCGGGGACAGGGGCTTTTTAAAAAAAATAAATAAAAATGATTTATTTTTTATTTTACTTATTTATTTATTTTTTACACTTTTTTTTACATTTTTTTAATCACTTTTATTCCTATTACAAGGAATGTAAACATCCTTTTTAATGGGAATAGTGTGTGACAGGTCCTCTTTAAGGAGAGATGCGGGGTCAATAAGACCCCACATCTCTCCTCCAGGCTGGAAAGCATGAGATTGTGAAAAAAATGTCACGATCTCATACTTACTAGCCGCAATCGCGGCTTTGTTTACTTCCGGGTACCCGGGCATGACGTCATCACATCGCGCCCGGGCCTCCGACGGTCATCTCTATGCTTCCTATCTGGCGCAGGGTGATCCTTTCTCCGGGCCCCCGATGGCACAGGAGAACCCGGAGAAGCACCGGATGGCGGCGGGAGGGGGGATGTTCCCTCCCGCCGCCTATAAGAATGATCAAGCGGCCAGGATCGTTCTTATGGTGCGCAGGATCGCCGCCGGAACTCAAGGATATCTGAATGATGCCTCTAGCTGCAGGCATCATTCAGATATCACCACACAAAGTCCAGGACGTCATATGACGTCCACCCGGGATGGGAGATCCCCTTTGTGGAAGTCATATGACTATGTGCAGTATCGAGGAAGTGACGGAATACTAACACTACCCGAGCGGAAATCTCCTCAATTGGACAAAGATGGCAAAAAAAAAAGCAAAATAACAGGGGGTATGACCCTCCCTTACGCTATCCAAAACAAAAGCAAAAAAACTTTTTGCCTTAAAGCGGAGCTCCACCCTACTTTACAACTTTGCTTAAAGCGAAGTTCCAACCACAATTAGCATTTTTTAAATGTATGTCCTTTCATCATGCGTTTTTATAATATAAATCCGGTCACTTACTATTTTACAATCCGCCGCCGATCCGCATAGATATTCAAAAAAGATAGTATATAAAACTATGTCTACACCGTTGTCATTTAGCTTGTGGGCATTGTGAAGCCTACAAGCACTTACTTTCTGGAAGTCTTGGATGGGTAGTGATGATTGGACAGCGCACTGCATCCTGGGAAATGATGACGCACATTTCCCAGGAGCATTAGAGGGTGCAATAGATGATGTCAGAATCCTAGGTGGTTTCAAAGGCAGATTTCGTGGGATCGCATAGCAACAGGCATTTCCAGATGAGTAAAAAAATATTTTTTTTTTTTTTTACTTTTTTAGGTCTAATGAGCACAATAATGAAAAAAAATGTTGGGATGGAAACTCCACTTTAAATATTATCGCTGCAATGTGTTAATCACTAAAACGCATGTTTAGTAATCCTTTATGTTACTGGCCGCTTCCTGTATATGGATTCATCGGGTAGTGTGCGGGTATTCCGTCACTTCCTCGATGTCGCAATGTCTCCTAGGAGCTTTTGTCATTGTTCCCAGGAGTCATTGCGGAGGCCTGCCGCAAGTTATCGCGGGATTTAGAAAGAACTTTAAGCAAGTTCTTTCTAAATCCTGCGATAACTCGTGTCAGATGACACCAAAATGGAACTTTTTGGGCAAAAAGCAAAACGCTATGTGTGCCGGAAAACTAACAATGCACATCACCCTAAACACAGAATCATTTTGTGGGGATGCTTTTCTTCAGCAAGGACAGGGTAGCTGGTCAGAGTTGATGGGAAGATGGATGAAGCCAAATACAGGGCAATCTTAGAAGAAACCTGTTAAAAGACTTGAGACTGGTTCATCTTCCAGCAGGACAATGACCCCAAATATACAGCCAGAGCTACAATGGAATGGTTTAGATCAAAGCATATTCATGTGTTAGGATGGCCCAGTCAAAGTCCAGACCTAAATTTAATTGAGAATCTGGGGCAAGAATTGAAAATTGCTGTTCACACACGCTCTCCATCCAATCTGACAGAGCTTGAGCTATTTTGCAAAGAAGAATGGGTAAAAATGTCACTCTCTTGATGTGCAAAGCTGGTAGAGACATCCCCAAAAAGACTTGTAGCTGTTTTTGCAGCAAAAGGTGGTTCTACAAAGTATTGACTCAGAGGGGCTGAATACAAATGCACGCCACACTTTTCAGATATTTATTTGTAAAGAATGTCGAAAAAAATTATCATTTTCATTCCACTTCACAATTATGTGCCACTTTAAGTTGGTCTATCACATAAAATCCCAATAAAATACATTTATGTTTTTGGTGGTAACATGACAAAATGTGGAAAATTTCAAGGGGTATGAACACATTTTTAAGGCACTGTATACAGTTTTTTATTATGCCCATATTAACATTTTAATTTGCAAGCCTGCAGATTAGTGGTTATCAACTTATGACCTATAGGGGGCCTCAACTGTGGGCTCTGAGACAACAAAAGGACCGCACATATTGTTCAATATATGTAATGCTTTAGGGAACTGCCAAAGACTGCAGACCTAATGGAAAAATGAATGATCAGACTGTGGACATGCAAAATTTTTGACTTTAGTAGAGAATCCTGCTTTCACCCTAATCAATGTTCCCACTACAGACTGCTGAGGTCTGAGGGTTGCACATCATACACTAAAGGGCCACAGGTTGGGCATCAGAGACTTAGATGAATGTCTGAGACCTCGTACACACGACCGAACATGTCTGCTGAAACTGGTCCGCGGACCAGTTTCCGCGGACATGTTCAGTCGTGTGTAGGGCCGACCGGACAATTTTCCAGCCGACCGGACAGGTTTCCAGCGGATAAATGTTTCTTAGCATGCTAAGAAACATGTCCGCTGGAAGCCTGTCCGCTGAAAGCCTGTCCGTCGAACATGTCCGACGGTCAGTACAACTCATCGGACATGTCCGCTGGCCCGAGAACCCGCGCATGGCGTCGAAGTGAATCGACGCATGCGTGGAAGCATTGAACTTCCGGGTTCGCGCACAAGCCGCGTCATCATCGCCGCCACGTCGCTGCCACGTCACCGCGTCGTCACCGTGCTGTCTGTCCGCTGGGATTTTGGTTTGATGGTGTGTACAACCATCAGACCAAAATCTGCTAGCAGACATGTCCGATGAAAACGGTCCGCGGACCGTTTTCATCGGACATGTCCGCTCGTCTGTACGAGGCCTTACTGCGGATGATTAAAAGCGAAGGTCTCTCTTTTATTGACCCCACCAAAGCTCACGACTATGTACCTTATGATTTTGCTGATGAAGAACATCAGTTAACATGTTTCTTTCAGATCAGCAAACCTCTGTGTCCTGTAATGAGTGCTTTCAACAGTCATCAGTGCTCGTTATCAAATCCTACTGTAAAAAAGGCCTTGTCCAGATGTCACAATTAATCCTAAAAATAAAAGCTTAAAGTAGAACTATAGGCAAAACTTTTTTGTTCATTTTGGATAGAGTAAGGGTGGGTTAAAACCCCTGTCAGGTTTATTTCTTGCCATCTTTATCCCATTGGGGAAATTTCCTGTTCCAAAGCTACAACAGGAAGCTAGAGGAAATTCCTGAAAATTAAGGAAATCCTTTTGGGACCCCCAGGCCACCAGAACTATTGTCCCTATTGGAAGATTTTCCCTCTTCTACTTATCTGGGGACAACTGAAAAATCTGGATTTTCTTTCACTTACACTGTCAATGCTAATGGTAAAAAGGACGAAATAGAGAGGGGGAATCTCCCTAACGGTGGCTAGGCATGTGCATTCGAATCGAATTCGAAAACAATTCGATTCAAAAACAAATTCGAATGAAAATTGAAAGCAAATTTGAATCAAAATCTAAAAAATATAAATCGATTTCTAAAAAATAATGCAATAAAATAGAATATCAAATAATAAAACAATAGAATGAAAATCAAAGAATAGAAGAGTAGAATAATAATATATATATATATATATATATATATATATATATATATATTTTTTTTATTCTGCTCTATTCTAATATTTTTCTAATCGAATTTGAGTTCATTCTATATGAATTTCGAATTTAAGAAGATGGTTATATATATAATTACATTTATATATATATATAACCATTTTCTGAAATTCGAAATTCATATAGAATGAATTTCAGAAAATGGAAGATAGATAGAAGATAGATAGAAGAAGCCAGGTCATATTCTATTGTATTTGATTACATTCTATTTAATTCCATTCTGTTCTTTACTATTCTTTGATTTTCATTCTATTGTTTTATTATTTTATATTCTATTTTATTGCATTCTTTTTTAGAAATCGATTTATATTTTTTATATTTTGATTCAAATTTGCTTTCAATTTTCATTTGAATTTGTTATCGAATCAAATTGTTTTTTAATTCGATTCGAATAGAATTTGTTTTCTAATCCGATCGAAATATTATCGAATCCGGTCAAAATATTTTCGAATTCGACCGGATTTTTCGAATTCGGTCGAAAACGAACGAATTCCGAAAACTAATTTAACACATGTAACGAATCTAACTTATTGAAATAAATTGAATGTAAGATGATGAAACTCTCTAAGGAGTGTCAACAAATTAAAACAGCGCTATCAAATAACTGTGCATATTTGACTATATAAAATAAATTACTACAACCCATATGTAATGATATACAGTGATAATAAACAAAATATATCCAGTTTAAGAAATAAACACTAAACTGTGACTGTAATAATAAACACCCGTGATTGACTTAAACGTGAAGTGAACGCACTAAAAGTGCAAGAGACAGTCTTTAAAAATAATTTAGAACGTGGCCAAACAAAGCAAAGTTCATGTGTATAAGGATCCTGCGATCTTCAAAATTTTTTCAAAAACTTCCACCACACCCGACAGTGCTCAGTGACTCCTCCCCCATCAAATGGACACTCACCGGATAGGTATGCCTCACACTCTCGTGTTTTGGCACAAAAAACCTTATCAGATGTAGTTGTTCCCGTCAATAAAGATGTAATCCAAATATGACATCCAATCAGTTCCACATATATGTCAGAGAGAGACAAAAGAAGTGCAAATAGTGTGATACCATCAAAGGTTTAATAGCACACCAAAATAAAACTTCAAACAGTGCACTCACAAACAAAATCTTGTAAAACAGCAGAATATCACATCAAGAAACTCCTTCAAACGTCAAAATGGTGAGAAGCGGTCACGGCGGACCCCCGATCAGCGAGAAAAAGTGAAACCAATTCTCCTACTCACGGTGCCATGGACTTCTGTCAGATGCAGCTGCACTGATTGGATGTCATATTTATTTATTACAGTCACAGTTTAGTGTTTATTTCTTAAACTGGATATATTTTGTTTATTATCACTGTATATCATTACATATGGGTTGTAGTAATTTATTTTATATAGTCAAATATGCACAGTTATTTGATAGCGCTGTTTTAATTTGTTGACACTCCTTAGAGAGTTTCATCATCTTACATTCTTTTTGTTCACTTATTATCTTCTAAACAGCAGCTAGGCATCATCCACTCCTCCATAGGCGCAACGGTGGGCGACTTTTTAGGGCGCATTCTATAGATCACCCATTGTTACTATTGAAATAAATTAAATAACGAATTAAAACGAAACGAAACATAACAAATTTTTCCCTTTTACACATGCCTAACGGTGGCACAGACTGCAATAAAAACTGACAGGTATTCTAATCTCTCTCCACTCTATCCAAAACTAAAACCAAGTTTTGTTTTTAGTTATGCTTTAATTGCAGGGATCAGTACAGTCAAGCTGCCCATAGGTTTGGTATACAACCATATGAAGTACTTACCCACCAGACAGTCTAGTTAAATCATGTACATCTGTGGAGTGTGGTATATTCCGATATAACTGCAAGTAAAATAAAATAAAAATATATCTGTGATATGTAAATTTCTATTTACTTGCAATTGAATTAACAACCATAATTGAACATTATGATACACGGTGACAGGTAAAATGAAACGACCTGCTAAAGATGATCTTAAAATCATTGCAGCACTGACATAAAATATTGAAATGTACGGGATTAGGGAGATATTGAATACTGAAAGTCTCTTAAGAGACATATTGACATATTAAAATGCTGCACTTGGTAATGCATGGTGGGCTTTGCTCAGTATGAGGAGTACAATATAGGGCACATTTGATGATAAAACAGGACTAGGTAGCTCATTAAGGGCCATTAGAAGGAAAAGATGATATGGTTGAATTGTTTGATGTTTTCCGCATACATATTCAAACATAGGTCTCTAGCACATGAAGGGCCTCTACAAAGCTCAAGAGGGAATAAAAGCACATTTCACTACAGATCACATTATTCCAAGAAATGAGGCTGTTTTTAATCTCGGGAATAATTTTATGAAATATGACTAGTTCTGAGGAAAAGTCAAGGTTGAAAACAAGCAGCAAGGAGAATCAGAAACTGACATTACAATGTTCTAACAAAGTGTAGAATATTCATAATACCCCATTCTAAACAGATTGAAGAGCAAATCTCAACTGTATCAGCTTGAGATCACGTGTGCTTTTTTTTATTTTTTATTTAAAAGACAACTTTACGCTTAGTGAAGTTGTCCTTCAAAGCTTACCCTGCAGTTAGTTTCTATTATAAACATTTATTTTTTCATAAATTTGACCCAACATTTATACTGCTACATATCTTTGGTAAAAATAAATCAAATTAGTGGATATTATTTAGTCTGTGTGAGCCCCGGTTCACAATGATGCGATTTAGCATGCGATTTGACAAATCGGCTGGAATGGCAGCATCTGAATTTGTAGTTTCTGTAATACTTTTGGCGATTTCAGGGTGGGATTTCTTTTGACATCTGTGCCGAAACCCGCACAGATGTCTCTGAAATTGCCCCCCGAGTCAGGATCGACATGCAGGAATGAAATTGTGCGAGTTCAGCTGAAAGTCAGGCTTAAAGTTACAGAGTTTACAAGCTATGTTGCCAATCACTGAAAATTGATCACACCTGATGTACTGACATCTCATTTCTTGAGGCCCTGAAATGTCAGGACAGTACAAATACACCCCCCCTCCCCATGACCCCTTTTTGAAAAACAGACAGTCCAAGGTAATTATTAGGAGGCATAGCGAGTTTTTTGAAGTTGTAATTTTTTCCCACAATTCTTGGAAAAATTAAGAAATTATTATTTTATTTTTTTACACAAAATTGTCATAATAACAAGTTATTTCTCAAACACAGCATATGCATACTACCAATTACACCCCAAAATACATTCTGCTACTCCTGAGTATGGCGATACCACATGTGTGAGAATTTTCAACAGCCTGGCCACATACAGAGGCGCAATATGCAGGGAGCACGGTCAGGCGTTCTAGGAGCATCAATTACACATCTTATTTCATTCCTACCTATCACACTTTTGAAGGCCCTTGAGCATTAGGACAGTGGAATTACCCACGAAAATACCCCATTTTGGAAAGCAAACACCCTAACGTATTTTCTATGAGACATGGGCTGCAGATAGGTACTCAGGTACTCTCATGGGTTGGAGACAGGCACTCCTGTAATCTGATGGGCTGCAAATAGGTACTTGGGCACTCTGATGGGCTGGAGACAGGCACTTGGTACTCTGATGCACTGCAGATAGGTACTCGGGTACTCTGTGCTGAAGACAGGTACTCGGGTACTCTGGGCTGAAGACAGGTACTCAGGTAATCTGATGCGCTGCAGATAGGTACTTGGGTACTCTGATGGGCTGGAGATAGGTACTCTGGTAATCTGGGCTGGAGATAGGTACTCAGGTACTCTGGTGGGCAGCATATAGGTACTCAGGTACTCTGGGCTGAAGACAGGTACTCTGATGGTCTGCAGATAGGTACTCAGGTATTTTGGGCTGGGAACAAGTACTTGGGTACTCTGATGGGCGGTGACAGGTATTCTGGTACTCTGAGAGGGCGGTGAAAGGTACTCAGTACACGGATGGGCTGGTGACAAGTATTTAGGTACTCTGATGGACTGGTGACAGGTACTCACAAATAGCTGTTTGTGTCAATGTTCTGAGTGAATCTGTATGGGAGTGATTTTGTAATTATCAGTCAGCTGTACCAGCAGGGCTTTAATGAGGGACGTGGCATGGTCTGCATCCCTTTAGACGTGATTTCCTTTTGGGAGTATCTCACCAAAAATGCCCTTTTTGTTGCAGGGGATGCCCATAATCGAATTTGTATCTTAGTGCAGACTTCTGGGAAAACCAGTAAGCAAATCACACAAGCAGAAAATGACATACCTGGGGGGCGTACTGTACACCGTCTATGTACAGAATGCCTCCAGGTAGCC
The DNA here is from genome assembly GCF_905171775.1 of Rana temporaria. Classification (NCBI taxonomy): domain Eukaryota; kingdom Metazoa; phylum Chordata; class Amphibia; order Anura; family Ranidae; genus Rana; species Rana temporaria. Next base: position 318,212,541 of record NC_053490.1, on the reverse strand, counting down.
AAATTGCATTACATGTTACAGAAAATTACAGTGCTGCTGAGTGAAAAAGAAAGGTAATTTTAATAACATTCAATGACAAATTGACTTGTGTCACCATTGTATACGCTATATTATTTCTTTTTATTTGCTAAATTTTTTTCCCATGAAAAAGAAGTTACCCTTTTAAGCATTGTTGACTTTTTTTGATATGATAAAAGATGTACAATTTTAGTGGTTTAATTAAGTGGTAGCCCCTATAAAGTCCCATATTTTTTTATTTGTTTCCATTAATCAGTAAAAATAAAGTGGAGAGGGACTACAACACCAATCAGGTTTTTATTGCCGTCTGTTTTGCCATTAGGGAGAATTACACTCTTTGTGGGGTCGATTTACTAAAGACAAATAGACTGTTTACTTTGCAAGGGAAATTTACCTAGAACTTGGTAAATGTAAGGAAATTTCACTTTGCAGAATACCCAATAATGTGCAAGGCAAATAAATAAAAAAACAAGATGGATGATGGAAGTCAGCAGAGCTTCACCTTATTCATTAAGCTATGGAGAAATTCTCATGCAAAGTGTTACTTGCCTTGCAAAGTGAACAATCTCTTTGCCATTAGTAAATCGGACCCTATTTGTCCTGGTGAGCATTGTTGATGAATGTGAAAAAAAGTAAAACAGGAATAGAGGGGAAATCTTTCTGTGGATACACTATTTTTGGTGACCCTGAGATTTTCCTTACTCTGAAGGCATTTCCTCTCAATTCTTTTTGCTTCTATGGGAGAGGGGGAGAAATATATTTTGCCCATTGGGATACAGATTGCAAATTTTTTTACAATGAAGCATACATATTTGTAGCATAGATATTTGCTGGTTTATCAAAAGATTGTGTAGAGATTGCACAGCAATGTGTGAACAGTTTACATTGTTTCCTACTTTTGCTTATGCGGTTTGTGTGCCTATACTCTTTCACTACTTCCTGGAAGATTAGTATGCTGTAAGCTGTTTCCTTGTGTGTTATCAGTGTAATTAAGATCAATGCAATTCTTTTCTCTCGTTACAGCTGGTAACTACTACTGCTGCCTGCATCAGTGTTCCCTATTAGGAAGTATAGCAGTGGCGTCCCGTCCATTAGGGGTGCCTGGACGCCGCCCTCTTTCTCCAGGCCACCCCCTATATGCAATGGATATATTCATACATAGCATAGCATACATAGCATAAATCTATCCACCCCTTATTCATGTGTCCGGCCACCTTTCCAGGGCACCGGACGCATGAATTATAGCGTCTAGGTTTTTTGTTTTTAACCACTTTCCCACCGGACCATTTGTCAGCCTTAAGACCAGAGGTGTTTTTACAATTTTCCACTGCGCTGCTTTAACTGGTAATTGCGCGGCCATACAATGTTGTACCCAAACAAAATTTGCGTCCTTTTTTTCCCACAAATAGAGCTTTCTTTTGATGGTATTTGATTGCCTCTGCGATTTTTAATGTTTGCGATATAAACGGAAAAAGAGCGAAAATTTTGAGAAAAAATGATATTTTCTACTTTTTGTTATAAGAAAAATCGAACAAACTCAATTTTAGTCATACATTTTGGCCAAAATGTATTCAGCCACATGTCTTTAGTAAAAAAAATGCCAATAAGCGTAAATTTATTGGTTTGCGCAAAAGTTATAGCATCTACAAACTAGGGTACATTTTCTGGAATTTACACAGCTTTTATTTTATGACTGCCTATCTCAATTCTTGAGGTGCTAAAATAGCAAGGAAGTACAAAACCCCCCCAAATGACCCCATTTTGGAAAGTAGACACCCCAAGGAACCTGCTGAAAGGCATGTTGAGTCCATTGAATATTTTTTTTTTTTGTAACAAGTGATTGAATAATGACAAAAAAAAAAAAAAAAAAAAGAAATTACAAAAAGTTGTCACTAAATGATATATTGCTCACACATGCCATAGTTATATGTGGAATTGCACCCCAAAATACATTCTCCTGCTTCTCCTGAGTACGGGGATACCACATGTGTGAGACTTTTTGGGAGCCCAACCACGTACGGGGCCCCGGAAATCAAGCACCGCCTTCAGGATTTCTAAGGGCGCAAATTTTTGATTTCACTTCTCACTACCTAAGACAGTTTTGAAGGCCATAAAATGCCCAAATAGCACAAAATCCCCCCAAATGACCCCATTTTGGAAAGTAGACACCCCAAGGAATCTGCTGAGGGGCATATTGAGCCCACTGAATATTTTTTTTTTTTGTACCAAGTGATTGAATAATGACAAAAAAAAAAAAGAAAAAAGAAATTACAAAAAGTTGTAACTAAATGATATATTGCTCATACATGCCATGGTTATATGTGGAATTGCACCCCAAAATACATTCTGCTGCTTCTCCTGAGTACGGGGATACCACATGTGTGGGACTTTTTGCGAGTCTAGCCGCGTACGGGACCCCGAAAACCAAGCATCGCCTTCAGGATTTCTAAGGGCGCAAATTTTTTATTTCACTCCTCACTACCTATCACAGTTTTGAAGGCCATAAAATGCCCAAATAGCAGAAACCCCCCCCAAATGACCCCATTTTGGAAAGTAGACACCCCAGGCTATTTGCTGAGAGGCATGTTGAGTCCATGGAATATTTAATATTTTGACACAAGTTGCGGGAATATGACAATTTTTTTTTTTTTTTGCACAAAGTTGTCACTAAATGATATATTGCTCACACATGCCATGGGCATATGTGGAATTACACCCCAAAATACATTCTGCAGCTTCTCCTGAGTACGGGGATACCACATGTGTGGGACTTTTTGGGAGCCTAGCCGCGTACGGGACCCCGAAAACCAAGCACCGCCTTCAGGATTTCTAAGGGCATACATTTTTGATTTCACTCCTCACTACCGATCACTACCTATCACAGTATTGAAGGCCATAAAAGGCCAAGATGGCACACAACCCCCCCAAATGACCCCATTTTGGAAAGTAGACACCCCAAGCTATTTTCTGAGAGGCATTTTGAGTTCATGGAATATTTTATATCTTGCCACCAGTTGCTGGAATATGACAAACTTTTTTTTTTTTTGTTTTTTTTTGCACAAAGTTGTCACTAAATGATATATTGCTCACACATGCCATGGTTATATGTGGAATTGCACCCCAAAATACATTCTGCTGCTTCTCCTGAGTACGGGGATACCACATGTGTGGGACTTTTCGGGAGCCTAGCCGCGTACGGGGCCCCGAAAACCAAGCACCGCCTTCAGGATTTCTAAGGGCGCAAATTTTTGATTTCACTCCTCGCTGCCTATCACAGTTTCGGAGGCCATAGAATTCCCAGATGGCAGACAACCCCCCCAAATGACCCCATTTTGGAAAGTAGACACCCCAAGCTATTTGCTGAGAGGCATGGTGAGTATTTTACAGCGCTCATTTATTTTTGAAAATGAAGAAAGATATATATATATATATTTTTTTTTTCTTTTTTCAATTTTCAAATCTTTGTGACAAAAAGCAAGATCTGCAAAATACTCAACATACCTCTCAGCAAATAGCTTGGGGTGTCTACTTTCCAAAATGGGGTCATTTAGGGGGGTTTTGTGCCATCTGGGCATTCCATGGCCTCCGAAACTGTGATAGGTAGTGAGGAGTGAAATCAAAAATTTACACCCTTAGAAAGCCTGAAGGTGGTGATTGGTTTTTGGGGTCCCGTACGCGGCTAGGCTCCCAAAAAGTCTCACACATGTGGTATCCCCGTACTCAGGAGAAGCAGCAGAATGTATTTTGGGGTGTAATTCCACATATGCCCATGGCATGTTTGAGCAATATATCATTTAGTGACAACTTTGTGCAAAAAAAATAAAATAAAATAATAATAATTCTCTTTCCTACAACTTGTGTCAAAATATAAAATATTCCATGGACTCGAGATGCCTCTCAGCAAATAGCTTGGGGTGTCTACTTTCCAAAATGGGGTCATTTGGGGGGGTTTTGAACTGTCCTGGCATTTTATGAACAACATTTAGAAGCTTATGTCACACATTACCCACTCTTCTAACCACTTGAAGAAAAAGCCCTTTCTGACACTGTTTGTTTACATAAAAACATATTATTTTTTTGCAAGAAAGTTAAGTTGAACCCCCAAACATTATATATTATTTTAAAGCAAAGGCCCTACAGATTAAAATGGTGGGTGTTGCATTTTTTTTTACCACGCAGTATTTGCGCAGCGATTTTTCAAATGCATTTTTTTGGGCAAAAATACATATTTTTTTATTTTAATGCACTAAAACACACTATATTGCCCAAATGTTTGATGAAATAAAAAAGATGATCTTAGGCCGAGTACATAGATACCAAACACGACATGCTTTAAAATTGCGCACAAATGCGCAGTGGCGACAAACTACATACATTTTTAAAAGCCTTTAAAAGCCTCTACGGGTTACCACATTAGATTTACAGAGGAGGTCTACTGCTAAAATTACTGCCCTCGATCTGACCTTCGCGGTGATACCTCACATGCATGGTACAATTGCTGTTTACATATGACGCCAAACCGACGCTTGCGTTCGCCTTTGCGCAAGAGCAGGGGGGGACAGGGGTGCTTTTTTTTTTTTTTTTTTTTTTATTATTATTTAATTTGCTTTTTTAATTTTATTTTAAACTGTTCCTTACTTTTTTTTATTATTTTTATAATTTTTATTGCCATCTTAGGGCATGTAAATATCCCCTATGATAGCAATAGTTAGTGACAGGTACTCTTTTTTGAAAAAATTGGGGTCTATTAGACCCTAGATCTCTCCTCTGCCCTTAAAGCATCTGACCACACCAAGATCGGTGTGATAAAATGTTTTCCCACTTTCCCAATGGCGCAGTTTATATCCGGGGAGGGGACATACCCTCCCACTGCTTGTAAAAGCAGTTTAGAGGCTAATTAGCCGCTAGGACTGCTTTTACATGAAAGCCGACCGCTGGCTGAAAAGAATGATACCAAGATGATACCTAAACCCGCAGGCATCATTCTGGTATAACCATTCAAAGTCCAGCAACATACCATACGTTGATGGTTCTTGTTGGACATGTATTGTAATCTTTTTTTTTTTTCATGCAGCCTGTTGGCTGAACGAAAAAAAGATTGATCGGTGGGTATGCCCACCATTAGAATACCTCCCTTCATCCACCCACTTCTAATGATGGGCATACATGCACCATTTATATATGCCGAAGCATGGGGCATCCTCCCGCAAAAAAGTTATGCCGCTCACACACGTATGTACGCCGCATAAAAAGTTATGGCGCATACACACGGTCGGACTTTTCCACGGGCAAGCTTCCGACGGAATTTCGACCGTATGTACGCGGCATTAGGAGCAAAATCGCTCCTCCGCCCCTAATGCCCCCATGCTTCGGCATATATGCTCTTTTTTTAACTGTGGTGGTGAAATCACCTCCCACAGTGTTGGAGTCGCGGCTTTATGTATCGTGGGAGCAAACGCTGTTGCTGTCACGCTAAATAAATCCGTGCTGCAACTGAATGGCGTACCTGCTAAGCAAATGATGGTTAACATTATAACAAAGTAACATTACATTTTAACATTAAGATCTTACCATACCATACCTGCAAAGCAAATACCAAAAAAATAAATACAGTAAAAAATAAAACATTTTTTAACGCAACCTGTGCCTAAAAAATATACATGCCAAAGCATGGGGGCATCCTCCCGCATAAAAAGTTATGCCGCATACACACGGTCGAACTTTTCCACGGGCAAGCCTCCGTCGGAATTTCGACCGTATGTACGCGGCATTAGGAGCAAAATCGCTCCTCCGCCCCTGCTGCCCCCATGCTTTGGCATATATGCTTTTTTTTTTAACCGTGGTGGTGAAATCACCTCCTACAGCGTTGGAGTCACAGCTTTATAAATCGTGGGAGCAAACGCTGTTGCTGTCACGCTAAATAAATCCGCGATGCAACTGAATGGCGTACCTGCTAAACAAATGATGGTTAACAATAAAACAAACATTACAGTATAACATACCATACCTGCAAAGCAAATACAATAAAACATTGTAAAAATAGAGAGAATAGATATAGAACAATAGTGAGTGGACAGTAGAGAGTGAACATAAGAGAACAATAAAGAGAGGAGAAAAATACAACCACAACTATTTTTGGATTTTTTATTTTATATATTTTTTTGTGTTTTTGTGTAAGTTTTTTTAATTTTTTTTCCACTTTTTTTTACTTTTATAAAAACTGTAAGAAAACTGTAAACTGAACGTTGCAGATTATGGTCTCTCAAAATGTGATGGCCATCACATATTCCGAGACCCTGTGTTGGTGTGCCTAGGACTGTGTGGTGCTGTACCCTACGCTAAAACTCAATTAGTGTGTGGTAGCGTTTGAAACATACACCAATGCAGAGACCAGGTTGGTCAGGACAGTCGGGACAATAAAAGCGGGTGTCACGCCTAAATCCGAGTTTGCTGCAGACACGACATCTTTTTTGGCGGGCTCTTTGGGTAGGGGTACCAGGGAGGACAAAAGGAAAATGCCTCTCATACAGCCGGCTCACTGCATTTGCGTTGGGAAGGTGGGGCACAGCACCATCTGGAAACAGAAGGGCTTCGACGATCTCTTCCTGGAATTTTAGGAAGGATCCAGTCCGTCCTGAAGCTCTGTATAGCACATGAGCGTTCAGCAAAGCCAATTGAAACAAATACACTGACACTTTTTTGTACCAGCGTTTGGACCTCCGGGCAATTAGGTACGGCGCCAACAACTGGTCATTGAGGTCCACCCCTCCCATGTTAAGGTTGTACTCGTGGATACAGAGGGGTTTCTCCACAACACCAGTCGCCGTAGGAATTTGGACTGCCGTGTCTGCGTGAAGCGTGGACAGAACGAAAACATTCCGTGAATCCCTCCACTTCACTGCTAACAAATTATTACACCGTAAGCAGGCTCTCTCCCCCCGACTAAGACGGGATTCTACAAGCCGTTGGGGGATGCCCCGGCGATTAGGTCGCACGGTGCCACATGCGCCAATTCCATAATCAAAAAGGTGACTAAAAAGTGGCACGCTTGTGTAATAATTGTCCACGTACAAGTGGTACCCCTTTCCGAATAAGGGTGACACCAATTCCCACACTATCTTACCAGCGCTCCCTATGTAATCAGGGCAATTCTCCGGCTCTACGTGACTGTCTTTTCCCTCGTAAACCATAAAGCTAGATGTATAGCCTGTTGCCCTGTCACAGAGCTTATACAACTTGACCCCGTATCTGGCACGCTTGCTGGGAAGGTATTGTTTGAATGACAAGCGGCCAGAAAACTTAACCAGGGACTCATCAACGCAGACAACTTGATTGGGATTATACAAGGCTGCAAACCGTTCGTTGAAGTGGTTTACGAGGGGCCGAATTTTGTAGAGCCGATCGAATTCAGGGTCTCCCCGAGGACGACAGAGTTCATTGTCACTAAAATGCATGAACCGCAAGATCTGCTCGTATCGTGTCCTGGTCATGGAGGCAGAGAAAATGGGCATATGGTGAACTGGGTGCGTGGACCAATACATCCGCAGCTCACTCTTTTTAGTAATGCCCATGATGAGGGAAAGGCCCAGAAAGATCTTAAATTCGGAAACCGTAATTGGCTTCCAATCTCTGGCAAGGGACAGCTGGGGATTAGCGGCGAAGAATTGACCAGCGTACAAATTGCTTTGGTCCACAATAGATCTATAGAGATCTTCCGTGAAATACAGCGAATAAAAATCCAGTGACGTAAAATCAACTGTATTCACCTGAATTCCGGGTTGGCCAGTGAATGGGGGAAGTACGGGTGCTGCAGAAGTGGTGGGTACCCAATCAGGATTGGCGAATGCAGCAGGAAGGGCACTATGGGGACGGGCCTGTCTTTGTCGTCTTCTTCTTCTTGGTGGCAGCGGGACACTACTCGTGCTTGCCACCTCTCCAGCTTGAACTGCACTTATGGGACTCGCCACGTCACCAAGTGTTACTGCAGTGCTGGATATATGACCAGGATGTACTAGGCCGCTGGTGCTTGCCAGTTCACCAGAAGGAATAGCGGCGCTAGTACTTCTCTCCTCCATACGAGAGCCCTGCGGTTCTTGCACCTCAGCGACAGCAGAAGATCGGGGTCTGGTACGCCTGACCCTAGCAGGGACCACTCCGTCGTCAGAGCTATCTGTCAGGGAGCCACTGTCGTCTACAGGATCGTATTCTGAGCAAGAATTTGACAGATGCGTGACCTCCTCATCACTATCCGTCAGGCTCATAAACAAGTAGGCCTCTTCATCACTGTACCATCGATTTGCCATTTTGGGCTCTAAATTTAGGGGTACAGTGGTGAGATTCACAGGCAAAAAAGCACCTGACCTGTTAGCGACTGAGTCAAGCGCTACCAAAAAAACTGTTAGCGATCGCAGAGATCAGGCCTGACTCTGCGAACGCTGCAGTTATGTGTTTTTGTGTTTTGTGTCAGTGATCGATCGATTGATCGATACTGCACTTCGGTGGGCTGGACTGGGCGAAGGGGCTAAACGCAGGTGCTAGCAGGTATCTGGGCTGATCCCGCTAACCATGCGTTTTTGGGAACCCTAAACTGCAGGGGACGCTAGTATAGATCTGATCAGATCAAGTATCGATCCGATCAGATACTATACCACTAAAGGGATGCGTATGGTGCGTGCGTGGGTGTTAGCGCTATTGGCCGCTGCCTGGGGCGACGCAGACCCTATCTGGCGCTAAAACCAAACTTTGATCACCCGCCGGGCGATCAGGGGGTTAAAATTTTATTGCAAAAAATATGGCGGGTGCCTTGATGCAATAAAAAATTAACTAGCTAAACTGCGTCACCGGTGACACTTATACTGTGATCACTGGTGACAGGGGGTAATGATGGGGTTAAACCTTTATTGGGGGGGGTTAGGGGGGGTCCCTAGACTATTTAGAGCCTAATACTGATTACCCTAACACTTATTTTTGTCACTAATGACACTAGTACAGCGATCAAAAAAAAATCTGATTGCTGTACTGGGTGACACAGTGACAGGCAGTGAATGGGTTAATTTGGGGGGTGATCGGGGGGTGATCAGGGGGTTAAAAGTGTGCCTACGTGACCTGGTGTCAGTGTAGTGTTGTGCAACTCACTGTTAGATGCTCTCTCCCTCTCGGTCTGGAACGGAAAGACCGACACGAGGGAGAGAGCAGTACTTCCCCTGCCAATGTTTACAAAACATTGCCAGGGGAAGACAACCATTGGTTGGAGCGATCACCAGGTCCAGGCCAGATTTTATTGGCCTGGACCTGGTGATTGATCAGTTCTGCATCGAATCTGATCATCGTGAACGGCGGTGGGGCGCGCGCGCGCGCCCCATCGCCGTTCACGCGCCGGACGTCATAATACGTGATCTCGCCCAGGAGTGCCATCTTGTGGACGTATTATGACGGTGCGGCGACGGCAAGTAGTTAAGCACCTGATTAGAGCCAGAGGCTCTAATAGGCTTTAAAATAGGATGGGCTCTGGTCGCAGAGAATGCGACCAGAGCCCACCTAGGTGTGTTACAACAGTGAATGAATATCCGCTATTTAAACACTGATCCTCAATCCGGCCAATCAGAAGCGGGTGTGAGACCCATTTTTCGATTGGCCAAAAAGAGAAGACTCCTGATTGACTGCAGAGAAGGATGGAGAAAACGGAATTTGCCGCCGCTGTGATGATCCGTAATGACCTGTGGAGAGTAGGAGAATAGGAGGCTGCCACCGCGGAGGAGGGGAAGCCACCGGTGATGGGGTAAGTGCTACCGGCCAATGGGTGGGCAACATACTGTTTGCCCCCCCCCCCCCAAAAAAAAATTCCAACGTCCGCCACTGAGCTATAGGATGCCCATTTTACCTTGAGCAAGCTTATTGTACTCACCAAAAATAGAGAAAAAACTTTAAAGCTGTTTTTTATGCTAAATACATTTATGCCATTACATTTTATTTAGTCTGTTATGACAGATAACTTACGTTTTTCTGTTCTGAGTCTGGTATTCCATTGAGTCTATCAAGTTCCTTCTTGAACAGATGGGTTACTGCATTATAGACAAGTTCATACTGCTCCTATGATCAATAACATTGGCAATAAATGAGTTACTTTTTTCATCCCATAATTGTACCTTATGTCTTATGTCTTAAGAAATCTGCTCCTAGTAAAATATGGGGGTTACCATTGACATAATTTAAAAATACTACTTGCCTGGTTGTGTTAACATTTTTACAAATTTAGACAAAAGCCTCATACACACGATCGGATTTTCAGACTGGAATTGTGTGATGACAGGCTGTTGGCAGAAAATCCGACCATTTGTATGCGACATCGGACAATTGTTGTCGGATTTTCCATGGACAAATGTTGGATGGCAGGCTTTAAAAAATGTTGTGGACAATTGTCTGTTGTCGGATTTTCCGATCGTGTGTACACATGTCCGTCAGAAAAAAGTCCAAAGTACAAATACGCATACTCGGAAGCAATGCTCACCAAACACAACATTAGCAGAAGTTGCCCAAAGGGTGGTGCTAAAGAGCTGAAATAACATGTATGGTAGTTTTCTGTTTTTTTGGCCGACAATTCTTTAACGTTTGTATGCAAGACAAATTCCTGGCCAACGCCCTTCGGACAAAAGTCCTACACTTTGTCTGTGGAAAATTTGATCACGTGTATGAGGCTTAACTTGCAACTTGGGAAGATCAAAGTGAAGTCAGAACCCTTGATCTGAATTTTTGTTCTAGTTCAAGTTGGATTGGGTCAGCATGACAACTAGGAAGCAAGAGGTGAAATCAGCAAATGACAGCCTACTTATTTTAATCAATGTATTGTAGGTTTCTTTTATGTTTCCCATTCTTACCTGGTCCTTTGTTTCAGTTTATGGGATTGGGATTTATGGGATTGTAGCAGTCTATAGACCAAGCATATCAACTGATATGTTTATAGTGATACCTAACATTCAAGAGACTAGTGTGAGGATTGCTGCTGGAAAAGACTGTTTGCATATGGAAATGCTAGTTGGCAGGGTCCCGCCTCTCCCTGGTCGTTCCCGGGCTTACCTGACCCATCGGTGAAGCCCGGGAATGATCTGAGTAGCTGGGTATGGAGAAGAGTCGCGTCTATATGCCCTTGGAGGACCAAAGCAACATCTGACATCACTTCCGGTTCCCGAGCCAAAGTAAAAAATAAAATAAAATCAAAAGTTTAAAAAATTAGTTTTTTTGATCTTTTGCTTTTAAAGATAAATGAAAGATTTGGAGTCTTTTTGACCCCAGATCTCTCAAAAAAGAGGAACTGTCATCCTTATGTATATTTGTATATTACAAGGGGTTCTTACATTCCTTGCAATAGGAATAAACGTGATAGAAATAAAAATAAAGAGACAGTGTAAACATAAAAAGTAAAAGAAATAAGAAAAAGAAAAATGTAAAAGCGCCCCATCCCTCCATTCTCATGCACAGAAGTGAATGCATAGGCATGTCGCGCAAGCATATGTAACAAGTATCGCCACGATCGTTAGAGGAAGAGCAATAATTGTAGCCTAAGACCTCCTCTGTAACTCTGATGACGCGTACACACGACTGTTTTCCATGACGAGAAAAATGCCATTTTTTAAATTGGTCATTAAAAACGATCATGTGTAGGCTCCAGAGCATTTTTCTCGACGTGAAAAATGGCTGTTAAAAATTTAGAACCTGCTCTATTTTTTCACGGTTGTGTGTACGCTGTAACAACGGGGAAAAAAAACGCGCATGCTCAGAAGCAAGTTATGAGACGGGAGCGCTCGTTCTGGTAAAACTAGCATTTGTAATGGAGATAGCACATTCGTCACGCTGTAACAGACAGAAAAGCACGAAGACTGAAAAGCGCAAATTGTCTCTCACCAAACTTTTACTAACACGCGGTAACACGAAATCAGCAAAAGCAGCCCAAAGGGTGGCGCCATCCGAATGGAACTTCCCCTTTATAGTGCCGTCGTACGAGTTGTACGTCACCGCGCTTTGCTCGAGCATTTTTTTTTCACAATTGTGTGTATGCAAGGCAGGCTTGACAAGAATCACATCGAGAAAAATTTAGTTTTTTTTCCATGACATGAAAAATGGTCGTGTTTGCAATTTTAAAGCATGACATGTTATGTATCTATTTACTCGGCGTAACATCATCTTTCACATTATACCGTATAAAAGGTTGGGTAAATATTGTGTTTTTTTTTGTGTATTGTTTTTTCTTAATTCATTAACGTGTATTTTATCCTAAGAAATTGCTTTTGAAAGACCACTGTGCAAATACTATGCGACATTGCCATTTTAGCCTTGGCATCGGGAAAATGCTGGAACTTCTTGCTACAGATGTGATTTCAGGTTTCTTTAACCACTTGAAGACCAGGCCTTTTCTGGAACTTTTTGTTTAAAAGTTAAAATCAGAATTTTTTTGCTAGAAAATTACTTAGAACCCCCAAACATTATATATATATATATATTTTGCAGAGACCATAGACAATAAGAGCTGCACATATAAAGTATAGAGGATAAAGATACAGTAATTGAAATCTTGCTTCTCTTGAAGAATATAAAACACTCTGATAAGTAGCTGTCTGACAGCATGCATTTTACATTTATTGCATTCCAAGGGTGCAAATCCACTTTAATAATCTGGTATGATTTGGGTGTGAGCCACAGAATGAGATGTAGATATAAATCTCATATATTACTCAAAAGCACAAAGGATGGATATGAGGCTGCTGCAAGGTTGTTGTGCTGTCAGTCACACTTCTTTATCTAACAAAAGTAGTAAATACATTTTTTTTTTCATACCTTGGTTTGAACAAGTGAAGACCTCTGAGTTCTCATTTCTTGTATAATGGAATAAACACTAAAATTAACTGGAATAATCTATTACAGAGAAAGAAATCAAAATTGTTATTTGTCATTCAGATATTCTTCTCATCCCTCTTATGCACCTGATTTTCATACGCAACAAAAGTTTTGGCAGGATTAAAAAATGTTTTATTTATCATAGGAACACATACATACATATAGAATAAAACCTTGGTTTGAGAGTAACTTGGTTTGAGAGCGTTTTGCAAGACAAGCTACATTTTTAAATATATTTTGACTTGACATAGAAGCGATGTCTTGATATACAAGTAGCGTTATGTCACAACTGAGTATAAAATATAAGAGGGGCGCCTCTAAGTGTAGCAATATGGTTACATTTAATTAAGGTACAACATTTAGCAACTCACATGGTTGATGATTAAAACGGGCACATCTAGGTATACAGACATTCGGGGGTAAAGCTGTCCACATATATCATCCTCCGCACTGCCACCAACGTCATCCCTTCCACGCTGCACTCCACGAGCGCTTCGAGCCTCGATTTCTGATCGCTCTACTGCAGGGTAGTCTTTCTGATCACGATTGGAGATTAATAGCGGGGAGAGCCTCTTTTAATCATCAACCATGTTGAATGTTGTACCTTCATTAAATGTAACCATATTTTATACTCTGTAGCTCCTGCTGGATTTTGCTTCTAATCCCCTTTGAGGTTGCCATTTGTAAATGGAAATGTTATTGTTACACAACCTTGCTATAATCACATTGCTATAATCTTTTTATATGGACTGTAAACGGAAGGATGTATGAATAAATGGCTGTGGAAAGAATCATTTAATTTTCCATTATTCCTTATGGGAAAATTTGCTTTGACATACAAGTGCTTTGGATTACAAGCATGTTTCCGGAACAAATTATGCTAGAAATCCAAAGTTTTACTGTAAAACATAATTATAACATTGTTACAAAAAACGTAATAACCATTATAAGATATGTATGCCAAAGCTCAAAGTGCCTAAAGTTTCATACTTCCTTGGACTACCCTGCATCCCATTGGAAAGTTGCTACCCAGAAAGTGGACCTTCATAGGACGTAGATTAATGAATTGGGTTTGGTCACGTGGATTTGGGGGAGAAAATAAAATGTTGACATGTAAGGCCAACCTTTTTTTTTCTAGCAGGGATAACGAGGGAAAAGGAGGGGTCACTAAGTTTTGGCTAGAGTGGGGAAGGATTAGAACACCTGTTGGGCTTTTATAAGGCCCCTTTCACACTATTTTTAGCGCTGCTATACCGTCGGAGTTGCGGCGGTATTCGGCCGCTAGCAGTGCGGTTTTAACCCTAGCTAGTGGCCGAAAAAGGGTTAATTCCGCCCGCAATGCGCCTCTGCAGAGGCGCATTGCCAGCGGTATTACCACGGTTTCCCATTGCTTTCAATGGGAAGGAGCGGTAAACACCGCTCCTTCACCGCTCAAAAGATGCTGCTAGCAGGACTTTTGGAGTGGTCCTGCTAGCGCACCGCTCCAGTGTGAAAGCCCTCAGGCTCTCCATAAATTACTCCATAAATTAGATGTAGTTCCTCCACACCAGGGGTCTTCAAACTACGGCCCTCCAGTTGTTCAGGAACTACAATTGCTATCATGCCTAGTCATGTCTGTGAATGTCAGAGTTTTACAATGCCTCATGAGATGTGTAGTTCCGTAACAGCTGGAGGGCCGTAGTTTGAGGATTCCTGCTCCACACGCTGGTTCTTTGAAGCATTTTATGAGTACTGGATAATCCACAAGCAACCTAGGCAGGGAGCCTAGGTCCTAAAGCATGGGTGCTCAACCTGCGGCCCTCCAGCTGTTGCAGAAGTACAACTCTCATCATGCCTCTGACTTTGGGAGTAGTGCTTGTAACTCAGCAGCTTGCAATGCTTCATGGGACTTGTAGTTCCACAACTATCCAGGAGCCCATCTACAACCATCAAGCTTCTGCAGTAAGCCAGGAGGATAAAGCAATTGGTCAAAATTATGTACCTGCCTTTCACTTCACAAAGGAAGGATGTCAGTATAAACAATGCAGATGGGGTTGCAACTTTCTACCTTAAATGGGGTTGTAAAGGTTCGTCCTTTATTTTCTAAATAGGTTCCTTTAAGCTAGTGCATTGTTGGTTCACTTACCTTTTCCTTCCATTTCCCTTCTAAATGTTTTTTTTCTTTGTCTGAATTTCTCACTTCCGGTTTCTCCTCAGTAAGCTTGCCCACATCATCCGATCCGTTCTGGCTGGGGGTTAGTCAGCCAGAACAGCTTACTGAGGAGGAACAGGAAGTGAGAAATTCAGACAAAGAAAACAAAGAAAAAAAACATTTGGAAGGGAAATCGAAAGAAAAGGTAAGTGAACCAACAATGCACTAGCTTAAAGGAACCCATTTAGAAAAAAAAAAAAAAACGAACCTTTACAATAAGGTGACCAGATTTGTAAAATTAAATCCGGGGACATATTTATTTATTTATTTATTACTAGTAATGGTGGCAATCAGCGTCTCTCTGCCGTCGCGGCCGCCCGCCTCGCAGCCTGTCAAATCTTACTCTCCGGGCGCCAGCTACTTGGTGGGGAGCGGAGGAAGATCACTCCACCAGGGAAGGCAAGGAGATAAGCAGGCAGGCGGCTGACCGGGACTTGAGCCAAGACAGAAGAACATGTGAGCGGAACTGAATGAGCATGGACCCGAAATTGAAGAAATATTCCCTCCGCTCCGACCAGCACATGATCATCAGAAAGGGGCACAGATAATGGAAAAAAATACACCCCCCTAAGCTAGTAATTCAGAATTTTTTTTTTTTTTTTTAATTCTGCACTGACTGCATTTTTTAAATTGCCCCAGCCCCTGTTCAAATCCAATCCAGGAACAATACAAGGGGGAGACTTGGTCCGGGATCAGTGTCCTCAATCCGGGGACTGTCCGGAAACCGGGGATTTCTAGTCACCCTACTTTACAACCCCTTTAACCACTTAAGGACCGCCTCCTGCACATTTACGTCGGCAGAATGGCACGGCTGGGCACATGCACGTACAGGTACGTCCTGTGCTAGTGCCCAGCCGTGGGTCGCGGGCACTAGCTACAGCCACACCCCCCTACAGTTAGAAACACATATTAGGTCATACATAACCCCTTCAGCGCCCCCTTGTGGTTAACTCCCAAGCTGCAATTGTCATTTTCACAGTAAACAATGCATTTTAAATGCATTTTTTGCTGTGAAAATGACAATGGTCCCAAAAATGTGTCAAAATTGTCCGAAGTGTCCGCCATAATGTCGTAGTCATGAAAAAAAATGCTGGTCGCCGCCATTAGTAGTAGAAATAATTTTTTTATAAAAATGCAATAAAACTATCCCCTATTTTGTAAACGCTATACATTTTGGGCAAACCAACCGATAAACGCTTATTGCGATTTTTTTTTTTACCCAAAATAGGTAGAAGAATACGTATCGGCCTAAACTGAGGAAAAAAAATGTTTTTTTTATATATTTTTGGATATTTATTATAGCAAAAAATATTGCATTTTTTTCAAAATTGTCGTTCTATTTTTGTTTATAGCGCAAAAAATAAAAACCGCAGAGGTGATCAAATACCACCAAAAGAAAGCTCTATTTGTGGGAAAAAAAGGACGCCAATTTTGTTTGGGAGCCACGTCGCACGCCCGCGCAATTGTCTGTTAAAGCGACGCAGTGCTGAATCGCAAAACCTGGCCGGGTCCTTTAGCTGCCTAAAGGTGCGGGTCTTAAGTGGTTAATCTATCTAGCAATTATAGACCTTTTTGGTCTTCTTAAATGCAGGTTAATACTTTTGATTAAACATGTTCAAAAATTTTAAAAGAATGTCCTTTATTTTTTGTTCATCAGCACAAAAAGTCTGCATGGTTATCAACAAAATTATATAGGCTTGATCAGCGCCATTTTCATAGGCCTAATGACATAAGCAGATGGATACTTTGGAAACTGGTTGCTCGGGGAACATTTGGTATTGTCAAACAGATTTGCTACCACAAAACTGTGACTGTCACATGGATCATTTGAGACTATAACAACCACTGCAACCTTTCCAGATGTTACTGTTCCATTGCACGGCCACACGTCACATATGGACAAGATATGCAGCAGCTGTCACATACAACCATCCAGGCTATGACCTCCTAGTTTATTCAGAAGCATTTTATTTATGTCTAAAAATACATATGACAGCAATCTTACCTCATCTTTCAGTAATCTCCAGATATAATCGATTGCACAGATAACGCCAGTTCGCCCACAGCCAGCACTAAAAAGTAGTAAAATGGTTTATACTGTAGATTCCACATTTAAATGTGTATTAGTATTTATATAGTTATACATAATTTTTTCTGTGTTCTCATTTTTATTGTGGTATAACATGTAGTAATAGCAAAGTAACTCTAGGTGGTACTGTTGGTCTAGGGAACATGTTTACTGAACAAAGTTGCCATGAGCACTATATCTACATTTCTTTTAAAATGGTAATGCTTCCTCATTTGCATATAATGCAAATTAGTAAGCAGCAGATACATATTACTACTAAAACTATAATCCTGCAGGTAGAGTAAAATATCCCCTTTTTCGAAAAGTTATTCTGAAAACTATATATACATGGTTAAAATATGTAAGTATGTTATCCATTATAATATAGTGACAAACTATAAAGCTGTCAGGGGTGTTAAATGGTTTAAATGTTGCTACCATTGCCTCTGGCAGTGTTTTAATTTGTTCTTACTCTTGTCAATGTCACTTTTGCTAGACAGCTTAGTCTGCATGTAAATGTGGAGATAAATATTTAACCAACCTCACGCCTGTATACCCCTTATAGAGCAGAGACATTTTTACATTCCTGCTATGGGCCAATTTATTCAGAATAACTTTCCTATCTCTTAGGATAACAAAGTAATACATTTATTGTTTTGTGGGTTTTTTTCCCTACATACACAGGGCTAGATTCAGGTAGCTGCGCGCAATATTACGGTGGCGCAGCGTATTGTATTTACGATGCGCCGCCGTAAGTTAGAGAGGCAAGTGCTGTATTCACAAAGCACTTGCCTCCTAACTTCCCACGGCGTAGCGTAAATGGGGCCGGCGTAAGCGCGCCTAATTCAAATGATGATGAGGGGGGCGTGTTTTATTTAAATTAATGGTGACCCCGCGTATTTTACGTTTTTTTCCGAACGGCGCATGCGCCGTTCGTGAAAGAATCCCTGTGCGCATGCTTGAAATTCCGCCGCAAATCGTCATTGCTTTCGACGTGAACGTAAATTACGTCCAGCCCTATTTGCGAACGACTTACGACGTAAAAAATTCAAATTTCGAAGCGGGAACGACGTCCATACTTAACATTGGCTGCGCCTCCTAATAGCAGGAGTAACCTTACGCCGAAAAAGCCTAACGTAAACGACATAAAAAATTGCACCGGGCGTACGTACGTTTGTGAATTGGCGTATCTAGGTCATTTGCATATTCTACGCTGAAAACAACGGAAGCGCCCCTAGCGGCCAGCGTAAAAATGCACACAATTATACGCCGCCGTATTCAAGTTACGTCGGCGGAGGAAGCCTATTTTTTCAACGTATCTGCCTTTGAGAATCGGCGTAAAGATACGACGGCGCAGATTTGAAATTACGGCGACGTATCTGGAGATACGCCGCCGTAACTTGTTACTGAATCTAGCCCAAGGATTTCTTTTGGTGATATTGTCTTGCAATAGTTGTTTTTTATTCAAGCCGCAGACAAAAAAATAACTCTCCCACTTTTTTTTCTAATTTGATCTGTATAAGTTTTTAAAAAAAAGTTAATGTAGATAAAAAGTATACATTTTATTATAAAATTCATACTTTTTTTTAATGACTCTAAAATTATGATTAAGGTACAATGCATTGCTAATCTATTTAAAAACAAAAATAATTAATGCTTGTTTTTAGTTTTTCTTTGGTCTTAAATACAATTATGAACAAAATCAGTAAGAACAAAAGCATTTGAATATTAAAAGTTAGAAAAATTGAAATAAACAAAAAAATCTGCAGAAAAATAATAGCTAAAAGAAAAAGGTGAAGAGGCAAATAGGGCTGATTAAGGTAAACTAAGGGCTACTAAGGGGTTAAATAAGAGCAAAGTTTAACTTTTTTTGTCAACCCTTTGATCTGTAGATTAACCACATTTCCCGTGGAGCAATTTTTTTTTTACATTTTTCATGCAGATGTTAAAGTCTGTATACTGTATTTGGCTACAAGTTTACTTGAAACCCCCAGAACATTTATTTTTTTTAAACACAGAAGCACTGTCAAATAAAGATGGTAGTTGAAATGCTTAAAAATGACAGAATATTTGTGCAATGTATTTTCAGGAAGGAAATACATTAAAGTGGAACTATAGCACCAGTGGAACCTCCTATCTTTTGCAGACAAGGAAGCTGCCTTTGTTTGATCTGCAGTTGCAGATACTGTACATGTAGCTAGCTATGACACCAGCCATTTGATGGCTTTACAATTTGGTTGAGAACTGACATAAGCACATTGGTATTCATAAAAGTTATTCAAGGCATGCATTTATAACTGACAAATAGCTTGTTATAACTTCTTTGTAATTCTATTATATTTTATTCCATTTTCAGTTTGCTTATATTGCATTGTAATTTCTTGGAAAATAATACAAATTACAATATAAAAAAACAAAAACAAAAAAAACAACTGTTTTGGGAGGGTTTAGTTCAAAATAGATTTTAAATAAATTTTACAAACACAATTTACACCCCAATGTTTTGTACTTTTTAAAAGATGAGGTTGCGTTGAGTAAATAAATACCAAATATGTCAAACCTAGCCATAAACATTTCTCTCTCTCTCTTTATCTATCTATCTATCTATCTATCTATCTATCTATCTATCTATCTATCTATCTATCTATCTATCTATATATATATATCTCTTTATATATAGCTATATATATATAGATATCTATATATCTATATATATATATAAAAATATATATAGATAGATAGATATCCATCTATATATATATATATATATATATATATATATATATATATATATATATATATATATATATATATATATATATATATATATACAGTGGAACCTTGGATTACAAGCATAATCCATTCCAGGAGAATGCTTGTAATCCAAAGCACTCGCATATCAAAACAAGTTTCCCCATAGAAGTCAATGGAAAGGAAGATAATTTGTTCCACATTGAATTCTATTGTATGCAGTACCGCATTAGGCCAGAGGTGAGGGGGCGCCGGAGAGACTTGGAAATACTTGAAGACTGCCCATAGCCGCTCGGATGCACTCGGAAACCCTCGAATAGGTACGGAAAAAATAGTGTTTCCGAGTATTTCCAAGTGCATCCGAATGGCTCAGAGTGTCATTGGCGCCCTCGCACCTCTGGCCAAAAGAGGCTTGAATCCTGCTCATTTTGCGAGACAAACCGAGTCAGGATTCTTTAAACGTAATAGCTCGTATTGCGAAACCCTCGTTAACCGTGTTACTCGCAATCCGAGGTATTACTGTATATAGATATATACCTATATAAATATAAAGATATATAGATGTACTGTACATATAGCTATATATCTAGATATATCTCCCAAGATATATATTTTTTGTGTTTTACATACTTTTGTTTCATTGGCTGCAACATAGTCCCATGGGAAATGTTTTTGATTGTGTTCCAATTCCAGGGATGGAGCAGCCCTGAACTCATGTTCTGTTTACTATACTTTTCAACATGTCAAACCTTGATAGCACTTTAAGGCTTCATTCACACTTGGCGGACTCCGCCTGCTCCCGTCGGCTCAGCGGGAGATCAGTCCGCAGATCTCCGCTGAGCCGACGATGACAAGCTCCTCTCTGCTCACTGAATGGGGAGGGGCTTGTCGGGCACCGCTGTGTCCCTATGGAGCGATCTGATGAAAACGGACAGAATGTCCGTTTTCATCAGATCTTACCCGATCTGATCCGCATGGACGGATGGGGACGTGGCCCCCATACGTCTGTTTTTAGCGGGTCGGATCGGGTCGGATGTCAGCGGACATGTCTCCGCTGACATCCGACGCTCCATAGCGATGCATGGAGCGGCCGTTCAGGTCCGCCGACAGACGGACCCGAACAGCCAAGTGTGAATGAAGCCTAAATGCCTTTACTGTTCATAAGTTTACAGTTAACTGTAAATAAAGTACCTATAATTGTTTCTCTCACTCCTGTGTGTGTGCAATGTGTGTTGCGCACTTGTTTATGTGTGCATGTGCACCCTATGTTTGTGTGTGTGACAAGGGGGAGGGGTGCTTTTATATATATATATTTTATCTACATTTATTTTACTTTTTATACCTTATTTTAAATTTAAGCTTATTGCTACCCCATGGAGCCTAACAAGCCCTCTATTTGATAGCATTGGGCAGGTGGCAGGTTCTCTTTATCAGGGGTCTATTATGATTGTCTGTCCTGCCCTCTGCTCCAGTGAATCAATGTGCTTGATCCTCTATTTTCTTGGAATATCAAATGGGAGTTTGACAGCTCTGACCCTGAAACTGCTCTGAGCTGTGTTCTCCCAGTTCACAGTCAGCAGAGAAGATCAGGGAACAAAATAGTAATAAACAGTGGCGGTGCGTCCATTCAGGGTGCACGGGCGCCACCCCCCTCTCTCCAGCCACCCCCTCTATGCAAAATGGATAGATTCATGCATTGTAGGTCCATGCTGCCAATGAGGCCAAATGAGATGGCAGTCTCTGGTGGCATTCATGAAGGCACAGAGGGGGCAATACTGATCTCTTTACGGTCTATTACGGATGCTTCATCCTCAGTACAGCTCAGTAACATTGAGCATGATAAAATCACAGGCTTAGCATTATTAAGCTGCCTTCCAGCCACTGTGCCTGTTCACAGACAGGTTCAGCTGTCAAGCTTCTTCGGTGACACTGAATGACTGCGCTGAACCAATGTGGCCATCTTTGTCTGGGAGAGGGGGAGGAGCAGTTCTTTGAAAAGGCTGTGTGTGTTAGCGAGATACTTCCCCCCTCACTTCCTGTTGAATCCTTGGGACTAAAAATAAAGCAATACCTCCCAAGTGGGACACACATAACAAACAGTCAAGGGTTTAAACCCTTTCCTACACTATTCAAAATATACAAACCTGCAGTGGACACATATTGGAGGACTATCATCTTTCTGGAGAGCACGTATGTCATCTATCATGCCCAAAATATGTTCCACAGATGAAGGCACATCATGATCAGGCCAATTCTTATAATGAAACTGATAAACTATTCGTATATCCTGTAGAAAAAATGGCAGATATTGCAACGTAAATAATATGATGGATTGCTGACAACAATATGATATATACACAGAAGGATAAAAAAAGTCAGAGGTAAAAAAAAAAACACTGAAAACTTTTGAGGGTGATCACGTTCATTTGCTATACCTGCATTTAGTCTTACTGACAAAAAAGTAAAGCATTGTATAAAACCAAAATCATTCAACAACAATTTTATATCAATCTTATTAAGGCTGTCACGAATCAGGTGAGACCAGAACCGTGTGAACTTGCGACAGAGGGAACGGTGGAACCAAACGTATGTAAGTGAATAATAATAATGTTTATTAAGAATAGTGACAATATATATATATATATATATATATAGCGCTACCCCCTCAGGAGTCGCTGGTTAGATTGGGACGGCATAATTGTGTTACCTCTGTGATGTGTCTAGGTGATGACGATGATGAGAGCAATGACGGAATGTCCAGACAATTGGTTGATGTTTTCTGTGACTTTGTTTTGGGTCCAACATGACCAACAGTCAACATGAGGTAGATAGAGGAAGGTTGGTGAAAAGGAGAAACTTTGCAGATTCAGGCTATGGATAAAAGAAGCAGTCCTGCCTCCAATGATTATTCTTGCTTCGTCGCCACTCCAGCCGGAGTGGGTATAGTGCCCCTGGACAGGTCCCTCTCACAGGCCTGGCAGCCAGGGTGTCACTCGGAACCACTGAGAAGGAACATGGATAGTAGAGCGAATCCTTTCAGTCAATAATTTGCCTGAATCTCCCTCAGGTAGATTTCCTATATTTGGGGCCACTGACTGACAGTTTGCAGCATACAACCTGTCAGTGTCCGGTCACCCAGATCCC
The DNA here is from genome assembly GCF_905171775.1 of Rana temporaria. NCBI lineage: Eukaryota > Metazoa > Chordata > Amphibia > Anura > Ranidae > Rana > Rana temporaria. The sequence continues at coordinate 318,189,481 of NC_053490.1, read as the reverse complement.
TGATGGATCGTCTAAGCCCTGTTGGAACACCTGCCTCCGGGCTCACCTCAGACCGACTCCCCACCGAACAGCACAGTCAGCTTGGGATCTTCCTTTTGAAGTGCGGGGACCCAGTAAGTCACTGGGGCCCCCTTTCAGCTCTAGTTGCTCTGGGACATGAGGTACCAGAGTCAGGAACTCGGCGTAACACGTGCACCCCGGCCTGGTAGGCCATATAGCCGGGGCCCGTGATGTGCGCCAGGGGTCAAGTCCTGGGGAAAAAAGTGTGGGAACTCCCACCCAAGATCCACTTCCCCACCAAAAAAAAAATAATTATACGCTCATATGCATAATTACTAAACCGCATGTTTGTCATTGTTCCCAGGAGACATTGCGGAGGTCTGCCGCAAGTTATCGCGGGATTTAGAAAGAACTTTAAGCAAGTTCTTTCTAAATCCTGCGATAACTCGCGACAGACCTCCGCAATGTCTCCTGGGAACAATGACAAAAGCTCCCAGGAGACATTGCGGCATCGAGGAAGTGATGGAATACCCGCACACTACCCGATAAATCCACATACAGGAAGCGGCCAGTAACATAAAGGATTACTAAGGTTTGCCTGCCCCTGACAGTGACTTGAGCTGGGCATTGCCGATTAGTGAAGGATTGGCTCGGGTGGCTCGGCTGCTCTAGTCCTGCAAAGGGAACTGCGTTCCTGCTGTGAAAAAAGTGCAGGAACTCCGTTCCCATGCGTTCCCGCAGGACTTGAGCCCTGATGTGCGCACACCCTAAAGATGGGTGCCGAATCAGGAACCCGCGAAGAACCCCACAAAATGGCGCCCTCCACAGAAATACCCCCTCCAGCATGCCCCGCGAGGAAAACACTCTTTTGATTGGCTGCTGGAGAAAAGGCGCCGCCTGGACCCCTCTGGCGCCACCTGCCATCCAGAGATGGAACTACATCTCTGGAACACAGAATGACCCACAGGACAGTCCAGGGCTGGCAGCAGCCAAATTTAACATCAAACATTTAAAATCAACATGGATGAGAGCAAATAACTCTCTCATCCCACTAAATTTGACATAGCACCTGTACTGAAAAGTACACAGGCGCTACATATATATATATATATACAGTAAGTAAACACCCCCAATACAAACAATGCACAATCAACCAAACAGACACCCGCAAACAACAAATAACTATATACAACAAAGGGAAGTACCAGAATCATAAACGTAAGCCAGGCCAAGGTCACACACAGGGAATCAGCCGAATGGGGAATGGAACAGGAACAGGACAGGAGAGGGAGAAGGTGGACGGATCGGGATACAGAGCAGGGATGCAAGGTAACAGGAACACTGGAGGGACAGGACCAGGATCAGGTTGAGCTCGGGATCAGGGTCGGGTACAGGCTTAGGATCAGGTGCAGGTTCAAGGTAGCAGGTCAGGGCACAAGGACGATACCAAGGCAAGCATGTACGGGCTTGCCGGGTATTTATGTGTATGCCTGTAATTAGCCTTAGGTGACACCTGACCGCACGAGGTGCTGTTTGCTCCACACTGCCGGGATACACCTGCTGGTGGACACCGGTACTACGGTCCAAGGATCCAACAGTGCCACCAGCAGGCAAGTCCTCTCACTACAGATCCTGAGTGTCAGAGGACATCTGCTGGTTGACACCGGTACTGCGATCCACCGGACCGACAGCGCCACCAATAGGTGAACCCTTTCCTGACAAAGGCATTGCCATAATTGGATTCCTACTCACCTAAAAATGATTCCCAGTTGCAAGTTGTCCATGATTCTCATTACTAAATATGTACACTTTAGTTTTAGTACAATAGTATTATCTAATAGTAGTAATGTCTGTTGTTGTATACAACTAGATTCTTAAAAAAATCTTAAAAATAATTACTTTTAGCTACGTGTGTGTGTGTATATATATATTCTTCAAAGTAGCCACCCTTTGCTTTGATTACTGCTTGGCACACTCTTGGCATTCTCTTGATGAGCTTCAAGAGGTAGTCACCTGGCGCGGCACCCCATCACTCTACTTCTTGGTCAGATAGCCCTTACACAGCCTGGAGGTGTGTTTGGGGTCATTGTCCTGTTGAAAAATAAATGATGGTCCAACTAAACGCAAACTGGATGGAATAGCATGCCACTGCAAGATGCTGTGGTAGCCATGCTGGTTCAGTATGCCTTCAATTTTGAATAAATCCCCAACAGTGTCACCAGCAAAGCACCCCCACACCATCACACCTCCTTCTCCATGCTTCACGGTGGGAACCAGGCATGTAGAGTCCATCCGTTCACCTTTTCTGCGTCGCACAAAGACACGGGGGTTGGAACCAAAAATCTCAAGTTTGGACTCATCAGACCAAAGCACAGATTTCCACTGGTCTAATGTCCATTCCTTGTGTTCTTTAGCCCAAACAAGTCTCTTCTGCTTGTTGCCTTTCTTTAGCAGTGGTTTCCTAGTAGATATTCTACCATGAAGGCCTGATTCACACAGTCTCCTCTTAACAGTTCTAGAGATGTGTCTGCTGCAAAAGGTGGCTACTTTGAAGAACCTAGAATATGAAATATATTTTCAGTTGTTTCACACTTTTTTGTTATGTATAATTCCACATGTGTTCATTCATAGTTTTGATGCCTTCAGTGTGAATCTACAATTTTCATAGTCATGAAAATAAAGAAAACTCTTTGAATGAGAAGGTGTGTCCAAACTTTTGGTCTGTACTGTATATATGTATGTATATATATATATATATATATATATATATATATATATATATATATACACAGTGAGGAAAATAAGTATTTGAACACCCTGCTATTTTGCAAGTTCTCTCACTTGGAAATCATGGAGGGGTCTGAAATTGTCATCGTAGGTGCATGTCCACTGTGAGAGACATAATCAAAAAAAAAATTCCAGAAATCACAATTTATGATTTTTTAACTATTTATTTGTATGATACAGCTGCAAATAAGTATTTGAACACCTGTCTATCAGCTAGAATTCTGACCCTCAAAGACCTGTTAGTCTGCCTTTAAAATGTCCACCTCCACTCCATTTATTATCCTAAATTAGATGCACCTGTTTGAGGTCATTAGCTGCATAAAGACACCTGTCCACCCCATACAATCAGTAAGAATCCAACTACTAACATGGCCAAGACCAAAGAGCTGTCCAAAGACACTAGAGACAAAATTGTACACCTCCACAAGGCTGGAAAGGGCTACGGGGAAATTGCCAAGCAGCTTGGTGAAAAAAGGTCCACTGTTGGAGCAATCATTAGAAAATGGAAGAAGCTAAACATGACTGTCAATCTCCCTCGGACTGGGGCTCCATGCAAAATCTCACCTCGTGGGGTCTCAATGATCCTAAGAAAGGTGAGAAATCAGCCCAGGACTACACGGGAGGAGCTGGTCAATGACCTGAAAAGAGCTGGGACCACCGTTTCCAAGGTTACTGTTGGTAATACACTAAGACGTCATGGTTTGAAATCATGCATGGCACGGAAGGTTCCCCTGCTTAAACCAGCACATGTCAAGGCCCGTCTTAAGTTTGCCAATGACCAATTGGATGATCCAGAGGAGTCATGGGAGAAAGTCATGTGGTCAGATGAGACCAAAATAGAACTTTTTGGTCATAATTCCACTAACCGTGTTTGGAGGAAGAAGAATGATGAGTACCATCCTAAGCACATTATCCCTACTGTGAAGCATGGGGGTGGTAGCATCATGCTTTGGGGTGTTTTTCTGCACATGGGACAGGGCGACTGCACTGTATTAAGGAGAGGATGACCGGGGCCATGTATTGCAAGATTTTGGGCAACAACCTCCTTCCCTCAGTTAGAGCTTTGAAGATGGGTCGAGGCTGGGTCTTCCAACATGACAATGACCCGAAGCACACAGCCAGGATAACCAAGGAGTGGCTCTGTAAGAAGCATATCAAGGTTTTGGCGTGGCCTAGCCAGTCTCCAGACCTAAACCCAATAGAGAATCTTTGGAGGGAGCTCAAACTCTGTGTTTCTCAGCGACAGCCCAGAAACCTGACTGATCTAGAGAAGATCTGTGTGGAGGAGTGGGCCAAAATCCCTCCTCCAGTGTGTGCAAACCTGGTGAAAAACTACAAGAAACGTTTGACCTCTGTAATTGCAAACAAAGGCTACTGTACCAAATATTAACATTGATTTTCTCAGGTGTTCAAATACTTATTTGCAGCTGTATCATACAAATAAATAGTTAAAAAAATCATACATTGTGATTTCTGGATTTTTTTTTTGATTATGTCTCTCACAGTGGACATGCACCTACGATAACAATTTCAGACCCCTCCATGATTTCCAAGTGGGAGAACTTGCAAAATAGCAGGGTGTTCAAATACTTATTTTCATCACTGTATATATATTAGAAGGCCAGTATGGCGGCCTGAATTTATGGGAGGAGCAAGGTGGGTATTTAAGCTGACCACTCGCCCTTGCGCTTTGTCGGTTCCAGTGCACGATACCCTCCCTCCCGATCCCCTTTTACAGCACTTCTCAGCACATTCTCCTCCACAATCATACATTACTTATCTTGGGTTTGCCCCCTTTTATTGACATATCGTCCAGACGACCAAAAGCCACACCTCATGTCTATTTATGTTGTGAGTCTTGTCGTGTTTTTATATGATCCACATTTGTCATAGGGCCACGACTATATATATATATATATATATATATATATATATATATATATATATATATATATATATATATATATATATATATATACCTTGAAAAACTCCATCCTTTGTAAATGAAATGCGGGACCCATATCACATCATTACCATACTATAGAATGCCTGTGGACTGTATTCCTGGAAGTGAGTGTAGTGAAGAACTGCATGGTTCCCAATCAGGTGTTTAGCTTAACTCCAACTCTATTGGCATTCATGCCATCTCTTTGACTTGTTTGACTGCCATAATACATAGTCTGTTCTGTCAAAAAAAGAAGTAGCCTCTCTCTGTATATGACACTTCTGACACTTTGCCATGGCTAAAATAAAAGTAGTTGTAAAGTCTCAATGATTTTTTCCCTCTTATTGCATTCTCTGCATTAAGATAAAAACCACCTGTTTCCCCCATCCCTACCTGACTCCTCTCACTGATCCAGCTCTGCCCTATCTGCAGAACCACTTCTCCACTGCCTAGTCTAACAGGAAACACAGGCAGTAGTGAGAGCCACAGGCTTTAAAATTCTGTGAGGAGGCAGCAGGAGGCATGGCCAAGTTGTGTGCGTTCATGGATAAACGTAGCCTGGTTCGCAAACACGTGTGCACAGGTTACTGAGTGGGTGACAATGCCAGTCGGGAAACTAAAAACTAAAAATTTCCTTTGCTCTCTGCCTGATCTGTGCTCTTATAAAAGTTACCATTGTTTCCCGCTATATCTGTGGACTACAGGATATATATAAGAGGAGATTTTTGGTAGCCCTAACATACTTCCCATTCTAGGATAAGAAGTTTGCTACTGGCAGAATTGTGGGTTTAAAATTAGGGAAAAGGCTTAAAAAAATTACATGTGGCTATTACATCTAAAAAGCTACAAGAGAGATGCAATAAATTACATTTTTGGGTTTAGGTATATTTTAAAGTAAAACTATTGGCAAAACTTTTTTTTCTTTCATTTTGAATAAAGTAAGGGAGGGTTATAACCCCTGTAAGGTTTATTTTTGCCATCCTTGTCCCATATGGGACCATTTTCCCATAGCCAAAACAAGAAGTGAGAGGAAATCCCTGCAAATTAAGGGAATGCCTTGGAACTCCCCAAGTTACCAGAACTAGTGTCTCCATTGGAAGATTTCCCCTTTAATACTTTTCTGGAGACAACCCAAAATTTGGGATTTTCTTTTACTTTCTATTATAATTGTAAACAGGACAAATAGAGAGGATGACTCTCCCTTATGTGGACACAGACAGCAAAAAAACCTGACATGTGTTCTAATCCCTCTGTACTCTATCCACCCCCCCCCCCCAAAAAAAAAAAAATTGCCTATAGTTATACTTTAAGAGTTCACTGGTACATGTAAATATACAGTTTAGCAGATCAAATGATAAAGGTCTAACAGCCAGAAGAGAGTCCATATATACCCTATTTAGCATGTTTCAGAGCTTCCTCGCCTGCTCAACCAAAACCCCACATCTGAAATCTCAAAACCTTCTACAAATATCCCACAGTGACCCTTAAAAGAGCCCAAATCATATACCAAGAGAATATATACTTTCTGTCATTCTCCATTGGAAAACACAAAGTTAAAGTGTTTGTTAACCCAAAGAAATAATAATATAAAGATCCTGTTCCTTTAAAGCATTATATACAGCACATAGTTTATGCTGTGTCATTTGGACCCTCGTATCACCTGAAATACATGGCTGATCCTGCCAGTTTCTGCCCTCCCGTCTATACACTGATCATAATATATCAGGGCAGCTGAGCCCTGACACCGTTGTCAGCAAATATGCCTCCATCAAACTGCTATGTGTCTCCTCTCCTCCATCCTCTCCTCCCGTCCTTGTTGATTCATCTACTGTCCCCCTTTGACTGTGCTTTATTAAAAATGCAGCTATATACCTCGTTTACTGAGCGCAGATCGGCGATCACGTGACATGCCGCCTCTCTCTTCTCCCGCATGAGAGCCACGGCAGGCGAGGCCGCCTCTCCGCTCCTGGCTGATGTCAGCGGGGGATCCTTGGCCCCGCCTGCTGCATCTGTCGGGCCGAGAGATAAGAGAGGCAGCATGTCATGTGGTCGCATATCTGCGATCAGTAAACAAGGTATATAGCTGCATTTTTAATAAAGCACAGTCACTGGGGAAATTAGATGAATCAACAAAGAGGATAATGCAACGTTAACCCTGTGGGTTAACAAACACTTTACCTTTTTACACAACTGTAGCCTTTACATAAAAAAAAATCTACGAAAACTGGTCCTAAGAAACTGAAAAAAAGGAAGCCAATCAAGTTTCTTACATAATTCAAAGATTAAACCTAAATGGTTGCTATCATAAACATATCCACCTTTGTTCTAGTTTTATTTGTGTTATTTTTCATAAAACTACTCTAATAAATATATGGTATGAAAAAGAAATAAGGGACAGAGCTTACACTTCCATAGGTTGCTATCAGGGTCCTGATAACATAGTCCTTCTTTTTATCTTCATTACTCTAGAAGAAGATACATCAATACGTCATATGGATAAGACAAAAAAGGAAATGCATTGTCATTATGTAATAGAATTATTCTCATGATACTCACACATGTGATGGAGAATGGACCGAACTGTAAGACTTCACATGCTGCCTCAACCCAATAGCGCTCACATTTTTTCTAGTCACAAAACAACACATTTTAAGACATTTAAATGACACTGTTTCACAGTCTGTAAAATATTATCTTGGGTTGGAATTTTAAGGCCTGACCTTAGTAATTGTGGTGACGTCCAGCTGGTTATATAGTACATGTTACAACCTGATTGCAAATCGACTGAGTACTGTATATAAACAATAGTACAGAAATCTGAAAGATGTGTGGGTTCACTAAAAATCCAGGGCAGCTATAAAATTTGGGTGGTGTCGAATAAAACATTGGGTGGATTAAGTTAGGACTCAAGCAGATGTTTCAGTTTGATTTACCAACAACTATGTGGCTTGGCAAGCTGAATGTAATAGACATGTGCAATTTGTTTCATTCCAAATTTGTTTTTTAATGAATTTCAACAAAATTGTTAATTCGGAAGTACCAAATTAAAGAAAACCTGTTTAATTAATTTCTCTGAAAATTCGAAAGTCTGAAATAATAACTAATAATAACTTAACTATTACTAACTATTAAATTATATGTATTGAAATTTCCTTTAAAATTTGGCTGTTAGTGAACGCAACAAATACAAATTTATCCGAAGTTACGAACTATCCAAAATAATGAATGCTGTATCTAAACGAATGGAACGTAACAAATTAATAATAATAAATAACAATAGTAATAATAAAAATGTCTTATGATTATTATTATTTATTCACTTCACTGTTCCATTTGTTTAGATGCGGCATTCGTTATTTTAGATAATTCGTAACTTCGGATAAATTCGTATTTGTTTCGTTCACTAACAGCCAAATGTAAAAGGAAATTCCAATACCTATAATTTAATAGTTAGTTATTCTTTTGAATTTTCGGATTTTATTTTCGAATTTTCAAATTTACGTAAATTATGACATCATGCACAGCTCTCTCTCTCTCATGAGAGTTTGCCAGGAAGGGAGGGGAAATGAATCATAGGAGGGCCAATGAAAGCTTCAGGACTGCAGAGCCTGAGGTGTGTCTGTGTACATCCAGGAAGTGAACAGGCCACAGCTTCAGCTGCCCACAGTTAAAATGGCTGCAGCCAGACTTAGTAGAGGGAAATTTCTGCAGCATATTTGGCAAGTATAGAATCACAGTATATATAAAATAATTTGCAAAGTGTTTGGAGGGAAGCTTCAGAATGGCAAAGATGTTTTTATTACAAATTATGTGAGCAGACTGCAGTTGCTCTTTAAGGCCCATTTCAGACGGACGGCAGTTTTGCCGCAATTAAAAGCATGTACTTTTTCAATGAAATTCAAGGCTCTGGGCACTGCGATTAGCTGCATTTGTACATTGCGATTACGTGCGGCCGCGTTTAGCTGCGGTAGTCATTTCGATAGCAACCCTTTTTATTTTGATGTGCTTCATGTTGTTCTTTTTTTTTTCTCACGCTGCTATCCGCAGTTGACACAAAAGACTGCGATTACCTGCGGTTAAGTGCATATAGCTGCGCTTACTTTGCACCTGGACGCATTCAATTCTATTTTTTCTATTCGCACCAAACTGCATGCAACAAAATCGCAGCTAAACGTTGTGTATGAATGGGGCATTGTGTGCTTTTAGCTGCGGTATAAAACTAGAAAATACGCAGCTAAAGGTACCATTCTATCCGTCCGTTTGAAAGGGAACTAAGTCTAAGGAAGATTGCCCACAGACTCTAGAATTAATTAATTTACCTGGTCAGCCTAACGCAGGATCAACACCTTACCTTACAACACCTAACCATGGTAGATAATGCGGTCAGTTTGTAACATGTGTGGTCTACTATCAATATCAGAAATATAAGAAACTCTACATTCACAGCTTGAGAAACAGAAGTCAGAGGCACTGCTTGTAATGATGCACAGCATATAATACAGAGATATGAGTCACCGCAGGTAAAGGAAGGAGAAGTATGAGGCACTGTGTGTGTAATACAGAAATAGAAGTGTTCCATGTAGATGTGGCATAAGACAATAAATAGAATTTAGACATATGATGCACTTATGGGTCTCTATCCCAATGTCCTTATTATAATTATGCAAACCCAGGACCAGTTTACCAAGTATCAATAGTTAGAAGAAAAATGGTGCCTTGTGAGATCGGAACCCAGTGCAAACAAGCAGGAGTTTACACCACATTACAACATACAGACAGAAATAAAAAAAATACCAGTTTTTCCATGCAATAGGTGTTCCAAGGAATATTACACTCACCTTCCCCATTTCAAACTCCATACAGGCCATTAAAATAATCTGCATAGGAAACATGATATAAGACACAATTTCAGGATCAGGATAATTTTGCAGCATCAATGTTAAGCTCCTTTCATACAGGAGGCAGTAAAAACAGGCAGCTGATCTGTGCTTTTACTGCCCCCCCCCCGCAAACACCTACCTTCAAGCAGACATGGTACCACTCAAATGATTACACATACTTTGCATCACAGTGCAACAATTGTATCACTACATGCTTAGTTTCACAGACAGCAATGCCCGTCAAACTCTCCCATGTAAATGAATGGGGCTACATTTGGCTTTTAGCCCTGCGCAATCCTGCAATGCAAAATTGCCATTTGGCAATGAAAAGAAAAAGAAAGAAAAGGCATCAGGAAGCAGCAGCATCACCCCCTGAACAACTGAAACCCGTCTTTTCACCGTCATCTGAAAAGAGTCCTACCGTTTAGAATCTATGAGCAAAACAGCTTACATTTGAATGCATTTGTCATCAATTTGAGACACGTCCGAGATTATTCAGACTTCACTGACAGGTGCATTTGACCTGCAGCTTACCACCTTCTGACCTGCATTGACCTCCTTCTAGGCTACATCATCTTGCTTCAAGCTATTTTGCATTCCCAAGTCATTGGTTGCTAAGCACAGAGTGGGTGCTGGCACCAGCTGCTTTCTATAATTACCATTGGAAGCTACCATATATGATGTTTGGCTCCCGCCCAACGAGCAAAAATTGTGGCTTTTGGAAGAATGCTCCAAACAGGCATACTCATCACTACTAATTAGATCCCACAAATTGGGATGGAATATCCACTGCTTACACATTTGATAACCACGTCAGCAATCAGAGTTCCTAAAGTTTAGACCCACACCTTTCTTTTAAAGCCTAACTCCATGTTTTGTGTGAACTTTAAATAGTCAATTTGGACCAAGCTGGTTCAGACAAACTATTTCCCTCATTAACACATGTTGCGGCTGTCAGCGCTGTTTTCCAACAGAGGGATGGGGACATCCCATGCCACCCCCGAATCAAAACTGAGTGGACACAGAGCTGCTCAGCCATTCACAGGAAGCTTTGTATTTTCTGAATGAATTGGCTGAGGGGGGATTGTTGTGATGTCATTCACCTGCCTCAGCCAATCAAAGGAAGCCTTGTCATTCAAAATACAAAAACTCCCTTGAATGGCTGAGCAACACTCAGCCTGACTCGATTTTGTACTCGGAGCAGGAAGGGAAGTCCCCATCCTTCTGCCAGAATGCAGCGCTGTATATTGTATGTGGCTGACAGCCGCTGCATGTGTTAGTGAGGGATATAGTTCATTTAGACCAGCTTGGTCCAAACAAACTATTTAACCTTCACTTAAACCTGGAATTAGGCTTTAACCTGACATTTCACAATAACCATTAATTCTAATGCTGCATTCACAAAGCTCAATTCAAAAGAAAATGTATCAAAAACACATTTGCATTTTTGATACATTTTGGATGCATTTTCACTGCATTTCCAGTGTGTTTTCTGGCTACCTAGCTCCCAGCATGCACCTGTGATACACGTGGCTCAAAAAACGCACCAAAAACGCAACTTTGGTGCGTTTTGATGCGTTTTCCATTCATTTCAATGGGGAGCTTCACTTTGGCTGGGGTTTTGAATAGTGCACCAAAAATGTAGCAAGCAGGATGTTTTTAAAGATGCAAATACAATTTAACTGACCGCTATAAGGAGTTCCATATGATTAAAAGGGATGCATTTATATATATATATATATATATATATATATATATATATATATATATATATATATATATATATAGTGAGGGGTTACCTCGGTAGCGGGGTGTGTGACCCCTTGGATGGGTTCACCACACACTGAATTTCTACAGACTGGCATTTGAAGATATTGCTAGGTAGACAGTGCTGGTCATACAGCACAAAACAATAGTCTTTTGATTTTTATCACACAGAAAAATCAATGGTCTTCTCACCTCCACCGAAGACCTTCTGGCACTGCTCTCCTACTCACACAGCCTTAGGAGTGATGCAGCCAATTAGTGGTAATCCTCTGGACTTCTTATAGAGGCCTTTAATTGCCTCACTCTGAACAGCTGAAGTCTTCCAACGGCCCTTAGCCTTCCTGGCCACATTTGTAGCCGACGCCCAATAATGATTAGTGTATTGTCTAAGCAAGGCAGAAATGTATGTGCCGTTTGTGACAACACCCACAGATTTACCTCACTTCCTGTCACAATATATATATATATATTTTTTTCTTCCTCTTATCTTAACTGATCAAAACCCAATCAGTGTGAAAGGGCCCTTCCTGGGTTAAGTTGCCAAAACTCCAGCAGCTTTATATTCTGGAAAAAAGAACCAACTCACATATGATAGCATGTGGTTGCCATCATCCCATAGTACTACAAATAAATCGAAAATACCTCATGAAGTGGGATTGTATAGGCAACGAATAAAAATTTCAAAAATATATATGAAAAAATAACAATTTATTACAAAAATAGTTACAGCATGTACAAAAATATCTCGAGCATTATAAGAATATACATACATGCAGCTTTATATTCTTAACTGACATTAAAGAAGGAATATCTTACCCCAACATTGTATTCCCAGATCATCCTCCAAAAGTCCACAACAGTACTTGGTAGGGGACCTTGAGTAGCTATATATGCCCGAGGACAGTAAACACCCTGCAATATATTGAGAATAAATAAACAAACAGAAACACGTTCACACTGCCATCTAATTACATATAATGGCGTTCACATGAGCATTAGAAAGGTGCAGAATAAGGGAATAGATTGTCTTCGCTACAGGAAAAACTGTATTTGCCAAAATACCATGTTGTTTTAATGCTACTGTGCTTCGGCAGGTACCAAACACAAATACTTGCTACCCAATTATGAATTTTTCTTTGAATCTGTAACCATCTGATTTTTTTAAACTTCCAAAAATTTTCAAAATGTCCCTTGCTTAAAACTAGGGCAACTATGCATGACTGTTTACAAGAAGACCTCAATAAAATAAAAGGGTGGGCAACTACATGGCAAATGGAATTTAAAGTAATGCACTTGGGGCTAAAAATAGGAATGCAAGTTACTCGCGAGGGGGATAACTCCTGGGGGAATCCTGGTTTGGTCACAATATGGAATTTCAATTCTGGTCACCAATCCTCAGGAAGGATGTGCTGGAACTGGAGTAAGTCCAGAGAAGGGCAACAAAGTTAATAAGGGTACTGTCTGACTTCAGTTATAAGGAACAACTACAAACTATAAACTTGATGCTTGAAAGGAGATGTAATAGCAATATCCAAATATCTCATCGGTGATTCTAGCATAGGGAATAAACTACCCAGTCTCAGGAAGTGTAAAAAAGGCCCTTCAATGGAATTGGAGGAGAAGTGATTTAACCTTAAACTGCATAGGGAGTTTTTCAGACAGTGTTAAAAAAAACTCTTATGCCGCGTACACACGATTGGAAATTCCGTCAAGAAAACCGTGGATTTTTTTCCAACTGATTTTTGGCTCAAACTTGAGTTGCATACACACAGTCACACAACATTCCGACCGTCAAGAACGTGGTGACGTACAATACTGCAACTAGCCGAGAAAAATTAAGTTCAATGATTCCAAGCATGCGTCGAATTGATTCCGAGCTTACTTTTTTTTTTGTGTGTCGGAATTGCATACAGATGATCGGAATTTCCAACAAGAACTTTTACCGTTGGAAAATTTGAGAACCAAGGGCCAGATTCTCGTACATTTGCGGCGGCGCAACGTAACCCGTTTACGTTACACCGCCGCAAGTTTTCAGTGTAAGTGCCTGATCCGCAAAGCACTTACCTGTAAACTTGCGGCGGTGTATCGTAAACACGTCCGGCGCAAGCCCGCCCAATTCAAATGGGGCGTGTACCATTTAAATTAGGCGCGCTCCCGTGCCGGACGTACTGCGCATGCTCAGTTTAGAAATTCCCGCCGTGCTTTGCGCGATGTGACGTCATTTTTTAAAAACGCGACGTGCGTAGCATCCATTCGTATTCCCGGACGTCTTACGCCAAAACAAAAAAATATTAAAATTCGACCCGGGAACGACGGCCATACTTTAACATGGCTCGACTAAAGTTAAAGCGGAGGTTCACCCTTTAAAAACATTTTTTGACATCACACAAAGTCGCGCCATCCTACCGACACAATGCCGGTGTTTTTTTTTTTTTGTCAGCACAAACCTCTTAATCCCGATTTTCACCTCACAGCGATCCCGCGGGAGTGGGCGTTCCCAAGCACTGCCTGTGATTGACAGGCTTCCGAAGGGCGCATACTGCGCGTCACAGGTTGCCGACAGAACCTGAACGTCGGTGCGCAGGCGCCGTATAGAGCCGCACCGACGTTCGAGTTTTTCCGGCAACCTGTGACGCGCAGTATGCGCCGTTCGGAAGCCTGTCAATCACAGGCAGTGCTTGGGAACGCCCACTGCCGCGGGATCGCCGTGAGGATTAAGAGGTATGTGCTGACAAAAAAAAAAAACACCGGCATTGTGTCGGTAGGATGGCGCGACTTTGTGTGATGTCAAAAAATGTTTTAAAGGGTGAACCTCCAATTTAAGCCATGTTAAAGCAGGTGTAACTTTGCGTCGAGAAAAAATTACTAGTGACGACGTAACAAACGCGAAAACCTTCGTGGATCGCCGTAAATCCTCATTTGCATACCCGACGCTGGAATTAAGACACGAAATCCCCCCAGCGGCGGCCAAAGTATTGCATCCTAAGATCCGACGGTGTAAGTCAATTACACCTGTCGGATCTTAGGGCTATCTATGCGGAAATGATTCTATGAATCAGCCGCATAGATAGGACAAGAGATACGACGGTGTATCAGGAGATACGCCGTCATATCTATTCTGTGAATCTGGCCCCAACTCTCAAATTTTTGCTGTCGGTAATTCAGACAGAAAAAGTCAGATGGGGCTTACACAGGGTCGGAATTACTGACCAAAAGCTCACTTCAAACTTTTCTTGTCGGAAATTCTGACCGTGTGTACGTGGCATTATATGGGCATCTTAGCAAGCACAGTATACAGGGAAATATGGGAAATTATTTTTGACAGAAACACACACCTGCATAGGTTGAACTGGATGTACTGGCGTCTTTATTTAACCTTACCAACTATTGTAACTATGTTTATAGAACACTTCCAGAGCTGCCATTTCCTACTCATGTGATGGGTTCTCTGCAGTTAGTTTTTCCTGTGTCTGAGTCAGTTTTATAAAAAACAGCAGTAGGTAAAATTTGGCAAATTAAATTTCAGAAAATCCTTGTAATGTATACCTAGATTTTATGCACTGACATGAAACTAATTATTGTGACTATGAGGGTTACACCATGAACTTACATATTTAAGACCTTGGCAAAGCTCATATTGTCTAAAGCAAATTGATACAATATATTTGCACATATTTAAAGAATCATCCTGTAAATGTACAGTAGATGATCAGTTTAATATGACACTCGTTAAATACTTTGACATTATGTACACTATGACTTATTTTAAGAGCTTCAATAGTGCCTGTGCTGATCATAAATGACTTTTTAACAGGTGTGTGTGGTTTTTGTATGGGAGAGAGAAGTTTCTGTTGGATTGAAGTACATTATGCAGAACTGCAGGACTCATAATAAGAAAAACCAGCACTGGAGTTGAAAAAAAAACTTAGGGGTTGCACCAGTTTAGTCAGGCCTAGGGCAGCACAAAACCTAAATACACCACTGTCTACAAGGTAGTTAGTATAATTCTTAGAATAGGGGTGGGAGTGAGTTTAAAGCTTAGTTACATTTTGACCAGACTTTTACTTTAACCTACTCCACCTAAACCTTAAAAAAATATTAGATATATTTAAAAAGGTTTGTTCACACAGGAAGTGTTGTCATGTCTTTCGCTTTCCAGCACAGCAAATTGCATGCAGAAAAGAAGATCAATTGTTATTAATAGGATCTGTTGACATCAATGTTTTGCTTTGCTATAGTGTGACTAAGCCATACACATAGGCCCAGATTCTCAAAGGAGATACGACGGCGTATCTCCAGATACACCGTCGTATCTCTGAGTCTGAGCTGTCGTATCTATGCGCCTGATTCTTAGAATCAGTTACGCATAGATTTGTATTAGATCCGACCGGCGTAAGTCTCTTACGCCGTCGGATCTTAACTGCATATTTACGCTGGCCGCTAGGGGCGTGTACGCTGATTTACGCCTAGAAATATGTAAATCAGCTAGATACGCGAATTCATGAACGTACGCCCGACCGACGCAGTACATATACGCCGTTTACGTTAGGCTTTTCCCGGCGTAAAGTTACCCCTGCTATATGAGGCGTACATGCGGCGTACCAATGTTAAGTATGAACGTCGTTCCCGGGTCAAATTTTTTAAATTTTACGTTGTTTGCGTAAGTCGTCCGTGAATGGGGCTGGACGTAATTTACGTTCACGTCGAAACCAATACGTCCTTGCGGCGTACTTTGGAGCAATGCACACTGGGATATGTCCACGGACGGCGCATGCGCCGTTCGTTAAAAACGTCAATCACGTCAGGTCACATAACATTTACATAAAACACGCCCCCCTGTTCCACATTTGAATTAGGCGGGCTTACGCCGGCCTATTTACACTACGCCGCCGCAACTTACAGAGCAAGTGCTTTGAGAATACTGCACTTGCCTGTCTAAGTTGCGGAGGCGTAACGTAAATAGGATACGTTACGCCCGCTCAAAGATGCGCCGATCTTCGTGAATCTGGGCCATAGTGTATACATATGCATTTTTAGTCCTGCTTTTAAGTATATTGTAAAGTGTACCTTGATAAAATTAGCATTGATAAAATCTGTATCTTCATCTGATGTTATCAGAGAGAGTTTCACACGACTATGGTCAACTGGAATACAAAAAGACAGAGACGGATTAGCTGTTCACATCTGTCTAATATGTTTCTTACAGCGGTTGTATACCTGCCGACACTTATTTTTTTTGTACACCGCATACTAGCTCATTATGAAATACTTACCTTAGAACGAGGTGTCGGTATCTCACCTGGTCCACGCCGAGGGAGATGACATTTTGCCTCATCATGTCTTCCTGTATCGCGGCTCCAGCGCTGCGAGTGGCTGGAGCCGCGATATCGTCACTCTCGGGCATGCGCGCGGGAGACTTCTTTCCGGCAAGGTCCGGCGTCTGCTGGGCTTTCAGCCGAGAATCCCTGATGCGCATTCGCTGCTGAAATCAGCGGCTCATTGCACGGTGTAGGAGATATTCTTTTTACCTACAGGTAAGTCTTATTATAGGCTTACCTGTAGGTAAAAGTTCACAAAATTACTATACAACCACTTTAAAGTAAGTGGTTATAAAGGCAGAAGGTTTTTTACCTTAATGCATTCAATGCACAGAGGTAAAAAAAACTTTTGTTTGCAGCTCCCCCAGCCCCTTCCCCTTATACAGCATTGCTGCTCTCTCTCCTCACTGGCTCAGAGGCAGCAGCAGGAGCCAATGGCAATCACAGACAGTGAGGAGGAAGCAGTGGTAGGGGCAAGCGGCTTGCTTTGGGGGCACTCAGCAGGGGGGAGAAGCCAGGAGTTCTGGTGAGGGACCTGAGAAGAGGAGGCTCGGGGCTTCTCTGCGCAAAACCATTGCACAAAGCAGGTAAGTATAACATGTTTGTTATTTTATGACATGTTTGTTATTTTACAAAAGAAAAACTTTACAATAACTTTAAAGTGAGTTTAAGACAAAACTTTTTGTTTATTTTAGAATTAGAGAAATGTTATAACATCTTTGATGGTTTTTGTTTGCTGGCTGTGTCCCACTGTGGAGATATCCCTTAACTTCCTGTCCCTGAAAAAAAGGATAGCAGCTCTCTCAAAATAATTTCTTAGTGTGTCCCAAAGAAAACACTGGAGGTGAGAGAAGCGGAGGCATCCACATTGAAAGGAGATGCCTAACAGGTATTTTTTAAAAAGTACCGTAGTTTTTTATTTGTCATATAGGAATAAAAACCACCATCAACATGTTTTCTAATATTATAATGGCCACTTCCTTAGGATAGGTGTACAGGACACTAAATAGAAGATAAAAGTGAAATGAGGTAAAATATATTATAATATAAACAATATTTGCCATTAAAATTAAGAATTATTATAAATAATAATAATAATAAAAATGAATAATAATAGTCACTGTTTGGAAGTTAAGCTAAGTAGATCAAATATTTTTTTGTATGAAAACCTAATTGTATAAATACTATTACAAAAGATTTTGGGAATAAATAGACTTGTGATGATTATTATATCTTAACTTCAATAATGACTATTATTTTAATTGCATATACTTGATTACTAAATATTAAGGCTTTCTTAGCATATGGTTTACACGATTCATTACATAATATACTAAATATATACAAAAAATGTGTTATGAAAATTTATTCTTATTGGTACATTACGTGCTAAAACTCATGATTGCAATTTCTGGATTTGAAAATTTATACTGCAAAATAAATTGATAGTTACTGTTAGGCTGATAAAATTAAGTTTTTTTTAATATTTAGAAATGACACAATATGCAATGAACTAGAGAAGGGATATACAATATCATAATAGAAATAGAACGAATAAAAAATGGATAATGAGCCATAAGTAATGGTAGACAATGTGTAAAAACATCTATGATATAACAATTACAGGCGTACCCCACTTTTAAGTACACAATGGGGTTTATTTACTATTGCTGGAAAGTGCAAAATCAGGCTCACTTCTGCATAGAAACCAATGAGCTTCTAACCCCAGCTTGTTCAATTAGGCTTTGGTAATAAAACCTGGAAGCTCATTGGTTTCTGTGCAGAAGTGAGCCTGATTTTCCACTTTCCAGCTTTAGTAAATAAACCCCATTGTGTACTTAAAAGCGGGGTATGCCTGTATTCAGTATGATGAGTAAATACACAGTATATTTGTAGAAAAAAACACTATGGGGTGGATTTACTAAAGGCAAATACACTGTATACTTTCCAACTGCAGTTGCACTCATTTTCTCCAGACCTTAGTAAATGTGGTAAAGCTTCACTTTGCAAAAAATACTCAATCAGGTACAAGGGGAAAAAAAATTGATTTTTTTGCAGGCACGTGATTGGATGATGGAAATCAGCAGATTATTACCACATTTACTAAGTTCTTAGGAAAATTATTGCAAGGGCACTTGTAAAGTGCACAGTCTATTTGCCTTTAGTAAATCTACCCATATGCGTTTGAAGTCATGTATTTGTAAATTTGAATTTCTACAGTACAGTGTATATAGAGATGGATTTGGATATTTGATAGTACCAGGACACTAATATGTGCATGTCTTGTAAGTGTGATAGCAGACATGTTTACAACTTCCATAGGATGTTATAGATATAATTACTTTGTTAAGGCCATCTGGATGGAGACTTTTAAGAATAATTATTTAGTATTATTCCTATGCTTTCAATCTTCTGTATCTGTCTTGAGGCTTTAATATGTTCTATGGGTGTGACAATTTCTAATGAAACAGGGCGTAGTGATTAAACATTCCATGTTCCAGAATAATTTTTTGTAATTTTTACATCTGTGTTAGCTGATTCTGTTCCTGTTTGTACTTCCCGCATACAGTATGACAGGTCATGAAAGATTTAATCTGGTAAGATTATCATGTGCTAGTAGACAAAAAACTATTTTTCCTTTATTTATCAAAATACATGTAAGGTATCTGGCATGGTTACCTTTAAAACCTTCTGTCAGAATGTTGTAAAGAAGGTCTCTTTGTTGAGTTTATATTGCTTTTTTTTTGTATTTAGTCTACTGGGTGCAAAGATGTGTTTTTATAGGGCCAGATCCACAGCCAGCCGCCGTAACTTAAATATTCACATTTAAGTTACACTGCCGGAAAATTTCTACCTAAGTGCCCGATCCACAAAGCACTTACCTAGAAATTTTCGGCTGTGTAACTTATTCTATTCAAATGGGGCGAGTCTCATTTAAATTAAGCGCGCTCCCGCGCCGGCCGTACTGCGCATGCTCACGACGTCATTTTCCCGACGTGCTTTGCGCGGTTTTACGTTGCGCCGGGTTTTGAGAATCGCGACGGGCGTAAAAAAAAAATACGAGTTGCGGCGGGAAAAAAAGAATTGAAAAAAAAAAGACGGCGACGTGGGATAGAAGGGTCTACTTTTACAAGGTGTAAACAGTTTAGGCATTGTAAAAGCAGCCCTAATTTTACGATTGCAAACTAATACTTACAGAGAAAAAACGAAGCTGAAAAGCTTCGTGGATCTCCGTAAGTGCTAATTTGCATACCCGAAGCGGCATTTCGACAGTCCGACAGTGTAAGTCCCTTACACATGTCGGATCTTCTGCCTATCTATTGGAAACTGATTCTGTGGATCAGTTCCAAAGATAGAAACAGGGATACGACGGCGTATCAGTAGATACGCCATCGTATCCCTTTTGTGGATCTGGCCCTTAGTCTTTACCTGTCTGAATGAACCTCATTGGAAAAATCATACCTAAAAACATTTTGTCATAAAAAAAAGAAATACCTACAAACTTTGTATAGATGAGGAAAAAAATTAGTGTATAAAAATTAATAAATTAATACAAAGCTAATTAATTCAGAGCATCAAATACTCAATCTCAGAATACCGTCCCTATAGAGTAGATGGTAAAATATAGGGTTAAACAATGGTGATTAGCAGCAGCGTGAGAGTGTCACTGGATACAACAGCTCTGTGAAACAGGTGCCTTATACTCAGCTTCAAATCACTTCAGTAGCTCCAACGACACAGCCTTGGTCATTAGTGATGGTGCAAAAAACAGGCTTCAGCCCCCCTCCTCAAAACACCACAGCAGGTGTGGGACATGTAAGAAAAGGGGTAATACAGCCAGACACGACAATACCGCTGCCAATGCTATGCATCGATCCACTCACGCTCTCCCCGTCTTTGAAACAAGCCACTCAGTAACGAAAAGTGTAGAGGTCCTCACTCGGGAACTTCCGACAGATCTCGTACAGCAGACTCCTCCCCCACGCGTTGCGTCACTTGCCACGTGACTTACTCATGGGTAATGTCCACAGAGCACTATACACTAATTTCTTTCCTCATCTATATATATTTTGTGTGCTTCACCCCACTGTGGCAACACGATCAGGGTTTTGAATTATTATCACAATTGGATTGATCTTAGTAAGGTATCACATAAATTAGTTGTTTTTAGCGCATATGTTTATATTTTTCACATTTTGTTGTTTGGTTGGTAACCTTTTTCACATACTGCCGCTTTTTACATTTATTTATTAATTGTGTGGTGTATTTTGGATGTAGTAGCACTGTAATTTATCAGTTATATTTATACCTACAAACTTTACAATCTTTTTAAATAATTAAAAACAACAAATTCTATCCTTTCTACTACTTTAAAATAGATGATTTTCTAAACACCTGTGCAGATATTTCACTAAAAAAGAAACCCAACATCTATCTAGTTTCCAGCCGATAAAACTACGTTGACTGCTACTACACACTAACAATGAAAGATTTTCAAACGATAATCACATTCAAAATTAGACCAAAACAGACATATCCAAACCTAACTACAGGAGAAAAAAAAGCACCTAACAATCTAAAGAAAACCATCAGGTATCAGCTCTCTAACTACCACACTGTCGCACTTTATCATTTCTATGCCTAAATATATCTTACTAAATGACCCTCATATCTATGTGATCACGCACATCTGTTACAACAACTAACCACTACAGAATAATGTCATGATGCTAACAGGGGGGTACACACACCAACACAAAAGCAAAGAATTCCTGCCAGTAACCGGCATGGGTATGCACATCTGCAAGCTCACATATATACACACATTGTGTAATTAGCTGTGCACACTGACGCACGCTCGCACATGTCTAATCTCAGAATTGGCACCATGTACCCTATTTTTTTTTTTTTTTTTTTTTTTTTTTCTTTTTTATAGAATACTTCAGACTCCACCTCATAGAGTGTGCATTTACATGCTCATGTTCTGCGTACCAGCCCATTGCATCTCTATTTCGGTTTTGCATCATTAGTGTCTTTTTTTTTTTTTTATATGCTAGTTGTTTTTGTTTTGTTTTCCACTTTTGTGTTTTTTTTTTTTTTTTTTTATATATATATTTATATTATTTTCTTGAGTACATCTTTGACTTCTTTTGCTGACCATATACAAAAGTTTTCCCTTAATACTTCCCTTCCTCTTACCCGTCCCTCCCCCCCCCCCCCCTCCCATCACACCAAAACAATCTCCTTATACCTCTACTTCTCTCTGATTTTTCAAAAATGGCCTTAAGTGCCTTCTCTTAATTTTTCCGCGTAACTCCACGATTTCTTAAAAGTTCTCCAGTTTTCCCATTTCATATTTTGTAATATGTTATTACCCTCCATGTCCTCCTGCAGTTCCTCCATTTTATACGTTTCTTCCACCGCGTCGATCCATTGCCAGATCGATGGGCATTCCACCTCTTGCCAGCCCCTTGGAATTAATCTTTTGGCAGCATTCAATAGGTGTGGTACTAGCGATTTTTTATAACTTTTAATGCCTTCTTCCCCCCCGTGGAACAGAACAACCCAAGGGTCCATCTTTATCTTTTTCTTTGTAATCTCTTCGACACAAGCCAATATTTTTTCCCAGTACCTCCTTATCTTAGGGCATCCCCACCACAGGTGTGCCATATTTCCTGGTAAACCGCATCCCCTCCAGCACTCTCCAGTCTGTCCCTCTTTAAACTTTTTTAATTTGTCTGGTGTCATATACCATCCGGCTATGCATTTAAAACACATCTCTGCTGTGCGGCTATCCACCGCGGAGGAGTGTGTCAGGGTCAGCATTTTCTCTATTGTGGTCCTATCCTGATGTGTCCCTAGTTCCCTTTCCCATTTTTTAATGAATGGGGGTATGTTCTGCTCTTCCATCTTCAGTAACATCTTATATAGTCCCGAGATAGATCCTCTGGCATTTTTTGTAGAGCATATTTTTTCCAATTCCAATAACTGATCTCCCGACCTCAACGGGTGTGGAAGATCTTGGATAAAATGGTTTAATTGCCGATATCTCCATTCATTAATTTCCAGGAGGGAGTTTTTTAATTTCAACTCCTGTAGTGTTAAAATGTGCCCTTCCTTCATTATATCCCTTAATTGTATAGTGTCCATTTTAATCCAATTTCCCCCCACTTGTGTTTTACCTGGTGCAAAATAATCATTATTCTTTAGTGATATAAGGGGTGAATTGTACTCTTTCACAATTTTTTTATAGACCGTGTCCCAAACTTTAAGTGCATTTTTAGTTATCTCGTGTGCGTTTTTATCTATTGTCCTAAATTGTGGAGGGTTCCAAATTATCTTATCTAACCTTGCCTGTGACAATTCATTTTCTACACTAACCCACCTTTTTTCTTTACTAGCCCTGGCCCACTCCACCACTCTTGTTAATATCACCGCCTCATAGTATCTCTTAACATCGGGGACCGCTAATCCACCCTTTTTTTTTGGCTGTTTTAGGGTCTGAAGTGCTATCCTGTGCTTCTTATTTCTCCAAATATAATTCATTATTAATTTTCTAAGGGCCGAGAACAATGTCCCGGGGAGGGCAATGGGGATCATCTGGAACTTATATAAAATTTTTGGCAAAATGACCATTTTGCAGTAATTAATTCGTCCTATCCATGATATTGCCCTATTTTCCACCCTTTTTGTTTCTGTCTTAATTTCATTTAATAAAGGGATAAAATTTATCGTATACATCTCCCTAGTCGATTTTGCTAGCAGTATTCCTAGGTATTTGAGTTCTTTAACCCAAGCAAATTTGTACTTCATTTTCAGGTGTTGTTCTTCTATCTTGCTTATATTTATACTCATAATCTCCGTTTTTGTGATGTTTAATTTAAAGTTTGAGATTTCTCCGTATTCGCTGCAAAGGTTTAGAAGGTTTGGGATTGATGTTTTGGGTTCCATTAAATAGAATAGGACGTCGTCTGCAAAGGCTGCAAGTTTATGTTCTTCCTCTCCTATTTTAACCCCTTTTATTTTTTGAGAGTTTCTGATCCTAGCCAGCAGGGGTTCCAATGTGAGCACGAACAGTAATGGCGATAGAGGGCACCCTTGCCTTGTACCATTTCTCATTAAGAAAGTTTGAGAGAGACTTCCATTTATTTTTATTTTGGCCGTGGGGGACCTGTAGAGAGTGCCAATCCACTCCATCATCCTCTGTCCAAACCCCATTTCCTTCAGGGTGAGCAACATGAGTCCCCAGTCTACCCTGTCAAACGCTTTTTCTGCGTCTATCGACAGAAGTAGACCTGGGGATCCCACCGCCTTCATTTTCCGGAGGATTAACAGTGTTCTAACCCCATTGTCTCTCCCCTCTCTTCCCTGGACAAAACCTGTCTGATCCGGGTACACCAATCTCGCCATTTCCTGTTTAACTCTCCCGGCCAATACCTTTGCAAACAGTTTTAAATCTGTATTGAGCAGAGATATCGGCCGGTATCCTGAACAGTTTCCGATGTCCTTTCCTTCCTTAGGGATAACGGTGATAGTTGCCTCTGATGCCTCTTTACTTAGTTCGTACTCCTTTCCAAGCCCATTATAGTACTGGCATAGCCTTGGCAGAAGTATCTCTTTAAATTTTTTGTAATACATTACTGTAAAGCCGTCTGGTCCCGGACTTTTACCTGAGGCAGAGCTTGATAATGCTACTTTAATTTCGTTTTCCGTTATTTGCCTGTCCATCCCCTCTGCGTCTATTTGACTGACTTTTGGTAACCTTGCTTCTTCTAAAAATGCTGAGATTTTTTTGTCTTTCTCCCCTTTTTGCCAGTTTTTTTGTTCTACTGAGTATAATTTTTCATAATATAATCTAAATGTTTCAGCAATATCTTTTGTTGTGTGCAAGACCTCTCCTTTTTCGTTTTTAATTTTGTCTATATAGTTCCTTGATTTCTTTTTTTGTACCATCCGAGCCAGATGTTTGCTTGTTTTATTTCCCCACCTATATCTCTCCCTTGCCACCAAGTTAAATTCCCTTCTTGTTTCCCGATCAATAAGTTCTTTAAGTTCGTTCCGCTTGTTAACTAGATCTAGATAAATATCTCGTTGTTTACCATTTTTCTTATGTGTTAGTTCCAAATTGAAGATCTCATCTACTAATTTTTCCTTCTTACTGTTCATTTCTTTTTTCCTCCTTGCCCCTTCGGAGATTAACACCCCTCTAATCACCGCCTTATGGGCATCCCATAATGTTGCTGCCGAAATATCATCTGTCTTGTTTATCTTAAAATATTCCTCTAATTCTTTTTTGACCCTCATTAAACTTTTCTCTTCTATTAGTAGTTTCTCATTTAGTCTCCAATTTGGATAGGTCCTTTGATTGCCTATAATATTTATGGATATACTGATTGGAGCATGGTCGGAAATCGTCATGGTCTCTATTTTTGTCTCGACCACCGCATCTAGCATTCTATGCTCAATGAAAATGTGATCGATCCGGGAGTAACTCTCATGTACGTGAGAATAAAATGTATAATCTCGTTTGCTTGGGTTAAAGATCCTCCATGTGTCTACTAATTGGCTTCTATGTAGACTACCTTTTACCTTTCTTAATTGCCTTTCTTGAGTCTCTAATGTTTGGTGTGTTTTATCGACCTTTGTGTCCATACAGAAATTTAAATCTCCTCCCAATATTATCTTTCCCCTCCTGAAATCTTTTAATTTCCCCAGGATTCCCTGGAGGTATTTCATCGGGGAGGTATTCGGTGCATATATGTTTACAAGAGTATATTCCTCCTCCTCTAATTTTCCCCTTAAAAAGAGGAATCTCCCTTCTGGGTCTGTCAATCGGTCTGTTAACACAAACCTAATCCCCTTCGCTATCCCAATTGCTACCCCTCTGGCCCTTTTAGAGATGGTGTCGCCATAGTACCATATGGGGAAGTCAGGGGAATATAGCTTTATGTTTGATCCTAATGTAAGATGGGTTTCTTGTAAAAGGACAACATCTGACCTATACCTCTTTAGTTCCTTTAGTACCTTATGTCTCTTTGATGGACTATTGAGGCCTTTTACGTTATAAGATAGGCATTTAATTACCGGCATCTTGGTTGTTGGTTACAGTTTCTTCCGATTGTTTTGGTGAGATAGGATATCTTCCCCCCCTCCCTCCCCTCCCTCTCCCCCCTCCCCTCCCCTCCCTCCCCCCCCCCCCCCCCCCTCTTCCCTCCCTCCCCCCTCCCCTCCCTCCCGCCCTCCCAATTTGGCCTATTTAAGACCTCTGAACCATTTTCCATGCCCTGGTTCAGATTGCTCCGGGTGGGGTCTGGGATCTTCCCCCCATCCCGGTTTCTCCACCCCGGGGTAGGGGGGGGGCACAGGGCCCAGCCAAGGAACAGAAGGAAGGCCAAGAAACAAAAAGAGGTCAGAAGGAAAGAAGAAACAAAAAAAGAAAAACAAGCACAGAAAGAAAACCGGGGGCCTCAAAAAGGGCCCACAAAGGGGCGGCTAAGATAAAAAAAAAAATTGAGAGAGAGAGGGGTATGGAACAAGGGGGGGGCGGAGCTTCCATTCTCCACTCCCCCCCCTCCCCTGCCCCCTACTCCCAACCCGGTATGTCAGGGACCCGGATCTCCAGTTTCCTACAGAATTCATTCAGGTCCTCAGGAAATCTCAATGTCGCAGATCTCCCATCTTTTGTTCCAATTAGGCAGGCAGGGAAACCCCAATTATACTTGATATTCGAGTCCATCATCTGTTTTAGGAGCGGTTTTAACAACCATCTCCTTGCCAAAGTTTCTGGGGCCACGTCGGTGAATATCTGCAGGTCCATCCCTTCAAACACTATCGGGGATTGGCCCCTCAGCTTCTTCCAAATTGCCTCTTTTTCTTCATAGAATCGGAACCTTATTATGACATCTCTTGATCGCTCTGAGGTCGCTCTTTTCGGATTTCCTACTCGATGGACCCTTTCAATCCCGACTGGGTTCTCTACAGTTCTTTCCAATATTGGATTAAATATCTTCTGCGTTATTATCCTGAGGTCCTCACCCCTTCTCTCTGGTATGGACCTTATCCTTAAATTTTGTCTCCGATTTCTGTTTTCCTGATCCTCTAATTTATAGAGAATATGTCTTTGTTGTAGTTGGATCTGGTCCATCTGGGCTCTGAATGTATTTGCTTCTTGTGCCTGTTTCTCTATCTGTTCCTCTACTGCCTCTATTCTGGATAACATATGGCCTAAATCCGTCCGCAGGTTCTGTATTTCGCCTTTTATCGCATTTTCCAGTTTTAACAGCATCTCTGCCATTTCTCCCTTGGAGGGGGATTGAGTGTCTACGCTTCGATCATCCATCCTGCTGCTCTCCAGTCCACTCCCTGTACTCCCTGTAGGTCCTTCCTCTATAGATGTTTCCCTGGAAGTATCACTCTGGGGTTTTTTATTTTCGGTCTTTTTTACTTTATTCACTTGTTGTTGCTTTGTTAATCCCTGGGAACCGGAGGTACGCGGGCTTTCCCCTCTGGTCACAAATGGCCTTATTGAGCTTGTTGCTGTTATGTTACATGGAGTAGTTGGGGGTCCCCCTTTTGTTGATCTACTCGTCATTCTGCTCATGTTAGTCTCCCTCCTTCTAATTCTCTTCCCCAGCTTGACCTCTTGTTTCCAACAATTTGACACCAGACTCAGTATAGGGGTACAAACCAGTATGGTATACCGGACGGGGTAGGACAGGGGGTTTTGAGGTGTTCCCTTTTTTCCCTTTAACCTTTATACGGGAGGGATGTGTTGTGTCCTTATCTTTAATAGGTTGATTTCATAGGTCCTCTCCTTTTGCCCCCTTCACTGCAGTACAAGTCTTGTCCCTTGAGTCCTCTCGCCATGTATTTCAAGTACTCTATGCTTTTTGCTGGAGACCCTGTCTGTTAGTGTTTCTCACCTCCAGATCTGCCCTTGTTCACTATCCCCCCCTTGTACTGATACCCTGTCACTGTTTGATCTTAATTGTCTCTTGGCCTTTCCACGTGCGTGTGCATGACCGTACTACAGTCAATGGGATGTCATACCGTTCTCAAGGGTTTGTACAGAGTTCTGGGTTCAATGGCCCAAGGGTCAGTTTTAAATTCACTGTATAAAAAGCCTTTATACGTTAGTACACTGTATGAGATACCTTATGTGTTTTATAGCTTGCGTCTTTTGCATGTATTAGTTTAACTGAGAGGTTGCAGTTTTTGTTGGTCCCTCTTTAACCCTTGACCATGGTCCGGTTCCTCTCTCAACAGTTTTTCACAGGTTCCTCACACAGTATATTGCAGACATTATATGCTTATTCTCGTGTGCACGCTCCTTCACTGATACAGTCTCAAGTAAATCATCACCTCCTAGAGCGCCATTTAGACCCCCTTTCTTTTAAATGAGTGGGTAATCAATGAAGGAGTGTCAGACCTGTTACCTCTTTCTCTAGCAGATTGGCAGTACGTTCAGCCCCACCTTTGCCTCTCCATCAGGAGATTCCCCCTACCTTACCTCGGTTCTTCCAGTCCTTTGTACGGGGGGTTTCACCAAGCTGACCTTATAGCTTTCCTATGACGGAGATGGAGATGTTCCTCTATGTGGGCGCGGCAGGCTCCGTTCTCCTGCTACGTGACCCTGCTTCCTCCTTCAAGCCGCCTGTCCCCGCTCCTCGCCGACTGCCGACTGTTCCGGTGAGCCTCCGTCGCGGCGTGACAGGCAGTGAATGAAGCAGGCTCTCCACCCCCCCAGCACGGCGCGATGTTATCCGTGCGGGTCCTTCAATTTTCGGCGCGGTGGTCAGCGTATAGCGTGAGGCTGCCGTCTGCCGTCTCCTCCCTTCAGTCAGCGCGATCCGTCCCTTCAGCCAGGCAATCCCATGGATCTTCACTCCCCCCACCTACAAGCGCGCCACGTCCTCACGTGCACGTGCACGCCATCCCCGACGCCGCCTCACCATGTACCCTATTTAAACAAAAACTTTCCAGGAGTCTGTGCACTCCCCAGTCTCGAAGAATCATGTGACTTGGACAGTACAGGTGCTGAAACCTGATCTGAAAACTATTACATTGCTTGTGCAGCACTGAGCATGTGCGAGATCTGCAAGGCTGAAATCCAGGAAGTCATACAGTCTGGCTTCATGATGCCCACACTTAAGATGGCCACGGTCTATTTCTATTTTATAAAGTGTCTAAATGCTGTAACAACCTAACAAAACGGACCTTAGTTTACAGACTAACTTTACTAGAATACATTAAGCTTGTGTATTACAGGGGTATTTATATTTAAAAAGTGAAATTGTGGCCGGAACTCTGCTTTAACCACCATTCTGTCTGATCACCTATGTATGACCCCAGTTAGTAGGGTGACCACATTTCCAAACTACCATTCAGGGACACCTTCTTTTCCCAAAAATCAGCTTCTGCTGTAACGAATCACAGCACAGTGATTGGACACAAGAGGTGGGATTTATGATTTCTCCAATCACAAGCAGGGGGCGGGATTGTGCGGGATTGTGCTCCTCCAGACATTCCCGGCCAGGACAAGTACTGTGAGTAAAGCGGTGATGTGGCGGCCTTTTTTGAGGGCATCAGATTGTCCCGAGGGATGGCAGTATCAGTTTCATTCCGGGACACTGTATTGTCCTAGAATGAATGTGCCCGGGACAGACCTGCAAAATGCAGGACTGTCCCGGGCAATCCGGGACATGTGGTCACCCTACCAGTTAGGCTTTAGATCTTGTCTTGTATATAGGCTGTTTACCCATGTATGTCCCTGGTTTGGCTCTCGACTACATCTCCTCTTCCAGTTGCTTACCTGTGACCATGGAACCTGCACCATCATATCACAACTGCACGATCTGAATAATTACATAGCCTGTAAACCATGTGCTTAACATATAGATACAAATAAAAAATATGTCCCGTAAGTTAAAATATAATAATCATAACTATTTTTATTTTTTTCACATAATAGTATTTATTCATTTAGGTTGTAATATTAAACAATTATAAAAAAAAAATCATCTTAAACATTATTATTATTTATATTATTATATTATATATTGTTGATATACTTTATTTTACCTCATTTTGTTTTTATCTTCTACACATCTATGCTAAGGAAGCGGCCATTTCAGTGGCATGAAATGCTTTGCTGGTGTTTTTTTAATTGCTGCATGATAAAAAATCACCTACCTTTTGAACAGATAGGGGCAGATCCACAAAAGAATTACGCCGGCGTATCTCTTGATACGCCGCGTAATTTCAAATTTTGCGCATTGTACCTTTGTTTTGTATCTACAAAACAAGATACGACGGCATCTCGGATTGATCCGACAGGCGTACGTCTTAGTACGCCATCGGATCTTAGATGCAATTTTTCGGCGGCCGCTAGGTGCCATTTCCGTCGAATTCCGCGTCCAGTATGCAAATTAGCTAGTTACGGCGATCCACGAACGTACGTCTGGCCGGCGCATTTTTTTACGTCGTTTGCGTTCGGCTTTTTCCAGCGTATAGTTAAACCTGCTATATGGTGGCGTACTCAATGTTAAGTATGGCCGTCGTTCCCGCCTCGCATTTTGAATTTTTTACGTCGTTTGCGTAAGTCGTTCGCGAATAAGGATTTGCGTAGAATGACGTCACAGTCGTGAGCATTGGCTTGTTCCGGGTTAATTTGGATCATGCGCACTGGGATACCCCCACGGACGGTGCATGCACAGTTAAAAAAAACTTTGTTTACGTCGGGTCACGACGTATTTACATAAAACACGCCCCCATCACACAGATTTGAATGCCGCGCCATTACGCCGACAAAGATACACTACGCCGCCGTAACTTATGGCGCAAATTCTTTGAGGATTTGAAAAAGTTACGGCGGCGTAGTGTATCTTAGATACGCTGCGCCCGGCGGAGAGATGTGCCGCTGTACGTGGATCTGGCCCATAATGTATAGGCATCTGGTTTCAATACAGGTGCTTCTACTAATCTCACCTCCAATTTAGTATTTGGGGGGAAAAAAGCCTTCTACTTTACAGTAATGATAGTTTTTTTTCATACTCTGTATATAATGACACTTTATTGTGTGGCAAAGTGGTCCTAATATAGGAAAATTATGCATCTTTTTGGGGTTTGAAAAATTATGATTAGGTCAAATAGTAACTGTGGTTACAGAGCTAAAAATGGCAGTTGGGTCTATGGCTTCTTGAAGCTCAGCAATAACAATGATTTAGACTATTTGTTTCTTTCACCCTCACTGTACTGAATCATAGAATCACCATCACGTTAGATGTATTCATGCTCACAAATGTTTTATATAAGAAAGGGTATATGTGAATAAAGCATGCATGCAGACAGTGCAGTAACCCAGAATTTAACACAACAGTATGAGTACACCATAAATTGCTGTGATATAAAGAACTATAGATATGGAAATTAAAGAGGATTACCTTGCATGCATTGCAAAATATTAAAGATAAGTCTACAGTAAAACACATACAGCATATATTGATTTAATCATTCCAAGTTTTATGAAAAGGTCACTACACACAAGTATGTTGATAGTGTTGGCACTATATCCATGGGGTAACAGATGTCCTACTCACATGGAAAGATGTCTTTATAGCGATTCTTCTTGAAGTTCTCAGCACTTTCTGCAGCCTTGGTGGTATAGTTGTTATCTGATTTGTACTTTGCGGATTGTCTTTTCAGATTCTGGTGTAAAGAAAAAGCATTATGAGTTATGTGCTGATATTATAATTAATATGTGTAGTTTAGGATTAATGTAAAACTAATTAAAAGTCAGGAGTTCATTTTAAAATGTTGATGAAATCACTAAATATATCCAGTCATCACTTTACATTTTAGCATTTACTTAGCAGTTAGCTGTAGTTATTCGGACATTCTTAATGTGGGTTGAACATTCCTTGTAATACACCTGTACTAACAGTGCTGCTCATGCAGAAGCAGAACAATAAAAATACACAAATGGTAAATGAGAACAAGAATTTTTGTTTTGGGAATTGACTATATAGCCAGTTAGATTTTTTCGCACACACAGCGGAGACACTTTGCAGGATCAAGGGACAAGGTAAGTAACTTCCCCTGATCCTGCAATGCGATCCCGAGTCTGGCTTTTGGTATGTAAAATTCACCCCGAGCCCGACTCGGGAATACCGCTAGGCAGGTTAAGAGCTTGAGATAAAACTTTGAGAATGTCTTATGAATATAGTAATAAGAGTGGCTCCTTTCTGGCACACTGTCTCCATTCTAAATCCTCATCATTATCTGTTTTGAAACTATTTGCCCCTGGTAAAGGATTGGTGTATACTAATTCAGCTATTGTAGAGACTTTCTGTAACTATTACTCTTCACTATATAACATCTCACAAACCAATTCTAAAACGGATTACCCTTACACTGAGATGGAAATTTTTTTATTTCATATATGGAAGAAACAGCTTTGCCAAGTCTTGACTTGGCCACTAGCTCTTCCTTAGAGGACTATTTTACCCCTGAGGAACTGCTAAATGTAAAACTACTAAGATCAGTAAAGCACCAGGGCCAGATGAATTTTCTAGTCGGTTTTATAAAATCTTTGCAGTAGATCTGTCTTCATTTCGTTTGTATTCATTTAATTCAATCTCAACCTTTCAGCAGTTTCCGCCGGAAACATTGAAGGCTAATATTTCTGTTATTTTGAAACCGGGTAAAGATGAAACAAATCCAAATAGATATAAAGCTTTATACTAAACTTATGGCTAATAGGCTTCAACCTCTATTGCCTCAAATGATTCATACAGATCAAACTGGCTTTGTGAGGGCTAGAGAGATTCGAGATAACACTAGCAAGACTCTCACTAATCTCCCTGGCACAGAAACTACAAATCCCGGCGTGCCCGCTTTCAATCGATGCCGAAAAGGCTTTCTTCCGTTTAAATTGGAGATTTCTATTTCACTTACTTTGCCAGATTGGTATGGGGCTTAATTTGATAAATAAAATTATGGCGTTATATACAATTCCTTCTGCTCAAGTTCGAACAAATGGCACCCTTTCCAATATATTTGAGATTAATAACAGTACCCGTCAGGGGTGTCCGTTATCCCCACTACTTTATGTGATTACAATAGAACATCTAGCAACAGCTATACGCAATAATCCCTCTATACATGGTATTACTATTAATGAAATAGATTCTAAAACCTCATTTTATGCAGATGACGTTTCACTTTACATAACCTCACCAAGGATTAGTATCCCCTTGTTTTAAAGGAAATCAATTTATTTGGATACTTAAGTAATTTTAAGGTAAATTTAACTAAATATGATTTATTGAATATCTCACTACCTAGAAATGAGGTTTCTTTGCTGGCAGCGTTATTTCCTTTTCATTTGCAAGAAGTAGCAGTGGACCCGATTGCGGACCCGATCACCGCTGGAGTCTCGCGATCGGCCCCCGGAGCTGAAGAACGGGGAGAGCCATGTGTAAACACGGCTTCCCCGTTCTTCACTGTGGCGGCAGCATCAATCGTGTCATCCCTTTTATAGGGGGACACAATCGATGACGTCACACCTACAGCCACACCCCCCTACAGTTGTAAACACACTTCAGGTCACACATAACCCCATCAGCGCCCCCTGCGGTTAACTCCCAAACGGCAATTGTCATTTTCACAATAAACAATGCATTTTAAATGCATTTTTTGCAGTGAAAATGACAATGGTCCCAAAAATGTGTCAAAATTGTCCGAAGTGTCCGCCATAATGTCGCAGTCACGAAAAAAATCGCTGATCGCCGCCATTAGTAGTAAAAAAAAAATGTATTTATAAAAATGCAATAAAACTATGCCCTTTTTTGTAAACGCTATAATTTTATTTTTTACCAAAAATAGGTAGAAGAATACGTATCGGCCTAACCTGAGAAAAAACAAATATTTTTTATATTTTTGGGGGGGATATTTATTATAGAAAAAAGTAAAAAATATAGAATTTTTTTCAAAATTGTCGCTCTATTTTTGTTTATAGCGCAAAAAATAAAAACCGCAGAGGTGATAAAATACCACCAAAAGAAAGCTCTATTTGTGGGGAAAAAAGGACGCCAATTTTGTTTGGGAGCCACGTCGCACAACCGCGCAATTGTCAGTTAAAGCGACGCAGTCCTGATTTGCAAAAAGGGGCCTGGTCCTTTAGCTGCATTTTAGTCTGGGGCTTAAGTGGTTAAAAATAGATTTTTTGGCTGGAGCTACACTTTAAAATGTACCAGTTCAAAATTACAAACAGATTTTCCATAAGAACAAACCTACAGTCCCTATATTGTTTGTAACCCGGGGACCACCTGTATACTGCTGTTCACAGAGTATATAGGGCCTGGGGCAATTGGATTCTGAAAATTTCGGGTTGTCATGGAAAAAAGGAGACCCCTTTTTCTCATAATAATTCTTACAGGAGTGAGTTTCCCTTCCTAGGGGTAGATTTCCTCTCACTTCCTGTTGTCTCCCTCCATTTGTAAGTATGAAGCCTCGTACACACGACCGAGAAACTCGACGGGCAAAACACATCGTTTTGCTCGTCGAGTTCCTTGTTAGGCTGTCGAGGATCTCGGCGAGCCAAATTTCCCCATTCCCGTCGAGGAAAAAGAAGACATGCTCTCTTTTTGGCTCGACGAGATCCTCAACAGTTTCCTCGTCGAAAAGTGTACACACGACCGGTTTCCTCTGCAAAAAAAATACCAGCAAATTTCTTGCTGGTTTTAGCCGAGAAACTCGGTCGTGTGTACGAGGCCTGAGTCATATGTAAGTTGGATGTTTGTAACAGGGACTGCATGTATAGGGGATTGCCTAATTTTATTAGTAGTTACAACAGTACGGGGGTTAATAATTTGTCACTTTGGCACACTGGACAATGTGGTGATTTGGTGTACTAAACTGTAGTGTACAGGAATGCTGTAGTTTTCTGCAAACAAATTGCAGCCTGCTTGTGTCAGAAGTTGACAATGCTAGCCCTGAAAAAAATTACCCTGACAAAGTTATTTTAAAATAAAATATTCCTCCCTCAAAAAAAATCAAACCTAAAGTACGAAACCCCAACCTTAAAATAATAAACCTCAACTCAAAAACATTAAACCCCAAGCTTTTTTTGAGGATTTAATCTCAACTGAAAGAATAAAAATAAATATGAAAATGTAAAAAAATTATAAAACACAAAAAAAAAAAAAAACTGCAAGGATAGACCCAGCAGCTAAACAGCAAATCAAATTGTTGCAGACAAAGAAACTAAAGAGATAGTCCTAGAAAGGACTGTTGTGTTTATGCACTGTGAATGCAGGAGGGGGTATATAACAATATGTAGCCCTACACTTCAATGCACAGTGGACACATGGGTACACACTGTGAAGTCCGCCACACTCCAATTTGCTGTAACGTGTTAGTTCTATACGCTTTTCAGCAGAACCGTATAGAATTGCAACCTCTATCTCTGCCTGCATTTACTGTGTGATCTCTCCCTATCTGCTCCAAGTCTCCAACACACTGTTGTGCATATAACTGACTGTAAATATAAAAATGTTCAGTATCCGTCCTTTATGGTGGTAGTATAGCAGCCACTATCTCTTCCTCCAAGCACTCTGTGGTCTAATCCTATCAGGTCCAGATCTCTCTAATGCACACTGAGTGACTGTAATTATAGCAGTTCTTAACAGCAGCAACTCTCCCTATCTACTCGATGTCTCTTCCAACACACACTGACAAAAGGCTGAAAATGTTGGAATGACAAAATGCATACGATGAGGTTAGAGGACATCATCATGCATGATACAGACTTACTGCTGGGCACTACAGAGAGATTCCTCCTGTATTAAACTGCATTGTAACTGTCCTGTCTGCCCTAATTTTGTAAAGCGCTGCACAAACTCTTGGCGCAATTTTCTGTCCCCTCAAAATAACTCAACACACAGCCATTAATGTCTAAAACCGCTGGCAACAACAGTGAGTACACCTATAAGTGAAAATTTCCAAATTGGGCCCAATTAGCAATGTGGCTCTTTAGTGTTACAAGGTCTCGGGTGTGAATGGGGAGCAGGTGTGTTAAAATTGGTGTTATCCCTCTCATTCTCTCATACTGATCACTGGAAGTTCAACATGGCACCTCATGGCAAAGAACTCTCTTAGGATCTAAAAAAAATAATTGCTGCTTTTCATAATGGCGGAGGCTGAGGCTATAAGAAGATTGCCAAGACCCTAAAACTGAGCTGCAGCACAGTGGCTAAGACCATACAGTGATTTAACAGGACAGGTTCCACTTAGAACAGGCCTCGCCATAGTCGACCGAAGAAGTTGAGTGCACGTGCTCAGCGTCCTATCCAGAGGTTGTCTTTGGGAAATAGACGTATGAGTGCTGCCAGCATTTCTGCAGAGGTTGAATGGGTGGGGGGGTCAGACTGTCAGTGGTCAGACCATAAGCCGCACACTGCATCAAATTGGTCTGCATGGCTATCATCCCAGAAGAAAGCCTCTTCTAAAGATGATGCACAAGAAAGCCTGCAAACAGTTTGCTGAAGACAAGCAGACCAAGGACATGGATTACTGGAACCATGTTCTGTGGTCTGATAAGACCAAGATAAACGTATTTGGTTCAGAAGGTGTCAAGCGTGTGTGTCAACAACTAGGTGAGGAGTACAAAGACAAGTGTGTCTTGCTTACAGTCAAGCATGGTGGTGGGAGTTTCATGGTCTGGGGCTGCATGAGTGCTGCCGGCACTGTGGAGCTACAGTTTATTGAGGGAACCATGAATGCCAACATGTACTGTGCCATACTGAAGCAGAGCATGATCCCCTTCCTTCGGAGACTGGGCCGCAGGGCAATATTCTAATATGATAACGACCACAAGCAGACCTCCAAGATGACCACTTTCTTGCTAAAGAAGCTGAGGGTAAAGGGGATGGACTGGCCAAGCATGTCTCCAGACCTAAACCCTATTGAGTATCTGTGTGGCATCCTTATAAGGAAGGTGGAGGAGTGCAAGGTCTCTAACATCCACCAGCTCCGTGATGTCGTCATGGAGGAGTAACAGAGGACTCCAGTGGCAACATGTGAAGCTCTGGTGAACTCCATGCCCAAGAGGGTTAAGGCAGCGCTGGAAAATAAAAAATATTGAAATTTTGGGCCTAATTTGGACATTTTCACTTAGGGGTGCACTCACTTTTTTGCCAGCGGTTTAGACATAAATGGCTGCGTGTTGAGTTATTTTGAGGGGACAGCAAATTTACACTGTTATACAAGCTGTACACTCACTATTTTACATTGTAGCAAGGTGTCATTTCTTCAGTGTTGTCACATGAAAAGATATAAAATATTTACAAAAATGTGAGGGGTGTACGCACGTTTGTGAAATACTGTATATGTGATACAAAGTGTGCAGCAGTTTTACAGGGGTGCCTGGTCAGAACACCCCCACAATGCATCAATGCAAATCCCCATCATGCCTCTCATTCTCTCATGAGAACCCCCTAACATTTAATTTGGTCACCTACCATTAGGACACATAATAACCACCACAGTGATACAACCACACAGAGCATACCTCAATAGAATATAGTAGCTGCCTTATGCCACACACCAGATTCACAGCAGATACTGTAACATGGAGCAGATTGGCACACAACAGACCCCTTCTTCTCTATCTGCCTTAGTAAGGGCCTGTGTTAATGGGTAAATGCTGCTTGTTCCTAGTTGCATTTCATTTGCATTTGTCCTCATTTTAAGCTGCATCAATCAGCTTCAAACAATTTTTTATATTTTCTGTTCTCTTAATCTCATAATATTTTACATATTTGTTCATAAAGATTTTTGTAAAAAAAAATTTCTTTTGCATAAACCAAATATGAAAACTATATTATTTGCATGTGATGGCTCTTCAAACATCATGTTCTGTATCTGTAACAATATCACCATTGTTTTAAGAACTTCAGACATATTAGGATATTAGGTATTAATAACCTCACTTTTTTATTTATTAAGGTATATAGCAATGATTGAGATCAGTAAATTACAATAAAGAAGCAGCAGTTATTATTGACCTTCTATTATTGATCTTCGATCTCAGGTAAGTAATTCAGAATGAGCTAGTATACGATGCATACTAGCTCATTATGCCTTTGTCTTGCAGGGTGTTTATTTTAATATTTTTTTTAGAGAGGGTTTACTTCCTCTTTAAAGGCAACAACTATATTTGCACAGTAAATTGTGACTTAGAGTAGGTTCTATAAAAATT
The DNA here is from genome assembly GCF_905171775.1 of Rana temporaria. Classification (NCBI taxonomy): domain Eukaryota; kingdom Metazoa; phylum Chordata; class Amphibia; order Anura; family Ranidae; genus Rana; species Rana temporaria. The sequence goes on along the minus strand of NC_053490.1, from coordinate 318,151,525 downwards.
ATACAAAATCTTTATTGTTATTACAAAAATTATAGATACAAGAAGCACATTACATGATATTAAAATAGTTATTACAGAATTCTTAGTTGATTTACAGTATACTCAAATTTCCATATGAGATTGCCAAGCAGAAAATTCAAGTGATGAACACCCAACGCGTTTTGAAATGTACTTTTTTAATCTTCTTCAGGGAGCATTAGACAATAGGAAAATGGAGTTTCTTTCTTTATAGAGCAAATTTAGGCGTTGAGTGAATAGCCAAGGTTAAAGGTAAAAAGCATCACTGCATATTATCCACCAAACTTCGCTGGGGAGTAGTGGGACAGGCACTTAACCTGTGGATCACTAGGGTCGGATTGGTCAAAGCAGACACAAGTTGTGTATTTAGCAGTTACAAATGTCTATGCACTGCCAGCAACTCTCAAGTGATTTCCAATCAACAAAAATTGGGGAATGTCACTTTAAATATGGTAGAGGTAACACTATATGTATATATATATATATATATATATATATATATATATATATATATATATATATATATATATATATATATATATATATATATATATATATATACTGTATATATATATATATATATATATATATATATATATATATATATATATATATATATATATATATATATATATATATATATATATATATATCAGTTAGTTTAGATTCACATACTGAGATGCAGCAGATTTGAAGTGTATCTCAGTTTCAAAATGAGTAGGTGGAAGGGAGTATTGTTGAAAATAACACTTACATTATCCAGGATCTAAACAGTAATGCATATGGGTTGGTGAATGGTCAGAGGACAAATGTGAATGAACAGCTTTCAGCGCTGTTGCATTTTAAATGACAACTGCAAGGTCATGCAACGCTGTACCCATATGAAGTCTTTATCATTTTTTTTCACACAAATAGAGCTTTCTTTTGGTTGTATTAAACCACCATTTTTGCTAAATAAATAAAAAAATGCCAAACAAATAATAATAAAAAAAAAAACTAGTCTTTCTTGGTTTGTTATAAAATGTTTTAAATAAATAATTTTTCTTCATACATTTAGGCTAACATGTATTCTGCTACATTTCTTTGGTGAAAATAACCCAGATCAGTGTATATTATTTAGTCTGTTGGAAAGTTATAGAGTCCACAAATGGTATATATATATATATATATATATATATATATATATATATATATATATATATATATATATATAAATGTATCAATTCTGATTTACTGACACCCTATCTCATTTCTTGAGATCTTAAAGTGACAGGACAGTACAAATAATCCCCTAAATTACCCTTTTGGATATTAAAAAGTCTGAGGTATTTAGTAAGAGGCATGGTGCATTTTTTGAAGTTGTAATTTTTTTGTCACAATTATTTGGAATAATAATATATAAAATAATAATAAAATATTGTTTTTCAAAATTTTTTATTATATTTTTTATTTTATTTATTTTCTTTTATTTTATTTTTACATACTGTGACCAGAGCAATACATTAGTAACACTGTGCCATTCTGGGGAGTAAATCAGGATTTTTTTTTTTTTTTTTACATACTATGATTGTATATAGCATTGAAATTCACTGCTGTAAGCAAAAACCTTTACTGAATGACAGTGGGTAGACACTGTGTATTGTTGTAGTGAAAAAGAAAATGGTAACTGCTCCAACCCTACAATATATTATTAATGTAGTGCCACTATGAAACTACTGTGCTTATTAAAAAATCATAATAATAATTTTTGTGGACAAAACTCTAGAGCTAATAACATCCCCTGTGTACACATTCACATATGTCCGAGTATGTCTGTGTATTGTTGTGCTTAGCTGTGATTGGCCACAACTAATTACATAGTAGTGGGCTGTGATTGGCCCAGTCTGTACCATGTGTTCACTGTAACAATTGCAGTCGTGCGACATTGTACCCAAGTGAAATTGATGTCTTTTTTTTCCTCACAAATAGAGCTTTCCTTTGATGGTATTTCATAACCCTCTACGGTTTTTATTTTTTGCACTATAAACGAAAGAAAACCGACAATTTTGAAAAAAACATTTTTTTTTACTTTCTGCTATAAAACATTCCCAATAAAAATAAAAAAAATCAATTTTTTTCATCAGTTCAGCTCAATATGTGTTCTGCTACATATTTTTGATAAAAAAAAAAAAAAATCCAAATAAGCGTATATTGATTGGTTTGCGCAAAAAATTATAGCATCCAAAAACTATGGGATAGATTTAGGGACTTTTTTTCCTTTATTTATTGTTTTTACTAGTAATGGTGGCAATCAGTGATTTTTAGCAGGACTGTGACATTGCAGCAGACAATTTTTTTCTAACAGTGTGAGGGAGGTACTGCCTGGAGGAAAAGAGAGATTATGTTTCAGCCTAGCTGAAACACAAAGGGCCTGATCCACAAAAACCCGGCGTAACTTAATTTTTCCCGTTTAAGTTACACCGTCGCAAAATCTCTACCTAAGTGCCCGATCCACAAAGCACTTACCTAGAAATTTTGAGTGGTGTAACTTAAATCCGTCCGGCGCAAGGCGTTCCTAATCTAATGGGGCGAGTCCCATTTAAATTAGGTGCGCTCCCGCGCCGGAAGTACTGCGCATGCTCCTGATGTTATTTTCCCGACGTGCTTTGCACGGTTTTACATTGCGCCGGGTTTTGAGAATCGCGACGGGCGAAAAAAAAAAAAAAAAGAGTTGCGGCGGAAAAAAAAAAAAAAATGACAGCGACGCGGGATAGAAGGGTATACTTTTACATGGTGTACTAAGTTTACACCTTGTAAAAGCAGCCCTAATTTTGCGACGGCAAACTAATATATATAAAAAAACGAAGCGTAAAAGCTTTGTGGATCTCCGTAAGTGCTAATTTGCATACCTGACGCTGGATTTCGACGAGAAATGCCCCCAGCGGCGGCTGCGGTACTGCATCCTAAGATCCGACAGTGTAAGTCCCTTACACATGTTGGATCTTCTGCCTATCTATGAGAAACTGATTCTGTGGATCAGTTCCATAGATAGAAACAGGGATACGACGGCGTATCAGTAGATACGCCGGCGTATCCCTTTTGTGGATCAGGCCAAAAGATCTTTTCTTTACTTCCTGAGGGATAAGCAGTTTGCCTTGTGTACATAGGCACACCTCTAATCCCTCTCTTCACAGAACAATCGGCCATCGCAGCCACCGGACTCGCTGATTGGCTCCCGCTGTGTCCAATAACAGTGGCAGCAGTGCTCCGGCGGTACACGTGCGCCCCCTACACCACGTGCACAACATCACATAAAGGTACATGATTTTGCTCAGCCGAAGTATATGTACGGTGGGTTGGCTGGAAGCGGTTAATGCATGTCAAAGGTACATAGGGCATCGTTTTTAGCTCACAATAAATGCTTGTCAAATGCAACATACAACAACACTATAGCTGCATTTGTGAGGCGTCAGTATTTTTTGAGCAAGTGTGAACAAGACCTAAAAGGCAATTTCCACTTACCTCCTGTGGTCCTGTTAACACTTTTGCATTGTGTTTCCTGAAAATCATTAGCAGCTTAGTTATTGAGCAATTTACTGTAATTGGTTTTGTTAAATGCATGACTTGCTTAAAAAAACTCTTAGGCCTTGTACTCACGACCGGATCTGTGCGCTGGAAACTGTCTGCCCGACAGTTTCCGGCGTACAAGGCTGATTTGTGTTTTGTTCCGCTGGCGTGTACACACCAGCGGACCAAATTCCCGTCGTACCGGAACGCGTGCACGTAAACTACGTACGACGTCACTATAAAGGGGAAGACCAAAGTTAATGGCGCCGCCCTCTGTTCCTCTTTTGCTAGTTACGGGTTTGCTCGTGTTAGTGAAGGTTTGGTTAGAGCTGATTCGCGCTTCTCGGTCTCCAGGCTTTGACAGCGTGTATTCACGGGTTCAGTGCGTGTGCTTGCGGTAACGTAGTTGTCATTCGGCTATAGGCAAGCAGGTTGTTTCTGCTTTAGCAGTTGCATCCTGTGCGCTCGTATCTGTTTGTCACGCGTTTGTCGCAGGTAGTGCTGGATTTGCGAGTGCTTTCTGTTTCAGTGTGTTCTTGACTGACCAGCCGGCCGGTTTGAAGCCATGATGGAGCAGCAGCGTCAATTTTCGCGAGTTGGTGCTGTTTATGGGATGGCTGCTGGATATGTTCATTTGTCCAGTACTTTGGCCAGAAACAGGGGGCGGAGGCGTTTCTGGACCAAGAATTGGTTGCGCCAGCGTGACCAGTTCTCACATATGCCTCTGCTTAGGGAACTCCAGGAGAATAATCCTAATGACTTTAGGAATTTTCTCCGCATGACGGACCCCGTATTCAACCGTCTGCTGGATCTTCTGTCCCCCTATATCACGAGGCAGGACACTGTGATGCGCCAAGCCATCACGGCCGAGCAGAGGCTTATTGCCACGTTGCGGTACCTGGCGACTGGGAGGAGCCTGCAGGACCTCAAGTTCTCGACAGGCATCTCTCCGCAGGCGCTTGGGGTCATCATACCGGACACGTGTGCTGCCATCATCAAAGTTATGCATGAGGAGTATATTAAGGTAAGTTTCCTGGCTCTAATAATGTGGCCAACTAACTTTCTTTTTATTTTCCCAGATATGCTGTGTGTTTAACTAACGTTACCTTTTCTCCCTATGCATGTTGATATCAGCTTTACATGTTTTATTCTTGGCCTACCTGCATATTTGTCCCTTACCCAATATTAACCTGTCCAGCATGCTATCCTAGGGACAAACCCACCTTGCCATTTTTTCAAACAGGACTTTTTGGTTTTTGTGCCCCCCCCCCCCCCTTCAAACTTTTATTGTCCCCATCAGAGGGCTGTGGAGTCTCTTAATGAAGTGGCCCTATATATTTCATTTCCCAAATTCTCCATGCACATTTTTCTAATGCAATTTTAATACTGTGAACTGTCACAAGGATGCTTGTAGGATGTATTTGTTACAAAGTACTAAATCTCTAATTTTGTTTGTCCCCACAGCTACCCTCCACACCACAGGAATGGCAGTCTGTGGCTTCCCAATTTGCCCAGCGGTGTGATTTTCCAAACTGCGGTGGAGCAATAGATGGGAAACACGTCCGCATTGTGCCCCCACCCCGCTCGGGGTCGTACTATTATAATTACAAGGGTTATCATAGTATTGTGTTGATGGCGGTGGTGTCGGCACAGTATGAGTTTCTATATGTGGACGTGGGGAAGAACGGCCGGATGTCTGATGGGGGAGTGTTCGCACGGACTGATTTCTATGATCGTCTCCAAGCTGGTGGTCTGGCATTGCCACCAGATGAAGATAATGTGGAAGGACTTCCGTTTGTGTTCCTAGCGGACGAGGCTTTCGGGCTTGGTCCTCACCTCATGCGGCCTTTTCCCCAGAGGACCCTCACCTCAGAGAGGAGTGTGTTTAATTTTCGGTTGGCCAGGGCTCGGAGGGTAGTCGAGAATGCCTTTGGGATACTCACCAACCGGTTCCGCCTGTTCAGGACATCGATACATCTGGCGGAATATAAATTGGACACCGTTGTATTTGCCTGCTGCATTTTGCACAACTTTTTACGCAGGCACTCCCAGACGTACCTACCCGACATCGGTTCTGAGGCAAGACTACCCTCAGATCCCCTTCCCGGGCTGGACACTGGTCGCGCTGGCTTGGCCCCCCAATCAGCTCGTGAGGTACGCGACAAATATGTTGAGTACTTCATGGGTCGGGGGGCCATTGCTATGCCAGATCATATTTCTTTCTAATTCGGCCCCCAAAGAAAGGAATATTCTAAAAAATAATAAATAATTAGACCATTGGACTTTATACAGTTGTTTGTCATTAATGCTTTTTCTCTTTTTCTGTCTTCCTGGTTCTCTAACTAACTTCTTCAATTGTAATGCATAATTGATTTCTCCACTTTTAGTAACTAACCACATTTTGCACATTATTCACTCATCTACAAACAGGGTATTGAGTCTAGAAATAAGAAGCAACTCCATTTGTAAATGTTGAGGTCAATTTTTTTTAATTTTTGCTTGTTCATGACCCCAAAAATAATTTTATATTTTTTTCATTACTCCCTGCTTTTGTACTTAGGAGTCTTCAAAATTTTTTTAAAATTTTCTTTTTTTTTTCAGGTAATTCAACCAAAAATATTATGCAGATTATACATTTATTAACAAGTTCACTTTTTTTTTCATCAAATATAGTTAGATTTATTGTTTACATATATATATATATATAGATTATATTTGGTGGGGTGTTTACCGCCTTAATTTTTTTTTTGGCCATATTTTTTAGGCACAAAAAACAATAATTTTTTAACCATTTTTTTTTTTTTTGGTGTGTTTTTCTAAAAGAAAATTTTTAGGTGAGAATTTGGAGTCAAATCTCTACTTCACTAAATTCAGTGATTAGAGAGATTTATAATTCTATATATATATTTTAAAAATTTTTTGGCGTTGTTTATTCTTTATGGTCTAAACTTTATAGTATCCCAAAATGTTCAACATGGTCAAAAAGTAACAAAATCCAATTCAAAAAATATAAAAACTCACAACAGCAGTCAGTCATGGTGTGCTTTCACACTGGAACACGCCAAAATTGGAAGATACACACATTCAGTGCAAACTCGCCAAATGTCATTGGTTCAACAGACAAATGGCCACATGTGCTATCTGACATCATGGGTGATCAATGTCTGTGTTTTGTGGGAGCAAACCCTTCCTCTCAACTACTTGAGGATGGAGGAGGGGGTTGGACCCACAAAGCACAGACATTAGATATTCTGTGATGGCAGATAGCACATGTTGGCACACTGTGTGTGTATATTCAAATTTTGGCGTATTCATTATTCAAACTGTAAAAATGTTTGTGGGGGCGGGGGATGGGCGGGGGGTGTTTCAGTCTTTGACACGGCCCATCATGTCAATAATGTTCTTAAAATTAGATTCGATCACCATCATTCTTTGCCGCATATTGTCCATTTCCGTGCTGCATTCCAAAAGGACATTTGTTACATTCTGTTCCATGAGAAACATCCTTTCACGCATATTGTGCATTTCAGTGCTGCACTCCATTACCTGCTGAATAATTATAGCAGCACTTGCACGTGAAAATATTGGCACACCATCCTCCTCCCCTAAAACAACAAAAAAAAATGGCATTTACAATATTATTTTTCAATGAGGCCTATCTACATATGTTTTTTGGAATCAAGCTAGGGTGACACTGACCTGATGGGCTTCTCCTTTCCACCTCTTCGACATCTTCTATCACTCCTCCTTCTTCCACCACCTCCCCATCATCTTCTATCACTCCTCCTTCTTCCACCACTTCCCCATCATCTTGGACTCCTCCTTCATCCATCAATCCACCTTCTTTCAATTCGCCAAATTGTTCTTCCGCCACTTGCCCTTCATCTGCTATGACTTCTAAGTCCAAAATTACTTCTTCCTCCTCTCTTCCTTCCTCCTCTCCTTCCACATCCTCCTCTCCTTCCACATCCTCCTCTCCTTCCACATCCTCTTCTCCTTCCACATTCTCCTCTCCTTCCACATCCTCTTCTCCTTCCACATCCTCCTCCTCCTCCACATGTTGAGATGGCAGATTTTGGCCTTGTCTGGCCCTCTCTGCCTCCTCCAAATGCTGGCGACTTCTTTCCCCTGAAATAAACCAAAAAAAATGTAGACTCATCAGCACACAGATATTGGAGAGCATAAATCGCACACATTGCTTAGAAGATGCTTTCATTTAGTTACTTTTATCTTTCACCAAACCTACATTTTGCAATTACTTCTATATGGCAAGCTCTGATCCTGCCCCTTTTTAGCAAAGTGACACACATGGATGTCCCCCCTAAACTGTATTTCTGGGAGACCCTACCAAAACCCATTTTTGATTTGGGGAGACACAGGTGCTCTGCATTGCAGATGTGAAAACATCTGCTTTATTACCACTGTTTTTAGAATGAATCCTGTTTGCCTTTCCCATTCTCATACTTTTTTTTTCTAGAACTAGCTTTTACACAATGTTTACAAACAAAGTTTTTGGCCAGTGAGCCATGTCCAGGTGTGTTGTTCCTGTAATAACCGAGCCTTTCTGATAAACTATGTGATGTTACGTTGTTTACTAAGAACACTGTTTGTAAATATGTAGTTATTTATGTTCTAAAAAATAAATAACAACATGTCTTTAAAATTACAAGCTGGCCAAGGAGGCAGATGGTGAAATATACATGGCAACACATTATTGCAGACAATCACCACCCCCCCCCCCCCCAAACCCAATATATATTTACTTACTTTTACGCAGAATTTTAAGTATTTTCTTCATCTGATGTGGCTCCCTCAATTTTAAGTCTGACCATCGTTTCCTCAGCTGTTCCTTGGACCTGGTGATCCCAAACATCCTCTGCATTCTCCTCGCCACCTTGTCCATAATATGTGCCTTTCGGCGGTTAGGGGTCTTGTATGGCCCTAATTCCCCATCATAGTCCTTCTTTCGCATGATGTAAACTAACTCCACCATTTCCTGGAACCGCATATTAGTGGCTTTATATCTTCTTTTCCTTGATCGGGACGTCCCTGCCTCTGTCCCTTCACTTGTGGCATGAGAGCATCGTGCCCGCTCGTGTGACATCGCCATCTTTCCTTTCCCACAGAGATTATGGGCGTGGAAAAGATGAATTCTTACGCCATGGGCGGAGAAGAGGGCGGCGTTTAATACATACGCGGAGTGTAGAGAATGCAAACAACGTGTTTACGTCCGTTACGCGGAGAATCTTCGAGCGCATCCAGAACATACACAGTTAACGCCATATTTCCTAAACTCATTGATTAGGGGCCTCGCAAAGGTGACGAGGGCGGGGTTTCATAAATACGCGGAGTGTTTAAAAGGTTTACGCCGTGATTACGCATCTTACGCGGTAATTAGGCGAGCGTGAGAAACGAGGAGCGAGAGACAGGAAGGTAAGGAAATTAAAAATGTGATCAGCAGAGGCCTTGAAAATGTAGACACATGGGATGGGGGTTTGGGCTGTTGGTTGCACCCTTTTTAAGCTATTCTGTCTATGGGGTACCACAATGTTATTTTGGTATCCAAATGCTTTTGGACACCTCACAAAATAGAGATGTGAACAATGCTGTACCTCATTGACAAGTTTTTGAATGGTGTATTCAGATCAGGCAAAGTATTGTTCAAGTGTTGGTTGTACAGAGGTCATTAGGAAGTGTCTTTTATGTCATCCATTGTCAGGGGCATGAGATTTACACAGGAAAGAGTGCCTAGATGAATACTGTCATTTGTAAGCATTGTTTATTTTTCAATATTAAAAATATTTACTGCAATGTTAACAATGGCTCTGCATCTAGCAAATCAATGTTTGGTACAACCAATGCGGCCGAGCTGACAATCATTGTTTAAACAAGAGAGACTGTGTTTGTAATTAGATATAGGTAATAAATTTAAAGACACATATTATATCAAGGTCAACGCTGATCCTTTTGAATATTTATTTTTCTTTGGTTTATGTTTTTTGAATCTAGACTCAAAAAAAAATATCATATTTCAAAAAGTAAAATGGACCAACTACAAACCAAGGAAGCTATAGAGGCCTTACTACAAAAATATCAGGACACGCCCATCCTGTGGAATTCAAAACACGCATTATATTGTAATAAAGATGTACGAGCGGCAGCACTAGAAGAGCTAGCAAACTATATGCAAACATGGGTGCCAGGATGCACTGCCAACATGGTGAAGGATAAACTTGCCAACCTCAGAAGCACATACAGGAGAGCATACAAAGCTAATAAATTAAAAAAATCGGGAGCAGCAGCAAGACAAGCAAAGGAACCCAAACTGTGGTATTATAAACAGATGGCTTTTTTGCGGGACGAAATGGAAGGCAGGAAAACGATGTCCAGTCTTTCTTCCAACCTTTCCTCCATGCTACCTTCCAGCGGACCTTCCCCAGATGACCACAGCCCTGCAGAGTCGGAGGAAGAGGGCCTGGCTGACAGAGATGCAGATCTGCCACCCTTCGATGAGGAGGTATAGTAGTTTCCTCTATATTTATGGCGTAAATAATTCTTGGTGGATTAATGATTAGATATTGTAAAAATAAAACCAAGCTGGAAAAAAGCAAACAAAAAGGTGTACAGACAAATAGGTGTCAGGGATGACAACTGCAGGGGTCAGAAGTAGAGTGTATTCAAGTAATAATGAACAGAAAATACTGAACGAAAAACATGAAAATGAGTGTGGTTTTATTTAGCGAAATTGTAAAAAAATTCTTATTTTTTCCACACAGGAAGAAGAGATCAGCCAGGAGGTGGCAGATCCTCAGGTGTCTGTCAGCCAGGAGGAGGCCGGGGTCAGTGGCAGCCAGGAGGAGGCCGGGGTCAGTGGCAGCCAGGAGGAGGCCGGGGTCAGTGGCAGCCAGGAGGAGGCCGGGGTCAGTGGCAGCCAGGAGGAGGCTGGGCCCAGTGGCCTGCAGCAGGTCCACCCGGCCAGGAGAACCACCACCAGCCAGTCTTCTCCCCCCCAGGTGAGGCCATCAGGCCGAAGGAGGCAGTTGAGGCCTGTGGAGGAGGCAAGCCTCCGCATGATCCAGGAGGCAAGCGCCATCATGAGGGCCCCCCTCAACCCCACAGAGGCCTTCAGTGCCTCATTGGCCCATGATTTAAATGAAGGGGAGGAGGACCAGAGAAGACTGGCAAAGGCCCTGATGAACCAGGTCCTTTGGTGGATGCAGAGGGGCCTGCTGACCCCAGACACTGGGCTATGTGACCCGGCCCGGCTTGCGGAACACCATCCTCCTGCTGCCACATCAACCCCACCTGCAAGACCCCGTGTTCGATCCGCTGGAAGGCTGCCTGGAGGGAAGGCTGGAAAGAGGAGGAAACGTTGATTTTCTGCCTTCCATTTCCTTCCACATAAAGGACATCGTGTTTGTACTACCACAGTTTGGGTTCCTTTGTTTGTGTGCTGCTGCTTCATATTTTTGTGTTTGGCTACTGAGGCTTGGAAGTTTATCCTTCACCATGTTGGAAATGCAAGTTTGCATATAGTTTGCTATCTATTCTAGTGCTGCCGTTCTTTTTATTTTTTTGTGATGACATTTGCCTGAATAAAAGGCCTTTTGCTTTCATTTGAAAACATGTCTATTGTTTGATATACTGTGGGGATTATTAGGCAGCAAACCTTTAATAAATATACAATGGGTAATTTACAAAGGACACACTCCTTGGGGGGGGGGGGGACATTTGGTGTGCCAACATGGTTTAATATTCTCTAATGAAACACCAAAAAAAAAAAATAAATTTCAAAAAACATGTAAAAAAAAAATAGTTTAAATGGTGACATAACTAGAAACAAAAAAAAAAATTAAAAAAAAATGAACATTCCTTTACAAAAATGACTACTCTAAATTATGGAGGACCACCAACCAAAACACACGTCTGGCATAGAAAACATTATTAAAGGATTACATCACAAGCAAGAAATGTGACATTTCAGTATGGGACAACTCTATTGAAATTGCATCAGCAAGAGAACGGGGTTATTCTAGCAAGAGAAGAATTAATAAAACGAGGCTTTAAAATGTGGTTTAGTGCGCCTTTTTAAGACATTGTTCTCTTGCTAGAATAAAAGGTTTCTAATGACGAATGTGCCATATCCCAAAGAAACGCGAGTTTTACCTGAACGAGCGCTCCCGTCTCCTCATTTGGACTGAGCATGCGCGGGGTTTTTGTACGCTGCTTTTGTGTACAGACGACCGAACATGTCTGACGGACACGATTCCAGCAGACTGTTTTAAAGCAAGACCAGGAAACAGTTGTTCGTTGGAAAACGGTCTGGCCGACGATTGTTTGCTGGAATTCTGTACGTTACTGCCTACACACGAACGAACATGTCCGCTGAAACTGGTCCGCGGACCAGTTTCAGCAGACATGTTTGGTCGTGAGTACGAGGCCTTAAACTAAGATTTTTTATTTTTTTTGGTTCATTGTTCTAATTGAGTGCTACAGCTAGCTGTCTGCATAAGAGGAAGTAGTATGTTTTTTTTTAACTGCTGCTGTCATTCTATGCATGACAAACATACTTTAATCTCTTCTTGAGTTTAATCTCTACTTTACTTTAACGTTATTATTTTTTTATCTAGTGCCTTCATTCGCAAAACCTCGCCAGTAATTGAATTATTTTTTCATGGTTCTTTTAAAATTGTAATCCACATGAATTAACCACTTGCTTGCTGGGCACATAAACCCCCCTCCTGCCCAGACCAATTTTCAGTTTTCAGCGCTGATGCACTTTGAATGAGAACTGCGCGGTCATACAACACTGTAATTTTTTCCCACAAATAGAGCTTTCTTTTGGTGGTATTTGATCACCTCTGCAGTTTTGTTTATTTTTTACCTACAAAAAGATGTGCATTTATTATTTTTTGTACAGAGGTGAACTTATCCTTTAATCTCTGACCCTTCTCCATAGACTACCTCTGCATTCTACATCCATTGTGTCCTGTATAGTGACAATGCCCATAGGCGAGTGGGAGATGGTGTTGAAGATCGGAGAAACAGAGCCAGTCAGATATCTGCTATGCTCATTCTTTATATAATTTTATTCAGTTTTTGAGTGCACATATATGTACTGTTTTTCTAGTCTAAGACCCCATATAGAATAAAATAAATTAAATTGGCGCAAAAATATAAACAAACCCTTTTTTATAGCAGCTGAACACCAGGGTCAATAATCATAAAATCCCTATAGATAAACAAATGCAGATGGTGCAGCGCTAAAAATAAATATAAATCTGAAAGTTCATATAAAGTGCAATACACCTCCAGTGAGTGGTCTAGTTGATGACGGACAGATAACAATATCAGTGACTCCACAGGTGCGTAACACAAATCCACCACCACACGAATTGGCCTCTCACCTAACCAAGTGGACCCTTTAATTATGGAGGGTCACATGCGCTTTCCTTATGGATGACAGTAGATAGGTCCAGGAGCAGTCAGATGCCAGGGAGAAATCGTAAGGAACAATCCCAGGTCATGTAATGAATAAAACACAAGACATAGTGCTCTCCGTTTGTACTGGTAATTTAATTCGATAACAATAAAATGTAACACTCACAAGCAAAGCACCACGATCGGTGCCAATATGTACAGCATTGTATAGCAGACAGCGTGATGGCCGCGGGTGACGTCACACCGCTTCTTCCAAACGTGTTACGTCCCAAGTAGGCGGGGACTTCTTCAGCGCATATGGAAGCAAAGAGATCACCCGCTCTTATGTGCATATGTTGCCATAGTAACCCGGCGCAATGCTTCACCAGTAATCCAGCATACAGGGAATGTATAAACACTCATGTTTGGGACTATTACATTGCGGTATCCTAAACACAGGGAATGTGTGAACACTCGTGTCTGGGACTAGTTACATTGCAGTATCAAATACTGCAAAAGAAGCAAAAAATGCTCAGGCTAAGAAATTATTATGATACTTGATATTTTTTTTAAAAGTGCAAATTCTGCAACTATGCGAATTGCTAATAATATGGATAATAATTTTTAATCACCTAAAAATGTATTAATAAAAAAATTCTCTATAAAAATATAAAAACCAAAATTAATTATAAAATCAATTTAAGTAAAAGAAAAACGCAACATCAACCGCGGCCATCAATACATAAAACAAATTAACGATCAGTAATAAAATAATTAATATTTAATCCTCCGGGGGCAAGCACCTGGGTTTCATGTATCCAGTAGGATTTGCGTTTACTTATGTGGTTGTGGGTTGCAATATATTGGGAGGACATCTAGACCTTTGCATATGAGATTAGATGAGCATGTTAGAAATATTAAAAAAGGTTCTATTACACACTATGTATCTAGACATTTTAAATCAGCTCACCAACAGAATCCCAAGAGTTTGCAATTTTTGGGGGATTGAGAGGGTTACTAGCCATTGGAAGGGGGGGGGGGGTAATTTTATACGTCAGCTAAGTAAACGTGAATCCCACTGGATACATGAAACCCAGGTGCTTGCCCCCGGAGGATTAAATATTGATTTTGATATCAATTGTTTTATTACTGATCGATAATTTGTTTTATGTATTGATGGCCGCGGTTGATGGTGCGTTTTTCTTTTACTTAAATTGATTTTATAATTCATTTTGTTTTTTATATTTTTATAGAGAATTATTTTATTGATACATTTTTAGGTGATTAAAAATTATTATCCATATCATTAGCAATTTGCACAGTTGCAGGATTTGCACTTTTAAAAAAAATATCAAGTATCATAATAATTTCTTAGCCCGAGCGTTTTTTGCTTCTTTTGCAGTTGTTTGATACTGCAATGTAACTAGTTCCAGACACGAGTGTTCACATGTTCCCTGTGTGTGTAGGATACCGCAATGTAATAGTCCCAAACATGAGTGTTTATATATTCCCTGTGTGCTGGATTACTGGTGAAGCATCGAGCCGGGTTGCTATGGCAACTTATGCACATAAGAGCGGGTGATCTCTTTGCTTCCGTATCCGCTTAGTTCGCCTGCTCTCATGGGGTCTCCCTTCGGGGGAGCCCCACCTAGTACTGGGAGGGTTCTGTTTCGGCAGACCCTCCAAGGAATGGGGTCCGTGTTGGCTTCTCGGACCATGTGAGTACCTCAGTCCCTGTCAGAAGCCTAAAGCCCCAGGGGATCAGGGTTGGGTCCTTCTTTATGGAGGACCAATTGACGTAAGCACCCGTCTGCACGTTTTTTGTTGCACCTCTTTATGTGTGTGCACAATTTTTTTTGCAGCGGTGGAGTTTTTGGGTGTGTTTTGCACGCCATAGGCTTTTCAATAGAAAAAAAAGTGATCGATCACTGTGAAGCCCGACCTAGGTTCCCCACAGTTTGGAGAGATTTCTTCTCACTTCCTGTCGTTTCTCCAGGATAGAAAGTAACGTGACACCGACAGAAAAACATAAACTGACAAGGGTTTTATCCCATTCATACTCTATTTAAAAAAAAGAGCTGGGCACATAAATCTGCAGAGTTTTCTTATCTCTCTTCAAAGCTCTTTGTCCCATAGCTGTCTCCTGCTCCATTCTTCTGTTATCAGAATTATAACTTCTGACAACTTCTCTGTCAACTGAGATAACAGCAGCCTGAGTTTTGTGTTGGGGAGGATGCTATAAATAGATAAGCACAGAGCTGAACGATTCAACAAACAGTTCTCAAAGTCTCTACCTATGAGGAGAATAGGTGTTTGCCTTTCCTCCAATCAGCTGTCTTGGCTCTATGCCCAGACTTCATTGTAGTGTTAAACAGGAAGAGAAAATTTCCTAACACAATCTGAACTTTCTAAAGAATATATAAGGCAGAAGACAGCAGATATGCAAGTAAAATTTATGTAGGGAGATTTGTTTCATCTCTGTGTATCATCTGAGGCTGTTCACTTCACTGGGTATATGTGAGGGTTTACATTCACCTTAAGATGTCTGTCTTGTTATTTGGCATGAGAAGTGGTTTCCAACCTAACCTGATGTTAATCTGCCTATATATTCCCCTGCCTTATAAATATCGGAATAAATCTAAGATTAGATCGACAATACTGCAAGAAAATGCTATTTTAAGCAGTCTTCATAAAATGTTTCCACTGTCCTACACTCATCTAAAAGTTTAGTGCTAGAACTTAGTAATTAAAATATAGAAAATGTAAAATAGTAAGAGTCTGGGTAGTGATTTGGGCATACTATATAAAAAGGAAATCTGTGCAATAGTTTAGACCACAGTCTGTCAAAAATACTGCACGGAAATAAAGCTGTGGTATGGAATTAATAAGGTCATACAACTAGAGTGGGGCATTTATAAAGAACAACTCTGTGTTTTTCAAACTATTGCAAGTATTATGCGGAAGTGAGGGGGAGGCAGAAAAGCCATAGTGGTTGATTTGCTAAAGCCAAATAGACTGTGCACTTTGCCAAGTGCAGTTGCACTCTGCAGGTGCAGTTGCTCCAGAGCTTAGTAAATAAGGTAAAGCTTCACTTTGCAAACGGTACCCAATCACGTGCAAGAAGAAAAAAAAATCAAAAACAGCATTTTTGGTTGCACATGATTGGATGATGGAAGTCAGCAGAACTTCTGCTCATTCACTATGCTCTGAACAACTGCACTTGCAGAGTGCACCTTCTATTTGCCTTTAGTAAATAAACCCCATAGCGTCATGTTCCTTTGATCTCCAGGCAAGCAGCTAAACTAACATGCATATACTGCATGTGAACAGCCTTACCTGCCAAAGGAAGTATTTTTTGTACAGACGGTCTTGTCATGCAGGTACCCCTGCAAAATAGAATACCAGGTCCCACTGTCTCTGTGACCTCCCTGTAAGCTATTTTGCAGTTTGAAAATATAGCTTGTCTTTTACTGAGGCAATTCAAGGACAAATGGTCCTTCTATTTGAAAATGTTTGTTGCACACAACAAAGAAAATATTTGTTGATTGAAGTCCACTACGGCTCAATCATCCTTCTCTTTGAAATTTTCCAAATTTTGTCATGTTACAACCAAAAACATAAATGTATTTTTTGGGGGATTTTATGTGATAGACCAACACAAAGTGGCACATAATTGTGAAGTGGAAGGAAAATTATAAATGGTTTTCAATTTTTTCAACAAATACATATCTGAAAAGTGTGGCGTGCATTCAGGCCCCTTTACTCTGAAACCCCTAACTTCTCCTCTCCCTCTCTGCAGTCTTCTGGGACTTGTCACAGGTCCCAGAAGACTGCCGAAGGAGGCGCAGCACAGAGCGCACACGGCTGTAAAGCCGCAAGTTGTCACAGCCAGGTGCCCACAGTTGAAATGCCGGCACTGGAAAGATTGAGAAGCGACCGCTTGGGTGACCACATTGCTGGATCCTGAGACAGGTGAGTAAGTGTTTATTAACCTCCTTGGCGGTATGATTCTGTCTGGAATTACGTACCAAAAGCAGTACAATTATTTTGCAAGGAAATTTGGCGTTTTATACTGTAGGCCTGCAATTCTTAGGAATAACTCATTTAAATCTGACCAAACAAGAGTCTTGTAGGCATCCCGGGTATGAATTTTTTTTTAAAAACAAAATTATAAATTATAATATAATACATAATTATAAATAATTATAACAAATAATAATATAATTATAATAAAAATTATTCAATAATGTAATCAACTCAAAATCACTGAAATTTGCTCAGTTGCAGAATTGTCGCTGTCATTACTTTTATTTTTCTATGACGAATTTCCCCACAAATCGCTATCGCACAATTCTGCAAGTGATTATAATTTATTATCGCTGTTTTCTAGCTGCTCTAAAACCATTTTTGACATAAAGGGACACTTTTGGTTGCTATGGACAATCTATAGTTTCCAGGCAGAACAGTTTTTATTATATAAAAGTACATGTAGGACACTGGGCAGACCACTAGGGACAAGGGGGGTGTATTTTTTACATACAGTACTGTAATCTATAAGATTACAGTATACTGTATGTAATGTGTTTGTTTACTTTTTTGAATTTGGCGCCGTTCTCCGCCCTGTGCGTCGTAATGTCGCAGGGAACGGAGATCGGCGGCACACGGGGACACTGTGAATGGAGCGAGGACCCGCTCGCTCACACAGTGCGGTGGCATCGCTGGATCCAGGGACAAGGTAAGTAACTTGTCTGTGGATGCTGCGAGCAGGTAAGCCGCGCCGCTGCACGCTCTGCACATCTACCCCGAGCGTGACTCGGGGATACCGACCCTAGCATGAAAAATCCACCCCGAGTCACGCTCGGGGATACCGCCAGGGAGGTTAAAAGTCAGCAGCTACACTTTTTGTAGCTGCTGACTTTTAATAAACACAAAAGTGACTGGAGCTCCTCTTTAGATTACAAATTAAAGAAAAAAAACTGTCTTATCAGGAAATGAAGGGACTCATCATAAATGATACCTTGCCATCAGTAGGGAGGGGCCTGGAGCACCGATGAGGGACCAGAAAAAAGGAGGTTCTGGGCTGCTCTGTGCAAAACCACTACACAGAGCAGGTAAGGATAACATGTTTGTTATTTTTATAGAAAAAAATAAAACAAGACTTTAGTATCACTTTAAATACAGAATATGGTATTAGGTGAACACATCTGATTCATCAACATAGCACACAATTTGGTTTTTCTTTATCTTATACATCTACCTACACACCAGAAAACCCTTCATGAACTCAGAGGTATTTTCCATTTCCAGATATGAGTTCATAATGGTTTTCCCTTGTTACACAGGAAGGTCTATGCTTGTAGGAAACCTGTCATAAGAAAAACGTGTAGGGTAGATTGTCTATGTTGATATCATTATAAAAACACAAACTACCTGGAGGTCATACTGAACCTTTGCTTTCCATACTTCTTCATACTCTAACCCAAAATAAGTATACCGATCAGTAATTTCAGAAGATCTTTATTATTTTAGATGTGCCTTGTATATAAAATAAGGGTCATGTATGATGTTCTGCACATTAGGGTGTGTTGGCAGCTTATTTATTTTACAGAAACACATGATACCAGGGAAAATTCCACTATTTACACTAGTTACATTTAAAAGAAATATATTTCATGATTTATTAATGAATACCGAGCTGCATTCATTTGTGTTGTTTATATCTGACTAGAGGTCAGATTTTAAGGTAAACTACAACTATTAACCCCCTCACCCTTTGCCCCCAAACTAATCCAAAAAAAAATCCTAAACCGAATGTACCTTGTATTTACCTAAATCTGTTGTCATGTCATGTTTCAGTAGAAGGAAATAAATACAATTCTTGTCTTTTTCTTTTTTTTTGCTGCTTATCTTCTGTAGGGGAGATTTTTTTTCAGTTCATTGGGTCAGATCAAGGATTCACAGAGCACTAATGGATTTGTAAAATCACTGGTGTAATTACCATATTTATCGGCGTATAACACACACTTTTTTCCCCTTAAAATCAAGGGAAAATCATGGGTGCATGTTATACACAAATCCCCGCTGTCTCTGAGGGCAAGAGGAGCGTCGCTGACGTAGACCGAGCTGAGCCAAGTGTACTGTGTGCTCGGCTAGGCTCGGTTCCACTCGCAATCACGCCCAGTCCCGCCATTGGACCGTTGTTGTGTCCATCATAGGAGGTGGGCAAAGGGGTGGGACTGGGCAGGACTGCAAAACGAGCCGAGAGGAGCCGAATACACAGGACATATGGCTCTGTGTATCTCGGCGGCGCTAAATTTAAAAATACATCATGCTACAATTTTGGGCAAGGTGCAGATGGACAATATGCAAGGCTGCAAATAGACACTTATAAGGCTGCAGATGGACGCTGTGCAAGGTGCAGATGGACAATATGCAAGGCTGCAAATAGACACTTATAAGGCTGCAGATGGACGCTGTGCAAGGCTGCAGATGGATGCTGTGCAAGGCTGCAGATGGATGCTGTGGAAGGCTGCAGATGGATGCTGTACAAGGCTGCAGATGGATGCTGTGCAAGGCTGCAGATGGATGCTGTGGAAGGCTGCAGATGGACACTGATAAGGAGCTTTTAAAATTTAAGTTTTTGTTTCCTTAAACTTCCCTCCTAAACATTTTTTTTCTTAAACTTCCCTCCTAAACATTTTTTTTCTTAAACTTCCCTCCTAAACATTTTTTTTCTTAAACTTCGCTCCTATAATTTTTTCCTTAAGCTTCCCTCCTAAACATTTTTTCCTTAAACTTTCCTCCTAAACTTGGGGTGCGTGTTATATGCCGGCGCGTGTTATACGCCGATAAATACGGTACCTATAAATATTAAAATTCAGTTATTTTGTGTGCATTTAGGAATGCCCTTGGCTCTAAAAACAATCTTTTCAGCTGGGCCGGGGTACAAAAAAGCGGAACTTCCCCTTTTGAATGAAGTTCCGCTTTAAGGTGAATAACTCTACCAAGTTCACTTTAATGGACCACTTATGTATTTATACATGATAATCTCAGTCTCCTCTTCTCGAGAGAATACATTTAGTTCCTCTAATCTTTCCTCATAGCTGAGCTCCTCTATTCCTCTTATCACTTTGGTTGCCCTTCTCTGCACTTTCTCCAGTTCCCCAATATCTTTTTTTGTGAATTGGTGCCCAAAACTGAACTGCATATTCCAGATGAGGTCTTACTAATGATTTGTACACGGGCAAAATAATGTGTCTCTCTCTGAAGTCTATTCCTTTTTTTATTACACAATGTATTTTGCTAGCTTTAGAAACTGCAGCTTGGCATTGCATGCTATTATTAACCCTTTCATGGCCAAGCCTATTTCTGACATTTGTTGCTGTCAAGTCCGTATTTTTTTCTAGAAAATTACTTAGAACCCACAAACATTATATATATGTTTTTAGCAGAGACCCTAGAGAATAAAATGTCGATCATTGCAATATTTAATGCCAGCGGTTTTTGAAACACAATTTTTTGTGAAAAAATACACTTTCATTATTAAAGGGTTTGTAAAGGAAATTTGCATTTATTTTTTAAATAACAAACATGTTATACTTACCTCCACTGTGCAGTTCGTTTTGCACAGAGCGGCCCCGATCCACGTCTTCTGGGGTCCCTCGGCGGCTGTCTCGGTCCTCCCCGCAATTAGTCACCACAGTCATGCGAGAGCTCGCATGGTAGTCACTAATTACGGGCGCGCTCCTGTGATACAGCGAGCGGCCATAGTCTTTGGCTAAAATTATTGTTCTCACTCTGACGATCGCGACAATAACTCACGTGTGATTTGAACACCGTTTACATTTGCGGGTACAACTTACATATGCATTTTCTTTGCTGTGCGAGCATGTGGGGACAGGTTAAAAAAAAAATCGTATTTATTTTATAATAATAATAATAAAAAAAAAAAATGATCATCACTTTGTATTGCTGTCACAAGGAATGTAAACATCTCTTGTGACAGTAATAGGTGGTGACATGTACTCTTTATGGAGGGATCAGGGGTCTAAAAGACCCCAAATCCCTCCTTTGCACTTAAAATTATTAAGATCGCCAAAATTGGCGCCATTGTCAGCAGAGTAAACTTTTGTGATGTCGCTGCCGGGAATAAACTTCGGAAACCCGATCAGAGCCGAATCTGACTTTGTTCGGGTCTCAGCCTAGCCGGCGGACACGTGGCTGGTGGCTTGGGTCTCCCAGTGGGATGGGGGCCCCTTCAATCCATAAACACAAATTTGCATACGATCGGCGTGAAGGGGTTAAGCATAACTTCACTCAAAAAATGAAATGGTTTTCTCCCTCCCTCCTGCCTATAACTGAGCTACAGTTTTTTTTGGTGGGGGGAGGGAGGAGTACTTGCTCCCACTTCCGCCATCCTAGCCCAAAGCCTAGTACACACTTAAGAGGGGGTGACATCCCTTTCTCCACCCTTTACTCTCTTGCAGCCTTCTGGGACACATGACATGCCCCAGGAGTCTACGGGACTATTCATATAGCACTCCATGAGCTTGTGCATGCACAGTGGGGTTCCGGCTGTGGTTCATCAGAAAGGCACAGCCAGCTCCCATATCAAAGATGGAAGCACCAGGAACCCGCAGTAGAAAGAAGAACTTGTTGTGGGAAGACAGCGCTGGACCCCAGGCACTGGAAAGTACCTGTTTTTTTTTTTAAAGCCAGCATCTTTTATAGCTGATGACTTAGCAAAAAAATAATGTTCCTCTTTAAGGAATCTATATGCTTAAGCTATGACAGATGCTAGCCAGAACAATACAAAAATGCTTCTAATATATCTGAACAATCAGCTCAGTCATTACACAGATAGCCAGAGAGTCGAACAAGGGGATGCCCAGTGGTATGAAGTAACACACTTTTTATGTTGGAGACCATGTGGCAATCATATAGCCTGATATGGTGCTCATTCTATAACATACTATAGTCTCTAAGGTTATGCCATGGTAACTTTGCACTGTGCTATGCTCAAGTTGCAGAAAACATTCACTTGATCTCATAGGTTTGCACAGCCTATTGTATTAGGGTGTGCACCTCAAAGCTCCAACACATATGCCTTTGTGACATATTAACCGGCCTCTACCCCACTCGTTATCCTAAAACAATGCGGGGGGGAGCAGGTGAGCACACAGGGTGACCTGGACAGTAGAAAGAAAAGAAACTGGAACAAGAGGGGTGGCATACATTGGTACCAATCCCATGTATTTTCCTCCCGTGGCAGCTGAATATCGGCTTGAGGAGGAGAAGCCTACTTCCAGCTGCTGCAAAAGAAAATACAGATTGGTCCATTCATTTTCACTCCAGCCGCCTATTCTTTTCAGGTTCTACGGGTCGGCAAGTAAGGGCCGCGGCTTACCTGTCACCTGCCCACAATTGAGGGGTTACACACTCCAGTATTAGGGTGTGACCAGGAACACCTTGCACACCCCTTGCGCATGCCTATGCTTGTTCTGTTTTGAGCTTTATAATATCCGACTAATCTAATATCCTAAAACACCAATGAAGGTCTGATAAAAATAAGTATAGTTGAGGTACTTTTTTCTTTATCACAGATCTCCATCAGGAGACAGCATATTACAATGCTATTTTAGGCAGCAGAAAGAGGAAGATACCACTTCCACATTGTAGCTCAAAGATGTATGTGAAGAAAAAAGTAAAAAGTTCTGAATTGTGCCTCTTGCATTTTGGGTGAGGAGATTACAATAAATTGATTTAAGCAACGGTACACTGAAAATGAAACTTTAACCTGTAACAGGATGTGTCTTGTGGGAACTTTAGTGCATTTCTTGGGGGCTGAGTATGTACGTAACATATATCACTTACAAGTATAGTATTTGGAAATTAACCAAGGGGAAATGCTTGCGGGGAGGTAAATATGAGACGCATGTGACAAATACAGCAACATTTGAGGTTTACTAGACTAACCCCAACAAAGATATAGCCATTTGCTTAGATATACAGTGTTACTAGCTCTGCATTTGTCTACATTAACCAGTTACATCCCTGCACCTGTAAACCAAGAGCAATGTTTCAGCTATGGGCCCATCAATTCAGCAATAGTTTATCATTAACTGCTTGCCGACCACCTCACGTAGGAGTACGGCGACAGAGCAGCTCTCCTGCATTGGATTACATGTCTAGTACGTGATCCAGCACTTCCGGTTTGGGGGCTGCCGCTGTGCGCCAAGCTCATCAGCGGGTCCCAGACAATGATTGACCACTGGCACCCACTGATCAGCAAAGACAATATAAACAATACAGAGCCCTGTCCTGTCAGCAAGGATGTGATGGTTTTTGTTTGCAGGGGATAAAAACCGGTGCTCTGTCAAAATAGCAAAACCCTCAGATTAAAGCGGAGGTCCGGCGTTAAAGAAAACATTTTTTATTGCATATGTTTTATAGCAGAACATAAAAACCCAGTGGTGATCAAATGCCACCAAAAGAAAGCTCTATTTGTGTAAAAAAAAATTATAAAAATTGTATTTGGGTACATTGTTGCGTGACCGCACAATTGTCAGTTAAACTAAGGCAGTGCCAAAAAGCAAACATGTCCTGGTCATTAAGGGGGTAAATCTCCCAGAGGGCAAGTGGTTAATCAAGAGAACAAAGTAATGCATAACTCATTTTTAAAGCAAGCCTTCTCCTGGTAATATTGTTTTGCAAATATTTTTTCACATAGGTAAAAAAGATGTCACTCCATTGTTTGTTTTAAAATAACTTACTGTAGATAAAAGATTCAATTGTATTCTGTCATTTGTCCCGATTATATTACCTATACTATTTAATTTTTAGTACAAAGCGTTTCAAAGTTAATACTAAATCAAAAACAAAAAAAAGAAGAGAACCCATTAAAAATATCAAAGACATTTTTGGAGTAATAAAAAAATGATTGCAAAAAAACAAATAAACAGAAAATATCTAATGCCGCATACACACGGCCGTTTTTCATGTCATAGAAAAAACGAAGTTTTTCTCAACGTGATTCCTCTCAAGCCTGCCTTGCATACACACGATCATGATAAAAAATGCTCAAGCAAAGCGTGGTGACGTACAACGGCACTATAAAGGGGAATTTCCATTCAAAAATTCTGTCATTTTTTTTTTTGGTAAAAAAAATTCTCCATAGGTAAGATTCATGAGATTAATCATGGTGACCACTGTAACAGGACTAAAAGTGATGAGAAATCCAAAATGTTATAGTTGTCACAGAAATAAGAGGTAATGTAGACACCTGTTCCGGTGTCAAAGAAGGAATTTTATTTCACTTTGGGAAAATTTATTTCCACTGATGTTGTCCTTTTGCTGTTTAAATGTCTCAGTCTCAATTAAAGATACAGTGGAACCTCGGATTACGAGCATAATCCGTTCCAGGAGAATGCTTGTAATCCAAAGTACTCGCATACCAAAGCGAGTTTCCCCATTTAAGTCAATGGAAACGAAAATAATTTGTTCCACATTGACTTCAATGACATGCAATACCGCATGTGGCCAGAGGTGGGGAACCGGAGAGCAAAACGATGTGTTTTGCCCGTCGAGTTTCTTGGCCGTGTGTACGCGGCCATAGTAGACTTCCAGCAGAGGCAGTCAACAATAAGTGGATTCAAACATGCTTGGACTAACATAGATCTATACTCAGACAAAAAAGTTAACAAAAATAATAAGGGCGGATGCAATGGACCACTTGGTATTCTTTCTGCTGTCACTTTTCTGTTTGTATATATTTTATCAGTAGATACACATGCCCTCAGTGGCAGAATATGTTTCCAACGGTATGTATGTTGAATGCTGTGTCATAGTGTGACATAGCATTTATTAAAGCATGTAAAGCTGTCATGCTTTGTACCAGAAATATCATTATACTGTCAATTTAAATGGGACAAATTATAAAATGTATTAATTACAGAAAAAACGAAATTGTTTTAACTGTTCAAAATAGAAAAAAGCTAATTTTTTTATGTCTTCTTGTCTAAAGATTACATAGAAAATAAAATCATTTTTGCAAGACATTTTTACCAAAAAAGCCTAGTTCCCCCTCCACCAAAAAAAAAATATAAGAAAGGGGGATGCATTTGTTAGCTTAAGTAATGACAAAGTTGCCATTGTATAAGCAGGCCATTAGAGTAAATGTAAAACATTGCTATGGCCCATAAGGGAAATAAAAGTAAGAGAGCTAAAAAGGTTAATTATTTTTGAGTTCATGTGTGATTCTTCGGTCTACATGTAGTCACTAATGTAGTCAATAATGAAATTGGTCATCTAAAACACAATGTCAGTTAGGTTAAAGTATAATTAAAGGCAAAACTTTTTTTTTCGTTTTAGACAGAATGGAGAGGGATTAGGACACCTGAAGCCTCGTACACACGGCCGAGGAACTCGACGTGCCAAACACATCGAGTTCCTCGGCCAGTTCAGCCCTGAAGCCGCCGAGGAGCTCGGCGGGACGAGAGCTCCCATAGAACAACGAGGAAATAGAGAACATGTTCTCTATTTCCTCGCCGAGGTCCTCGTCGGCTTCCTCGGCCGAAAGTGTACACACGGCCAGGTTTCTCGGCAGAATTCAGCCAGAAACTCGGTCGGAAGCTGAATTCTGCCGAGGAAACTGGTCGTGTGTACGGGGCCTGACAGTTTTTATTGCAATCTGTGCCCCCGTTAGGGAGATTCACCCTCTCTATTTCTCCTGTTTACCATAATCATTGAAAGTAAAAGAAAATCCCAAATTTTGGGTTGTCTCCAGAAAAGAAATAGAGGGGAAATCTTCCAATGGGAACACTAGTTCTGATGACCCGGGGGTCCCCAAGGAATTACCTTAAAGTGAAAGTGGATGTAAACCACCACATATACCCAGTGAAATAAACAGCCTCAGATGATACACAGGGATGAAACAAATCTCCTTATATAAATTCTTCATCTCTATATATTCTTTAGAAAGTGCTCTTCATGTTTAAGTTTTTTTCTTCCTGGTTCACACTGGTAGTGGATTATTGACATACAACCAAGACAGCTGATTGGAGGAAAGGCACACTCTCCTCATAGGCAAAGGATAAAAAGGAATGTGCAGAGGTCTGCTCTTAGACGGAAAGCTGACTGCTAATCAATTTATAGCAACCTCCCCAGACACACTCTCCCGTTTTGGAGAATGGGTGAGAAGTTATCAGGGTGATAACAGAGCTACGGAGCAAGAGACAGCTATGGGACTTAAAAGTGCTTTGAAGAGAGATAAGAAAACACTACAGATATATGTGCCCAGCTCAAATTTCATGAATCGGGTTTACATCCACTTTAAATTGCCAGGATTTCCTCTCACTTCCTGTTTGGTTATAGGATAGGAAGTGAAGGGAAATCTCCACAATGCGACACAGATGGGGAAGCACATTTTTATGACTTGTTATCTATAGATTACATTGAAAATAAAATCATTTTGCGAGACATTTTTACCAAAAAAAAGCCTATTTCCTCGCCCACCAAAAAATGTTTTAATAGGGATTAATTTGTTAATTTAAGTAATGACAAAGTTGCGACTGTATAAGCAGGCCCGTATGGTAAAGGTAAAAATTGCTATAGCCCATAAGGGAAATAAAAGTAAGAGAGCTGAAATGGTTAATTATTTTTGAGTTCATGTGTGAGTCTTCGGTCTACATGTAGTCACTTTGTTATAAAAAAATGAAATTGGTCATCTAAAACACACTCTGGGTTATCTACTAAAACTGCATGGTGCAAAATCTGGTGCAGCCGTGCATAGAAACCAATCAGCTTCCAGGTTTTATTGTCAAAACTTTATTGAACAAGCTGAAGTTAGAAGGTTATTTTCTACCATGCACAGCTGCACCAGATTCTGAGTGTACCGTTTTGGTAAATCTCCCCCACTGTCAGTTAGGTTAAAGTATAACTGAAGGCAAAACGATTTTTTTTTTTAGAGGGATTAGAACATCTGACAGTTTTTATTGCTGTCTGTGCTAGGGTTGCCACCTCATCCCTTTAAAACCAAACACATATGAATTACACAGGTTCTGAGGCAAATTTAATGCAGAAAGGGCACTAAGTGAGTTTAATTACCACCTTAATCAGCCTCAGAACTTGTGTAATTCATATGTGTTCGGGTTTAAAGGCATGAGTTGGCAACCCTAGTCTGTGCCCCCATTAGGGAGATTCACCCTCCTCATTTGTCCTGTTCACCATTATCATTGAAAGTGAAGATGGAAGTGAAGGGAAATCTCCACAATTTGACACAGATGGTGAAAAAAAAAACTGTGCCAGGTGTATAACCTTCCCTTACTCTATCCTATATAGACTTTAAGTCAGGAAAAGGTATTTACTAGGTAGTTGTTTTCATAACTGTGGAACTTTCCATCAGCTGTTTATCACAGCAATCTGCCATTCATTTTTACAATTGTTTCTTAATGACCAATAAATTAAGGTGCCATAAAATATTTATGAAAAATTACTGTTGTGTTATAAGCTAATGGAGAGTGGAAAAATTGGCAACAAAACTATCAACTGGCCAGACTTAAGCCTGGTACACATGATCGCATTTTCTGTGGACAAAGCGAAGGACTTTTGAGCGTTGGGCAGGAATTTGTCTTGCATACAAACGGCACACAATTGTAGGCCAGCAAACACCAAACTACGTGTTTTTTTCAGCTCTTTAGCACCACCCTTTGGGCACCTTCTGCTAATGTTGTGTTTGGTGAGCACTGCTTCCGAGCATGCGTGTTTGTACTTTGGACGTTCAGGAAATCTGACAACACACAATTGTTGGCCGAAAATATTAAAGCATACCATCCAACATTTGTCCGCGGAAAATCCAACAACAATTGTCTGATGGAGCATACAAAGGGTCAGATTTTCCGCCAACAGCCTGTCATTACACAATTCCCGTCTGAAAATCCGATTGTGTGTACAAGGCTTAACAGTAGAGTGGCCAGTAATTAGGTGGATCACCACAGTACCACACATATGAAAGTTTATTTACAACAAAATACACACTCAGCCTAGGCTCACATTGGTCCGATTTGGCATTGCGATTTAACATGTCAATTTGCATGCCAAATCGTCATCTATTGCCGGCAATGGCACTGTCCATTGCCAGCAAGAGCTGCACAGATTCACAAAAGTAGTTCTTGTACTACTTTTGGTGACTTTGGGGGGTCAATTTGTATAGACATCTGTGCAGATGCCCCCCCCCCCAAAATCAGACTGCTCTGCCGGGTTGCAATTAGGCGAGTTGTGCTTCACTTGCACGATTTCTAACTCGCAGCAATGTGGATCTAGGCTTGCGGTTACAACATTTTATACACACATAGATTTGTTTACTAAAAGTATTTTCCTAAGTTACAAAATAAATATGTCGTACTGCACAATTGCACAATTGTACGTTCATATTTTCCTACTGGGCAGGAAATGGAAAGAAAAGTCTTACCAGGGTGTGTAAAATGAGAACAGGTTTGTTCTGTCTGCCTTTGTGGTCAGCTAACTGTTTTATGGTTAATTGTAATTACACAAGCATGCAATTTCTTCTATATTTAAAAGTCAGGTAGTACATATAGCGGTTTTTATAACATGAAAGTGAGCATTAAGACCTGGTTCACACTGATGCTACTTTGAAATCGTGCTACTTTACTTGAAGTAGCGCAATTTCAAAGTAGCAAGGTCAGCGCGATTTCAGGTGCTACTTGATAGACATTTGTGTGGCTTCATACACAGATGTCTATAGAAATCGCACCTGAAATCGGCAAAAGTAGTGCAGGAACTACTTTTGCAAATCGGTGCGGCAAAATCTGTGTCGCACCGATTGGAACAGTGCCATTGCCGCCAATAGGCTGCGACTTGTAATGCGATTTGATCTTTCAAATCGCATGACAAATCGCTCCAATGTGAACCTAGGCTAAAGGTCAAATGTTAGCTATTTGAACAGTAGAAAACCTTAATGGCTAAATGAGTAAATCAATACCTTAGCTGGACAAGTTTGTCAAATTTCAAGCAATCAGGATTCACACATTGTATGACTTGGCAAATTTTAGAAGTCAGTATACACAGATTCTGGAGAATTCCAAAAAGCCAATTCACCTGACTAACAAATGGACTCACATCATACATATTGTACCCTATATCACGTATGGTTTTATTCTATTTAGAGCATGTGGATTTTTCACCACAAATGTATCCCTTATTTTTATGAAGACAGTATTTATAATATAAAATATTTATAATGTGTTTGCATTTTTGAGGAGTTGTACAGTCTATTAGTATGTCTATTTATGTCTATTTATCTAAATACAAAATATTTTCTTATTTTGAGAGGACCTAACTCCAGTAGAGTCATCAAGATAAAATTAAAGTGTAATGCCGCGTACACACGATCGGACATTCCGACAACAAAACAGTGGATTTTTTTCCGACGGAATGTTGGCTAAAACTTGTGTTGCATACACACGATCACACAAATGTTGTCAGAAATTCCCAACATCAAGAACACGGTCACGTACAACACTACGACTAGCCAAGAATAATGAACAAAAGGGGGAGTATAGCCTCATGTATGAAATAATAAATTTAGTAAATTTGAGCCGCCCTCTGTCCGGCAGATCTGGTGTGATACCACCAGGATCTTTTTCCACCATGGCCTGGTCGTATTCCCTACAGATTTCTACCGTGGTAAGTCCCCAAAAAACCCCCCCTTCATTACCTATTTGTGGGTGCCCCCCCCTTCCCCTTCCCCCCCTTTCCACCGTCCCTTTCTTTCCTTTACCTATCCCACCCTCCTTCCCATGTCCCTCCTTTCTCCCTCCCCCTTTTCTCTTCCCCTCCGTTCCTTTCTGTCTCCCTCCTCTCCCTCCCTTCCCCCCGTTTCCCCCCCTCCCCTCCCCTTCTCTCTTTCCCTTCCCCCTTTCCCCTTCCCTCCCCATACACTCTTCCCCGCCCTTTCCCTGCCCAGCCCACTGATTCCATGGGGCTATACATTTTTATATACATATATATTTTTATATCATTTATTTACACCCAGATTTTCACAATCAACCATCCCCTTGCCCGCCACGGGGGGAACCTCCGTGGGCCGCCGGTTTTCCGTGCATTATCAATTGACTCATTCGGTAAGCAATTATCAATGCTATGGGATAAATGACCACCAAAAAAATCAATTGCAAATCAATATGGTGAATACTATGTGGCAACAAAATAACTTGAAAAAATTGTTGAGTAAAAAAATCTGTATGTAGTCCAAAACACAATAAATTAGAAAAACATCCAAGTGTGTGAGACAGTTCAGAAGTGATTCTTCATAAGTTAATATCTTATGTAGCTAAAAGTAGAAAATCCTCCACCAAAAGGAACACCAGATAAGTGAGAATGTATTCTCCTTACCAAAAGGAAAGACCGGATTTGCAGCAGTCTTATGAAGCCCAGGAATGTTTATGACTAGTCTTCCCAAAAAGACTGTTTCAATGACTGGAAAAATCCACAGGACCGGTTCCGGATCATATATGCTCCAACAATCATATAACGATATGACCACCCATGTAATGAAAAGTAATGGGATACCGCATAGTGAAATACTGTATAACAGGGCGGGTTTATTGAAAACACAAAATGTGCACTTACAATGTAATGAGTAATGCAGCGCGAAATGGATAAAATCAAATGGGAGAGGATGGCGTCTCCTCGAATCTACGGATCCTCCTCCGTCTGCTTCAAACACTGTCGTCACGTGTCTCCGTATAGCGTGATGACGTCACCCAGCTAAGCCACACCTACGCGTTTCGTCACGAGTAGGACATCTTTGGGTGATAGTCTCCCCTTGCGGCTTCATTTCCCGGTTCCCTACTGCACATGCGTGAGTCGCACTGCGCATCCTCACTGGTCTCTGCTGTCTTCTGGGACCTGTGCGTTTCCCAGAAGACAGCAGAGGAGGACAGTGTAGGCACAGAAAGTGGCGTAGGTCACCGCGATCACCACAGTGATCTATGGCAGAAAGTGGGAGCAAATGCCTGTATTAGACAAGTATCTGCTCCCTCCTCCCCCTGAATGGTGCCAAATGTGACACTGGAGGGGGGGAGGGTTACAAAAAAAGGGAAGTTCCGTTTTTGGGTGGAACTCCACTTTAACTTCTGATTCTGCCAGGAGATCTGTGTTTTTTTCATTTCTTTTAACCCTTTTACTGCCATCACCATATGTCATATGCCGTATGTCTAAAAGACCCCTCATTGAAGAGAACCTGTCAAAAAGAGTTTATATCACATAGAATACTTTTTTGTCTTGGCAGCCTCACATCTGGAAGCATCCCAATTTAATTCAATCAGACTCCTAGGAACAATGGTTTCTGCTTTACCCATGGTGAAATAGGCACAGTCACCATTTTCAAGCAGGCTTTGTGACACAATGATATACTATAAACCTGAACCAGCCAATCAAAATCACCCAAACCATGAAGTCAAGTCTACGGTGGTAGACCAACAACTCAAATCTCAAGAACTCACTGCTGTGACTTCTCCTACCTGGGTGTCTATATTAACAAGGGTCAGTTTGTCAAGTCATCTTTTCCTGCATAAGGGGACAGTGTCAAAAGTTCTTAAGTTAAGGATGGCATTCTGCATCCTCCAAGCTTTTATGCAATTGATTTCTGACAAGCTGGTGATGCTGAAAATGGATAATTCAAGCATGGTAGTATACAAAAGCCAGAATCCTACTACACAGGCCGATTACTTGTCAAGACACAAGTTGGACAACAAGGAATGGGCCTTAGTGGTGACAGTTTTCTGACAGATCCAGAAGAAGCTGGATCCATTTCAAAGGAGGAAGCTAGAAGAAAAATGATGCTTGTGGAGAATCTTTAGTTCCCTCCTTTCGTCAAGAAAACCCCTCTACAAACAGAGGATATTGTAAGGTTTAGAAAACCTTCTCTGAGTTCACAGAGACATAAGGGCTCCCAGGTACTCAAATGTGTTAGAGTTTTTGCAAACTGGTCTAGATAAGGGTCTTGCTTTGTGGACCTTAAAGATTCAAGTCTTATACATGAATAAGCTAATTGTTCAATTCTTCAAAGCATTCTGTCTTCTAAAACCACTGAGGCCGCGTACACACGATCGGTCAAAACAGATGAAAATGGACTGAAGGACCATTTCATTGGTCCAAACCGATCGTGTGTGGGCCCAATCGGTCAGTTATCCTTCGGTCAAAAAAAAGAAAACTTTCTTTCAAATTGAACCGATGGACGCCTAACCGATAGGTCAAAACCGATCGTTAGTATACAAAAGCATCGGTCAAAAAGCCGTGCATGCTCAGAATCAAGTCGACGCATGCTTGGAAGCATTGAACTTCGTTTTTTTCAGCACGTTGTGTGTTTTACGTCACCGCGTTCTGACACGATCGTTTTTTTAACCGATGGTGTGTAGGCACATCAGACCATCAGTCAGCTTCATCGGTTAACCGATGAAACGGCCCTTCAGTCCATTTTCATCTGTTTTGACCGATCGTGTGTACGCGGCCTAAGGAAGTGTCTCTTTCCTAAGCAGTA
The DNA here is from genome assembly GCF_905171775.1 of Rana temporaria. NCBI lineage: Eukaryota > Metazoa > Chordata > Amphibia > Anura > Ranidae > Rana > Rana temporaria. Next base: position 318,118,983 of record NC_053490.1, on the reverse strand, counting down.
TCTACTTTTGGTGGTCCACTTTCTGGCTTCACATACATTTCAGTGGGAAAAAAAAATCAGTTCTTTATGGACAATAAGACTACCTTCTAAGTAGCAATTACTTTTTACAGAAGGACTTCCGAGCTGAGGGCACTTTTTTTTCTCATAGGGTATTCTTGAGGCCAATTCTCTCTTTCATCCCAAAAGGAACAAACCCTTTCATATTAATTAACACATTCATTTGACATGAACTTTTTCTGTAATTTTGTCCTACTTGTTTGCTTCACAATAAAAAAAACATCTTCAAAGTTGTGGGCATGTTCTGTAAATAAATGATGCAAATCCTCAAACAATCCATGTTAATTCCAGATTGTGAGGCAACAACACACAAAATATGGAAAGGGGGGGTGAATATTTTTGCAAGGCACTGTATGCGATGCATAGTAGCCCATTATGCTTTACATTTGCAGCGGAATAAAGAGGAAATAAAACCCATCAGGGTTTACTTCCTATTAAAAAAACTGGCTCCTAACTTTTTCAGCTGGCTCCTAGATTCTAAGCAAATTTGTCAAGCCCTGGTATAGCATATAGGTTAAATTGTTTTGCTGTTACATCTATGCTATATTTATTTGTTTAATGCATGTGAATTTTGGAGGTGTCCTCGTAAACTGGCACGTTACAATAAATGTTGCACTTTATTTGTTAAAAAAGGAGCACATATTTTATATATATATTATATATATACACATACACACACACGTTTTTAATTTTGAGGTGGGGGGGATATTTGGTGAATTCCCACACATTTTTTTCCCAGGACTTGACCCCTGACTTACAGTTAAGATGATCAAAAACAGCAGAGAACAGAGCAAACAAACACGATTGTGGACCTCGTCAGCTGGCTCATGCGTGCAGACTAGTTTTCCTCTTCCTTTTAAAATGCATGAAAACTACTGGGGATTGTTTTATATGTCCTTTGCTGAGCATTGGATATTATCCTTGGATGTTAATAAGGCTGAACCTAAATGTGGATGATACCTTCTCCCTCCCGATAATCACAGCGATTTAGAATTTAATTTGAGATCCAAGGTCTCTGATAATAGGCGTGAGTTGATGTAGGGACTGTCTTGTGCAAGCACCTTGCAACTTTTTGTTTTGCTGTTTTTTGCACATTCAATCACTGGGATATTTATTATCTAAACGGACTGTCATTCCTGGATCTTGTGTATATGTATCACTTTGACGCCTCACTTGAAAATAGTTCTGCTATATGTTTCAATGTTTTGTCATATTATTTGTGATTATTGATAATTGAATGAGAAGCGCACCTATTCGCTTTCTAATTTCTTTTAGGTGTCTATCGCTGTACAATATTAATAATAATTGATTGGCACCCCTCCATGTTTCTAGTTATTAGCTACTCATATATTGACATGGAGACCTCAGAAATAAGGCAGATTCCTATACTTTTCTTACGATAATTACATTTTTCTTTCCAAATAGACTCCATGGCAACACACAGGCTCACCCATGTGCTAGGAGTACCCCAGGAGAACACTGTAAATTACTCTGAGTGAAATTTATTAAAGATCTGTCCTATGGGGGACTTGAGGGATTAAAAATACTCGTATGCTGCCATAAATTCCATCAGAAAAGGAAAATAACAGTGAGTATAGAATAGTAATGCCTTAATTTTTATTGCACACTTTAGACAAAAGTTTCAACATAAGAAAAATACTATTATTTTTTTTTTTTACTTTGACCAGTGTTAGTTTAAAAACACCTAGTGTCACTACAGATAAAAAATATACATTTTATTCTACAAATTGTTTTGTTTATCATGACAATAAAATTACTTTTCTTTGTAGCGTTTCCCCCATATGAGTTGCTGGATAGGATGGGTTCTTTACTTCAAACTTCTCAAGAACCTCAGCCCCTCTGACACACCAGGTTGAGTGTACAAACATACACTATTACACAAATTCATTGAAAGTAACACTTAGTACCCAATAGTAGTGCTATAAAAAAAAAGGAACTAAACAAGGTAGTAAAGGCAAACGTAATATATTGCCATCCAACATGGTTGGTAACTAGGCAAAAAAAAAAGGGAATAACAATAATAACACAATTTTGCATACAAAGTGATTAACAGTAGGGACTAGGCATAGGATGGTATTTCGCATCCAGATCACCATAAACAGTAGAAAGGCCACCTCAAGTGCAACACTCAGCAGTAGTACAGTTTAATCTACCAAGTGCTGGGACTATACTGAGAGAAAGCATTTATGGCAGAAATGCTAGCCCTAGACTAATTACGTAAGCACTGTCCAAAAAAAGAGGATTGTAGTGAAGGGGGCAGGGGAACAAAGGGGTCTTGCAGAATATTCTTCTGCCAGCTATCATTGGGGCCCTATAAGAGCACAGGTACACTTAACAACAGTTCCAGTTAACCTGCATGCACTATAGGTACAGTATAGTATTGCACAGGTGCAATGTAGAGGTGGTTCAGATGTGGTAAAGGTTCAGTATAATGTGGAATAGGGTTGGTATAGGTGCTGTCTTGGTTTGGAAAAAGTGTGGTATAGGGTGCAGTATGGATTAGGTACACTTGGTGCCCCGCTCTCAGGGGCTCACCCATTCTTAGGATGCTGCAGTAACCTTTCGCTATGTGGGGGGCCTTGTTCTTTTTCTCAAAAGCCACTGGTGATCAGCAATGGGAAGCAGAGGGTGGGTGGACACTTCAGTTTCCCCTGCAGCAGTGATGCAGGTGCTGTGATGTGGTCAGTGGTATGCTGTGTCCTCACTGCCAGTCTCAGGCTCAGAGCTCCACTGGTATGGTCTCCCGCTGGCAGGAGAATATCCTAACTCCCTTGTCCCCAGGCAGTTTAATAAAAGTAATTTCTCCACCCTCCTACTGCACAGTGTCTATTGGGATCTTTAGTCTCTTCATCCCATTATATGGATGTTGTCTCAAACTGCAACTTCTAGGAGTCCCGGCATTCCGAATTGAAGTCTATGGGCTTGCCTGGCTTTAGCTTCCCCCCTGGTGGCCAGAGGGAAATTGTGCAGCATAACATTAGTATCTCAGTAGAGGAAAAGAAGAATAACAGGCAAAGTCTCCTTCATCATACTGCTGTAGCCCAGCACCTGGCTACATCTATTACAAAGCTTGGAGGAATTATTTACAAATGGAATGAAGGCCTTTTTTTTACAGTTTTGTGCAAATTTAGTAACTAAAACTGTTAAAGAACAAAACAGTTGAAAATATATTTAAATCATTAATGGAAAAAGGGTTAAATAGTTAAATAGGGCATGTTAGGGTTAGATAAGGGATATTGGGGGTTAATTAGGAACACAGTTTATTATTATTTTTTTTATATTTGCAAGATTGATTTTACTGACATTGTATAGAGATTCAAGATTTCATTTGCTATGAAATAAGCAGACTAATAATAAAATAGCAAAACAATTCTGCTATATTGTAGTTTTTTTTTTAACACACGGACACTTTTCAATTCATACAGGAACAGCTAAGCCGCAACTCTTTCTGTAAAACAAAAAGAGTTCTGGCTGTAATTTTTCAGCTTCTCGAGCAGCTATTGAGAAGCCAGACAGGTAGAGAAGCAAGCCATTTAACGCACACCCACAGTATTTGTAGTACATCCAAAGGCCACAACTGATCGACTTAGAACAGGTGACAGACAAGGTCTATGAGAACAGAAAATTACAGTGACATGCCTAAAAATAAAAAATGGTATCCATTTGTAATAGATTAGCGATGTATCTATCTATCGCATATAAATTATGTCTGATCACTTTGCTTGACAATACCAGTAATTTGGGGCAGACTTACAAGCATTAGATCTGCACTACTAACAGAGTGTCATTAGTCACTGTGTTGGACATAGTAGTAATATGGTGGGTGCTATAAAAACTGTAAAGTATAAGCATCAATTATTTTAAACAATAAAGTAATATGTTTTTAAAGCGGGGTTCCACCCGCATTTAAAAAAAAAATAAAATCAGCAGCTACAAACACTGTAGCTGCTGACTTTTAATAAGGACACTTACCTGTCCTAGGCGCCCATGATGTCGGCCGCCCCGAGGCCGATCCCTCAATCGTGGCAGGTCCCAGCGCCGCCATCCTTACTAAAGAAACCTTGCGGCTTCATGTGCGAGTCTCGCGGCGCTGTATGAATGGGCAGCTGTGCTCTGGGATACACACAGTTCCCAGAAGGCAGTGTGCACCATTCCCCAGAAGACAACACAAGGATGAAGACCAGCCGCAGACTAGGAAGAGGCAGATTAGGAAGATCCACCTAGCAACCAAAACTTTTGGCAAGTACATTTTTTTAACATTTTTTGTAGCATTTTGGTGTAATTTTTTTTTGGGTGTGACACTGACTCACGTATAGTAAACCACATGATTCAATTGTTAGAATGTAACAAACAATGAAGTAAAGAAAAGAAGAAACAATAGTTAAAAATACCCTGACAGCTGAAGTATGTGGGCAGCAAATAATAATTTACATGAGAATGCAAGCCTGTCAAAACAATAACAGGCTTGCTCAGCAATGCAAGGGACAATATTGATGGTATAATAGTCTATGGCACCCTGCAACCGAAGTTCGCCCCCTTTCATGTCCCCTCCCTTGGGGCTGTGGGACCATTCACAGGGCACAGCACAGCTTGCGAATGTGCAGTGGGAAGCTGGCTGTGAAGCCGCAAGGGATCACAGCTGGCTTCCCAAAGTAAATATGTAATCGACGGGGCCCAAAGACCAGTGAATAACCGGCCTGGGTGATGGACTGGATCCCTGGAGAGGGAAGTGTCTGTTTAATAAAAGTCAGCAGCTACAATTTTTGTAGCTGCTGACTTATTTTTTTGGAACCTGGCTAAAGCTTCTCTTTAAAGAAACCACTGAGCCCCTTGCTTCCTACCACCATCATTACTTCTGGCAAGTGTGTCTCTATTTGCAATGCAGTCTCAGAGAGGAGTGCAATTTCTGTATAGAGAATCCCTTCAATGTAATATAGTGTTCATGCAACTGTTGCAAGTAACATTGGAATTCATCACAGTGTGAGAAATATTACCCAGCTCTCAAAATGCCTGGCACCATTATATATAGGCAGTGGTTTTTAAAATTATCCTTATCTTCTAAACTTTTTTTTGATAATAGTTATGTTATTATACTGTTTAATTGTGTAAATGCCCCTGTGCAAAACAGGAGAAGAAAATATCTGGCATTATTTAAACCACACAAGTAAGCATATGAGCAAGTAAGAGGAAGTTAACACTAATAATGTACCCATTAATATTTCCACAGTGTTTTTAAAGCCAAGCAATAGCTATTATTTAAGGGCATGTATACATCTATTTTAATCTGATATAATCTTCTGATGATTTAGCTAACAAAAAAAAAATAACTGGGAAAATACTGTAGTAGACTGAAGAAGTCAAAATGTTATATAATCTATTTATTATTGATATTGTGGTTGTAATTCCAGATGCTGGCACATAATATGATACAAAAAAACGTTTTCTTGCTATAATAGGTAACTAATACTGCAAATTAGAATTCAAGAAGTGTGATTTATCTTTTGACGGGAAATTACTATGAGTGATTTTCTTAAAGTTAAGGTCAGCAAAGACACAGAAGGGTTGACTGCCATGAGCCCCAGTATGTATAGAGTGCTTGATAAACAACCATTAACCTATTCTTAGGACAGCTTTTATGCTAATCTGTTCAAATGATGTTGTCCTTAAAGCAGAACTTCAACCTAAAGGGAAAGTTCTGCTTTATAGCCCCCTCCCTCCCTTCCTCTACCACATTTAGCACATTTAACTTTTTTTTGGGGGGGGGGGGGAGGTACCTAGTTTTGGGCGCCTAGGCAATCTGAGTGGAAGTATGTTCCCTCCTCTCATTGGCCGCAGTCTTCTGGGACACGTCACAGGTCCCAGAAAGCAGGGCCATTAACAAAGTGCAGCATGGTTTACATAGTGGAAAGCTGGCCATGAAGGAGTCACGGCCAGCTTCCCACAGTAAATATGCCAGTGCCGGGGACCTAAAGACTGGCAAAGAATGGGTCTGGGTGAGGAAAGTGCTGGATCCCTGGACAAAGTGCTATTTGCTTTACAGGTTTAATATCCTCTTTAAATCAGCATTAAACCCCAAAAAACAAACATTTGTTATATTGCACACTACCAATTCTTAGGCCTCGTACACACGACCGGATCTATCCGCTGGGATTGATCCGCAGATCAGTTCCAGCAGATAGATCCGGTCGTGTGTAGGCCCGAGCGGACATTTATCGGCGGATAAAAATCCAGCCGAGGGATTTCAAGCGGATAAAAATTTCTTAGCATGCTAAGAAATCTATCCGCTTGAATCCTGTCCAGCGGATTGATCCGGTCGTCTGTATAAACTCACCGGATCAATCCGTCCGCTCCCCTCCCTCGCATGCGTCGTAATGATTCGACGCATGCGTGGAAGTACTTACCTTCCAGCGTCGCGCACGTCGCCGCGTCATCGTCGCGGCGACGGCTCGACACGTCACCGCGGATGGATTCCGCGCGGATTTCGATCTGATGGTGAGTACAGCCATCAGATCCAAATCCGCCAGAGGATTTATCCGCTGGGAACGGTCCGGTGGACCATTTCCATCGGATATCCTCTGGTGTGTACAGGGCCTAAGATGTGGTGGCTTCAATCTTTTTATCTTTTTGGTGATCTGGCCAGTAAGCCCTTAATATTTCATCTTCAATTAACAGCTCAAGTTGTCCAAGAAGAGTGCCAGTTAGAGTGTTGAGACAAACCATATAACACTGACAGGGCCCTTACAATGGTCAGATTTTATTCATTTTTGAAAATCAATTTCCTGTAACAGCTTTAAAAGTCTAAGCTGGAGTTTGGCTTTAATTTGTTAGCCAAGTCCATTTAAATCTTACTCCATGACCATGATCCTGATGATTGCTTATTGCTGATCTCATCTTGCTTCTTGAGCATAATCCTGCTAATCCTGCTGCCTATCCTTTACTGATCTTGACTTGCCTCCTGACCAGTGACCATGACTCTGCTTTCTGTTGCTGAACTTGGCTTAGCTCCTGACCATGCTTCTGTCTTCTATCTTGCCTTATGCTAGCCTTCTGGGTTGTCAACCACTGGCCTCCACTGGCCTCCTCCAACTCTGCCTCTTGCCTGTTGTGGGTTCTGGTGCTTCTGTCAACTGCTTTTTCCAGTCTGTACCTCTGTGGCTGTTTCAGCCACTTCTTTAGTAGCCTCCTTCGTAGTCTACAGTACCTCTCTGCAAAATTACCTACCAGAATTGGTCAACTGTGGTATGGACTGTCGGCACTTAAGCCACTTTGCGTCTTTTCACTCCCAGTCAACATTTGCAGAAATGTTTGGAACAGAGCTGTAAGGGAAGCCCTCTCGTCACTTTGGGCTCTAACCAGGTACGTCATGAGGTCGTGGTAGGTGGTAGGCAGAGTGGTAAGATCCAGGCAGAGGTCATGGCAGGTAGCAGGCAGAGAGTAGTCAGGTCCAGGCAAATGTCATCAATGGGCAAGGAAAACAGCAGAATAGCCAGGGCAATCGGGCTGGCAATGGTCAACAGCTAAGTATAAAATCTATTTTCTAGCATTTTCCTGGTAGCGGACAAGAAGACACATCACCAGTAGGGATGAGCCGAACCCCCCCCCCCCCGTTTGGTTCGCACCAGAACCTTTGAACGGACCGACCGTTCGCGCAAACTTTTAGAACCCCATTGACGTCTGTGGGACTCGAACGTTCAAATTCAAAAGTGCTCATTTTAAAGCCTAATATGCAACTTATTGTCGTAAAATGTCTTTGAGAACCCGGGTCTTGCCCCAGGGAACATGTATCAATGAAAAAAAAGTTTTAAAAACGGTCGTTTTTTCTGGAGCAGTGATTTTAATGATGCTTAAAGTGAAAAAAAAAATCCTTTAAATATCGTACCTGCTGGGTGTCTATAGTATGCCTGTGAAGTGGCACGTGTTTTGAACTGTCCCTGCACAAAATTAGATTACTATAAGAAAAAAGCAATTTAAAACTGCTTGCGGCTTTAATGAAATGTCTGGTTCCTGCAATATGGATGAAAATCATTGAGAAAATAGAACAGACAGTACACACACCAGGTAGCTTTAGGTGCACACTGCAGAGGACACAGGCAGTACACACCACGTAGCTTTAGGTGCACACTGCAGAGGACACAGGCAGTACACACCACGTAGCTTTAGGTGCACACTGCAGAGGACATGGGCAGTACACACACCACCTAGCTTTAGGTGCACACTGCAGAGGACACAGGCAGTACACACCACGTAGCTTTAGGTGCACACTGCAGCGGACACAGGCAGTACACACCACGTAGCTTTAGGTGCACAATGCAGAGGACACAGGCAGTACAGCACATGAGAATACTGCAGCTAGCACAATCACCTGCCTGCCAGTAAATTAGGAAGTGCGGATCTAGCTAAACTATACAGTGTATAAATATATATACAACACCTGGGATGCATATATATCCTCTACACACTGTAACTTTAACTGTCTAGCCTGCCTGCCTGCCTGCTCTATCTACCTACTAAAAATGACTCTCTCTCTCTCTGTCTTCTCTCTTTTAACCACCGCAACACACTACACAAAGCCGACCTGCAGGTGGCCTTTTATAGTGTGGGGGGTGTACTAAACCCCCAGAGCCATAATTGGCCAAAGCCACCCTGGCTTTGGCCAATTATGGCTCTCCGTTTTTTGCAATCTGTGATTGGCCAAGCATGCGGATCATAGTGCATGCTTGGCCAATCATCAGCCAGCAATGCCGCAGTGAATTATGGGCCGTGAAACGCCACTCAAATTTGGGTCAAATGACATGCTCCTTCTTGTTTCAGGAAGTACTGGCAGGGATTATGCTAGCACCATTGGCAGTATTGGAAAAGATTCTATGAGTGCCATTTGAAGTACTGGCATAAATTCTGTAATTCCTAGCAGAAGTCTTAACATGTGATATAGATCTGTTATTCCTATACCTACATCCCCAATACACATGAAGGAAAGAAAAGAATAGACCCCAAAAAATGGTACTGCACGAATCATTCACAGGATATCTTAACGTTTTATTGTACAAAAGTTCACCAGAAAAAAATATATAACACATACAAGTTCTAGTTCTAAAAGATTATATAGATGGACACCTCCTCCAAGCTTAACCCCCACCCATCATTAGCAAATCTTTGTGTGTAGATGATTTGAAACAAAAAGGATGGCATATCTTTGAGCCTCAAATCTCACATTTCATTGAACTCCCAATCTCACGTTTCATTGAACTTCCAATCACTTTCATCAGGTGTAGGATAGAGACATTCAATCTCTAGTATATACTGTCCATAAATGTATTATTTGACATTGACAGAACAGTATATGTCAAATCTTCAATCAAACACATATAAATGTAATATTTCATTACCATATAATATACAAATTCAGCTATTTCTTTGTAATTAAACTGCTGTAGAAAAACAATAATTTCAGGGCAACGGGCCAAGAGAACCAACACATCCAGTGTCACCTCCAAGTGGTGTTAATAGGGAGGGGTAGGGGACCATCAACTCCCTTAAACCCAAAACAATAGTAAATATCTAAGGGGCACATAAATACCAAAAAATAATGTTCATTGTTGAATATACATCTAGGAACAGAAGAAAAAATTCTTCCAAACATAGTGAATAAAAACTTGTCTACCTTCAAAATAGATAGGTGGGAATGACCAGACATGATGGGCATACCCCTCAATCAACACAAACATGCAATGCCAAAACTTAAATAGTGTTAGATTTATCTTGGGGTTCTGTCGGACTCCTGCCTCCTACAGGTCAAAATCCCAATCAGGCAATCTGAAGTATATGGTAAAGCATCTATAAATAAATAAATTACCCAACCATCTAGAACCCCCTCAGTCAAAATTTCATATACATAGCATAACTCCACAGTTAAAGCTCCATATCAAAGGTGTAATCATACTAAAGGCAGCAGTAGAATTATTTGGAATACTTTAAGGTAAAAGACATTGGCCCGGATTACGCCGCCGTAGCGCAAATAATATACGCTACGCCGACGCAGCGCAGAAAGGCAAGCATGGAATTCACAAAGCCAATGCTGCCAAAACTGCACTGGGTTTCGAAGGCGTAAGTCAGCGTAGGTGAAAGTGGGCGTGAGCCATGCAAATGAGGCGTGACCCCATGCAAATGATGGGCCCAGCGCCAGACAGATACGTATCACCAACTGCGCATGCGCCGAGATGAGGACGCATCCCTCTGCGCATGGTCATAACCACGTTGGAACAACTGCCTAAAATACGCCGGATCACTGCCTACGGCGTTAACGTAACCTACGCCCAACCACACACACGTCCAACGTAAACTCCGTAAAATACGCCGGCTTGTGTTCCCTGGTGCTGACCTTTGCATGTCTGCTGCTGGGTTACACCTCCTTTATGGGGCTTAACTTAACGCCGGACGTACAACTTACGCGCACATCGCGTAGCCTGCGTCGGGCGCACGTACATTTGTGAATCGCCGTATTTCCCTAATTTGCATATTTGAATAGAAAATCAATGGGAGCGCCACATGCGCCCAGCCTAAATATGCGCCCATGCTACGCTACGCTGGCGTAGGCAAGTTACGTCGGTGGGACGAATCTTGTTTTTAGGCGTATCTTAGTTTGTGGGTCCGGCACACAGATACAACGGCGCACATTTGCACTTACGCGGCTTATCTTGAGATATGTCGGCGCAAGTGCTTTGTGAATCCGGGCCATTAATTCTATAGGTGCTTGTGGGATGAATATTGGCAACGATATGGATATTTTTCTTTTTTTATGATGAACTTTTGTACTATAATTTTTACAATATCAAAGAAATATATATCATGCAGTACCATTTAAAAATCTATTTTTTGGGGTTTCTCAACTTTTTTCTTCATCATGGTCCTGAAGATATTGTAACACCAAAAGTTTTCTGGTTTCTGGTTACCTTTGAGTGAGTCAGAGGTTAAAAGTTACTGATTAAAAATGTTCTCGGTAGACCTATAATTATTTCATTCCATGCATTTACCTCAAATAAAAATCAGTTGTCCTCCATTTTTTTGTATGTTAATCATCAACGTCATCACGCTTTAGACAAGGAAGCTCGGAGCTTATACTAACAGGAGAGATAGGAGAACCCGCCGTGCCTCCACTGGATGTGTTTTATCGCAATCAGATGTCATTTTATTCGTAAGTGCATAGTATTTTGCTTATTAAATTCACCTTTACGGTATTATGCTATGGTCTTCTTCATTTTTATTCCTCGAACATTCGAGACTACAGACACCACCTCACATATCCCACAGAGGGTCCAGAGGGAAACCTAAAATCCTCCGGTGCGCTGAGATCACTATAATGGTGGTCACACTGACAGAGTAAGGAGACTACAATACCACTTTTGGGTACCTTCCTGGTGGATGAAGTTTTCCCTATCCTTCAACCTTTCTCTTTTGGTGTCTATTCGGATTTACCCCTCAAGGAGTCACATATCCTGCAAGGACTTATTTTTCATATGTTTTTCTACACATTTATTATTAGTGGGATCTACCCCTCAAGGAGTCACTTATCCTGCAAGGACTTATTTTTCATATGTTTTCCACATGTTCAATATCAGTGGGACTTTTCTATATTCACACATGTTTTTCTGTGTCACTTTTTTTTGTGAGAAGCATTTCTCATTCATCATTCAATTTTGTCTATTTAGGCTCAATTTATTTTAGAGCTTATTCACTTGATTTTTTGAGCGCTGTACTGTATTTTACACATGTTAATCAATTTACTAATGAATGGCAACAAAGTGGAGAATATTTTTAACTACTGCTTTCCTTGGGTTAGGTCAGTGAATCAGGCCCCAATGCTTCTGGCAGTGATTTGCAAGTCTAACACCATAAAGTATAATGGAGCCTCCATTTGAAAGCCTCAAGCCCTGTACACACGCTTGGTTTTCTCAGCGGTAAAAAGTCCGCCGAGAAAACCGAGGGAAAGCCGAGAACCCACCAGGAAAACTTCCATGGAGCTCTGGCCGGGAATCCAGGCCGTGTGTATGCTCCATCGGCACTGCCTCGCAGTGTTTCCCATAGGTAAGTAGTAGATCTGACGAAAAAAAAAACACTGGGAATCCCGACGGGAAAATAGAGAGCAGGTTCTCTATTTCCCCGCCGGGATTCCCGGCTGTTTTCCTGATGGGAAAACTGTGAGGAAGCATACACATATCCAGTTTTCCCATGCCAAAAGCTCTCCTGGCAGTTTTCCTGCCAGGAAAACCGGTCGCGTGTACGAGGCTATAGGCTACAGGCATCAACACCATGTTGTGGATAGCAGTGGATTAAATGTACCGTAGGCCCCCAGGATGTCAGTTTAATGCAATCATGCAAAGGGCTCACTGTACACAAATGTTTGGCTTCAGACATGGGTTTGTATAGAATATTTCCAGGATCTGGAATGCAGTGTTTTCAAATTGTGGATATCATTTACTGGTATAGTCTCTGTAACTTAGTCACATCATGGCGGCAAATAGTATATTTGAAGGTTCAGGTAATGTACATTTGCATGGTGTAAGGTCTGTGGCCCAGTCTGCCCTTTGTATATTCTGATACTGTACATAGTGTTAATAATACCATCAGGCCAAAAATGAGGAATTTCTTGTGAATGTAATGACTGTTCGAATTGGCATACTTCAGGGACAATTTTTTAGGAACTGAATGACTGTTGGAAAGAATACTCATGCAAAAGTATGATGCCAGCAACTGAAGATTTCCAGCACATGAGATCCTAATAAACCTCCCATCTGAGAAACTAAAAAAAGAAACAATTAACAAAAAGGGCAAGGATGTGAATATACAGCAACAGAAGATTATTTTTCTGCTTCTGTATTCAAGCTGCAGTCTCTGGAGTGTAAAGTCTATAAAACATAAGTGTAAAACAGCATCTGATGTGGGTAAACCAAAAGGAATCATCCAAGGGCATTCATTTTATTCCAAGAGGGGAAGCAGACAAAATATAACAAATGAACCATAGACATCGTCCATAACAAGGACTGCAGCCACATTTTTTTTCTGGTTTTAATATGACTATAAGGCCTGTTTTCAGCGGACATGTCCGCCCGGAGATTTCTGTATGATGGCTGTACACACCATCATACAGAAATCCGCGCGTACACGATACGCGTGACGAGGCCGCGCCGTCGCCGCGACGATGACGCGGCGACGTGCACAGCCCTGGAAGTTCAATGCTTCCACGCATGCGTCAAAGTGATTCGACGCATGCGAGGGATGGCGGCTGCTCGGACATGTACGGTAAGTCTGTACAGACGACCGAACATGTCCGACGGACAGGATTCCAGCGGACATGTTTCTTAGCATGCTAAGAAACATTTGTCCGCTCGAAAACGGTCGGGTGGACAAATGTCCGCTGGAAACCTGTCCGCTCGGCTGTACAGACGACCGAACATGTCTGCTGAAACTGGTCCGCGGACCAGTTTCAGCAGACATGTTCGGTCGTCTGTACAGGGCCTAAGTTTTCGAAAGAGCAAAGGACCAGCATGCACACATTGAGACATCTTAGTCAGGGGTCAAGTCCTGGGGAAAAAAGTGTGGGAACTCCCATCCAAGATCCACTCCCCCACCAAAAAAAAAAAGAAAAAATGATACGCTCAAATGCATAATTACTAAACCGCAGGTCTGCCGCAAGTTATCGCAGGATTTAGAAAGAACTTTAAGCAAGTTCTTTCTAAATCTTGCGATAACTCGCGGCAGACCTCCGCAATGTCTCCTGGGAACAATGACAAAAGCTCCCAGGAGACATTGCGGCATCGAGGAAGTGACGGAATACCCGCACACTACCCTATGAATCCAAATACAGAAAGCGGCCTGTAACATAAAGGATTACTAAGGTTCGCCTGCCCCTGACAGTGACTCGAGCTGGGCATCGACGCTTAGTGAAGGATTGGCTCGGATGGCTCGGCTGCTCTCGACTGCTCTAGTCCTGCAAAGGGAACTGCGTAACTGCTGTGAAAAAAGTGCAGGGACGCCGTTCCCACGTGTTCCCGCAGGACTTGAGCCCTGATCTTAGTGTGCTTTTTTTTGGGGGGATAAATTTGTCTTTATTTAGCACATTAAAAGAATATTATGTGAAAGAAGTTCTACTATGTGAATGTTAGTTAAAGAGTTTGAAAAAAAACATTTTTTTTTTAAACATAATAAACAAGTTATACTTACCTGCTCTGTGCAATAGTATTACACACAGGGTCCCCTGCTGGCACTCCTTGCTTCTCCTCTTCTCAGTGTCACACCATAGCTTCCTATGGGGCTGTACCTGCTTGCTTGCTCCCGAGCTATACGTGTGTGTCTATAGACACACACAGCCTGGCTCGGCCCTGTCTCCCACCCTCTGGGCCAGATTCATGTAGCTCGGCGCAAATTAAGTTACTCCAAACGTATGTCATTTAAGTTACGGCGCCTTAATTTTGTGTCGTAAGTGCCATATCCACAGCGCATTTGCGCACCAAAATTGCGCAAGCGTAACTTAAATCCCGAGGCGTAAGGCGGGGTTATTGCAAGTGGGAAGGAAGTGGGCGTGCTCCATTGTAATGAGCCGTGACCCCATGCAAATGAAGGGCCGGCCGTACTGCGCATGCGCGCACGAATCTGCACCTCACTGGGCATGTGCAGAACTCGGCTCGGCGCAATCAGTGAGATAGGTAAAAGGCCAAGCGTACTTAGTTTGAGAATCGCCCTGTGTATAAATAGCCCCAGACAAACACACTTCCCTTGCAAAAGTACATCCCTGTGTTCCCCTTTCCTAGAGCAAGTTGCTTTTGCTCTGTCGTCTGTTGGTGTGTGTTGGTGAGTTTAGTATTAGATAAAAGATTTGGAGGAGTACTAGAGTGTAGTAGCTGTGTTTTTTGAGTGTATTTTCTGTTTGTTTTTTCTGATTGTTTTTTTTTTCTGAGTGTATTTTCTGTTTGTTTTTTCTGATTGTTTTTTTTCTGGTGTATTTTCTGTTTGTTTTCTCTGTGTTTGTTTTTGAATTTGTATTAGCTGTCTGCTTGTGTGGTTTGATTTTTGTGTGTGTTTGTTGTGTGAGTATTTGTGTTTGTTTGTTGTGTGAGTATTTGTGTTTGTTTGTTGTGTTTGTTTTTTGTTGGTGCTGAGTGTTGGGTGTTATGGCACCGAAGCGCAGGAAGCTTAATTTTTCCAACACAGAAAAGCAGATACTTGCTAGGGCCATCACCCGTTTCGGGCGTTATTTGCATGGCCCTGAGAGCCGGAACACCACCCCGGCCAGGAGGAAGGAGATCATTAAAAAAATTACTGATCAGATCAATGCGGCGGGGGGGGGGGGGGAGACGAGGACCCCCAGTGGGATTCAAAAGAAGATCAACGATCTTAGGAGCCTGGTCCGGGACAAGATGGCCAAAATAAATGCCCATGCCACGGGCACTGGAGGAGGCCCACCCTGCTCCGTCAGGCTGACTGAGGAGGAATGGGCAGTGGCCCGGTGTTTCCATATCCAGCAGGTGGTGGGCCTGCCTGGCTTTCAATCTGATTCTCCTGTGAGGACAGGTAATTTTGGGTTTTTTCTATCTGGTGATTAGCATGTGTGGGTGGGGGAAGGGAAGATGTGCCAAGTGTGTGGATCCTCCAACCTGTGAATGTTTTGTGTCCTCCACAGATGGCCAGGAGATTGCTGGGCCATCAGGCCAGGAGATTGCTGGGCCATCAGGCCAGGAGGTTGCTGGGCCATCAGGCCAGGCTGTAGCATCCCCAGGACAACAGGCTGCAGAAGAGCCCCAAGAAGGGCAGGAGTCCCCAGGGGAGGGGAGTGGCCACACCTCCCCTCATGAGGAGGTTGAGGGGGGAGGATGAGGATGAAGATATGGACATTGCCAGGGAAATCCTTTTGGCTTCAGATGTGTTTCCCCCTGAGGCTACCCCTGAGGCTGGCAGCAGTCAGGCCTCCATCAGGGGTAGCCCCTCACACTCCTCCCCCAACAGGCCTCCCCCCACAAGGGTCTCTCTCTCCCCTCCTCCCAGGCCACAAGACTCAGCTGCAGGCAGGATGGCGACCCAGAGGACCAGGGGGTGGCCGAGTGTCTGCCGGCCAATCTGCAGAGGGACAATGCCCGGCAGACCCGCCATCTGGGTCAGATCAACCAGACTCTGACCCAGATGGAGGACCGCCTGGGCTCAATTAAGGAGTCACTCACTGATGTGGCCACAAACTCCTTGGCGGTCATCACATGCTTTTGTGACCTGCAGACCGCCACAACAGGCGTGGCCCAGGAGGTGAGTGCCCTGACCCAGGCTGTCCAGGACAACACCCGGGCTGTCCAAGCCAATACGGCAGCCCTCACAATCAGTCTGAACAGAATTGCAGTGGCCTTGGAGGGCAGGACAGCAGGAGGACAGTCACCAGGGGAGGCTCCTCCTACCCCTGCTTCACCCCCCCCAGGAGTCTCCCCTGGTTGGCCGTGCCCGTGGCCAGCCCAGGCGTAGCTCACGCCGCCGCTGTTAAGTTTTGGGGTACTTTTTTTTATTATACTGTACTTATGATTTGTTTTATGTGTGTGAATGATGTATGAATGTGGGGGTGGCATTCCTGATTAAATAAGGGTGTCACCCTCAGTTTTGGTGGAGTAGGGATCCCCAGGACCAGGGAGAAGTGATCCCAGGTCCATGTGAATGGTGTATGAATGCACAGTGACATAATTGGAGCCGTGGCGTGGCGTTACTGCTCCCAAGTACCATTGGGGGTACTTGGATCTAATCCAATTAGATGTGCATGTGATGTGTCTGTGCTAGGGACCACAGTGGGTGTGCATGCATGCATTCTCATTGTGCCATGATTAATGTGTGTGTTTACTGTGCAAAGATGCATTCTGCGAGGCGTCTCCTGACTGCTGTGCCCTCAAAAGAGGGGGTACCCTCGGTTACTAAAGTCACTAGTATAGCTATGCGCATGGATGCCCCTGGCATGGTTGCATTCAGATTGTTGTCCTGCAAGTGTGTGTGCTCAGCTCTTCCTTCATGGTGTTGCTTTAGCTGACATTTACACGGCTGGTGTAAAGTTAGGGCACCTTTTATAAAGTGTAATTTTACTCCATGAAACTAGCAGATGCGCACAGGGCGTAATCTACGCCGCACACACTTAATTTTGTGGATCGCCTTATCTCCCTCATTTGCATCTTTGCCTATCAAAACAGCGATGTGTCTAGCGTATTTTGCGCTTGAAGAAGCGCCGGTGTAATTTTTTTAGGTAGGACGGAAAAAAATGGATTTCAGGCGTATCTGGTTTTGAGGATACGGTGCAAAGATACGCGTGGCGCATTTTTCAATTACGCCGCGCATCTCGAGATAAGTCGGCGCAAGTGCTTTGTGAATCTGGCCCTCTGTTTACAGGATTTGATTGAAAGCAGCAGGAGCCAATGGCTTCCGCTGCTGCCTCTCTGTCCTGTGAGGAGAGAGAAAGAGGGAGATTAGTAACACTGCAGACAGGCAAAGCACTGGATTGCGGTAGGACACAGGAAAGTATAAGGGGAGGTGAGGGAACAATACTTCCACTGAAGCATTTTGTACTTTAAGGTAAACAAAATTCTGCTTTTAGAACGACTAAGAAGGCAATCGACGGGGGTGGTAGTGCAAAAGAGTGTTATTAAATGTAATAAACAGTTCAAAAGAGAAGTAGCTGATGCTTTTCAAGTGTGCATGCCACCCTCACCTCCTTCCTTTGACAGGAAATTCTGAAAATGTAAATGTAAATTATTACAAAGCACTTCAAATAAATAAAAACATGCTTACCCCTGCTCTTCAAACAACAACCAGTGCATACTTGCCAACAGCCCCAAATTTACCAGGACGGTTATGCTTTTTAGACTTGTTGTATCATTTCCCCTGTATCCTCAGCTGTGTGCTTCAGGGAAAGAAAAAATGCTTCCTTGGGGGCTGAGCTGGGACCTATTCTATGCTATAACTTGTGCAGCACTTAGGAGAGAAGCTGGTGAGGCGGAGAAGAGAGAGGGACTGGGTTCACTTGAGTGTGGAATAGAGATTTACATGCTCTGTGAGTGAAAAGAAGGCTGACCTAACACAGTTCAGATTGTAAACTGATATGTAGAGCAAAACATGTGTTTTTCATTTATTGCATTATGAACTTTAAATAAACATTCTGCTTATTAAAGTCACATTATCAAACTGCAGAATATGTTTGGCTATATAACCGAATGAATAAATGGTTATTTAACCCGACATATTCCTGACCCCTGCACTCTATACATCAGTTTTTATTCCTGACCCCTGCACTCTATATATCGTTTTTTATTCCTGACCCCTGTACTCTATATGCCATTTTGTATTCCTGACCTTTGCACTCTATACACCATTTTGTATTCCTGACCCTTGCGCTCTATACACTATTTTATATTCCTGACCCGTGCACTCTATACACCTTTTTTTATTCCTGATCCTTGCACCCTATACACCAGTTTGTATTCCTGACCCTTGTACTCTATACACCATTGTCATGGATATGCAGTAATGTTTGTCTGTCAGCTTACCTCCTCCATGTGCTCACCTTAGAGGCCAGCCACTCTCACCTGGTTACTTAAGTAATCTCTCCTCTAGCATGGCTCCACCCCAGGCCCTATCATGGAACTCTATATTAACTTGCGCACTGCAAGCCAGCCGTGCTGATCAACATTGTTTGTTTAGCTATTGTGTGTTTAGGTTCCTGCTTGCCGTGTGCTACGTCTGGCTCTGTTTTACCGATCTTGGCTTGTTCTCGACTATCCCTGTCTCCTTGTGACCTTGACCTTAGGTGTGTCCTTTGTTTATCCTTGTCTGCTAGTCGCCCCGACCTTTGGCTTATCCCCTCACTATCTCTTGTATCCTGAGATGCTGCTTCCCTTCTATCCTCTATAGCCTACTGCGAGCATGAGCTGGGGGACTCTGGGGGCCGCGACCTTGATCCAGTTGCAGCCCAGTCCATCCTCACCACTAGAGGCTCTGGTGAACACCTGCTTGATCTTAGACTCCACTCTCTGGGGAATCTTAGGCTCTAGCTCCCTGTGGGATCCCTGTTAGTGCTCCAGTGGACCTGCCTTCTTTAGCCACCCAGTGTTCAGCCGTAGGGTCCACTACCTTAGCGGTGCACTCCTGACCCCAAAGGTGTGCATTTGTCACCTGATTGCAGGTGACCTGACAACCATTTTGTATTCCTGACCCTTATACACTATACCCCATTTTGTATTCCTGACCCTTGCGCTCTATACACCATTTTGTATTCCTGACCCTTGTGCTCTATACCCCATTTTGTATTCCTGACCCGTGAACTCTATATACTAGGGATGCACCGATATATCGGCGGCCGATACATATCGGCCGAAAATAGCTGTTTTGGGGAAATGCCGAAACAACTTAAAAATTGCAGATAATGACTAGTGGTGCAACGCGGGATTGCAGAGCGGTAAAACACACACTGAAATTGTCTCCGCTCTGCTCGCACACAGCCCCGCCTGCTCCTAACCACGCTGTGATAGACAGAATGCGGGTCTAATGCTGAGATGTGTTCTGTCTATCACAGCGTGGGGTTAGGAGGAGGCGGGGCTGTGTGCGAGCAGAGCGGAGACAGTTTCAGCATAGGGGTGGTGAGTTGCTTACCTTTCTAGCAGAACCTGTGTGCACTGTGCAGCCATCTGTCCTCCCCTCTCCCCCACATACCTCCCTCGGCTGGCTCTATCTTCGGGACACTGTCCCCCCCTCCTCCCCCCGGCTGCCGAGTCTGGCTCCTGTCCCTGCCGCCAATGCACTCCTGTTTTTGGAGCTGACAGGGTCAATAAAGAGAACCTGTCACCTCCAATTGCTATCACACAGGGAATTGTTTTCTCCTGTGTGATAGCAATAAAATTAAGTGTAAAAAAAATAAGAAATAATAATTAAATTAATAAAATAAGTAATTAAAAAGTAAAGAATAAGAAAAATAATATTAAAAATAAGAACATTTTACAAAAATAAAAAAAGTAAAACGACAAGCTACAAAAAAAAGTGATAAAGTAATAATAATAAAAAAAAAAAGAAACAAGAGGTGGCAATTGGGGGACAGTGATAGGATGCTCCATACATTTTTGCAATCCGACTGTACTGTTTTAACATACAATTATTTAAAAAAAAGAAAATTCATTTTCGGTTTCGGTTTTGGTTTCGGCCTGACATTTTTTTTTTATTTTGGTTTCGTTCTGAAATTTCCATTTCGGTGCACCTCTACTATATACCATTTTGTTTTCCTGACCCCTGCACCCTATACACCATTTTGCATTCATGACCTTTGCACTATATACCCTATTTTTTTAGTGGTGCCAAAAAGTCAGTGCAGTGTAGCAATGTCCAGTTATTGCTGTGGTTCCCTGTACATGCAGCATTTCATCCTCCTTATGTGTCCCTTTTTCTCTAACTCAAAAGTTGAGAGGTATGTCAAAGTGAGAACAGTAGTATGCTTGGCAGTTATTTTTCAGATCATAATGTTTTCTTCATGTTTTGGTTTGTGCCTTGATTAATGTCATCTGACAAAGGGAGTGAATTTCTGCACACAGCTTTATATTGATGTCATGGGAAAGACCAAATTCCCAGCTTAACCCCCTGACTGCTGTTTCATGGTGAATACAGTGTACATAAATTAAATCTGTGTATTATTACTGACTACTAAAAAAGTGAATAATAATAATTAGATGTAAATGAACTGTCAATAGCTGGATCTCCTGTCACAACAGTGGAAATGATACAGGTTCAGTCTGCCAATATTTACATCACATTTTTAGGTTAACTTTTAATTGTTTTTGGAGGATGGCGACAAGGAAAAACACCCATCTCTTCAGCAGGGAAAGTCTCAGACCAGCTGCTGCATTTTCCTTAACCACTTCTGGACCGCCTGCCATCAATATACGTTGGTCCTTTGATGTCAAATACCGTTGATATGGCAGCTTATAGCGGCGGACGGTCTGCTTTAGGATAAATGTGGTCTAGCTGGCGAATTCATCACAAGATCAGTTTTATTGGTGGCGGGAGAGGTGCCCACCCCCCTCCCGCTGTTTCCCGGTAATCTCTGCCGTTTACCGAAGCCGTCGGTAGCGGCAGAGACAATCCGGTCATTTCCTCTCAGAGGTATGAGGTTGAGTAAGGGAATGATGGCACCCACTCGACTCCATACCATTTGATGATGTAAACAACGCCAAACGTCACTTCCGTCCTACGTCCTTTTATTTTTTTTTTTTGCATTTAAGTGTAAATGTGAGATCTGAGGTCTTTTTGACCCCAGATCTCACAATAAAGAGTTCCTGACGTGCTTTTTTTTTCTATTACAAGGGATGTTTAAATTTTTTGTAATAGGAATAAAAGTGATCCAATTTTTTTTTAAAGGGGCAGTGTAAAAATAAAAAGTAAAATAAATACGATTTTTATTTTAAAGCTCCCCGTCCCTCTGTGCTCGCACACAGAAGCAAACACATACGTAAATCACGCCTGCATACGTAAACGGTGGTTCTTAAGTGGTTCGAAATAACAGAAACAATTATATATATATATATATATATATATATATATATTTATTTTTTTTGGAGATAGAGTAGGGGAATAGTTTGGTTCTCTGTGATGCTTTTATTGGTGTCTGTGTCCCTGCTGGAGAGATTCAACCATCTTTTTGTTCTGGTGTCTATTGTCAGCAAGACAGAAAGTGAGAAGTTCAGGCCTTCAAATGGCTTATGAGCAATGTATACAGAAGACATTTTGTTAGTTGTCTGCTTTGTATATCTTGCTCCTGTGTTATATACTTCTCATGATGCCACCCAGGGCTCATTCACATAGTCAGGGGGGGCGAGGGAGTAAAAGCTGGTGGTTGAGATGTGGTTTTACCACCCACCTAAACAAAGAAATGCAGCTGCTCAGGGCTGTACACATGTCAAGGCTGCAATGTTTTTGCTTCTTGGCCACGGCAAAAATTAATTGGCATGTTACATTCAGCAGATGTTACCAATTCATGTGAAAGGGGCAATACCACAACTGTCCTGTAAAATGTGGTTGCGACACAGTGAGTTGGAGATTCGAGAGTTAAAACAGATGCTTAGGAAGTGACATATTGCCTTTTTACTGCATGTCAAAACACCCTTTAAAAATATATCCACTGTGAATCACTTTTCAGAGGGGTAGCAATAATAGATGCCAGTATAAACAAGCCTTAAAGGATCACTAACGGAATTTATTTTTTTAGCTAAATAGCTTCCTTTACCTTACTGCAGTACTGGTTTCATGTCCTTATTGTTCGTTTTTGCTTTGAAGTAGCTGTAATTCTGCTGTGATCTCCACACTTCCTGCTTGTCTGGCTCCTTATAACCACAGTACTGGGAGCTTTTCACGGTGGTCTAAGCTGTCATTACTGTGTGTCTAAAACTTAACAGAACCAATCAGATTCATTTTAAAAACAAAACACTGCCCTGGATTTGTTTGTTTTTGTTCTGTGTGTCTCTCTAGTTCACAGGAACATGAAACCAGTTTAAAAGTGGAACTAACCTGCAGGCACATTATAGGATTCATTTTTTATCTATTTGTAATCATTTTTAAAAGGAATCAGTTAACTGTTATGTCTCTATACCCTGTAAACAGTAATTTCAGCAAAAAAAAAAACGTTTTTCCTTTAGTGACCCTTTAAGTCTAAATTTGTATAATTCCATTACAGTGTTTATTATTAACAAATGTCTGTTTCCATTATCTACCATGCCTCACTGTCATGTGTTACATGTGTATGTAGATGATAAGCTAAAATTGCTTTATGCATTCATATCCACATAAAGACATAAGCCTTATACTGTGCATAAACCAGAACTGTGTCCAAAGCAAAAAGATGTTCCCTTTTATGTGCAAATAAGCTGATTGGTTGCTATGGGCACCCAGTTCTTATTTTAAACACATTCATATGTGATAATAAAATGACATGCAGATGATTTTCAGAAACACTTTAAACTAGAGAGGTCATGAAAGAACATAGAGGTTGCCATTACTGACATCTTCTAAAAATGCAAGTTTCCTAGTTGTCATACTGACACACTAGGTGGAATTAACAAAGAATGTTGCAAGCACATGCTTGCACCACTCTCCTGAACATAAACAAATGGAGCAGATGCTGCTCCTTATTAGCAAACGGGTGCAAACCCCTTTGTTAATTAGGAGAAATCATGTCAGGGAAATGTTAGAGCCGGTTCACACTGGGGCGGCACGACTTTGTGGGCGACTCGGCAAGGCTTCCTAAAGACGACTTCAGAGGCGACTTGAAAAATGACTTCTGTATAGAAGTCAATGCAAGTCGCCCCGAGTCGCCCCCAAAGTCGTACAAGAACCTTTTTCTAAGTTGGAGCGACTATTAGAATGGTTCTATTGAATAGAATGGGACGCGACTTGTCAGGCTGCTGAGTCGCCTGACGAGTCGCCCCAGTGTGAACCGGCTCTTAGGTAAACCGTATGCACTTATTCATAATAATTCTCGAGTGACAACTAGAGGTTCCCTAATTCTCGCACACGTGCACATGCGCATTAGTGTGAGCATGCATGAATACTTTTTTTAAAGGTAAATTGCGTGCATGAATACTTGGCATTCACTTGCCTATTTAATGTTGGTCCAGAGACCAGAAGATTGCTGAGTGGTCATCAGCTTCTTACGTCTGTGACCTGATCCTGTGTTTGTTTCTGTGGATACCCGGCTTTTTTGACCCTGCTCATTCCTGATACCTTGTTGCTGACTCAACTCTGCCTTTTGTCTAATGTTCCTGTGCCTTCTTTGCATGCCTGATACTGACCCTGGCTTAGCCCTGACTCTGCTCTGGATCCGATTCTGTACCTCAGCTGCTTGGATATTACCAAATTCTGCATACCTGACCACCCGAGATCCTGCATCCGCCTGCTCATCAGCTTGGTTGCTGCCTGCTGTTCTGCACCTGCTGCTGTGTACCTGCACCTGCCTGTCCAGTAGTCTGTTTCTCCTATCCTGCACCTGCTGCCGTGTATCAGCATCGTCCAGTCCACAAGTCTGCCTGCTGCTTGGTACCTGCTGCAAGTACCTTCCATCCAGGATCTCCAACCAGGCACCCATGCAGAGGCGTCATTAGGGGTGGGCTGAGGAGGCTGGACCCCTGAATGGGTAGCCGAAAAACCCAGAGTCTCGGGCATGCCGAAGTTAATTAGTAGCCCGAGTGCCGCCGAGCAGGGACGGTTATTTTTCTGAGTGTGCCCAAAGACACAGCAGGTCCCGCCTTCTGGAACCTGCAGCGCCTATGATGGATGTCCCACTGGTCCAATCCGTGACGTGTGTGACGTCCATCATAGGCGCTGCAAGCTCAGAAGGCGGGAATTACATTCCCCCCCGGCGCGCCATGATGTCACATCCCCGCTCCGCTCGGATCAGTTGCTCTCCTCCCCGGCTCCAGAGGGCTGCATCTGTATGACAGGGTCACCTCAGGCACCCCACATCTCAGCTCCCTGCTCCGTTCAGCGGCTCGCCTTTCTTCCTCGGTTCCTGAGTCCTCTGGCTGCATCTCTACCACGGCTGAGGTAGGTCACTTAATGTTAATGTATGTAGGTCAGTGATTGTGTATGTAGGTCAGGTCAGTGATTGTGTATGTAGGTCAGGTCAGTGTAGTCAAGTCAGGTCAGTGGAGTCAGGTCAGTGTATGCAGGTCAGGTCAGTGTAGGCAGGTCAGTGTGGTCAGGTCAGTGTGGTCAGGTCAGTGTAGTCAGGTCAGTATAGTCAGGTCAGTGTAGTCAGGTCAGTGTATGCAGGTCAGGTCAGTGTCTTCAGGTCAGTGTATGCAGGTCAGTGTATGCAGGTCAGTGTAGTCAGGTCAGTGTAGTCAGGTCAGTGTAGTCAGGTCAGTGTAGTCAGGTCAGTGTATGCATTTCAGGTCAGTGTAGTCAGGTCAGGTCAGTGTAGTCAGGTCAGTGTATCCAGGTCAGGTCAGTGTAGTAAGGTCAGTGTATGCAGGTCAGGTCAGTGTAGGCAGGTCAGTGTAGTCAGGTCAGGTCAGTGTAGTCAGGTCAGGTCAGTGTAGTCAGGTCAGTGTAGTCAGGTCAGTGTAGTCAGGTCAGGTCAGTGTAGTCAGGTCAGGTCAGTGTAGTCAGGTCAGTGTAGTCAGGTCAGATCAGTGTAGTCAAGTCAGGTCAGTGTGGTCAGGTCAGTGTAGTCAGGTCAGGTCAGTGTAGTCAGGTCAGGTCAGTGTAGTCAGGTCAGTGTAGTCAGGTCAGGTCAGTGTAGTCAGGTCAGCGTAGTCAGGTCAGGTCAGTGTTAGTGTATGCAGGTCATGTCAGTGTGTGTGTGTGTGTACTGACACACACTAACATAGGTCAGGGTATGTGTGTCAGGTAGGTCACCCTGCGCCACTCCACCGACCGCACCCGCACCCCCCCCCCCGGTGCCGGCTTGGTTTCGGGCTGAAGCCCCTGGTCTTTTTGGCACCTAGCAATGCCCCTGCACCCATGCCACTCTGTGCCCTGTTTTACCCTGTCACCACCTTCAGGAAAAACAGGCCAGGAGGTGTAAAGGAAAGTCCTCATGTCAGCTCGGCCTCAACCAGGTACATGACAAATCAGCTCTCTGTAATGGATGTAGCATATGGCACAGAAAACAGAGAGCTGGAGCTGCTCTGCTCAACTCACGGTGGGAGGAAGGAGGGGGGTTGTTAATCCTGCATGCTCTGCTCATGTAGTGTATTCGCTGCACGATCAGAAGAGTACGTAAATGGTCTGCTAAAAGGTAAAACCTGGCAAGGATTTGGAGCATATGGAAAACATATATATATGACCCTGTGCCAGTTTCTGTTTCACTATAGAATAGAAACTGGCACGGGTGGCGCAAATAGACCTGAAACAGGAGCATTAATTGGAAGTTATTTAATGTGGCGCATGCCACTTCTGATACTTTCTTGTGCCATCATAATGGTGTAGGGAGCTTGGTTCTTTCCACAGTCTCTCTTTATTACATATTACTTTTTTCTATACTCCTATTAAGGCCACAAAAGAAAAAAAAAACAGAGAATTGGCCCTCTGGGGTTCTATTCCAAATAGAGGGCTATGGTGATTGCTAAGTACATGACTCTCTGGGGCATGTTTGCTAGTTCTCTCTTTTTTGTGTTTCAGATTACAAGCTGTCTATGGTTGCTAGGAAGATTTACTTTGGTTGCTAGGCAGATCTTCAGTCAGTGCTGAGCTCTGGATTGACGACAAATCAGCTGGTCACTTATATATCCTCTCCTATCACTAGGCAGTGTCAGCAGTTACCTCAGGTCTGTCATCTGGACTCACCTCTGGATTATCTTCAGCCTTCCTTTTGGGTCTTTTGTTCTGCTCCCCAGTCTACCATCCCCGTTGCTCTGTTTTCCCCTCATCACTGTAAATCCTTATGGGGGGGGGGGGGAATGTTTTCCATTGTGTGGGTGGACAATGGTTGGTAAACTGTTATCTGCTTGGTGTATAATATTACTGCTTGAGTCTTGGTAACTAAGCATGTTGGTCTGTTTGTTCTCTTTAGTATTAAAGGTTAAAGTTTATCTCATATAATATAATAGATTTTTAACCCAATAATTGGGTTGCGGTTTAAAATTTTCCCACAACCTTTATTCATTTTTTTTAGTATTTAGGAATTTTATGGTGTGACGGGTGTTAACGGGGTGCATTTTAAAGATATCTATATTAAGCTGCTTCATCGTTCTGGGACAACATGGCCTAGAGTGATGTAGCTTTGTCACACTGTAGTTCATGTTAGTTTTAGCTTGCTTCAGAAGGACATCTTTCCTAAAGTTTCATGTTAGATCATTTTATGAAGAGGAAGCTGTTTTTTCAAATTCCCCTGAATGTGACTGGGAATTTGAAGAAGACTTAAGTTCACATCACCTCATGTCCATATTACATTAATAAATTGAGTCCAAAGTAAACTCTTTGGGCCGGATTCACAGACAGCGGCGCATATTTCTGCAGGCGTAGCGCATCTCATATGCGCTACGCTGACGTAACACAGAGAGGCAAGCACAGTATTCACAAAGCACTTGCTCCCAACGTTGTACCGGCGTAACATAAAATCGTAGGCGTAAGCTGGCCTAATTCAAAGTAGGTGGAGTTGGGCGTGATCCATTTAAATGAAGCGTGACCCCATGCAAATGATGGGCCGAACGAACGGCGCATGCGGCGTCCCGTGGACGCATCCCAGTGCGTATGCTCAGAATCACGTCGAAAATACTCCCTAAGATACGTCAAATCACTGCCTACGACGAAAACTTAACCTACGCCCATCCATATTCACGTACTACTACATAAACGACGTAAAATACGACGGCTGTTCCTTGGTCCATACCTTTGCATGAGTTGCGCCTCATAGATGGGGAATAACTATACGCTGGACCGCCGGATGTAAGCCTTACGTAAACCGCGTATATTAATGCTCTGGGCGCAAGTACGTTCGTGAATCGGCGTATCTCACTAATTTGCATATTTGAATCGTAAATCAATGGGAGCGCCCCTTGCAGCCAGCGTAAATATGCGCCCACGAAGGAAACTTACGTCGGTCGTAGGAAGCCTATTTTCAGGCGTATATAGTTCTATGGGCATGGCGCATAGATACGACGACGCACACTGACACTTACGCGGTGTATCTCGAGATACGTCGGCGTAAGTGCTACGTGAATCCGGGCCTTTGAGTGCAAAACTATCCTCATTCACACAATATAACCTGATATCCTTTTAAATATATTGTACCAGTATCTTGCAAGATCCTTTTTCTTATTGTTTTTGAATTTCTGCAGTTTCTGTTTCATGCCTTGGAGGTTGAAGTGTCCATACATACAACTAGTGTAGTATTAGGACCAGGCAATGTGTAGGATTAGGTAACGACTCTATTTGACAGGCACTTGGGTGTGGGTGAGCAGCCCTGAGTGTAATCTGGGCTGCTCACCTCCACAGTTGTCAAATTAGGATGAGAAGCTGTGTCCATGCAGGTACATGCATCCCCCCTACAGATACATGGGCTGCCTACACGCAGCACATGGCAGCTCAAGCCACACAAACCCATAGAGCAATAATGCTCTTTGGCTTCAGCGCCTGTGTGAATGAGGGCAATTGCTTTATTAGAAACATGCACTCTTGCATGTTGTTTAACTAACCCTTCAAAATAAATAACTGAACTTGAGAAAAGATGGGGATGCCAGAAACGTAATAAAGCGTTTGTTACCCTAAAAAAATAAAATAAAAATAAATTATCCCATTCCTTTTAAAGCATGAATAACAGCTCAGTGCTTGTGCTGTGTAATTTGGCCCCCTGATTCACCTGAAATACTTGGCTGATCCTGCCTGGTTCTGCCCTCCCCCCTGTAAACTGACCACAGTTTATCATGGCTGCTAATCCCTGGCCCCGTGGTTAGTTTACGTGCCTCCGTCATCCACTATCTCCTCTGTCCTCCTCTCCCCCCTCCTCTTCCTGCCAGTGAGCTTGTGCCAGTGCCTGCCCCCTCCCCTCCTGCTGCTGAAAGAACTTTAGCATTTTCAGGCAATCCCTTGTGTTAAATAATGCTATGTCTCCACTGTATGTGTTTTTTTTAAAAATACCCCTGTATATCTTATTTCTGAGCGCTGCTCGGTGCTACGGTGTAAGGCCGCCTCTCTCCCCCTCTCCTCTCCCCGAATGAAATGACAAGGGGGGGATTCTCAGCCCCTACCGCTGTAGCTGTCAAATCGGGAGAGGGAACGGCGACCAGTCACGTGAATACTGAGTGGCGCTCGGAAATATGTTATACAGAGGCATTTTTTTTTAATAAAGCTCATACAGTGGAGACATTGCAATATCTAACACAGGGGATTGCCTGAAAATACTAAAGTAGGATTAAGACCACTTTAATGGTTCAATGTGTTATATGACGAAAAATTCCTGGTATAAACATATTCTTTACTGTTAGGGTCCTTTCACACGGAGCGGACCGTTTTTATGTCCGCTCCGTGTGTCCGCAAAAGCTCAGCGGGGATCCTCCGTAATCCCCGCTGAGCTGTCGGCGGATAGGGCGGTCCCCGCGCACAGTGCAGAGACCGCCCTGTCTCTCCTCCGCTCTCCCCTATGGGGAATCGGATGAAGACGGACCGTCTGTCCGTCTTCATCCGATCCGTTCCGCCGGACGGAAGAAAAATAGGGTTTTCTTCCGGCCGAAAAACCGGATCCTGACGGACGCGGATGGTTGCGGACGTTAGCGGATGCTCCATCCGCTAACGGACGCGATCCCATAGGGATGCATTACAAGTCCGTAAACGAACTTGTAATAAACGGACGAACGGTCCGCTAATGTGAAAGGGGCCTTAAATGTTTGCTCCTTGTCCTGGTTGTTGGAATTGAATTATGTGCACAGCAGTGTTTTGAGCCCTCTTGACTGGTTGACATGAAACCCATTGATGCTGGTGTGCAGCTCCCCTGTTTGGACATACAGTATACAGTATAACCCTCCAAAATAGGAATAAAGTACAAGCTATGGAAAAGACATGCTTTCTAGTAAAAAACAAAAGCATAACTATCCTAAAAATAAAAAAAGGGGGTCTTTAGTGCGGCCTCTGAAATCACCAAAGCGCTACCTATGATAACCAGTAAATGCAATGCTACAGAAAGCTGTCAGGGACCACAGACATGCAAACTTTGTATGTTTGGATTGTCCCTCATTTTGCATGAGTTCTAGGATGAGCACAACAAGGAGAGGGGACAGGAGACAGCCCTGTCTTGGCCCACTGGAAATTAAAAAGGGATCAGGAAACAACCTGTAGACCTTGACCAGTGCAGACAGCCATCTATTTCAACTTGTTGTGCCCTAAACCAGTATGAAATTCCAGTTGACCTTGTCAAATGCATTTTCAGTGTCAGTGGAAAAGGTAACGTTTCTTTATACAGGCATACCCCACTTTTAAGTACACAATGGGGTTTATTTACTAAAGCTGGAAAGCTCAAAATCAGGCTCACTTCTGTATAAAAAATAAACCCCATTGTGTACTTAAAAGTGGGGTATGCCTGCATTGTCATCTTGAGACACGTGACATAAATTACTAGAGATCACAGCTATTAATGCCCACCTTTACAAATGCTTCCACATTTGTGTTCCCTACCTCTCCTTTATGCTGGGTACACACTAAAACAATCTTGGCTGCTTCCTAAGAAAGTGACCAAAATTTGCTATGTAGGTGGTTCTGTCGGCCACCTCCTACCCGACATCTTTTAATGGAGCTAGGTGGAAAGTTGTCAGTTGAACAGCTGCAGCATCAAGTCAGATTCAGCTGCTGTTCAGGTATTCTGCCAGAGGCGGCTGTCAGATTGCAATAGCCACAATGGGAGATTCCTCCATCCGCGCTGTAACGCATGGATGGGGGAATCTGTGTAACACACATAAAAATGATCTACGTGTGCATAACATATAGCGCAATACATCATTTCATTTTTTTTTTCCAGCAATGTCTCTATTATAAAAGGTCAAAGAAAAAAAGTATATAGTACAGAAAAAAGTAAAAAGTGAAAGAATAAAACCAAGCCATTTACTAGAACCCAGTCCAAAGAATATTTTCCTTTGCTAGCCTGAATAAGACCCTAAGTAAGGAAAACACAGACTACTTCCTGAAGGGGCTCTGAGGGCTGCACAAGTGGCGGAGGGCCACAGGCCATTACATGAATTGATGATAGGCAGAAGTGCTTATTGTAAAGCGGATCCTCTGTGGTTGCAAAAACAGGCAGCCAGCTGACAATGCTTATGATGTTTTAATGTACATAAACGGTTGTGAAAACTCCATTGCACCATTCACTAGCTTTTGAAATGCACAAAATAAATCCCTGAGGATCAAAGTTTACTTGATTTAGTACACAAGAATTGTCTCCATGTGATTTTATAATTACAGAGGATGACTAAGGAGAGGATTACCTAAAAATAAATAAATATTACACAAACCTACATTAACATGAAAGAGCAAACTGTGTTAATAGTAAATGAAATACAAGGGACTGGGTCCTAGACATATGCATAGGCTTCACTGGACTTATACATAAGCTCTACCAATCACCGTTTGCTAAGTGCAAAAACAACATAAAAAAACAACATAAACAAAAACAACATAAACTTGGCTAGTTATATTCAAGTAGTGTGGTGGTTAACAAACGAGGAGTCATGGGTTAGGAAGAAGTTTTTAGATCTTCAGACTGTTTAGTCTATTTAATTTGTTAAATATAGAGGGGCAGATCCACAAAAGCATTACGCCGCGTATCTCTTGATACGCCGGCGTAATTTAAAATTTCCCACGTCGTATCTTTATTTTGTATCCACAAAACAAGATACGACGGCATCTGGGATCGATCCGACAGGCGTACGTCTTAGTACGCCGTCGGATCTTAGATGCAATTTTTCGGCGGCCGCTCGGTGGCGGATTCCGTCGGAATCCGCGTCAAGTATGCAAATTAGCTATTTACAGCGATCCACGAACGTACGTCCGGCCGGCGCATTTTTTTACGTCGTTTTCGTTTGGCTTTTTCCGGCGTATAGTTAAAGCTGCTGTTATGAGGCGTACTCAATGTTAAGTATGGCCGTCGTTCATGTTAGTAAAATTTTGAAATGTTTACGTCGTTTGCGTAAGTCGTTCGCAAATAGGGATTTGCAAAGAATGACGTCACCGTCGGAAGCATTGGCTTGTTCCAGGTTAATTTCGAGCATGCGCACTGGGATACCCCCACGGACGGCGCATGCGCAGTTAAAAAACTTTGTTTACGTCGGGTCACAACGTATTTACATAAAACACGCCCCCATTACATCCATTTGAATTAGGTGCCATTACGCCGCCAAAGATACACTACGCCGCCGTAACTTACGGCGCGGATTCTTTCAGGATTTGAAAAAAAAAAGTAAGTTACGGCAGCGTAGTGTATCTTAGATACCCTACGCCCGGCGCATAAATGCGCCGCTGTACGAGGGTCTGCCCCAGATTATTCTCATTTGTGTTTAATTATAAAATGTACATAGTTAGGTATAAATGATGGCTGTGAATTTTGGGGCATTGTATTTATTTCGGGAACATGGAGATCTTAGATGCTGTCAGAAACAGAGAACTATCCATCTACAGCTAGCTATACATAGTTTGGTTTGTGGATGTTACAACTTTGATCAAATACTACATTTTGTGGGGCCCTACCTAATTATACACTCTAAGTATGACCATTCAGCGAGACCCTCATGTTACACAGATGCTTTTAAGTTTCATTAAACAGGAAGATGAAAATCTGACTGTATGTGGTCACTTTAAGACTGGCTTTTGAATAGCAAGCCAGTAGCTCAGGACTTTACCATACTGACAACGTTATACACAAAGGCATACCTAAACACACAGTATATTTATGACATTATATAAAAATCTTACCATAAAATCGTTGGTAAACTCATCTGAATTTTCTTTTTTTTTCAGGTAACCATCAAGATAACGCTGAAGAACCTCCCTCTGCTCCATTTTCTGAGGCCAGCAAAAAAATATGGTCACATTAGGTAGATTTTAAATGAGACCACCATGCAGAAGCGAGGAGTGTGGTTAACAAACATCTCGGCAGTAAGAAACAAGTATAAAGTCTTAAGCGGAAGCTATTACTGACAGCTACTTGTGGTCAAACAAGAAATCAACAGGGTCCTATAGCCTTCCACTTTTGCCAAAAGGCTCCATTATGTAAAAAAAACTTCTCATTTATAGTTCTAAAACAACTGTAAAAATGAAAAACCTACTACCACGCTGAACATGTCTTTTTTGCTGATAATATCTTGTTACCTTTTCCTCTTTCTCATCATAAACACTATGTTCATTGTTGACACTCATCAGTGAGAAATGAAGCTATTGGATATATAAGAATACTATTTTATGAAAGTAAAGTAAATATGTATATGAGTATTAACAGCTATACATGATATTCATGTAAAATCTTCTTCTTTTTTCTTTTCTTTGGTAATAGTTAGGGATGCACCGATGCCACTTTTTTGACATCGAGTACAAGTACCGATACTTGACATCATGTAATACAAAAAAGACTGCGCTAACCTAACAGATAAATAAATCAGGCAATGATATACCAGAAGGCTGCAATTAGGTGGTATAAACACATGTAGCGCCCCCTTGCTTTCAGCATGGGCACTACGCCTAAATTTAGTGGGAGGCGAGAGTTACTTTGCTCCCTTCCAGTGTTTGTTTAAATTTGGGACCTCTGTCATTCTGGAAATGTCCACTGGGTCAGTCTGCGGTCAGGGAGTGCAATGCCACCCCTGGCCGGCAGCTGGCGCCAGGGGGGTTCCAGCAGAGCAGATCTTCTCTCAGCAGCCAATTAGAGGATGTTTTCCCTCGCAGGGCATGCTGGGGGAGGGTATATCTGGAACAGAGGTCACGTGTTGAGAATTCTTTTCGCGGGGTCCCCGTTCCAGGTGCGGTACCCACCTTCAGGGTACGCGCATCCATGGACCCCGCCGGCGCGGCCCACCTGGCCAGATCTGAACTCTGCAGCGAACCTCATCCTGATGAGAGAAGGGACCTCAGCGTTCCACTGGGTTCCAAGGCCTATTGACAGAATCCCAGCCTGGGATCGGGTGTCCAGACCACTGACAGGTATGCTTGCTGTCATCCGGGGACCATTTATAGAAAATTCTTCTGGGAGGATTCTCTATCTTTATTCACTCAAGTCCTCTATTGAAATTGGCCCGTGGCAGGGGCCCTAGAGACAGGTCTGTGTGAGAGACCTGTTCCTCCCAGTATTATCCTAAGTGATGCTCCGGCTGCCAGGCCTATTATGGGGGTCTGTCCGGGGGCACTTCGCTCACTCCGAGTAGAGTGGCGACGTGAAACTAAATTGGTTCAATGCAGAGCAGTGTATTGCTCGGTTCTATATCCAGGCCTGATACCGCATGGTTCTCTTTTCTTCCTTCATCAACTTTGATCTCCCCAAATTGTGTTGATGTTGGCCGTGTTTGGCCTGGGCAATAAAGCATTGAAAATTCTTTATCGAATGTCTGGACCTCCACTCACTGTTGCTATTCTCACTGTTACACCCTTAGACACTGCCAGGGTAATTTAGTAGGCCGATCCCCAAATCAACCAGCGACTCCTTCGGGGGTAGCGCTACACACAAATAATATAAGTAAAGAAAAAAAACTGCGCCAGCAAAAATTTACTAGCAACCAGAGGCTAGATAAAAATAAAGATAAATGTGGATTTCAAACACATAAATGAATAATATAAATAATATCCAAAATTGTGCTGATTAAATTTCATTGGTGTCCGCAATCAAGACAAACAGCACCACAGTGAGCTTCAAACATCCGTGAGAGAACCGCCACCACATGGAAAGCCGCTTACCAAAATGACAGATTTAAACAGCATAGAAAAATGTAGTCTCCGTCCACAGGTTGAAACACTGGATTACAGGAGCCCCAACAATGTATCTTCAGATCGTGAAGTTGCTACAGTGCTAAGGTGACCAGATTTAAAATTAAATCCGGGGACATATTATTTGTTTACTAGTAATGGTGGCAAACAGCGACTCTGCCCGTCACCACTGCTGCCCGCCTCACAGCCTGTCAAGTCTCACTCTCCGGGCACCGGGCTACTACTGGGTGGGGAGCGGAAGAAGATCACTCTGCCAGGGAAGGCAAGGAGATAAGAAGGCAGGCGGCTGAATGGGCATGCACCCGAAACTGAAGACATATTCCCTCCGCTCCGACTAGCACATGATCATCAGAAAGGGGCACAGATAATGGAAAAAAAATACACCCCCTCCCCCCAAGCTACTAGGAGCGGCGGAGTGGGGGTGTGTAATTCAGATTTTTTTTTTATTCTGCACTGACTGTCTTTGAAATTGCCCCAGC
Source organism: Rana temporaria (assembly GCF_905171775.1). NCBI lineage: Eukaryota > Metazoa > Chordata > Amphibia > Anura > Ranidae > Rana > Rana temporaria. Next base: position 318,083,989 of record NC_053490.1, on the reverse strand, counting down.
CCCTGTTCAAATCCAATCTGGGGACAAAACTTGGGACAGACTTGGCCCGAGGACAGTGTCCTCAATCTGGGGACTGTCCCCTGAAACCGGGGATGTCTGGTCACCCTATGCTACACTCTTCCCATGCATGTGGTCCGTAGATCATAAATAATGAGAAAGTGGACCATAGCATAATAACGTTTGGGCCAATTTATTAAAAATATAATATTGTACTTACAAACATGGACTTGTATAAAGCACCGGCCGGCACTATAGGAGCCCTTCCTCCTTCACATAGAGCGCGGTGATGTCACTGTACGCTGTCCCAGACACGTTTCGTCATACGCAGACATTTTCAATCGCCGATACCTATCTATCGCCTAGGAAAAGGTGTGATTTGGGAGGTCGCGGTAGTTGAGGGTGGGGTGAAATAGGGATTGTGGGGCGGGAGAGTTGGGATGGAAAGGACTGTGATCGCTGGGGGGAAGAGGATGGGAATAGGAGGGTTATTGGGAAACATGGGGGCAGGGGTGACAGCTGGTAGAGGGAAGGAGGAGGCAACAGGCAGAAGTGACTGCAGGCATGGTACAGGAGACCGTCAGGGACTGCAGGCATGGTACAGGAGACAGTTAGGGCCTGCAGACATGGTAAAGGAGATAGTTGGGGACTGCAAGCATTATACAGGAGACAGTTAGAGACTGCAGACATGGTACAGGAGACAGTTAGGGACTGCAGGCATGGTAAAGGAGACAGTTAGGAACTGCAGGCATGGTACAAGAGATCGTCAGGGGCTGCAGGCATGGTACAGGAGACAGTTAGGGACTGCCGGCAATGGCATGGTACAGGAGACAGTTAGGGGCTGCAGACATGGTACAAGAAACAGTTAGGGAATGCAGGCATTGTACAGGAGACAGTTTGGGACTGCAGGCAATGGCATGGTACAGGAGACAGTTAGGGACTGCAGGCATGGTACAAGAGACAGTTAGGGACTGCAGTTATGGTACAAGAGACAGTTAGGGGCTGTAAGCATGGTACAAGAAACAGTTATGGACTGCAGGCATGGTATACAGGAGACAGTTAGGGGCTGAAGGCATGGTACAGGAGACAGTTAGGGGCTGAAGACATGGTACAAGAGACAGTTAGGGACTGCAAGGAGGAGGGAGAGAGCCCTGCTCAGTACAACAGGATAGGATGTACAGTGTCTTCACATACCTATTCTCTGCCTCAGCATCAGGGAGAGCCTGGATCCAGTGTTTTTGTGTGGCGGAGTCAGAGCTGGAGGAGGGAGGTGTGCAGTGCAGAGACAGGCTGGTGGGCTGTTAGGACAGGAAGCCCGGCGGGCCTGCACCACGCGATGACAGGAGGAAGCAGCGGGGATGGCATGGCACTGTCCGGAGGGGAGAAGGATTTTTGACACCCTAGGTGAAACCTAATTTTTCCTCCCCTTTAGCCCCACCTCCAACTCCACCCCATTTACCCTGCCCATGTATACCCAACCTTTTTAATGAAGTGCCCATTAAATGCAGTTCATCGGCGCCCATCAAATGCAGCCTCACCTTTGCCCATCAATGCAGCCTACCAGCGCCCATCAAATGCAGCCTACCAGTACCCATCAAATTCAGCCTACAGCACCCATCAATGCAGCCTACCAGCACCCATCAAATGCAGTCTACCAGTGCCCATCAATGAATGTTTGCTTGCTTCTATTCATTCGGGAGTCGGGACACAGACACAGACCTCCGCCGCTGCTGTGCCTCTGGCACTATGTGCAAACGGAGCTGTGGCTGCCTGCTGATGCTGAGAGTTGCTTGCTGCAGAGAGAAGTAGGAACCCCAGTGGCCGGGCACCGTAGGCAGCAGTGCGCCCTAGGCGGCTGCTTAGTTTGCCTAGTGGTAGAACGAGCCCTGAATCCCATAGGGGCACTGGACAAAGGAAAGGGGCCAGGAGCGCCAGCGGGGGACATGAATAGAGGAGGTTTGCGTCCACTCTGTGCATTTCAATTGCACAGATCTGGTAAGTAAAGACATGTTTGTTATTTAAAAAATAAAAATAAAGTTACCTTTATAATCACTTTAATAAAAGTTGGAGCAAAGTCAGTACCTTTTTTCTTAAAGGGTTTGTAAAGGGAATTTTTTTTATCTTAATAGCTTCCTTTACCTTAATGCATTGCTGTTTTCATGTACACCAAAAAACCGCGCTATCACAACACCGTTAATTCAGGCCGCAGGCTAGCGTGTGATGACAGGAAAATAAAACAATATAAAAAGCCGCGCCAAATATCAAAACAAAATAAATATAGTAGTTAAACAGTCCACAGATGGTATGAATAGTAGTGGATTTTCAACTGGTTCTCCAGCAGAGACAGAATCACTGTATTAATCAGAGGCTGATTTGCATGTAGGGATGTTAACTTTTCAATGCACCTGGTGACATGCAAACAGTGTGTGAGATCCCACCACCGGAATTGTATATCAGCTTACCAGATAGCAAGCCTTTAGTGCAGTTGGCTATAGCCCAGCCACGGCCTTTAAATCCCCTGGGCTAAGATGTTCCAAGATTCCCAGTCGAAATGGCAGCCTTGATGTTGAAAGTGGTGCGTGTTTGCGGTTTAGGACGCAACACAACTCATCAATAATAATATATTGATGAGTTGTGTTGCGTCCTAAACCGCAAACACGCACCACTTTCAACATCAAGGCTGCCATTTCGACTGGGAATCTTGGAACATCTTAGCCCAGGGGATTTAAAGGCCGTGGCTGGGCTATAGCCAACTGCACTAAAGGCTTGCTATCTGGTAAGCTGATATACAATTCCGGTGGTGGGATCTCACACACTGTATGCATGTCACCAGGTGCATTGAAAAGTTAACATGCAAATCAGCCTCTGATTAATACAGTGATTCTGTCTCTGCTGGAGAACCAGTTGAAAATCCACTACTATTCATACCATCTGTGGACTGTTTAACTACTATATTTATTTTGTTTTGATATTTGGCGCGGCTTTTTATATTGTTTTATATTGCTGTTTTCATGTCCTCATTGTTCGTTTTTGCTCTCAAGTTGCTGTAATTCTTCTCTGATCTCCACACTTCCTGGTTGTCTGTTTCCTGATAACCACAGTACTGGGAGCTTTCTCGCTGTGGTCACTAATCAAGGAGGTGTGATTACTGTGTGTTTAAAACCCCTCAGCACCAATCAGTTTCGTTTTCCAAACCATCACTACCCTGTTTTGGCTCTGTGGCTCTGTACAGCACAGGCAGGAAATAACATGCAAAAACGAAACTAGAAACTGCAGGTACATTATATGATTGATTTTTATCTATTTTTAATAATTTTTAAAAGGAATCAGTTAACTATTATGTCTCTATACCCTGTAAACAGTCATTTCAGCAAAAAAAAAAAAAAAAAAATGTTTCCTTTACAACTCCTTTAACTTTTGATAAGGACATATGTGTTCCAGTGCATTTAGGTGTGTTCTGGTTCATTTTTGATGCAATTTACAGTGTTACAGTACAGTCCATTGCAGGAAAAATGCAGCATGTTCTACTTGTTTTCTGGAACTGCAAGCACTGGTGTGATCTATGCCATTGGAAACCATATAACCTACTTTTCCTACATTTTTGATGCATAAAAAAAATGCACTGAAGTGCATGTGGTGTGAACTGCCCGTTTGGGTCACTGAAAGCAACACTGAAAGCAAACTGGCTCCGGTTCGGCAGCACTCCACAAAACAGGTACCCCCCTCGGGAACAGGTAAAGGTCTTATGCCGTGTACACACAATCATTTTTCGGCATGAAAACAACGTTGTTTTTAAAAAATGTCATTTAAAATGATGGTGTGTGGGCTTCACATAATTTTTCAGGTTCTGAAAAACGCCCAATTTTTTTTTCGAGCCTGCTGCATTTTTTAACGACGTTTTAAACAATGTCGTTTTTCGGGTTGTAAAAAATGATCGTGTGTGCGCTAAAACAACGTTAAAAACCTGCGCATGCTCAGAAGCAAGTTATGAGACGGGAGCGCTTGTTCTGGTAAAACTACCATTCGGAATGGAGTAAGCACATTCATCACGCTGTAACAGACAGAAAAGCGAGAATCGTCTTTTACTAACACGGAATCAGCTAAAGCAGCCCCAAGGGTGGCGTCATCCGAATGGAACTTCCCCTTTATAGTGCCGTCGTACATGTTGTACGTCACTGCGCTTTGCTAGAGCATTTTTTAAAAACGATGGTGTGTGGGCAACGTCGTTTTAATGATGAAGTTGGAAAAACTTTGTTTTTTCTACATGCTGAAAAACGTCGTTTTTTTTCATGCCGAAAAATGATCGTGTGTACGCGGCATTAAAGTTGAGAATTTACATACACACAGTTCAATGACAGCACCAAACAAATGTCCAAGACTCCAAGGTTTTTAATGATAAAATATTTATAGCAGAAAAAATTCAACGTGTTTGAACACACACCCCTTTGTCAGGGCTACAAACATGTACAAATACAAAGGTCATAATTATAAAAGTAAAAGGTCATGAATATAAAAATGAATATACAAGTAATACATTTAAAGGTAAAAGGTTATTTATCCATTTGCATAAAATATCTGATTCCAGACTTCAAAGATAATAATATCATACACACCAGATACCAGCAGATAGTTAGAGGGGGTGGGGGATCCCTGGCCAGAGTGAGTAGGTCAGAAATTACAACTCACAAATTTCTGTCCACAGGGGTTCTCTTTAGTTGTTTTACTTAACCACTTCTCTACTTTCGGTGTTTTTCAGATTTGGTGTTTACAAGACTAAAACTGTTTTTTTTGCTAGAAAATTACTTAAAACCCACAAACATTATATATTTATTTTTTTCTAATACCCTAGAGAATAAAATGGCGATCATTGCAATACTTTTTGTCACACTATATTTGCGCAGCGGTCCTACAAGCGCACTTTTTTTGGAAAAAAATCACTTTTTTGAATTACAAAATAAGACAGCAATAAATTTGGCCCAATTTTTTTATATATTGTGAAAGATAATGTTACACCGAGTAAAATGGTACCCAACATGTCACGCTTACAAATTGCGCCCCGCTCGTGGCATGGCGTCAAACTTTTACCCTTAAAAATCTCGATAGGCGACGTTTAAAAAATTCTATAGGTTGCATTTTTTGAGTTACAGAGTACGTCTAGGGCTATAATTATTGCTCTCGCTCTAACGATCGCGGCGATACCTCACTTGTGTCGTTTGAACACCGTTTTCATATGCGGACGCTACTCGCGTATGCGTTCGCTTCTGCGCACAAGCTCGTCGGGACGGGGCGCTTTAAAAAATTATTATTTTTTTTTTCTTATTTATTTTTATTTATTTTATTATTTTTTACACTGGAAAAAAAAATTATCACTTTTATTCCTATTACAAGGAATGTAAACATCCCTTGTAATAGAAAAAAGCATGACAGGTCCTCTTAAATATGAGATCTAGGGTCAAAAAGACCTCAGATCTCATATTTAGACTAAAATGCAAAAAAAATAAAAAAAAATGAAATTTTTTCAAATGACAAAAAAAATGTTTCTTTAAGAGGCTGGGCGGGACTGACGTTTTGACGTCACTTCCGCCCAGCAGAGCTATGGGGACGGGCGAAGGAGATTTTTCCTTCAGTCTCGTCCCCAGTCAGCAGCCGAACGCTCCCGATCTCCTCCGCCGCTACCGACGGCTCCGGTAAGCGGCGGAGGGCGCGGGAGAGCGGCGGCGGGAGGGGGCGGAGACCGCCGTTATCGTTAACAGAACCGCTGACACTAAAGATGGATACCTCCGTTGTGGCAGCAGCTGCTGCCGTTACTGAGATATCCATCTTTAAAGTTAGGCCGTATAAAGACGTACAGCGGTTTGGAAATGGTTAAAGCCAGGAAAAATAAGGAAAACATATATATTTTGAAAACACAAGGTTTTACTACAACTCAAGACATTCTCCACCTCCAACTTCCTGCATAATTAAAAATCAGCATATTTATTTCAAATTTGGAGACATAGAAGTCCATATGAATTTCTAGTTAATATGTTTACCTGTTTTCCTGCAATGGGTGAGCAGCCAACATGTGGTTCTTGCATGAAATGTATTTATAGACTTAGGCCCCGTACACACGACCAGTTTCCTCGGCAGAATTCAGCTTCCGACCGAGTTTCTGGCTGAATTCTGCCGAGGAAACTGGTCGTGTGTACACTTTCGGCCGAGGAAGCCGACGAGGAGCTCGGCGAGGAAATAGAGAACATGTTCTCTATTTCCTCGTTGTTCTATGGGAGCTCTCGTCCCGCCGAGCTCCTCGGCGGCTTCAGGGCTGAACTGGCCGAGGAACTCGATGTGTTTGGCACGTCGAGTTCCTCGGCCGTGTGTACGAGGCTTTACACCTTCAATACATCCTGCTAATTGATGACACAGCATATATAATCCCAGAGTCAGGAAATGTCACAAAGTTTTTTTTCCCCCTGCCATCTGTATATAACAATACTTTTCTTGATCGTTAATGAAAAAAAAAAATGCAAATCAGGATTTAGACTTCACTTGCTCCATGATATGTACTAAAACCAGAGACGGTCAGGCAACTAGCATTTTGAAAAGGAGATCAGCACTGAACGGCTGATTAGTCTTACTAATGTGTTCAGTTTAAAGGGTTAGTTCATCTTTTCATAAACATAAAAAGCAGAACTAACTCACAACACTTTTTTTTCCCACACCCCATGTCCCCACTTCACAACCTTAGATGATTATCTTCTGCTGCCCATGGCTTCCAGTATAGCAGCCCGTGCATTAAAAAAAAAACCTTACACAGCCTGAAGGCTGTGTAGTTTTATAAAGCTCCCAGTGGTGAGTGGGCCTTTATCAGCACTCGCACGTGACTGTGATGACCAATGAGCATCTCTCTAAGGCCCTGTACACACGATCAGTCCAAACTGATGAAAACGGACTGAAGTTCAGTTTCATCGATTAACCGATGAAGCAGACCGATGGTCTGATGTGCCTACACACCATCAGTTCAAAAACCGATCGAGTCCAACGCGGTGACGTAAAACACAACGACGTGCAGAGAAAAATTAAGTTCAATGCTTCCAAGCATGCGTCGACTTGATTCTGAGCATGCCCGGGTTTGGAACCGATGCTTTTGCGTACTAACCATCGGTTTTGACCTATCGGTCAGGCGTCGATCGGTCCAATTTTAAAGCAAGTTCTCTGTTTTTGGACCGAAGGACAACTGACCGATGGGGCCCACACGCGGTCGGTTTGGACCGATGAAACTGAACTTCAGTCCGTTTCATCAGTTTGGACTGATCGTGTGTACAGGGCCTTAGTCTTCTTTTTTGCAAGGTGGCATCCTGGAAGAAGGAATGCTGCAGAATAGTGCAATTTTCAAATGCACAGACCACTCACCCCAATGCCACGTACACACGATCCGAAAATCAGACGACAGATCGTCCGACTTTTTCCGTTTACTTGTCGCAAGTAGAAATTGAATAGGTTACTAAAGTCACGAAAATTCTCGTACAACAGAAAAAAAAATCGGAAGTGATGTCATCTGTTGTAATGTATATGTGTTGTATTTTCGGACGACAACTGTACTGACCAAACGAATATCGTACGATCTGGAATCGTACGAGGAAAATTTTCGTGCATGTCCGATAAAATAATATCGGATGAACTGTCATGATCGGCTCACGGAAGCCCTGTACTAACGATCCGATTATCGGACGATTCTTCCTCGGATGACATTTTTCGTACAATATTCGGATCGTGTGTACGTGGCATTAGGCAGGAGTGGCAGAAGATAATCATCCAAAGAGGTGTTTAGTTAACTTTATATATACTGTAGATTATTTAGAACTTTATATAGATTTAGTTACTTATTCAGGTTTTGTGAAAATGCAAACTCACCCTTTAAATGCCTCGTACCCGGCAGGTTCTACTTACCTCCTTTTTTCTCCCCTCACCTACTTTATGTAGCGAACAGCTGGGACTGGTCTAGGTGTTTGGTCCCAGGTTCCAATCCAACAGCCAGGCACACGGTAGTTCACAGTCACTCATGTCAGAGAACAGGCTTTACATATTTGTTGTGGTTTTTAGTTCGTTAGAGAACTAGGCTAGGGTGAGGGTGAGCCTATGGGTACTCTAATACACTTCAAACAAACTGTAATAGAGGAATCTAAAACTAATCTGTTCATTCGGGGAGAGGGATGCCCCGTTAAAGTGAAGGAAAACTGGTACTCAACAGGGACGTCTCAACAGAAGTACAGAACTTGGTTGTACAGAGAAAAAGCTCTCCCAAATGGAGCCAAAGAACATCTCCAAGGCCAGAAGGCTGGTACTTACTGTGTCCTGAATACTGTGTTTCTGCCTGCAGTATCAGGCAGTTTCTATACTTGAATCGACTGTGTACTGGATCTTAAGATGAGCTCTCTGCAAAAATTTAAGAGGCTAGGCCAGAACATGGCTGGATTTAGAGTGGTGCTGGGGTGGGTATTCCCCCCAGATATTAGTTGTGCCCCCCAAAGCCAAAGCCAACCACCCTTCCTCCCGCTCTACCACGAACGCTCCGCGTACAGCTGCACTTTCCCTCTCCTTGCAGCTTTATAAATGTACTAGTAAATGTACTGCTCATCTACATCAATGACTACATCAAGGTCCAAGTGGGGCAGGGGGAGGCTGAATGTTCCGACACCCTGTTGTCTAATTAGCTTAATCTATCCCTCAAGATCTCCCATGGCTGCTGAAGTATGTGGGCGGGGCTAGGGGTGTGGCTGCTTCCTCTACTCCTCCAACAGACTCCTTCACTTTGGCTTATCACTATCACACTGTCTCTGTCTAACCTAACCTGCCACTATAATGCCCTATTCTGACACTATCCTACCCTAAACTGCCACTATATTGCCCTAACCAGCTACTATACTATCCTAACCTGCCACTAGGACACTAAAACTGATCTATTCCTTCAGGGTGAGGGCTGCCCCTTTAACCATTTCGCTGCCAGGCCTTGTGCTCCACTTTTAAACTCAGCTGGCCGGACCATTTTTTGCATTGCTTTTTATTTTTCCATTGCACATATATTCGCTTAAAATACACTAAAATCATTATTAGCAGATAACAACACAGCACATTTTCCAAAATTCCTACTAAACATAAAATCTAACCTGTATGGAGTTAATATTTGTAAATTTAAAATTGCGCCTTTTTGCGAAATGGTGAAAATCAAACTCACGCAAAAGTGTAAATATCCAAGTTTCTCAAAAAATCTGCAGGTATTCATTTTTCACTTACAGCTATCAGAGTTTTTTTAAAGCCCCTCCGAACCATATTTTTTCTGAAAGCACATGACCTGTAGAAAAAAAAAGGTGCTACTGATTTTTAAGTCCCCATGATATTTGCGCAAATGTTTACCAAAGCAATATTTTTGCTACATATACACTAAAATCATTATTAGCAGATACAAACACAGCACATATAACAAAATTCCTGCTAAATTCCTTTAAAGGGGTTGTAAAGAGAATTAAAAAAATAAAATAAAAATAACAAACATGTTATACTTACCTCTACTGTGCAGCTCATTTTGCACACAGTGGCCCCGATCCACGTCTTCTGGGGTCCCTTGGCGGCAGTCTCTGGTCCTGCCCGCAAGCACTTTCCACCTTCATGCGAGTGAGCTCGCATGGTGGTAAGTTCTTGTGGGCGCGCACCCGTGATACAGCCGGCGGCTATAGCCGCTCACTGTATCACTCGGGCCCGTTCCCCGGCGCGCCGGGTCATTGGATGTGATTGACAGCAGCGCGAGCCAATGGCTGTGCTGCTTTGAAGCCATCCACTCTAGCCAATCAACGACCAGGCTGAGCGGCGAAGAGGACGTCGGGGGCAAGCGCCGCAGGTGAACAAGCTCAGGTAAGTAAAACCAGGGGAGCTGGTATTGTCGGATGTTTTTTCAACTTAATGCATAGGTGGCATTAAGGTGAAAAAAAGTGTACATTTTCATATGTTCTGGATGTGCCCTGGACTTTCAACATTCTGTAAGGGTTTATTCACCTTTTTTTCCCAACAAATTGCATCTACAGATACCTCATATTCCGGAAGTTGGACTCTTGGGGGTGTTGAAAGACTATGTTCCCCGTACTCATGCCAGGACTCGTATATATTGTTATTTTATGCACGTAAAACTATATTGCTTAATTGGAAGGACGTGGGCCCCCTCTCGATCCACGCCTTTTTCAGCATTGTTCATAGTCTCCTCCCCAAGTTTAAATTGTTATATAAAAGTAGAGCATGCCCTCAGAAGTTCACCAAAGTGTGGCAACCATAGCTGGATGTTTTGAAGAACTTTTGGGGGGAGGTCCTCTCCTCACAACTCTCCCATTGATTTAGTGGTGCTGAGAGTCGGTACCTCCTAGGTGGTTATTTTTGCTCCATCTGGACAGCAACTGCTTTCTAGGCAACATAATTTATTCTGCCTGCGCTTTAGGTATAATACTGTTATGCGGTCGTTGATGCTGCGAACTTGAATGTGTGTGTTTGAGTGTATGTATGTTCAAGAGTGTGGATGTCTTTGGGGTACTTTCAATGTGTGCAGTCTGCTATTATTCTCAATTGTATATTGCCTACTGTTACAGCTGCTCCACTTATCTGTTATATTGTCAGCCTGTGCTGATTCATTATTATTTTGTTATTTCTTTTACAAATGCTCTAAAATAAACACCTTTAAAAAAAAAAAACATGTACCTTTAGCGTCCCTTTAAGTATAAAAGCTAAACCTGCATTTCGTTAATAAATAACAAATATTTTTAAATTTAAAATTTTCAAGAGATGGTGAAAATCGGACGTACGAAAAAAAATTCTCAAAAAATCTGGAGGTTTTAACTTTTCACTTACAGCTTTCTGAGTTTGTAAAAGACCCTGCAAATCATATATTTTTTGAAAGGGGCTACTGATTTTTAAGGCCCTGCAATTTTTGCACAAATGTTTACCAAAACAATATTTTTAAAGTATGCTAAAATCATTATTAGTGGATTCATATGGAAATTCATATCGCATAAATTCCTACTAAATGATGTTAAAGTTAAAACTGTATTTGGTTAATAAATAACAAATATTTGTACATTTTAAATTGCACCTTTTTGTGAGATGATGGCAGGACTGCCACTGATGTGTTTGGGTATTAGGTTGATTAAAACACAGGCACAGGATTTGAAACCCAAACTGTCCGGGTAAATCCGGACAGGTGGCAACCCTACCCCCCTCTTCCTTACACTGATGATCATTGTAGATAGGAGAAAAATCAGCCATAGCTCAAGGAACTCCTAAGGGACCTTGCACACTGCCGCACCGCTTGAGTAAGGGTGCAGCGAAGTGTACATGCGGTTTTTGTCCGGGTTACCTGTGGTTTCCCATAGCCTTCTATTATGTCCCTGGTTTTTGGTGCATTTTCTGAAAGCATGTAGGCAGGTGCAGTCTACTTTCTCTGCAGCAGCATTGCAGACGGAGAGGAAATCAAGAGGAACCAAGTTCCTTTATGATTTCCTGAGTCATAAGGGGACAGCTATCTTATTGGATACTGGTACCCCATGTGACTCTGGCAGCCACCTTGGGTTATATTTCGTGAGTTGGCACATATTTCGTGAGTGGCTAGAGTAGGGACAGGTCACACATCTGTCAGGGTCAGTGTTTAGTGTCAGGGAGAGGTTCCTGAGGAGTAGGGAAAGTGCAAGGACACACCATCCTTCCTGCAAACCTCCCCACTTAGGTACGGACCAGCCAGGCCACATTCCATCCTTTGAGAGAGATGCTGTTGGCACACACGAGACCTTTTGCTACTACTCATCGTTGTTACATCCTGTGAGTGCTCATGGTCAGGCTGGCTTCCTGTCGGGCTTGTTGTATTTTGAAGAACTTCAATTACAATATATATCTCTGTTCTCTGCACCTAGGCTCTGAATGTTTTCTGTCGCCGCACCACACTACATCTACCCACAAGTGCACCAAAAGTCCTGCATGCTGTATCTTATGTGGGACATAATAGAAGTCCATGGGAAACCACGGGTACACTGTTTTGCACCTGTGTTGCGACCAAACTGCTGAGGGGTAATGTGAAAGCATTCTAGGAATTCTAGGGTTCCACAAAACCCTGGTTGAGAAACCTAATATACTTTTCATTTATATGTTTTTTGACTTTCTGCACTTTCTGAGTTATGTCTTGGGGCTAACCACATATACAACTAGTGGAGGCTTAAACTACGCAATTGTTTTAGCCTTTAAAATCTTTCCGATTTTCTACTTTTTTTGTTTATACGCTTGCCAACAATACTAAAAATAAATAGTTCCCTCTATGCAAAATTCATGCACTTCAGTAAAACAATTTGCATGTCATAAATAGAACATTCAGCCTACCCAAATTTTATAAGCCTCTCCCCACTATGTACATACACAGTATGAAAAACAAACCGATTTTAGGCAGAGGTACATATCGCGAGGTACAACTTTCTGTCCTGATGATGCACAAGCAAGCAGCCATTATAAAATGCTCCTCTGTTTTATATATATACTGTTGTGAAAGTATTATAGCACCATGCATTGCATTTTTTTTTCTAACTTTCAAAATGAATAGTAAATTGTACAGTACTAAACGAGTCCTAATAATTGAAGCTCACAAACTTAGCATATTAGCATTTTCCTTTTCTCTATACTACCCTATAATTGCAAAGAATGACTAAGGAGGGAATTAGAGCGAAATCAAATACAATATTTTATCCTGCACTATGCTGGAGCATATTCTTGTGTGATTTAGGATCCTCATTTTTCCCAGGTTCCCACAGCACTCATCACCAGCACCTAGGCAAGCAGACCAGAAGTCCTGATCTAAGCTACACCTTTTTGAAAGGCCCCAGAGGCTGCAACACCTAAGCAAGACTGGGGCCTTTCTCTGGGCTCCGGCTACTACTGGGTGGGGAGCAGAGGAAGATCACTCCGCCAGGGAAGGCAAAGAGATAGGCAACCAGCGGCTGGCCGGGACTTGAGCCAAGGCAGAAGAACATGCGAGTGGAGCTGAATGGGCATGCACCTGAAACCGAAGAAATATTCCCTCCGATCTGAGCAGCACATGATCATCAGAAAGGGGCACAGATAATGGAAAAAAGTACACTCCCCTAAGCTAGTAGGAGCGGCGGAGCGGGGGGTGTAATTCTGAATTTTTTAAACTTTTTTATTCTGCAAATTGCCCCAGTCCCTGTTCAAATCCAATCCAAGGACAAAACCAGGGACAGACTTGGTCCGGGGACAGTGTCCTCAATCCGGGGACTGTCCCCTGAAACCAGGGATGTCTGGTCACCCTACTGTACTTTTCCTATTTTATATAACTGGTAATGCGTTCTTTCTGTTTTTACTTAGTAGCGTAATGCAAAGTCTGCTCTAACCTGAAGGTATGCTAATATCTTTGCAATTTTTCAGCACTGCTGCTGCACAAAATGCCCTTGATTTTTATAATAGACAATGTACTGTACTAATGCATTCAGCATGGGGTTGATTTTCTAAAGCATCCTGTTGGCGAATTAGCTCATTTCCGTGAATGACCGACTACTTTTAGACGGAGAAAAGATTTGCTAAAGCACTCAGTCAACAGATAGACACGCATGCAAATTTACTAACTGTCACAAAACTTAGCGACCAGCTAAATCAGTGGCGGTGCATCCATTAAGGGCGCACGGGCACCACTCCCTCTGTCAAGCCAGCCCCCTCTATGTAAAATGGATAGATTCATGCATTGCATGGGGGGGATAGAGGCGCATGGGGGACCAGAGCATCATGGTGGGGGGGGGGTAGAGGTGCATGGGGGACCAAAGAGGCGCATTGGGGGACCAGAGCATCATGGGGGGATAGAGGTGCATGGGGGACCAGAGGATCATGGGAGGGATAGAGGCGCATGGGGGACTAGAGCATCATGGGGGGGGGGATAGAGGCGCATGGAGGATCAGAGCATTATGGGGGATAGAGGCGCATAGGGGACCAGAGCATCATGGGGGGATAGAGGGGCATGGGGGACCAGAGCACCATGAGGGGGAATAGAGGCGCATGGGGGACCAGAGCAGCACATGAGGGACCAGCACAGCATGCAAGGGACCAGCGCAGCACATGGAGGACCAGCACAGCATGAGGGGAAAATAGAGGAGCACGGGGGACCAGAGCAGCATGGGGGGAATAGAGGAGCATGGGGAGGACCAGCAAAGCATGGGGGGGACCAGAGAAGCACAGGGGGGCCAGAGCAGCAGGGGGGAATAGAAAAGCATTTGGGGGGGAGCACGAGGACCAGAGGAGCACAATGGTACAGATGATCAGGGGGACCAGATGAGCATGGGGGGAACAGAAGATCAGGAGAGGAATGCAAAAGCATGTGGGAGACCAAAGAACCATGTGGGGGACCAGAGAAGCACAGGGGGGGACCAGAGAAGCAGGAGGGTACAGAAAAGCATGTGGGGGACCAGAGAAGCATGTGGGGGACCAGAGAAGCAGGGGGGTACCAGTGGAGCACAGGAGGGGGACCAGAGAAGCACGAGGGTACAGAGGAGCATGGGGGAGGAAAGAGAAGCATGTGGGGGACCAGAGAAGCAGGGGGGTACCAGTGGAGCACAGGAGGGGGACCAGAGAAGCACGAGGGTACAGAGGAGCATGGGGGGAGGACAGAGAAGCATGTGGGGGAAAAGAGAAGCAGGGGGAGGACCAGAGGAGCAAGGGGAGACGACAGAGGAGCATGGGGGGACCAGAAGGAGCACAGGGGAGGGGACAGACAGCTGACTCAACAGCTATGGCCTGGGAGTTTCTCACTTCTGCCTGATCTTGTCCCATTAGGGAGGAACCAAACTCATTCTTTGCCCCGGGTGAAATAATGTCTAGCTTTCCCACTGGTACCACCTATAAGAGTGAGCATGGGGGGAACAGAAGATCAGGAGAGGAATGCAAAAGCATGTGGGAGACCAAAGAACCATGTGGGGGACCAGAGAAGCAGAGGGGGTACCAGTGGAGCACAGGGGGGACCAGAGAAGCACGAGGGTACAGAAAAGCATGTGGGGGACCAGAGAAGCATGTGGGGGACCAGAGAAGCAGGGGGGTACCAGTGGAGCACAGGAGGGGGACCAGAGAAGCACGAGGGTACAGAGGAGCATGGGGGGAGGACAGAGAAGCATGTGGGGGGAAAAGAGAAGCGGGGGGAGGACCAGAGGAGCAAGGGGAGACGACAGAGGAGCATGGGGGGACCAGAAGGAGCACAGGGGAGGGGACAGACAGCTGACTCAACAGCTATGGCCTGGGAGTTTCTCACTTCTGCCTGATCTTGTCCCATTAGGGAGGAACCAAACTCATTCTTTGCCCCGGGTGAAATAATGTCTAGCTTCCCCACTGGTACCACCTATAAGAGTACCTGTACCAGCCGTTCTACTCTAATAAAGTAGAACGGCTAATTGGCTAGTGAAGGGGGAGGGGGGGCTTGGGTGGCCATCGGGGTTGGCCGGCTGGGGGGGGGGGGCGGGTTTGTCTGGCCGCCATGGGATAGACCTGTCAAAGTGGGCCAGTCTGGATGAAGTGCAGAGCCAAATTTTTGTCCCAGTCCAGCCCTGGCTGTGGGGGGTGTTTTTTTTGAAGCACCCGATTAGAGCCATAGGCTCTAATAGGCTTAAAAAAAGTTCACCCAGGTGTGTTAGAAAAGCAAATTAATATTTGCTTTTCTAACACTGAACTGCCTCTCAGCCAATCAGGAGGTGTGGGTCTAATATCTGTCACCTGATTGGCTGAAGGCACAGGCGCTCCGATTGGATGCCTAACGCAACCAAAGAAGAGATGCACGGAGGATGCAGGAGCCGTCACCTGACCCGCTGCATGTCCCACCTGCTGCCTGACCTTCCACCAGGATGGGGTAAGTGCTGGTCAGACGGTGAGCAGGGGGGTCACGGTGGCTGCATATGATGGGCACAGAAGCTGCATATTATGGGCACAGAGGCTGCATATGATGGGCACAGGCTGCATACGATGGGCACAGAGACTGCATATTATGGGCATAGTGGCTGCATTTTATGGGCAAAGTAGCTGCATTTTATGGGCACAGTGGCTGCATTTTATGGACATAGTGGCTGCATTTTATGAGCACAGTGGCTGTATATGATAGGCACAGTGGCTGCATTTGATGGGCACATTGGCTGCATTTGATGGGCATTTGATGAATAACTGCTTTAAAATAATTCTAAATTTGTCTGTATAAAGTGATATATTTAAAAAAAAAAAAAAACAAGCATTGACTTCACCTAGTTCAAACATCTCAGTAGTGGCACAACTGAGCATGCCCAGACTAGGAAACTTAAAAAGTGCCTTCACTTTTTGCGACGTGAGTATAATAAATGACTTTGTTCACAAACCTGGGAATGTCATTAGAAAGTGTGAACCTGTTTTTACGTAAGTCTGATTATTAAACAGGCTAACATTTATATATATATATATATATATATATATATATATATATATATATATATATATATATATATATATATATATATATATATATATATATAACAGTATACATCAACACTTGTAAATATAGGACTGTAACTATGCCCCCTAATTCAGGAATCTTTTGGGGCACAGGCTTCTTAAGGGGAGGAGAGATGCTGACTAATTATGTGTTAAATTACTATATGCAGGATGAATTTGAAAACCTGTCTGCCAGAGCGAATCAATGTGTCTGCTCTTCCTTAGTTCCCTGCTGTCTATCCTTACTTCTCTCCCATTCATTAGTCCCTTTTGGTGCTTACTTCCTTCTCTCTTCTTTCTTAGTTTTCATCCTGCCCTAGCCTCCCTTCTCCAACCTTTCTTAGTTTCCTCCTGATCGTCCGTTTTTCTCTCCTCTTTCTTGATTCCCTCTTGCCCATCCGCCCTTATTTCCCCTTCCTTAGTTCCTCCCTGCCATTCCCTTCCTTATCCACTTCCTTGGTTTCCTCTGACCCTTTTCTCTTTCTTATCCCTTCATTAGTTCCATCCTGCCCACCTTGCTCATCTCTCCTCTTCCTTAGTCCCTTCCTGCCCTCTTTACTTTTTCTTCTTTCTATGTTTCTAGGGGTGCAAATACACATGATATGGTTTATTCCAATGTTAGGGAACCATACAAAGCTGTTCCATTACCTAATCTTGGTCAGTCAGATCATATATCCCTCATTCTTATTCCATTGTACAATCCAATTAGGCAGAGTACTGCTCCAGAGCAGTGGCGTCTCCAGCTTTCATATTTAGGGGGGGCACATGGGGGGACAGGGACAAAAGTAGGGGGGCCAACTATAAAATGCAATTATATATATATATATATATATATATATATATATATCCTGGGGCCCTTTACTACGATCCCACTATGGGCCCTTTCACATGTTCTGCAGTGAGCTCCCTTCCTACTATACTGGGGCCCCCCAGGGTGGCAGAAAACAAGAGATATATGTCACCAGCAGACCAAGAAAATATAAGGGTCCAAAGCAGTGGGAGAACTATCATTGTTGCAAAGGTTGTCTTGCCACCGGGCCCTGGTGTTCTGCCACAGTGGGGATCCCCAGCTGTCCTGTCCCTGCTATTTACAGCGCTGGTCTGGCATCTGTCTCCTTGGCAGCGGCGGCAGTCAATTAGGACCTAGTGCTGGTGACATTATGGGTGCATGCAGGGGAAGGCTGGCACTATTGGTTATAGAGAGCTGAGCCCCCAGCTGGTCACCTAGCAGCAGTAATGCTGTATAAC
Source organism: Rana temporaria (assembly GCF_905171775.1). Classification (NCBI taxonomy): domain Eukaryota; kingdom Metazoa; phylum Chordata; class Amphibia; order Anura; family Ranidae; genus Rana; species Rana temporaria. The sequence goes on along the minus strand of NC_053490.1, from coordinate 318,066,241 downwards.
CTTCTCTGTTGACATGCTGATCGGCATGTGATCCAGGTGATGTTCCCAGTCAGATCTAATAAACACAGTATTTATTAGCATCAAGAGTACAACCACATAAATATAATCAACCGTATGATCAGCAGCCATGTGGGCTCTATGC